>NW_026606138.1:1468750-2203125 GCF_029834395.1 Sorex fumeus | reverse complement strand
TGTCTGTTGTGGTTGGAGGAAAACAACTGGTAAAAGAGGCAGCTTCTACCGGCACTAGTGAAGCCTGGGGTTCTGGCACATTCCACAAATGTCCTAGTGTCTGCCTCCTGTGGTGCTCATTCTGGGTTCTCATAATTCTCTCCTGATCTCTCTGCAATATTCTTTCCGGTAGCTTCCCTCTTCCTGAAGCTCCTTGAAGAGCCTACTTACCCATCTGGGTCTCAAACCAGTTTCATTGCCTTCCCGGTTCCCAGACAGGTCCAGCATCAAGCAATTTTAAGACACTGTGAGATGTTTTAAGGTGGGATTAAAAACAGAGGAGCTTTATTATTGTTTTTATTTATTTTCTATTGAATCACCGTGAGATACACAGGTGCAAAGTTTTTGATGACTGGGTTTCAGTCATTCTATGTTCTAATACCTGTCTTTATTATTGTTTTTAATGTTAGCCTTTTCTCTTTGTTCATATTGTTTGTTCTCGGATTCTTGAGACCTTATCTTTAGCTATGTTCGTGGTCTTAGCTAGAGAAAGAGAAAATGATATTTTCTTTGCTAATGACTCATGTTTCAATCTGCTTGTGAATTCAAAGAATGACCTGGCTCTGGCTCAGAATCTGAATATTCGAGAGCAGGATAATTTAATAAAGAACAAAAAAATGTGCTGTGGTGAAGATGAGACTACTGAGAATAATGTTGATTTCCACTCTTGTTTTACCAGGAGCTTAGAAAACAAGCTTAGAAATCCACAGGGCACCCAGATAGAGATATTTGGGCTCTAGAATCTCTGGCCCCCAAGTCTGTGGACCCATGAAGAGGGGAGGATATAAAGTGTGGGGTGAATGATTTGGCAACCCCTCAACTTCAGCATTTGTTGTACTTTACTTATTTACCTTATTTTGCCCTGACTAGTCCAGGGCAAAATATGAAGCACGAAACCCATGTCCCCTCCCTTCTTTTCTATCTCTTGAAATCCTTTTCCAGAGACCTTTTCTAGTCTCTAGTCAGTCTCTTGTTCTGCAAACACAGTCCTGGCACATTCTCCTGTGTGATTTAGTTTTTTATCTTTTTTATCCCCCCTCTAACCCCCCCCCCCATACTGTTTTATTTGAGACACTGTGATTTACACTATGGATTATAAATTGATTTGTATTGCTTTAACATGTGCCATTTTTTCCCCCTGCTTAACCGTCAAGCCTTGTTTTCATCTCAGTCCTACCTTTTTTTTCGTGTCATTAAGGTTAAAGAATTTTTCCAAAACTCCAAGGAAAATTGTTTCTCGTAGACTGAAATTTGTTGTTGCTAAAATTCAAATTCTAACATCTGGGATGAGTGATAGGCGAGGCAGAGAGGACCTGGCATGGTCTTTGCAATTTTCAACAATTGTTCAAGTGTATTCTTTCGGTTTGTATGTTTGTTGGGTAGCTGTGGCGTACCCCTTGCAGTGCTAGGGAGTCATTGTGGTGCCAGCAGTCAAACCTGGACCCTTTGCATGCCACACATATGTTCCAGTTCCGGCACTCAAGTGTACTCTTTGACACACTAGTTGTTCAAACTAAGGGAGATGTTAGAGGAGTCATTGAAAACAAGGCTCTAAGGACAGTTTCTCTGTGTCTTTATCGGCGATTATTAGAGGCATACTTGGGACCCTTGGAGTGGCATTCTTCCTTTCTATGATTTATCCTTTTTCTATGACACAGGCGCCAAATAGAACAGATGCCCGTTAGATGTGTGGGAGCCATATTCTGGATGCCCCAGCTTTGCAGATCTAATCTCCTGCTTAAATGACTAAGTGGTGGTAGGGAGGGCGTGGGGGTAGGATTGGAAGGGAAATGGGCAGCATTGGTTGCCAGGGAGCACTTGGGGATGTGGGGTATTAACTATTTGTATCCATATGGAAATTCTTTAGTAATAGGAACTGTAGTGGCTGACTGGTTGGTAGCAGCCTTTGTCCATAGTGTACTTGTGGATGAGAATTTGAAGTTAGGACACTTAGCCTCACTCTTAGTTCAGCTAAATATGAATTGTGAAATCTAGGCAAATCACTTGAACACTGAGCATTGAGTTTTCCCATCTATAAAAGTAGAAAGTAATCAGGGTCTATGTCAAATGAGTAGTAAGATAAAATATGTATGGAGAGGGGCAGAGAGAGATTACAGGGATTAAGATGTCTTTGCCTTGCATGTGACCAACCCTGATTCCATCTCCGGCACCACATGTGGTTCACTGAGCACCACTAGGAATGATCCCTGAGCACTATTGGGTGTGGTCTCAAACCCCCAAGTCCCTTAATTTAAGAAGTTCTCTTAAACTGGGGAGACTGTATGCAAATTATCCTATCTTTAGATGTTTTAGTGTTAGTGTTGAATTGAGATGTTTAGCAATGACTTTAAATAGTATCATTATATTCCAGATTATTTTCTCAGACACTGAACATTGTATTTCTAAGATTTTTGAGCTGTTTGGCCTGCATTTGTTTATATTCTTTGTCCTTCTCTAATGTTAGGGGGATGAGAAATGTACACAAGTAGTATCTGTGTCATGGTCCAAATGATGCTTTCTATGTAAAGTAGATTGAATTGAATTATTACATCCCAGGTAGGACTTTTTAAAACTGTTTACTTTTTGTGGCTTATCTGTCCTGAGTATGTGGATGATGAAATTCTCAAGGTGGAATGGTGAATGTGATTGTCCAAAAATATATACTAGGAAATGTAAAAATTAACTTTTAATGAAGGCAAAGAGAAAATAGATCATTCTCATATTCTGTCACTCATGTGCTACTTATTGAAAGAAGAATCCTCAGTTTACCCTTGCCAGCTGCTGTGAGCAGTTATTTTTGACTGACCTGTCCTGCAATTTTGACTTCCTGCAAGTTCCTGGGCTTTTTCTGATAAACTGGGAGTTAACAATTGTTCATCATAAAATTCTGCCACAGTGCTTAGGCTCACAGGGACCTATTTCCATTATGCGAAATACCTAAGGCAAATGACCAGATCTTTGTATCCTCTGTAATGCTTGCCAAGCGCCCAATTTTCATTTAAAAGGGTCTACAGGAAAGCCCTTATCTTGAACATCCCCACATTCCTTGTAACACAAAGACCTGGTTTTCCTATAAAAATCTCACAAAATAGCCATAGTTAACTTAGTCCTATACTAAGATTCTCCCCAGTTGGGGAACTTCTTTTCTTTTCTCTTCTACTTTCCAATAAACTTTCCTACTTTCCAAGTTTGAGTCTGAGCATCTTTATTGCTCAATATTTTCATTCTTGAAAAAACTGAAACAGAATTGTGAATGAACAGAGATCCACCACCACTGCTCCAGATTCATCTGCATTATTATTACACTTATATTCATTTGATAGCTACCATGTGCATGTCATGTTCCTTGAGAAAGTAGAAGGACCTAGGGCTCCCTCCTACTTTTTAATAAAATTAAAAACATTTGTGGTAACATTGTAAATGTATAAATACATATGTACAATTTTAATCAATCGAGGATTATAGAATGGCTTTCAATACGAGATTATATAATTATATCAAGGGATGCTGAGAATGGGGAAGTAAGAAGTGAAAACCTCCTTTAAGACTGACTGAAATTAGAACAGTAAATTTCTTTTCCATCAGGAATTTTTGGAAGATGTTGTATACATGTATAATTGTAGTATGTACCTTAGTAAGAAATTCAGCGACAATAAGAGAAAAAAACAAATATTGCATTGTATGCTTTTGATCTCACCATGTGGGGACAGTATTCTTTTGCTGGTGAGTTCTTACCTTTCCTCCTTAAATCTTTTTCACCGCTGATTTAAATAGACTGAACTTTTGCACTACCAGTAGTGATCTGAAGATGGCAGCATTGGGCGAACTATCTCATTTTACGAAGCACCCGCCTGCGTAGCTGGTGCGTTAACTATGTTCCACGGTGGTGTTTGGATTTCAGGTTGTCACTCAGACTTTTTTCTGCCTAATGACTGTATGTATGTAAATTATTCTGCTTTTCTTCAATGGAGGAGCTTCAATCTATCATTCCTGTTTTGGTTTTCAGTTAATGATTATATGTAATTATATTCAAATAAAATATTTATAAATAATTACATATAATTAGTGGTGTGTAAAATTTAGAATTCATGAACGTCAGCTTTGATGAAAGGTAACCTTCAATTTGGGAACTGTTTGTCTTATTATTTGTTTCTGTTTAGAAGACATTAGTGGCCAGGACTGTTTTCCGTAATTCTGGTATTTTTGGTAGATGGTAGGGGGGTGGGAATAATAGGTAGGATATTTATTTGTTAAATCTCTAAGGGAACATATTATAGATTCGCAGCTGGAGAGTATTCAGAGAAAAGAAAATGGTATTTTCTTAAAATTTCAGCAAGCAATTAGTTATTGAATTTTGAAAGGTCTTCAAGGAGTCGTTCAGTTCGACTGCAGGCAGACTTTGCATGGAAAATCAGACAGAAGACATAGGCTGCCTTCCTCCCCCCTTCCCTCTGCCCCTACATCCCGGTAGTTGTCATGTCTAGAACCTTCTATACTCTCAAATGGTATTTAAAACAGAAAATAGACAAAACTTATCTTTAAGTGTACACAATTAAAATTTTTCCAGTACCCAAGGTGTAGGTGTATTTTGCAGTTTCTCCTTTTCTACTTGCTACAAATGGAGTTGCAAATGGAAAGCTGCCTCAAAGCAAAAGATTTAATTCTCTGGATAGAGTGAGCTAGAGGAGGTGATAGGTACTTTCCTGGGCTCAGGACAGCAGGAATCCAGAGGGAAAGGTAGGATATGAGCAGATGAATCTGTGTAAGGTCAGTGTTTCTGGAAGGCTTCTCATGTGGGGTGTGGGTCCAGAGAACATTCTTCATGATATACAGTCACTCTTTACTCTGAGGTTGTCCTGATTCTAGAAATACTCTGATTCTAGAAATACCCAAACCTAAGATATATTGGTAGATTTAACTTTAAGCCTTTAATTCAGTTTATGCAGATCTTTTCATTCCTTCCTGAAAACAGAAGGGGGATGTCGAATCTATGTGAAAACTGTGATATGATACACTAGAATATTTTTCAGGAACTTAGTCTGTTTTGATTGTGGTTATAATCATGATCATACTTTGTATATGCAGTGACACAACAGGAGGAAATTAAATCTGAACTTAATAGACTGACTTCAATGTTTGCGTAGCTGGCTTCATGTGTGCATTTTGAAGTTTTTTGAATGTGATAGTATATTTATTTTTTTCCCTACAAACACCTTTGTGTTCAATTTGTCATTCAACTTATTATTATTGCTATAAATTTTTATTGCTTGAATAAAACCCAAAACCTCACATATGCGAGGCAAGTGTTCTACCATTGAGCAACATCTCTGGCCATGAATTCAGTGTCAAGGAACCAAGGATTTCACACTATGTGTTATAAATAGCAACGTAAATAAATCAGACAAAGATACACTACAGAGATGTCATGTGATCTTAATTTTTCCTCTGTTTTAGATTCTTTCCATTTTGGTAATAAAGGAAATGAAACATTAACTTTTTTTTACCAAAAAATTACCTTGAAAACTTTAAAAAAGAACATATATCTAAATAGAATGTTTTAGAAAGAAAACCCTTATTGGTTTTTATTGAGTATCATAGTTCCTTGCAGTATTACTTCATCATGTCCAGCACCAGAGTGTCAAGATCATTCCACTATGGTCCCATGGTCCTAACCCCCCACACCCCTATCTTCAGCATCCTTAGTTCACAGTTCTGCTGACTCCCCATATCAGGATTTGTCTCATCAGGGACATCCCTTGCTTCTGCTGCTGCATCCCTTGCTTCATTTCATTATATTCCACATATGAGTGAGATCATATGGTATTTGTCTTTTCCTAGAAGCTCCAAAGTAACAGATGTCTAGCTCTTTAATGTACCAAACTCTAGATCTCTTAAATGTTATCACCTAGACTGTAATTTTTTTTTACACAATCCTGAAAGACAGACTTGAGGGTTATATTTTAGATATTTAACATGTCTTTGTATTGGTTATTTGTATGATTCTGACTTCTCCCTTGTATTCAAGTAGTCAAGTACATATAGTCAAGTAGCTAATTAGAACTCCCTTCTTCCTTATATAATAGTCAAGTATATATATAGTCAAGTAGCTAATTAGAACTCCCTTCTTACATCCATTCAAGTCATAGTCTAAGTCATTCACCACCACCCTTGATCCTTGATCCTTCTGCCTTTGAAAGGATCTGTCTGCTCCTATAGTCTCAAACTCCTCTGCCCAGACCCCCGCCGCCCCACCATACACACCACACACACACACACACACACACACACACACACACACACACACACACCTCAGCTCCCAATATGTTCTTTATTTAGCACCAGGAATGTGTTTTGAAAACAAATCAAAATGTTCTCTTTCCTGCTTAAAACCTTCCTATGAATTATCATTGTCCTTGAAAGTACAGGTCTGTTCCTGCCTCAGTATCTTTGCACTTGTTCTTTTCCCATTATGTTATACACCCACAAAGGAATGAGAATTGTTCACCCCAGATCTTTTCACAACTGACCTTTTTGTTACTAAATGAAGGGCTGATTTTTCAAGAAAGTTATAGCTTAAATTTCATTCCCTCAGAGATGCCTCTCCTGCCTCTCCTGATCACTCCATCTGAATAACTGCTCACTGCTAAAAATGTAAACGTATGGTTTTATTATTTACATACCATATTTCACTTATATTATTCTGTATATTGGTTTTTGTTGTTGTTACTACTGTTGTCTGTCTCATTCTACTAGCATACATTCCTCATGAGATCAAGTGCTTTGTTACATTTTTCATTGTACATCTTCAATGGTTAGGTGACATATATGATGTATTAAAAGAGTATTAGCAGAAGAAATGAATGAATAGACAGGAAAGCTACACATAGAGCGGATATAGTCAAGTAGCTAATTAGAAATAGGGTTGAGACTAGAACTCAGGCAATCTATAATGTTTCTTTCCTCCAGGTAATGCTATTGAACAACTAGCCTATTTTCATTCATTCATTGACTATTTATTTACACAGCAAATAGTTCTTGAGTTCTTGAGTATTCATAGTTCAGATATCATTCTGTGCCAGTGGTTCTAAATTAGGAGTGATGTGATGTCCATTTCTCTAGATATTTTCCAATGTTAGAGATATTTGTATTTGGGATCTTCCCAAGTGGTACTCTGGGAGCCTCTGGTTCACTCCCAGTGATATGAAGCTATCTGGGGTAGGGGGTCAGTGCTAGGACCCGGGGACTAGATGCTGCTTTAGTCCTGTAGTACTGGTGGTACTAAGATGTACGGGGATGTTTTTGGTTCCTACAAAAACATGGGATGGAGATGCTTCTGGCATCTAGTGAGTAGTGAGGCTAGGGATGCTGCTAAACATCCTTTAAGATACAGTACAAAAAATTGTCCTCTCTTGGGTTGGGGAGATAGTATAGCAGCAACTTGCTTGCTCATGACTGATGCATGTTTGACCATCACTGGGTGATTCCTGAGCACATAGCAATGAGTAAGCCCTGAGAAAATCTGTGTATGGCTCAAAAGGCAAAAACAAAAACAAAAGAAAATAACCCCTCAAATAAAGTTCCCATCAAATAAAGCCCTTCTTCAAAAAGCAAACAAACAAACAAACAAACAAACAAACAAACAAACCACCTTTCCTGTCTAAAATGTCAATAGTGTTGAGGTTGGGTAACCCAGTTCTGGAGAAGCAGAGACACCTGTGCTCATAGATTATTGTCCTGTGTGTGGAGGCAGATGTCAATGGAAATATTGTATATAAAGAAGTTAAAGACCATGAAAGGATGGATAAAGAATGGAAAAATGGGAAGTCAAGTCAGAAGAGAGGAAGGAGGAATTCTTGCTGGACACTGTGGGAGGGGACTGGAGAAGGAAGGGCTATTGTTTTAGTATTATTGGGCGGTGTACCAGGAAAAGAAATTTGCCTCCAGAGTTTCAACTCCATGACCGAAAATGACTACTCCTCAGGTCTAGCCCAGTGCTGCATAGCAGACAGGCTCTTCAAATTCAGATATCTTCATCACACTGAAAAAAAGGTATCAACCAATACTTCAGATCTGAGGAACATCTTAACCTCCAAATGAAAATAGAGCAAACTGCCAAGGGCTGGAAATTATTATTTTTTTGCCCCCCTTTAAGGAGTGTTTAAATTTTCCTCTTTCTAACACCTTCAGCTCTCTATCATCACCAATGCAGGACAGTGCTAATTTGATGCATTTTTTATTGCTCATTGTCAGTTTCCCTTGATTTTTCTTTCAGAGCAATAATAGTGTGATATTAACGTTTCTCGGGAGCTTTGTGCATTTTTCAATTGTACGGAGATTTATGTCTGTCCATGTTGATTTGTTAAACTCGGTAGAAGCACTTGTAGATTTTAATGTCTTGGGGAAGCTGTAGCAGTTGATAATGATAAGATTGGGACACTGAAATGGTTCTAACTTACATATGTATACTTGTATGTATGATCTTATTTATATATGTATATGTGGATATAGACACATGAGCACACATATTTATCTGTGTGTATAGTACATGGAAATGCGTTTAATGTTTTTCACTAAAATCCTTAACAGTGGAGTCATAGATTTGGTAAGTTGTTGACATGTGCTTGCTTTCTTGGTCTCTGTTTTCTTTACCATAATTTTTAAACTAATGATTGGAACCTAGTAGTTAATTAAATTTTTTTTGTTGTTGTCAAATAAATAAACAAATTGCAAAAATCAATTTAGAATTACTGGATTTCAAGTTATGTTTCCATATTTATATTTACATGAACTTATTTATGCCACTGAAACACAACTTGATAAATATAGTAGCATATTCTTATAGTGTGATCACTGTGACATATTTATTTCCAAATCTGTGCTTTTTATTTTAAAAATGATTGTAGGGGATATGATTTGTTTGACTCTTGTGTGTTTCTGTATCCAGGAATCATAAGATTTTCAGCTATTAATACATATATTTTTCATATATTTTTAACCTAGGAAGGAATTATCAAGCAGGAAAAAATGTTTTTAAAATATTCTTGAGTGAAATATATCTCAATAGATTGTGCTAAAAATTATGTACAGTGCACCATTTAATTTGGGTGCCATTTTACCTTATAGGAGAACATGTTGACTAGGTCCTTTTTTTTTCCCTCAGTGCTATTTCTTCACAATCGAGTTTGGCCTTTGCAAGCAAGAAGGGCAACTGCGGGCATATGGAGCAGGACTGCTTTCCTCCATTGGAGAATTAAAGGTATGAAGCTGTGAATGAAAATATCCTTCCCAAGCAAAATGGTTCAAGGTCATGGGAAATATTGATTTGTTTGTCTGAGCATTTCTACTTGAAGATACCCCATAAATATTTAATACAGAGGCTTTGGCACCTCATATGTGGGTGTTGACCTAACTTTTTGCACTTTTGAAAATGGGTCAGACCTTTCTGGGTTTGTGGTGTGACTTAAATGGATGAACAGCCATGTGAACAAATCAGCAGGAATGACAAATATGTGCTCAACTGTTGACTAACACATGGATGGCCTAAATATAGTGCTAAAAAGTGGGCAATGAACTAGTAGTCATTGAAATTCTCTTGTTAGGAAAGTATTGGCTGCTTTCCATTCTGTGACTTTAATGGCTCCCATGAATTCCCCACTATTTATTTCTCCAAAAGGAATTTGAGGTAGTTTTTAGCTTTTTCAAATTAAAATATATTATGATATCTGTTTGCAATTTGAAAACATGCAACAAAATAATTATAGTCAGAGAGGTTTGTAATTATGAGTAGTGGTATCTTGCAGATAACTCGTTTGGGTCCTAAAATGCAGTGAGTGATCTTCAGAAAGGGTGAAGCCTGGAGCATTCTGACAACTTATAGACTCTGGCTACTTAAGGATTGTATTTTATACTATTAGGAGATGGCATGTTATTTAATTAATTGTTTAAAGTAAATAATGGGTCTCATTCCCCTGACCCTGAAAGAGCCTCCAATAAAGCAGCGTTGGGAAGGACGAGTAAGGAGAAGCTGCTGAAATCTCAGGGCTGCGATGAATGGAGACATTACTGGTGTCTGTTCGAGCAAATCGATGAACAACGGGATGACAGTGATACAGTGATAAGTTATTATTTTAATATATATTTTTAAAGGAGTCATGCTTATAAAGCTGTTCATGGTAGAGTTTCAAGAATACCATGCCCCAACCCCAAACCCGCCATCAGTATCAACTTCCCTCCTTCAATGTCCCCAGGTTCCCTCCCTCCCAACTTGCCTTCTTAATAGTGTGAGTTTTATGGAGATAGAAAGTTTTGGTGAATTTTGAAAGCAATATGATATATAATCTGGAAATGGTGATGATTGCAATTTTATTCTAGTTTTTGATTATTCAGATTAAGATTAGTAACATGGCTATTTTTAGGATTTTAATTTTGAGTATTCTTTTGAATATTTAATTTTTACTACATAATATAATTGAATTTTTTTTTGATTCTTGGAACTTTTTGGTTGCTTACATTCTTTTGTTTTCAGGTCATACCCAGAAGTGCTCAGAATTTACTCCTGGTTCTATGCACAGGGATCATTTCTGGCAGGGCTCAGTGGACTAGCTTGTTTGTATTCTTGAAAGATTTATAATTTCCCTTCCCTTTCTTCCCATCGCTCCCTTCCTCACCTTTCTCTTTCCCTCTACTCCCCTCCTCTCCTCTTCTCTCTTTGTTTTGTTTCTGAGCCGTGCCCAGTAGCACTCAGGGGATAGTCCTGGCTCAGTGTTATAGATCATGAGGGTTAGGGATTGAAGAAAACATGAGCTCCCGCCCATTCAGCTATCACTCCACTCCAAAGATTTACAATTAAGCTGTAGTCTTATTGAGCCCATTCACTTTGTTATTTTATTGATTCATTCCTCAAACATTTGGATGAGTACCGCATTGTGCCAGGTACCATTTCAGACACTAAGTAAATAACAGTCAATAATTGAATAATGAGAATATGAGGAAAATAACATACCTCAGAGAACTTACTATTTTAGGCATATTTAGTATACTGACAATTCTCATGATATCTCAATGAGGTCAAGAGTATGATTACAAAAAGAAGAGTATTATTACCATAGATGATGAAAGGGAAGCACACAGATGTTAAAGAACTATGGAACTTGCTCAAAACTAGGCAGCAAACAAGTGCTGCAGGTGGACCCAAGTTCAAGTGGTCTAGGTGTCAAGACTAGAGCTCTTAACCACTTGGTGTATCATCTAGCATCCCCATTATCACAGAAGCTAGAGTCTAGCATATTTGATAGCACAGTGAGGCAGATGGCTGCTGGCACTGTGGCATCTGACATCACACTGTACTTGGAAATTCCTCTGACAAGTCATGCTGAGCAGTGTGGTAATTGAGAAAAGGTAAGCTGAATCAGCAGAGGCTGAGAACACAGTTGAGTTAATGGACACACAGCCAGTGCTCTAGTCAAAGCCTGCCTGAGGCTCAGAGGGACTGAAATTGACTATAATACTTAATGTAACAAGGGCTGGAGTGATAGCACAGGGGTCAGGGCATTTGCCTTGCATGCGGCCCACCCGGGTTCGATTCCTCTGCCCCTTCACCCCTCTCGAGAGCTCAGCAAGCTACCGAGAGTATCCTGCCTGCATGGCAGAGACTGGCAAGTTCCCCGTGGCATATTCGACATGCCAAAAACAATAACAACAAGCCTCACATTGCAGACATTATTGGTGCCCGCTAGAGCAAATCGATGAACAATGGGAGGACAGTGCAGTGCAGTGCTACTTAATGTAACAAAAGCTTAATGGAATGGGATAAAATTTTGGAAGGAGGAAGGATTGAGGCCGTATGGTTATGTTCAGGGTTTGCTCCTGATGGTGGTGCTCTGGGAGCCACATACTGGGCATAGAAACGAGGTGAGTCACGTGCAAGACCAATGCTTTATCCACCATGCTATCCTCCTGGTCCCAAGTCTTTTTTTTTTTTTAAAGCAAAGATCTTGACCAAATATATTTGGAATTCATCTTAGTGCAGTGGCTAAACTCCAAAGAAACATAATTATATCATACCTCTGCAAGATAGAGGCCTTACACAAGATGCTTCTTGATTTTCCTGGAAAAAGTAGAAAAAAAAACAGATGTAGTTTGTGAGCTACATTTATTTACATTCTTCTCAGTGGGTTTATAAATTATTCCAAAAACAAACGAAACAATCTCTCTTATTGCCCCAACTTTCGACAGGGTCCTCTGGTCTGCTTAATGAGGCATGCATAGGCAGCATTGGGGTGAATCTGTTGTTTTTGCTCTTGTTGGTGCAGACAGAATCATCTGGAATTGGAATTCAGCCAGAAATATGAATACCAAAGGGCATTGTCGGTTGTGAATCTTCTTGTTCTGGTCCATCACCTCTAGTCATTAGCATTCTTCCATTCTCAAATTTCAACACTCCAACCTCCCTATGATGGCTACTTTTGACCATTTTTACAATTCAGAAATTCTTCCTATAAGAAATATCTTGTGCTTGCTCACACAGAAAATATAGCATAAGATACTTTCCTTTGTACCCTCTCACTCAACTCCTGCCTAGTTCCGTGAAAGTGTCCAGAGCCCTCTCACTGGCTTCTGAGCAATTTTATCTTTTATTTGAATGAACAAATGACAGTCCTGGTGCCAGGTAGGGGTAGCTATTAATAGCAGCACAATGATTACTGTGAAAACAGGCTTATAATTATCAATGCACTTATTTTCTAAGGTGATTTTTTTTGTTTGTTTTTGGGCCACTTCAGCAATACTCAGTGATTACTCCTGGCTCTACCCTCAGAATTACTCCTGGCCATACTCTGGGGACCATATGGGATGCTGGGGCATTAAACCTGGGTCAGCCCTGTGCAAAGCAAACACCCTACCCTCTGTACTATTCTGTCACTGTCACTGTCCTCCCGTTGTTCATGGATTTGCTTGAGCGGGCCCATTAACGTCTCCATTGTGAGACTTGTTACTATATTTGGCATATTGAATACATCACAGGGAGCTTTCCAGGCTTTGCCCTGCGGGCGAGATACTCTCGGTAGCTTGCTGGGCTCTCCGAGAGGGGCGGAGGAATCGAACTCGGGTTGGCCATGTTGGCTGCGTGCAAGGCAAATGCCCTACCCACTGTGCTATCACTCTAGCCCCTGTACTATTCTATATGATGAATTTTTTTTTTTTTTGCTGGTCCAACTGTAGTTCAAATCTAGGCCCTAAATAATTTGGTAGAGGTTTTTAACTTTTACATAAGTATTTACAATTCACTTTTCATCCTTGAACAGCAGACATTAATTATTTTTTCTTTAATAGGATTTTTGCATGCCCGTGTGTGTGCGCTTGTGTGTGTGTGTGTGTGTGTGTGTGTGTATGTGTGTGTAGTTATCTCATTTTGGAGTTAATCAAGTATTTCCAAGGAGTATATACATAATTTTATAGTTTGGAAGACTATTTTCATTTTTCACCCTTCTTTTCACAATGACAATGCTAACATTTTGACAATGCTCATTTTTATTTAAGACAGAAACAAAAGAAATGTGGAAAAATGTGTAAAAGCCAACATAAATCTTACAACCATAGTGTACTTGGGTAGAGACTTTCCATGTCTTCTTCAAAATGGCCCACAATTGATAATGAACTAAATCATCTGCAAAATTGACTTTAAAATAAACTTGAAAATAGGATTAACGAATGGCATTTATCCTTGATCTGACTTGTGTCTTTTTTAAAATACTTTTTTCTTTATTATTAAAGAAAAATGTTTGCACTTAGTCTTTTTTTTTTTTTCATTTTAGTCACCCAATTTAAAATTTAAGCTCCCAGATTTCAAGGAACTTGGATTCAAAGTAGGGAAATTCTAAAACAGTGATTGATAAGAGTCTTTGTTGGTTCTGTTTTGCTAGGAGAATAATAGTGAAGCTCATTAACATTAGGTAGAAGAAAATAATTGTTCGTTAATTGAGTGAATCTATCTCAAAAAAGTGAATCCATCTCAAAATGCAAGAGGAAATTTCTTTTTGTGTGTGTGGGTATGGGAAAGATCTAGTTCTTTTTTTTAGATCTAGTTCTTTTTTGAACTAGTTCTTTTTTGAACTAAATCAACTACTGCCTCATAGTAGTTGCTAGAATATGACATACAAAACTATCTGTTCTGCTTTTTAGGTTTTCACCATGGTTTAAACAATTACTGTATGGGTGTTTTGATTTGGTATATCTTTGAAGAGCGAATTTGCTATATTACTCTTATATGATGATTTATCAACATTAACAGAACACCTTGATATTTATTTCAGTATTTGTGTTTACTGCCATTTTTAGCAACTTTTTAAAGAATTGCCAGGCTGCCACGCTGGAGAGAGAGAGAGAAGACTTGAGATATCTGTGGATTCTCCGAGGTTATCTAGAATGTAAGCGGTGAAATTAGTAGGACTCCCTGTTTATAAGTCTCCCACAACTACACCCTGTTCATCTGGCTCATGCCTGCCTTTCTCCTCCCCTCCTCTTTCTTGAAACTAGCAGTGTAGTAATGACAGAGCAAATGTAGGACTTTTGGGTACCAGATAAGAATTGATTGAACAGAGTATTTGTCCTCTTGCCCCTGTACCTTATTCAAACTCATGAATCACTTTCAAAATTACTTATTGAGTAAGAGAATACCATGCTATTGTTACTCAATTGAATGATAGAAATGTTATATCATTTTGCTTGGTTAGCAGGAGAAATATTTAAAGGAGATATATAAATACTATAGACCTACATACATCTGTGTGTGTGTATGTGTATTTGTTCTGATGTGGGAAAGAATGATTGTAGTGTGAGTATAGAAATATTTACAAAATCTTATTTAGAATCTAGGGCTAAAACTACCTCTAAATCTGACTTTAACCATAAGATTTCCCCCAGATTTAACCTGTATTGATTATATCTACTATTATTGAAATATACCTGAACTGTGTCATTGCAAAGATGGTTGACGGGAAGATTTTAAATTGATGAGGCCTGAGTAGGCAGTACTGCAGCCTAGGATATGGAAGCCTCAGGACTGGGCAGCACTTTCTTTCTGTAAAGAAAGGATTTGTGAAAATTTGTGAAATCTGTTTTATTTCATCACTAGGTTAAGTCCATGTCTGAGGATTTGCTAGGCTGGTTGTTGGTAGTTGAGCCTTTTCTTGTTTGATGTTCAAACTGTTTGTAGATGGCTTTTTTGTCACTTGTCTATTTAATTTGATGTGCTCCTACTGGAACTTCAGTATTGTGAAATTTGGAGGTGTTGTGTCCAGAAACTCCAGGATCTGTAGAACTTGGCCAATGAGTTGAGATGGCAGCAACTGTGGGAGGTGAGTGTGGCTGCTAGGGCTTTCAGAAGTAAGAGGTGGGGAGGGAGGCTACTTTCCTCAACTCCGAGAACATCTCAGAGCTCTCAGCCTAAGCACTAGAGTACCTGGAGTTTTCTTTGTGTCTCTCTGTGGAGATTAATAGTGAAGGAGTGGAGTTGGGTCTCTGACATGGAGGTGGCATTGGGGTGCGAGTGTGGCTGCCAGACCTTTGACAGAGTGGGTCCCTGGCCCTTCCCACTCCTGGGGGCGCCCCAGAGTTTTCAGCTGGGAGACTGATTTGTCCATGAATTTTAACAAGCTGTATAAAATAAATATTATGTGAGTCCTAAGGGAACAGGCTTTGGGGGTGATTGGGAAAATGCGGACAGTGCTGGCGGGAAGGTCACTCTGGTGATGGGATTGGTGTTGAACATCAAAGCCCATAACAATCATGTTATGAACAACTTTGTGAACCGTGGTATTTGAATAAAGTATTAAAAAAATCCATGAGGCAACAAACTAGCAATTAAAAAAAAAGGGATTCCAGAGATTGGAGAGATAGTACAGTGGTAAGGCACTTGCCTTTCATGTGGTCAATCTGTGTTCAAACTCTGGGATCCCATATGGTCTCCTGAGCCCTGCTAGGAGAAGTTTCTAAGTGTAGAGCCAGGAGTAGATTACCCCTGAGTATTGCCAATTGTGCTCCTCCCACCACCAAAAAAAAAAAAAAGGGTTCCAGACCTCTGGAGAAGAGCACTGCCTCACTAGTTTATGGTACGGCACATTCACATGTCTTTCAAGCACCATCTTGAGACTGAATGATGGTTGTTAGCTAAATCTATTGAGCATTTCCCATGGGCTCTCCACTTCTTATGTATTGCCTTGTTTAATCTCTATCACTCTGGAAATAGAATTTTATATTAATATTTCCAGTTTTCAGACAAATTCTGAAATAGGCTTATTCAGTGTAAGTGAGAGAAGTGAAGTAACTTGTCTGAAATGATGAAAGAATGCAGGAAAGAATGGATCTGAATTTCAATTTCCTTACATTCAGTTACTAGCCAATAATCTTAGGCACCTCATAATATTTTTTACTAACAATTTAACAACTGGATTCTGGAAAAAAAGTTGGTGTGGTAAAGAGATTTTGTATTTAAAGACTGAAACGGCAAATGAGTCAATTTACAGATCAAAGCCAGCGACTTGATAATGTCGCTTATTCCCCTTGAGAAGGGTGGTAAGGTCATCCTCAGACAATGGGAAAGGCTACTATGGTCAATTTATGCTGGGTGAGTGGAGAAGGGAGAATGGTATGGACTGCTGTGTATTCGTAGACTGTATTAAAAATTTTATTGCAATAAGCTTTAGCACTCATCTTAATTAATCTTTGTGGTTTGTCAATGAGATTGTTTCTCAACCTAGATGAGTTTCGTTCATTGGTAACACGCCATCACAATCGGTATGTTTAGAACCTAGATTGCCTGTCTCCTAGTCTTAAGTTCTATTGTTGGCACAATGGGCAAATCCAAAACAGACATTTTTGAGTATTTTGAGTATTCATAAACAGAAGACCTTGTAGGAGCCATCACACAGGATCTATATCATAGACTATAGATGTGATCATCACTCCATTTGTTGGTTACACTGACTTCTACTCCCTCAAATCCAGGTTCCTGTTCTCTAGTCTAGCACAGTGGTAAGGCCTTGCACACAGCCAACCTGGGTTCGATTCCTCCGCCCCTCCTGGAGAACCCAGCAAGCTACTGAAAAGCAAAAGCAAAGCATAGCCACACAGCAAAGCCTGGCAAGCTACCCGTGATGTATTGGATATGCTAAAAACAGTAACAACAAGTCTCACAACAAAGTGAGACGTTACTGGTGCCTGCTCAAGTAAATCGATGAACAACGAGAGGATAGTGTAGTGCTACAGTCTCTGGCCACTACTACCCCCATATTGACAGTACCCAAGAGGATGCACTGTTTTTCTCCATGCAGGAGAGGTTTCTCACAATTAAGAAATTATTGGGTTGAAGGATGTGGTTCAGCAGTAAAACACTTGCCTTCCATATATAAGGCCTTGGTTAAATTCCCAGCATCACAAAACACACCAACAAAAGCAAACAACCCCCTCTTTCAAACCCCCACAACCAAACCAAGCCAATAAAACTCCTAGAATAGTGGGACAGAGCAGGTTCCTGAGAATATACTGCATTTTTCAGAGTTAAAAACAATCAGTTTTCAATCTTCCCTTTGACCATTAAATCAGGTAAGTGATATTTATGGCTATTTCAATCTCTATGTATATAAGTGTATATATTTGCATATATATGCACATATATGTATATAAAAAGACTATATTGGATTTTGATCTTTTTGTCTATGCTCAGGGCTTATTCATGGCCCCGAAGATCACTTCTTAAGGTGCTCAGGGGACATATGGGGTGCCAGAGATCAAACTTTGGCCATGTGCAAGACAAGTGCCCTGCCTACAGTTCTATCTCTCTGGTACCAGAATTCATTAACTTTTGTTGAAGTATTGAGCACTATACCTACTTCCTGGGATTTTACTTGGTCTTTTAAATCTCATGTATCAGTTGTATTGACTGAAAGAGTGTATCTGAATATCCAGTGGAATGATCACATGATGAATTTTTCTCTAACAAAACGGCTCTCAGTTTTTATTCCCACATCCACATTACCTACACAGAGACCTCTCAAGTTGCTGTTGCTAATGTTCTTTCACAGCACTGTGAACCCAAGCAGGGATGTTGTACTGCCTTCTTGTACTTGTCCTTGGCCAGTAGGGACAAGGACACTTGACTCAGCAGGGATGCCCTTGAGGAGTTGTTGCTCAAATGTTCTGCTGCCACTGTCTGCCTGGTCTTCACCGTAGCACTGTGAGAATAGAAAGATAAGGGATACAGAGTTAGTCACTAAGTCACTGTCTTTCCTGTCATATGTACTGAGAGATGAATGGAACAACGCATGCAGTTAAACGGACCCACAGCACATAGCTGCAAAGAAAACAAGTATTTTTCAAAGTCATGGTTAAGCCATCAGGAGCTCTTTTCTTCGCAGATGAGCGAAATATCTCATGAAAGCGCTTTTTATTTCTCAAAATGGAAGGTTTTAAAAAACTTTTAAAATGTGGACAGAATTACTAGTCACGTGGAACTAAAATCTCCTGATGTTTATTACACCATATTGAATTTAGAACAAATTTGCGGGTGTAGTGACCTTCTTATAATGAAGTTATTTTGTGGGGCCCAAACCAGAATGTGTTAGCTCTGCTAGACTCGCTCTCCGTGTTCCTGATTCATGTATGCATTAATCTGGACATGCGACTTTGTGAGAAAGCAAATCACATGCGGGGTAGTTTTCTTTTTCTTGCACGTCAGTCTTTGGTTCTCAATTATATTTTCAAATGTAGGGAACTACGGCCTTCTTCATGGAAGGCTGCAAATCATTTCATGCATTTTGAAATTGTTGCGGGGGAATGCACGAAGAATACTGAACATGAAAGATCTTCAGCATTCCTCTAGGAAATCTTAGCGGTTAGAGATAGAGGAGATAGAAAAGCGCTTAGAAATCCAGAGATTGGAATAGAGATTATCTTTAGAAATGTGCCCTCTAAACTTCTCATCTATAGTTTAGTAAGTGAAGGCACTGAGAGGTGAAATATTTTGCAAGGGTCAACCAATTAGCCAGCAGCACCAGTAAGTGAACAAGAGACCAAGTTTTCTAACTTAGTTCAAGGTTTTTTCCTTTCCAACCTCACTCTCTCTCTAGCACTCTCTGCTAATTAATTTACCCTTAATTTAAGGATAAGATCCTTTTAAAGAAAGAGATGAAATGCAGAGGAGTACTTCTTAAAATATAATTCATAATCATTTATGTCTGAGTCATTTTGGATGCCTTTTGTGATTTGTTCACACATAACAAGCAAGCTCGAGACCCGGAGACCCACAAGTTTCATAGTGATCTGAAGGACACATGTGTTTAAGAGTGAGCTCACCAGGGTCTATAAAGTGGCAGTGAGCATGAGATAGGAAGTAAGTACTGACTTTTAGCATCCTGGACTTTATGGAACATGACCGCTCATTTTTCCCTTTTCTCTAAGTGCAGCCACACAGTGAGCTGAGTGGGACGAAGGATGCTCAGAGTGCAGTTACATTGACTTTCTGATTTTTCTAGTGCCCATCTTGGCATAACTATAACTATTAATATTAGCCCTTTTATCCCTATCTCCTCTGCCCCGACCTGGCAATATTTTGTGCTGTGTTTTGCTTTGAGGAACTTGGTAGAAGGTAAATGAATGCTTTGCAAGCATTATTAAGTAAACAGGCCCACTCCAGACTCTGTTGATATACACTACTTGGCCTCAAAATGTCTCGCAATGAGTCCACAAATAGTTCAGTCAGAGTCTCAATTACTTCTCCACGCAGGTAATTATTACTTCTGCCATTTAAATGAAATTTCAGCACACTGCTTATAGCAACAAATTTAGGTCCATATTTATGTTTTTCCTTCTCCTATTCATAGCATAGATTTAAAATTCCATTTCTGTTAGGATACAGCACTGAGCTATCTTTCCATATGAATTTGGATGATAACAAATAAAATAATACTTTAACCTAATTTTCTCCCTCAGCACATAATAGACTGAAAAAAAATAACTCCCTGGACTTGACATGCAATTTACCATGTTTGTTGGGAGAGTTCCATGTTTCATGCACGCTATGATCTAAGTTCTGTGGAATTAATGATATTCTTTAGAGATGTGCTCTTTTGACTCTTGGCACTTTGATTCTTTTTGTTTTGGGTTGGGAGAGGGACTAGGAAGGGGGGTGAGGTGGGCCCATAGCTACTCCTAGGGATTCTGGACCTGCTGGACTAGACAGTTGAATGCTCAGGTCTGGGCGTGTGAAGCTGCTAGGGCCCAGTGGTGCCATGGACAACGAAGGACAAATCCAATAGTGCTGGCAGGGGCGTGGGGTGTGGCAGTGTGATGTAGTACTGAGATCAAACTCAGGCCTTCGCATCTAAGAATACACTCCAGCCCATGGCATCATGTCCCTAGCCCCTTGCTAAAAAATGTAACACATTTGTGGTATATTTTGCAGCATGCTCTTTCTGACAAAGCCTGTGTGAAAGCCTTTGACCCCAAGACCACTTGCTTACAGGAATGCCTTATTACCACCTTCCAGGAAGCCTACTTTGTTTCAGAAAGTTTTGAGGAAGCCAAAGAAAAGATGAGGTACATTTGTTCTTCCTTCTACGGAAGTTTTTTCATTTTTCTGACTCTGTTTCTGTCTACGTCTGACACCAGTAGTGGTTGATCTCATATTCGTTGTTTCTGTTTATTTTGCAGGGATTTTGCAAAATCAATTACCCGTCCCTTCTCGGTGCATTTCAATCCCTACACACAGAGTGTTGAAATTCTCAAAGACACTCGAAGTATTGAAAATGTGGTGCAGGACCTCCGCAGTGATTTGAACACAGTGTGTGATGCCTTGAACAAAATGAACCAATATCTGGGGATTTGATGTTGGAACCAGTATTGATGCCAGCATTGTATTTGGGGGACTTAGCAGCAACTTGGTCAATGTCATATAACACCATGACTTTCTGTGTAATGCCTTGGCTAGAAAGCATGCGATTTCATCCACCTCTACCTATTTGTAACTCAACTGTATTAATGTGTGAAATCCCACAAGGAACTCAATGACAGATAACCACTCATTGTAGGAAAAATTGTAATACATTTAAATGTCTTAAATAGATTTGACATTCTTGCCTGGTGTCCTTAAACAAACTGTACCTGTTTTAAAATTTGTAACAAATAGCCATGGTATAATTCTAGCTTATGACCTTTACTTCTCAGACTGAGCTTCCCCTCTGTATTCATTAGAAAAATGAAAATAGCAGTGAAGTTGATTCTATTTCTATAGTATTAGTGTTTTCACAGCATTATTTAAGATAAACACAAATTGTATGAAACTTCACATTAATAAAAGATTCAGTATTGCTTCAAAATTTAAATTGCTGAACACACTAGGTGGACTGCTTTTTAGTTTGAGTGTCCAGCATATAAAAAAGAGAGCTTTTTTTTAAAAAAAACAAATGAAATATAGAGGTTTCACTGACCTTGTATAAACAAAGTTGTACCAGGCTTTCCTAAGTATTTTGGAAGAAAATACTTTCAGGAAGAACATTAGGAAAGGCTTAATGGTGGGAAATAAATATCAGAACTATGAATTGTATGCTGGAATAAAGCAAATTACTATGACTTGGGTGTTTAACCTATTTCTCTTTGAGGACAATAAAATCATAGAGCTTTGATTTCAAAGGTATAGAAATCTAATCTCAGAGGTTAAGCAATTTGCCGAAAGCAGCACAATTAGTTATGCACCAACATTTATAGCCCATTGTATTTTGCTTTTGGATTGCTAAATTCAACTTGCTGTATGCATGGATTTATGTGTATTTGAAGATAAACTAATGATTACCAAAACTAATGTTTATCACTGAATAGAACTCAGTTTGTGCTTTCCGATTGCCTGCCAACCACGAAATTGTTTCTTTTCATAATACTAAACCAAACCAGATTTCTGAGAATCTTTCCAATTGCCCAGTTTGGAAAAATTTGGGTAAACAAGAGTGATGAACCACAAGTCTTTGGTCAATTTTGCCTTAAGAGATAGAGTAGGTAGTTTAGTAAACAAATAAAAAAGCTTAATGAATTATTGAATCCAAATGAAAACATGCTGAATGAAAAAATAAATTTCATCTTCTTTTTCACCAAACACAACACTGCATTGGTTACAGCATATTTGGTGGTAGAACTGAGGGAATAAGAAAAAGTAGAGAAGATGACAAGATAACTTTTAAGTTAGCAATTCTCAAATATATACTTGAACAATTTCCAATGGTGTTCTTTTAATAGGAAATTACATATAATTTCAGATGAATTCACACTCTTATATGACTCTATTATGAGTCAGAAAATATTGGCTTAAGTATATTTAGAAAGAATATCAGAAAGTTAAAATCTATAACAGACAATTCAAATTGAATATTAAATGCTAATTATCAAGAATCTTTAATTTCTTAGATGTTCCCAGAACTGAGATGGATTAATTTATTATTTTTTAAATTGAGCCACAACTGACATGTACCTTTGTTGCTTTTAGGTATATACAGCATAATGTTTCATTATCTGTGCATATTTATGAAATGATTACCACAATAGTTAGTTGACATCCCTTATACATAGTTAAAGAATCTTAATATTATCTGTGGTCACTATGCTGTACATTATAAATAGCTCCATGACTTACTTTATAACTAGAAGGATTCTTATTTATTAATGTTTTACAATCCACTCATTTCCCCCCAAATTTAAATTCTGCTTCTGGCAATCATCAATCTGTTAGGTGGGTCTCTGTATAGTTATTTATTTAAATAATTCAGGAAAACCAATCAGAATAAACCTACAAAATTTCAGTAAACAATATCAGACTAAAGACTAAGAACAGTAATGCAGAACATCCCAGAAGCACTCCTTGAAGTTTTTCAGGTAAGAATTTGGTTAAAAAAACCTGCTAATACTTGCTTTCCATGTTGTTTCTAAAATTTGGCATTTCAAACCCACTAAAACAACACCCACAATGTCTTCCATCCTTAATTTCTAGCTACATGAAAGAGAACAATTTTCTTCAAGTAAAATCACATTTAAGCTGTTTCCTGATTGGCTTATAGTGTTATCTTTAGTTTCCTTACATGTGCAAAAATCTATGTTGCTTCAAAAATAGAAGAGTTCCAAAGTAAATAGGCTTTCCCACTGAGCCCATGTGGGTATCATATGAGGAGGAGGAATTACTTGATTCTTTTTTAGATTTGTTCTTCATTCAGAATAGCTGTAACCATGGTTTTCACTGTGTGAAACAATGGAATCATGGTTTTCATTTGTTGCAAGCATTTAACATGTAAATGTCATTACAACTAATGGTGGGAAAAATCCTATAAAATTTAACAGCCATCATAGGAAATGTGTTGGCAGAAAAAGTCCCCAAATGGAAGCGTTACAACAAAACAGTCACAGCCAGCTTCTTGTCATATCTGATACCTCTCAGTGTAACCATTTTATCTCAATTATGCCTCATGACTTAAAGCTAAATTAAATAGACCCAAGGACAATTATAAATTTAAGGACATTTGCTAACTGTCATCTGCCTGTGAATCACTACTTTATTTTGGCTTTGCTGTTGACTTCTGTAATCAGTTAATAAGAAATCAACAGAAGGTTCCCAGCAAGATTCTTAATGCATTATACTTTGCATAAGACAGGCAAAGTCTGACTTGTCCACTTTTGACTTTATGAATTAGGGTCAGCGTTCAATATATTTGTGGATGATCAGTTTATTTGGCACAATAAAGCATACTAGATTATTATAAATATCACCCTTTAAGAGTAGGGAACTTTCACCCATGATGGTTAATTTTTTTGTTGTTGTTTTTGGTTTTTTTCTTTTACATTAAGGTAAGGATTGGGAAATAGTTTCTGGCTTAGTCTCATTTATTTATTGTGTAATTTAGAGATGATGCTTCATGGAGATGATGTATCTATGCTTGTCTTGCTTGCACTTAGTAAATGGGCCCGATGGTAATGAATGTAAAGTATTGCAACATTTACCAACATGAAAAGTCTGAAATGAAAAAACAGTGTACTTTAACGGGGAAGCAAATAGAAATACAAACTTTCATTTTCAAATGGAGTCATGGCTCACATCATCTCATTTTCTTCATTCGAGGAGGAAAACATTAACACAAGATGTAGTTGTCCTCCAATTCATTTGATCTAATTTTCAACTTCTAAAGAATCAAGAGCAGATGCTTACTCTCATGAACCTTGTCTTACTTATAATGAAAACGAAAGCAGCCCCAAGTTCCCAGTGAGTTTGAGGTGTTTTTTTTTTCCCCTTCAATTTTCAAAGAAGCTCTCTTATTCTGGGGAGTGATTCTTATGCAGATTGCCACATTCTGGGAAGAGTCAGGGGAATAAATAGTGGGCTGCTGCTTTTTCTAATATTAGATTGTGTTTAGAATAAATCAGTTCTGGAACATAAAATAGTGACTTTTTATAATGTGACTTGAGGGAACTCCAAATATTCATATCAGAACAGTACCGGGCACAGTTCTAAACACTGAGGATATAGTGGTGAATGTGACTGCAAACTTATGCTCACTTAAATTCTAGTGGAGAGATACAGGCACAAAAACGACAGTGGATTATTTGAAATCGTGGAAAATTGCGCTGTTGTTGTTGTTGCTGCTGCTCTAGGGCTACTCCTGGTGGTGCTCATAGAGAACTATGAGGGACCGTGCCCATCAGCAGGTCCACCAGGGGCCCTGTAGGACCATGTCATTGTAGGGATTGAACCCAGGGCCCCTGCATACAAAGTATGCACTCCAGTCAATTGAACTATCTCCCTGACTCAATTTTTTATTAAAAATAATTGGAGTGATATATTGCTAGAGAAGAATGGGAGAAAAGCCGTTCTAAGCAAAAGTTATTTGATGAAGAACCACAGGAGGGGAAAAAACCAGACATAAAGCAGGCCATGGAAGGAATATCGCTGAGGACCTCTGCCATCTTGGCAGGCCCACCTCCACAATTCAGACCTTCTGCTCCTCCACCCTTCCTTCCAGGTCACATAAACCTGTTTTTTTTTTCTTTTTGGGTCACACCCAGGGATACACAGGGGTTACTCCTGGCTCTGCACTCAGAAATTACCCCTGACAATGCTCAGGGGATCATATGGGATATTGGGAATTGAACTTGGGTCGCCTGTGTGCAAGGGAAACGTCCTACCCTCTGTGCTGTTGCTCCAGCCCCTCACATCAACTTTTTGGCTGACATTCCCTAGACCTTTTTGGAATCAGAAATGGATTATCTTCCCTTTCACCAGTTTCTGACAACCTCCATGCTGGACCATAGCCATCTCAGAAGATCCAGCATCTGAAACACCCTACTTATTACACTTCACACTGTTCACATTTTTACCCCCCTTTCCCGCCTTAAGATAGGGAAGGAAAAGAGCAACACCCACCTTAGAAATCCCTAGGGTTCAGAGTACAAAGATTCACCCTCAGAACAGCAGGAGTATAGCATACACACGGGGATGATGCATAGAAGCGAATCAAGTTCAACGAGTGAAATAATATCATAGAAGGCTCTACCACTACCAATCAGCTCTGCAAAATTCAGAGAATGATGTTAGTGACACCATGCTGAAGAGGTTTAATTAGCTCAAAAATGATGCCATAAGGAATCAGCAAGGCACAAGAAAGTCTGAGTTAGAAATGAGGAAACTACGATCAGAAGTGACAGAACTAAAGAGTATGATAGATGATAAGTATAAAAAGAAACCTCAATAGAATGTCTGACCAGCTAAACAATAGCAGCTGAGGTAAATATTGAGGAGCTTCAAAATAAGATGCAGGAAACCTCTAAGAAAAGTCTAGAGAACTATGGGATAAATTAAAGAAGAACAATATAAGAATCAAAGGAGTCCCTGAAGAACAGGACTAGTTAATGAATTTCCCAGAGTTGAAAAGTGCAGACACCGAGGTCCAAAAAGCTAGAAAGGCCCCAGCAAAAATAGACCCAAATAGCAAAACCTCAAGACACATTATAATCATAATGACAAAAGCCAAAGACTGAGGCAGAATGTTGATAGCAGCTAGATCTAAAAAGGAATTTACAGACAAGGAAAGCCCATAAATTTCACAGAAATCTATCAAATGAGCCTCTAAGCCAGAAGAGAATGAATGGTGGCATGTACTTAAAAACAAAAACAAAAGCAAAACCTAATAAAATGAACACCTCACAAGAAGATTCTATCCAGCAGGATATCATTCAGAGTTGAGGGAAAGATACAGAGTTTCATGATCAGGTTACAGCTTAGGGAACTGGAGTCCATTTTGCAAAAAGGGTTAATGGAGCTTCTTTAAAAGACAAGTTGTTAGCACTTTGCCACTAGAATATCATTTACTCATGACACTTTGGTTGTTCTCTACTAAACTAAAAAAGGTTTGTATATTCCTAGCTTGCTAAGGGATTTGATACTTTTTTAGTTATGAATTAGCATTTTATTTATATTAAATGTTCATTCTATGTCTTTTCAGGTGATCTTATTTTTTTTACATCAGTAGAGATTTTTTTATTGCATTCTTTTACTTATTAATGCAGGTACTTAAGCATTATCTATAACATAATATTTATGATCACAAAACTATATTCCCTTTTTAGGATAAAACACATTTTATAGTTCTATAGATCTATTTAGATTTTCCCTTAAATTTTTAAAAATTTTCCTCACTCTTGCTAACTTGTATATTTATAGGATTTATCTATATCCTGTGAAATTTAAAATATACTGACATAAAATCATTTCACAACGCTGTTTCAGCATGTCTGATGGGGGGGGTGTCGTAAACTCTAAACAATAATGGTGCATCTTCTATCGAAACAATGTATCTAGTCAAAGTAGATAGAGTATTCACTAGAACTCATCTGCCACACAGGAATTGGGAGGGGTGGGAGGTGGGGTTCTAGTGGGGTTCGTGGTTAAAAATAAGTATTGGTAAAGGGAAATGTGTTTGATATTTACATGACTGAGACCTAAACCCGAAAGCTCTGTAACTTTTCCCACAGTGATTCAATAAAGAAATAAATTATAAAAAATATATATTGACATAGATTATTCATACTAATTTTTAAATTTTTATCCTCCTAAAAATGAGAAAGATATAGGTTTTGAAAATAATTCTTTTATCAACATCATTAATTTACAGTTGTGTAGAATTTCAGAAGTTTAGCTTTATTCATCTGTGTATGAGTATCATTACCTCCACTATAAATAAAGATATCCCTCATATGTGGAATATAAAGACACATATGAAGGGTACAGAAAAAGACCAGTTTCATCAGAACTGGAGATTTGCCAATAGAACTGAACTGACAAGGAAGAGGGTCCTTTGGAACACTGGTGGAGGGAAGCGGGCACTCTGGTGACAGGCATGTTCTGGAGATGATGTATATATGAATGACTATAAAAGGTATAATTAACAAAATTGTCAATCCTTGTTTCTCAATAAAAATGGTAAGGAAAAGAAAAAAGAAAAGAAAAACAAACAAACAACCCAGTGTCCCTGGAACAGAGGCCAGGAAGACCGGCAACTCTAAAACAGGACTGAGTGGAAGTATCTGAGAAAAAATGATGTCATTTAGAGAGGAAGGATAAGAAAATAGCTGTGATGAGAGTGGACTGTGGACCAAACATGATTGTCACTCAATGCCTCCGTTGCAAGCCACAGCAACCAAAAGGAGAGAGAGAACAAAAGGGAATGCCCTGCCACAGAGGCAAGGTGGGATGGGGGTCATGGGTGGGGGCGTGGGAGGGATACTGGGATCAGTGGTGGTGGAGAATGAACACCGGTGGAGGGGTGGGTGTTCGATCATTGTATAATTGAAACCCAAGCATAAAAAATTTGTCAGTCTACAACTGTACCTCATGGTGTTTCACTAATAAAAATTTAAAAAAGAAAAGAAAAGAAAATAGCTGTGAGACAGGGGTAAGATAATCCAGGCTTGTAATAGTCAGATTGCTTAAAATTGAGCTATCATTTGACCCAGCAATATCACTTCAGGAGTACAGCTTGGGGGCTAAAAAGCATACAGCAGAAATATCATCTTATACTCATTGCCGTACTATTCCCATTAGCCAGAATATGGAAACAGTTCAAGTGCCCAAGAATAAAGAAACTATGATACGTCTACACAATAGAATACTATGCAGCTATTAGAAAAAAATGAAATTTGCTTTATTATAAATGGATGGACATGGAGAGTGTCATGCTGAGTGAAATGAGTTAGAAGGAGAGGAAGAGATATAGAATGACAGCATTCATTTGTGGGATATAGAAAAATTATGTGAGACTAATATCCAAGGCTAAGGAAAATGGGGGGCCAGGAGGACTGGTCAATGTTTGAAGCTTGCCACAAGTGTGTGTGGAGTGAAAGTCAGTTCAGATATAAAAGAGAACAGGATGACAATATAGTTGGATAGTTGGAAATGATCATTTTTGGACAAACTGGTATTGAAAGAAGGTAAAGGGATATACCTGATAACCTTTGAATTCTATATTGCATAATGTCCATAATGCATATTGCATATTGTCCATATAATCTATATTCCATAATGTCCAAAGGGGGAGAGAGAGAGAGAGAGGAGAGAGACACACATACAGAGACAGAGACAAAGACAGAGAGAGACAGAGACAGAGATAAATTGCAATTGCAGGGTGAGTTGGAATGCGGCAGTAATAAATAATTCAAGAGGCCATGGAAAGACCGGGATTTTTCAAAGTCAGTGTTTAATGTATCATGGAGGACACTATTAAAAATACTTGAGGACTGGACAAATAGTACAGTGGTAAAGTTTTAGCATGCACACGGACAAACCAGGTTTGATCCCCAGCACCCTATACGGTCCCTGAGCACCACCAGGAATGACCCTGAGTTCAGAGACATGAGTTAGCCCTGAGCATAGTGGTGTGTGGCCCCCAAAACAAAAACAAAAGCTGTAGTTGTGATTAAGTTAGTTAAAAAAGTTACAAATGGTCAGTGAGACGCTGACAGAAATTGGAATAACCATTTCTGTGATTGATTGTGACTTGACTGGAGAAGCAGGCGTCCAGTGACATTCTGTGTCTTTCACAAATGCTTAAAACTTCCTTTGACAAAAAACTTCATATTAAACTTACCTGGACTAGCTCTAAAGACAGAAAGTCAGATTGGGTAGCAAATGCAATTTTTTTTCTTGTGACTTACAGATATTGACCACACAAACAAAAATGAAGCAGCAAATAGATCTTTATTGGTGAATGTTGGTAGTGCTGACTTAAATAATTCAGGATAAAAATATATACTTTACCCCCTAGCCAAACTGAATTGTTGTATTCACTGTCTGTTGTGACCATTTCTGTACAAATCAGGTGTGTAAATGTAAGCGAATTAGTTAAGTCTATTTCCACTCTTCTTACTGCATCCCATATTCCCAAATGTATGTTTCAGATGCCCCAGAAAGTTTCACTTGCTGTGATTTCTTTGTTTCTCCAAGAAAGATGAGTCTGGTGCAGCAGCTGGATGTATATTTCCTTCTTTGGGAAAGTTGTAGTGAGCCTGATGTTCAACCCAAGGGCATCTGTGGTTATGGTGTCTGTGAACAGCATTCTCATAATCCAGTCTGGGTACAGTTTTTATAATTGAACAATAAAAACATCTGACAGATGTGGGCAGGGCAATTTGAAAGCTAGATGGCACAAAGAAATCAAGTTTATTTTCTGTTCAAGTCAAATCTCTTATAAAAGATGTAAAAGTTACCATCATTTTATAAGTTGAAAAAGATTAATTATGGGAAGGTGGTAGGAATTTTCTGGCTACTCTTTCAGTCCTTCCAGATATCTTGCAATATCCTTACTTTTTAGCTTGTTAATTTCCATGGAGTTAGCAAGATGCTGATTCAGTAGGTCTATTATTCCCAAGGGGTTGCAAACCACTGAACACATCTAATGTACAGCTTGCCCAATTTTAGTGAACAGCTAGCTTTCCAGACGTTAATGAGGCCAATTATTGGCAAGTGGATTTGAAGTGAAGAACACATTAGATTTGCCACTATAGCGGTTATTTGTTTATTGAAATCGATTGAGGCAAACTTCCTTTTGATCATTACAGCTGATTGATCACTACGCATGACATTATGAACAAATGAAGTTCCCAAATCACATAACTACTTGAAAAAAAAAATCTCTATGTTGAAAGGGCAGAACATAGTCCCGTATCCATTTCAGTGTGAAAGACTAACTATTAAGTTGGAATGGATCCTAATTAGCTTCCTCAGAAATCTCCAAAACTTTTGGTTTTTCCTGTTGAATAGAACTTAAAAGAAGCTTAAAGTCTTCCCTTGCTCACATACAGTCAATATCAAAGGGAATAACATGCAGGGTACCACTTACTGCTGAAAATGAGTGCAGACATGGCAATCCTGATTTCAAGTGGCATTGGAAAGTATAATTTGATTCACCCAGCCAAATGATTACTGCAAGTACAGATCATCAGCCCAGCCCACTCCAGCATATTTGAATTGGTGATCAGCCCATAGCTAATTGCCAGACTGAATCTGCCTCTTGAGCCTCTGACTGGAAATGGCGGAAAAAAAATCCCTACAATTCCTACCTAGCCTGGACAGAAATATTTATTCTATGTTTGAAATTTGTTTGTGAAGATGTTGTTCCTTTTTTTCAGTGAAGCAAAATACTTTTATTGAAAAATATTACTTAGAGAAATGTGGGGAGTGAGAAAGAGAGAAAAATACATGTTCAAGAGAGAACATGAATATCTCTTAGGAGAGTAGAAAAAAAGGTATGTGTTGGTGTGTCGCTTAAATTGGCCCATTCTTCTTTTTTTTCAGTAGTCGTATGACTTTTGTGAATCATCGCTTCTTTTTGGGGGGACGCATCCAATAATGTCAGGACATCTAGGTGATGCTTGAGGTATCATATGTGGTGTCAGGAGTCAAATAGGGGTCAGCCCCATGCAAGGCAACTGCTTCATTGTGTACTATCTCTGCAGCCTGAACACCCCTCTTTTTAAGTCCATACTTTGGAAGAGGTTGACTCTACCTCTCAGATCAATGAGTGGGCTTATGACTAAGACTTGGTAAATAAACTATCATAATTGCTGATCCATTAAGATTAGTGCAAGAGTGGGCTCTGCCCAATAGTGGGTTAGTTAAGATTAAGTTCTAAACATTTCTGGAACTATTGAGAAAGAGACATGCTAGTTTCCCCTGTGATGTAAGTCTGAAACTTCCAGGGCTTCATATAATGAACACAAGGTCAAGAGGATGAGATAGAACCAGTGTGTTAATGACACTGACAAGCTTGAGCATTTAGCTACTCTTAAAGCTAGAGGTGCTTTTGGACTTGCTTCCAAGGTCTGTGGACTAATAAATGCCCTCTAAACCCCTGTTCTAATTTTCCTGCTGCTGTCACTGGCATCAAAAAAGTGCTAACACTTAGGATAAAAGCACAAGAGAAGATGTAGGAGATTTTAGATTTGCTTTCTTCAGACTTTTCCTCTTGGTTTTGGAAATCACAGCTTCCTGAGAAGTACTATTTATATCTTTTTGGTTTAGTCTGTGACTTAGAAATATGGGATGACCTGTTTATCCTCCTCTGATGCTAGGAGCAGTGTGATTCTTCCAGTGAGATGTGGCCAGCAAAATTGCTCAACAGAAGTGTTTAGCTTGATTCCAGGTGACAACTTGATATTCAATCTGTTGGCCACTGATTTGTTCCATGGAAAAAGGTGTCAAGACAAATTAAACTTAAGATAACTGGAGAACACTTTTTGTGTCCTAGTTTTTTTTTTCTAAACAGTACTTCTCGAGAATCATGACTTTTACCAGAATTGGGCAACTTTAAGCAAAAATTCTAGTCGAAAGTACAGTAAAGGGAACATTATTTTTGAAATAAAAATTACACATTTCCTTTCTCCCTCCTTCCCTCCCTCCCTCCCTCTCTTCCTTCCTTCTTTCCTTCCTTCCTCTATAGACTTATAGATGATTTCTGAGTATCAGTATAATTTTTCATAAATGAGAATACAGAATTATCATAAAATTAAACATATTGTACGAAAAATATTTAATAAGTATTAATGTCTTTCTCTTTTTGTCTCAAAGTATCTTAAATATCTCTAATTTTTCTCATACTTTCAGGTGATGAAATCATTGTACCTTAATGACCCCAAAAATATTTTACTAGTGTTATGGGTCATTGTTTTTGTTTTTGTCACTTTTATTTGACCACTTTTTTAAAATAACTGACTCAATCTCATTAAGGTGTGAATCTGTAGACTTGGCATCAATTATTTGCATGGTATCCTGAATTCACTAACCAGAAATACAAAAGAAGAGTATTCTAACTTATTCAGTGGTCTCAGTTCTCTCTCTTGAAATAAATTGGAAATAAAAAGTTTTAAAATTCTGCTTAAATTAATGAAAAATAGAAATTTGGATTCTTTGGGAAGAAGATACTAATCAAGTCAAGTTCATAATTTGTTGAATTTAATCAAGTTAATTCTGAAACATTCATAACTGTTTATGTCAGAAACTCCAAAATAAAGGGCAAAGGGGTTTATGGGTATTAACTGAAGGCACTAGCCCAGTTACTAAGAGGCAGGCATGACCAATCCTCCAATGTCAGAGGTGCTATATTATCAAGACTCCATTTCAGAGAGCACTTGCTTAGGGTTATCTCTGATGAAAACAAAATCCTATTCAGAGGGAAAAAATTCAGTTCAAAATATAAATGCCTTTTCTTTGCCACACGGAAAAGGAAGGTAGTAAGTGAAAATAGGAAATTGAAATGTTGTGTGTTGGGATAGCAATTCCTTTTATTCATGTGGCTAATGAATTGAACAGAAATTGAACAATTTGTTTCATGTGATGATTCACTAACGCCTAACTGACAAGGTTTCAGTTTTTGAATCCAGCTTGTTTCCCATTCAGCTGCTTGTTTTGCAGTACAATTGTACAATTATCAGTCCATTGACTGCATTGCATAAACAGGATGACTGAAATGTATGTGAGGAATAACCATAGTGGCTGAAATCCCTCCCGATGAAGACGCAAGAGAATGACAATAAGGAGTATCTCCTACTTGTCTGAAAATAGCCATCTGCTTCCTCAGTGATGTCCTCTTCTCTGGAAAACTTACTTATAGAAAAATATTCTAATGGGAAGGGGAGAAGTAGTTGGCTTCAATTTCAGGTGGAGTTTTTTTTCCGACCTCCTTTTTGTCTTTAAGCACTAGTTCTAACCGTCAGTTCTAACCATCAAAGAGCAATTAGCCTTATGGTTTGCCTTTGCAGAAGGTAAAGAGAGAGACTTGAAAAAACTGGCGTACAACAACCCACCTTTATTTTTATAATCAAAGAACAATAAGTTATTCGCTTTATTTTCCATTCCCAAATGTCTTCATTGTTGACTTTTCTTGGGATATTAGTTACATGATTTGGATTAGTTTGATGAACAGGGGAAACTTTATTACATGACTCATGGAACCTAAGTGCAGAGTTATAGTGAGTCTCCATAAGCAACCAGAGGTGCTGACAGTAAACACCACAATTTTTCTTTCTTCTTTCTTCTCTTTTTCTCCCCCTGTGGTGACAGAGATTGAACCCCGGGCCTCCAACATGCAATTCAAGTGCTCTACCACTGAGTCATAACTCTGGCTCTTATTTTTCCTGTCTTTACCTTTTCCTTCTCTGCACATTTATTTCACTGTATTCCCCCAAAACTACTGATATCTTTAACAAATAAATCATGGAGTCTAATGGGGCTTTTATTTGGATTTTAAATGGTCAGACTTGGAGGTAGGTTTTACTCACTATACATTTTTGACCACTCCTTTTTGTATTTACTGGTTTCTTATCCTATCTAAATTTGCAGAGTGGAGAAGTAAACTCGTTTTAGTGGGAAAACCATTTTGACCCTTCTCTTTGCTCTCTAAGCAGTTTTTACCTGGTATTCCTGATGTGTAATCTGGAAAGGCAAACTTGGAGACTCTTATAAAAAAATAGGTGAAAAGAGGAAAGGGATGGTGGAAATAGGAGGAGCATCAACAGGATAAGGAGGCTGCTTATTGAGTCAGAGTTCCCGAAGTTTCTTAGGTGCAACTTGAAACTAAATCTACACAAGGAGGGCAAAAAGAGACAAAAGGAAAAGGCTAATCACTCTAAATTGGGAAGTGACATTTTAATAAGGTAGGGATATTGCATATGAGGATGTGTTTTGGACAACAAGATGAGTAGGTTTTCAAATCCCAGCCACACCCTCCACATCTCTGAAGTTTTTATATAAATTTTATGTGTTTTAATCATATGATTTTAATTCCACTTCAGCAAAATATAATCACAGTAAGGAGAGGTGAGGCCTCTGATGACCTGTGTCCAGCTCTCAGGTCAGTGGATAGTCACGTTCTTTTTTTTTAAAAAAATTAAATTTTATTAGAGCATTGTGGTTTACAAAGTTATTCACAGTTGACTTTTAGAGATTCAATATTCTAGCACTGATCCCACCACCAGTGTCAACTTCCCTCCACCAACCCATACCATCTTGTCAGGGACCCCCTTACCCATCCCCTCTGCCCGGCTCCCCCCAGGAATGTTTATTGAAACACTGTGATTTACAAAGCTGTTCATAATAAAGTTGTTCAAGCAAACAACATTTCAAAACCATTCGAACCACCAAAGTCTCCTTCTTCTCACCAATATCCTCAGGTTCCCTCCCACCCCCTGGCCTTGGCAAATTTATTTCATATTACTTCGTCCAATAAAACTTAAAAGAATGGCAAATTGAAGTATCAGAAAATAAATAAAAGTTGATTTGTGATGATGAATAGTTATAAGGTTTTAACTTTTCTTAATCTTTTAGAGGACAACCATATGCACTATTAGGGAGTGTCATACTCAGTGCCAAATGATGGGAAGTTTCTCTTATCCTTTAAAGGAGCTCTTTTAATGCTCCTTGCAGAATTGTTTTTAAGTGGCCTCCTTGTATTTGTATTATAGAACATAATGTCCCAAAGTTGAGAGAGATTAAGAAGGAAACTATCTGCCATAAAGGCAGGTGATGGGTGGAATGGGGATGGTGGGAGCAATACGGGGGACATTGGTGGTGGGAAATTTACACTGGTAGAGGGATGAGTGTTTGATCATTGTATAATGAAACACAGTCATGAAAACTTTGTAACTATCTCATGGTGATTCATAAAAAAATTAAAAAGAAGTGTATTCAATTGGAAAGTGAGACAAAAATAGATTCTATTTACAGATAATATGAAACTATATAGAAAATTCCAAAGACTCCTGTTTTAAAATAAACTTCTAAGATCTTATTAAAGAAATACTCGTTTCAAGGCTATGATTTCTCTAATTTGTTGCTAGTCCATGAAGCTCTGTAAAGTTCCTTCAAATCTGAATTATACTGTGGCAGAATAGAATAATCTTAGTAAGGTGTTCATTTCATTGACTTTTTGTACAATATCCTTCCATATTCTTCCAGCTAAGAATAGAAGAATAGAATCTCATTTGATAGATCTGCTATACATCTAATGGGCTTTCCTTTGTATATAAGTTCCTTTTTTTAAATCTTAACTGCATTCAATATTCTGTCTCTGTCTTTGGATTTTGTCATTTTGAGTATAATGTGTCTTGGAGTTTTCCTAACCGAGTCTACTTTCACTGGGACCCTTCAGGTCTCTTGAATCTTAGTGCCTGTAATCCTCAACTCTGAGGAGTTCTTATTGATGATTTCTTCAATGTTTCTTCATCACATTTGCCTTTCTGTTCTTTAGGGATGCCAAATATTCTCATGTTGTTCCTTTTAAACTCAACCCATAGTTTTCTGATAAGTTTTTCATTTCTTTTCAGGCTATTTCCCATCTTCTGCTGTTTCCTCACAGTTTCCACTTTTTCATCTTGGAGATCCTCAATCATTTGCTCAGCTTCTGTTATTCTGTCATTCAGAGCTTCTATTACTTTTTTATATCACCTACCAAGTTCTTCATTTCTGTCATTTATAACTGTAGCAGTTTTTTCATTTTGACTCTGATGCTTTCTTATGCTTTGCTGACTATCTGTGTTCCCATTTCTTTGAACTCATCGAACACCCTCAACAAAGTATCGCTAGCGACACTGGCTGAGAATTTACTGGTGTTGCTTAAATCTTTGGTGATTTTGTTTTTACTTATTGAGTTTGGTGGGCTTCTTCATGCTCCCTGCTCCCCATTGATCTTCAAGTGCTCTTCTTGTGTTGGGGGTGAATCTTTTTAGATACTCCCCCTGGAAGATACTGAGGGATTAAGTTGGAGAGTGCTCTCTGTCTTCTTTGACCACTCTGGGCTATTAGAGCTACAAGAAGGAAATCAGGCAGGAGCTATGATTTGTACCTTTAATATGGTGCAGGATGGGTGTGGAGGCTACTGGGACCCACCTGGTGGGGAGGTTCTCTGCCTCTTGCTTCAGAATAGATACAGTGATATCAGCCAGAGGAGAGCCTCACCTAGGGTGATGGAGCAGCAAGATGCTCAGTGGTCACATTCTCTTGATTGCTTTCATTAAAAGTTCTGGAAACCAAAGGAAAAGCCTTTTATTTTTAATTAAAAAATTTTTTTAATTAGTGAATCACCGTGAGGTACAGTTACAGGCTTACAAACTTTCGTGTTTGCGTTTCAGTCATACAATGACCAAGTACCCATCCCTCCACCAGTGCCCATTTTCCACCAGCAATGGTTCCAGTATCCCTTCCACCATGCCCACCTGTCCCCTCCACTTCACCACGCCTCTGTGTCAGGGCATTCCTTTATGGTCTCTCTCTCCTTTTGAGTGTTGTGGTTTGCAATAGAGGTATTGAGCAGCCAGCCATCGTGTTCGGTCGATAGTCTACTTTCAGCACGCATCTTTCAACTCGAATGGGTCCTCCCAACATCCTTTACTTGGTGTTCCCTTGTCTATCTGAGATACAGAAAAAGCATTTTAAAGATGATGGACTTGGACTCAAAGAGCTGAGTTCCCAAGTAAAAACGAATGGATTGCAATTCTGTTCTCTAGATATACTTATAATCAAAGCCAGAGAAGTTCCTTGTACATGGTCTAAATGGTCCTATTAGCTTTCCTCTCTCTTTGGAGTGAATTTTCCCTTTCTCTTTTTTAAATTAAAATTAAAAAATTGTAAAGGCCCTCCCATTGATCATCAATTTGCTTGAGCGGGCCCAGTAACGTCTCCATTGGAGACTTTGTTACTGTATTTGGCATATCGAATATGTCACGGGGAGCTTGCCAGGCTCTGCCGTGTGGGCAAGATACTCTCAGTAGCTTGCTGGGCTCTCCGAGAGGGGTGGAGGAATCGAACTCGGGTCAGCCATGTTGGCTGCATGCAAGGCAAACGCCCTACCGCTGTTTTTTTTTGTTTGCCTTGCACGCAGCCAACAAAAAATTGTAGTTTATATAATATTCCAATATTTTAAAAGTTTATGATGATTGATGTATAAGGTTATTACACCCTACCACTACCAAAGTGCTCAAATCCTCTACCACTCTCCCTATGTCACCTCTGTTTCATCTCTTCATTCCCCGCGTCTTTCCCCCCCTCCCCCATCTCCGTGCCACCCCCTTTATACCACCCACTTGGTAATTGTTTTGTAATTCAAGGTCAAGCGATGTGGAGTGGCATTTACTTTTGGAAAGTGAGGTATGGTTTATTATGTTCTGTCTTCTCTGAAGATACTAGTTCCAAGGCAAGCCGACATAGCAGATTGAATCCCATTTGACTATTGAATCCTGCACCTGGAGAGGTTTATGATACTGACTGTAGGAAATTTGGCATCTTTATTTTTGATTGTCTCTAACTTTCCCAGGATCTATCCCTTTGTTCAAAGTGACCTTTGAGGACTTAGGCAGTATAACCTAGAAAAAAAAAAACCCAGGATGGACGCAAACCTATGAAGTCTATATAATGACAAATGCCTATTTTAATCTTAAAAAGAAGTTGACTCATTACAATCAATCATTAATGCTTCAGAGAAAATATCTCTACTGTTTTAAAAATTTGTCTTTGCATGATTGCCCTCAATTTAAAAAGATATCTATAGGTTACCTTCTGCTATTGAGATATGTGATATTATAAAGAAAACCTAAACTTTCAGTAGCTAACTATGGTTTATCACTTAAAAAAATACCTATCTCATATAAGAAAAAAATTAGATAACTGTGCACTTCACTAATTAGCCTGTTTTGTCAGGATAGGTTAATAGCCAGTATTTTTAGTATAATTGCTATACATAAGATGAAATCAAGATAATATAATGGTGGTGAATTTTTTTTTGGTGGTGGTGGTCTACAGAAAACATCACAGCACCCTGGTTTTAGAGGAAAAAAACAAATTTAAAAATGTCTTTCTTGTTTTATGGACTAATTTTCCTAGTTTTTCTTGAATCAGGTTGAAAGCTCATGAGGCAATAAGTTTTGGACTGTGTGTGAGCAAATGGTTTGTTTACTCCCAGCAGATGTGTAGATTGTCTTTCCTTTATGATGCAGTGACAGTGTTGATGATGGGGGAAGGGAGCCTGAATGAGCACCTCTTTCTGCTACAAATCAAGTTAATTGGCTTAATCATTCAATATTACCTTTCAAATGAAAAAGCTAATAATAGTATTGATTTCTTAGTGTGTCTGAACATTAAATGAGATGATGTATTTGAAGCACACAAAGTATCACACAGCTCACAAAATTCCAGATAACAGAAAATAACATGGAAACAATTAACTCGATGCCTGGAACATGGCATTTGTAAATATTCAATTAATGTGAATTATGATTATTTTTCTATTGTTCTTTTAAATTTTGTGGTTCTATCTTTACTATATTTTAAAATAATGCACTTAATAGTTACATTTTAAAAAAATGTGCAAGAATATAAAAATGTGGAGAACAAAATTGAAATAGTCCACTTTGTTCCCCACTACCATGGCTGATCTTTAAAGATTATTATTTTTTTTGCAATTCTTTTTCTTTTTCTTTTTTTAAAAATTTTATTTATTTATTTATTTTTATTAGTGAAACACCATGAGGTACAGTTTTAGACTTACAAATTTTTGTGCTTGGGTTTCAGTTATACAATGATCAAGTACCCTTCCCTCCACCAGCGCCCATTCTCCATCACCACGGGTCCCAGCATCCCTCCCACTCCCCATCCCCCCATCCCACCCTGCTTCTGTGACAGGGCATTCCCTTTTGTTCTCTTTCTCCTTTTTGTGGTTTGCAAGAGAGACATTGAGTGGCAATCATGTTTGGTCTATAGTCTCCTTTCAGCATGCTTCTCCCACCCTGGGAGGATCATCCCAACACTCTTTATTTGGTGCTTTCTTCTCTATCTGAGCTTCTTTTACCCCTTAGCACATGTGGCTGGCCTCCAAGTCATGGAGCAAAATTCCTGGTACTAATCTCAGCCACTCCTGGGTGTTAGTCTCCCATTTTGTTGCTTTATGTTCCCCAGATGAATGCAACCTTTCTGTGTCTATCCCACTCTTTCTGACTCATTTCGTTTAACATGATACTTTCCATGTAGTACCACTTGTATGTGAATTTCATGACTTCATGTTTTCTAACAGCTACATAGTACTCCATTGTGTAGATGTACTAAAGTTTCTTTAATCAGTCATCTGTTCTTGGGCACTCAGGTTTTTTCCAGATTCTGGCTATTGTAAAGAGTGCTGCAATGAACAAACAAGTGCAGATGTCACCTCGACGATACTTTTTTGCCTCTCTGGGATATATTCCCAGGAGTGGTATTGCTGGTTCAAATGAGAGATCAAATTCTAATTTTTTGAGAATCGTCCATACTGTTTTCCAAAAGGGTTGAACCAGTAGACATTCTCACCAGCAGTGAAGGAAAGTCCCTTTCTCCCCACATCTGCACCAACACCAGTTGCTTTTGTTCTTTTGGATGTGTGCCAGTTTCTGTGGTGTGAGATGCTAGCTCATAGTTGTTTTGATCTGTATCTCCCTGATGATTAGTGATGTAGAGCATTTTCTCATGTGCCTTTTAGCCATTCTGATTTCTTTCTTTGAGAAAGTTTCTGTTCATTTCATCACCCCCATTTTCTGATAGGTTGGATGTTTTCTTCTTGTGGAGTTCAACAAGTGCCTTGTATATCCTTTCCCATTCTGTGGATTTTCTTTGTATTCTGCTCACTGTTTCTTTAGAGGTACAGAAGCTTCTTATTCTGATATAGTCCTATTTGTTTATCTCTGTTTCCACTTGCCTGGACAGTGGTGAGTCACCTTTGAAGATACCTGTATTTTCAATGTTGAGGAGGGTTTTTCCGGCCTTGTCTTCAATGTACCTTATGGATTCTGGTCTGATGGATTCTGGTCTGATGTTAATCCATTTTGATCTGACTTTTGTGCATGGTGTTAGGTAGAGATCTAAATTGTTGGGCAGGAGTGATAGTACAGCTACATAGGAGCTTGCGTTGTGAGTTTCTGACCTGGGTTTGATCTACAGCACTATATATGCCTCCCCCCCCCCCCATCCCCAAGCACCATCAGGAGCTATTCTTGAACACAGAGTGAGAAGTAAGCCCTGAGCACCACTGGGTGTGTTCCGCCCTCTCCCCCGCATCTTCCCAAAGGGAAAAAAGCCCTCTACAAATACAATCACTACAATTGTCAATCTTTGGCTAAGGAGCATTCTCTCATAAGCTTCAGTAGTTCTTCCAGACTATACCTTGATGGTAACACTTTCTCATTCTTAAGTTTGGGTAGATTTTCAAGCATGTACAATTTAAAGATTATTAATATATTTTGATGGAAGGCAAGGATAAAGCAAACTCCGGCAACTTATGTCATAAGAGCAATACCCGAAAGATCAAGGAGATTTATGCAAAATAATATCTTCTGATTAAAATAACACTTCTGGGCATCTATCCCCTATACACAAAAACATTAATTTGAAATTATATATATGCACACCTATGTTCATTGTAGCACTTAGTATCACAAATCATAAATCATCCTGTTAATCGTTGATTGCCTCGAGCAGGCCCCAGTAACGTCTCCTTCATCCTAGCCCTGAGATTATATTCAAGGCTCTTTAGGAGATTATATTCAAGGCTCTTTAGCACTTAGTATAACAGCCAAGATATAGAAACAACCCAAATGCCCAATTATGGGTGGCATATAAAGAAGTTATGGTATAGATACACAATAGAATAGTAAGAGAATAGTATGCAGTTCTAAGAAAGAAAAAAATTAGGCAATTTTTTCACAATAGGGATAAATATAGAGGATGTTATGCTGAGTGAAATTAGAAGGAAAGGGATAAATGCAGAAGAATATTTCATATTTGAGACCTAAAGATATATATCAAGGTAGAAACAAATGGCCAAAGATAACACAACTGAGGAAGAGATCCACATAACTAAGTTAAAACTCAATAGAGCTGAAGGTTGAAGAGAGGTGGATACACTGGTGATGAGAATGGTGCTGAAACTGTGTGAACAAAATAACATCATTAACAGTATTCCAAATTACACAAACTAGATCAATAAAGAAAGTTAAAAAAATGTACTGGTAAAGAGGAGAATCTTCAGTCACCTGAGACATTTTTGTGCATCATACCTTAATATACTTCTATACAAAGTCACAAAACTTTGACTTTTCTGAATTTTTTTTCTGTTGCACTTCCTCTTTTACCAGATTATAGCCTGGCATTCTTTGTTGAGCATCATGGGAGTCAAACATTTTTGAGGTATTTTTTAAAAACACTCAAATAACACAAATTTATAAAAAATCCTCTTTTAGTGGAGTATTCACCTTATTTGGAAGGAGATGTGTGAGACATTCAGGTTTTTAAAACACTTAAAAATAATTTTGAAAAGCAAGAAAGATAGCAAAAATCTTCCAGTTGTGCAGAATTTTGTTTATTATTTATCAAAAACAGGTGGTAGGCTAAGCCCTTTAAATGTATTATCTCACAATATTAATGAATGAATTAATTAATAATTAATCTCACAATAAAATTAATCTTCACAATAACCTCATGAGGTGTACATCCTTATTATATATATGCACTGTAGCACTGTCCTCCTGTTCATTGATTTGCTTGAGTGGGCACCAGTAACGTCTCCATTGTGAGACTTATTGTTACTGTTTTTGGCCTATTGAATACGCCACGGGGAGCTTGCCAGACTCTTCCGTGTGGGTAGGATACTCTCGGTAGCTTGCCGGGCTCTCTGAGAGGGATGAAGAATTGAACCTAGGTCGGCCGCGTGCAAGGCAAATGCACTACCCACTGTGCTATCGCTCCTTTAAATAACCAGAAATTCAGAAAAAGTAATTACTTAGGCAAGGTTGTGCTGAGCACTGGAATCAATCATTTGTTTTTATTTTTTATTTTTATTTTTTTAAAATTTTTATTAGTGAAACACCACGAGGTAGTTTTAGACTTACAAATTTTTGTGCTTGGGTTTCAATTATACAATGTTTGAGTACCCATCCCTCCACCAGTGTCCATTCTCCACCACCACTAATCCCAGTATCCCTCCCACCCCCACCTCATCCCTCCATCCCACCCTATCGCTGTGACAGGGCATTCCTTTTTGTTCTCTCTCTCCTTTTGGGTGCTGTGGTTTGCAACAGAGGCATTGAGTGGCAATCATGTTCGGTCTATAGTCTACTTTCAGCATGCATCTCCCGTCCTGGGAGAATCCTCTCAACACCCTTTATGAGATAGTACATGTGAAACCCTTGGATCACACATGATTTAACATGTTAGTGCTCAGTAATGTTACCTGCTATTATTAATGCTCTGGTCAATATAGGATGGTTGATTCTGGGCCACAATGCTCACGGAAGGAACACTTGGACATGGGGTTTTGAAAGAACGTCTTTCAATTCCCAGCTTGATGAGTGGACTTTGGACTCCATGGTACTTACACAGGTACCAAGATTATGAAAAACTTTTATTTTTTCCTCTTAAGACCGATGCTGTTCAAGCTGATAGTGTCTCTATCCTGGCCAACATTAATAGCCTAGGTTGAGAATATCCTAAAGTTTTGGGTTAAGTTTAGTATAACTTAAGTTTTCTCATTATAGAGAGGTAACTATTTGCTTCAATGTTTACTTTTAGAATTCTATAAAAACTATGATTACTTTGTCATTTTACACCTTATCTTGCAACTTTTGTCATTGCTATTAGTTGTGGGGGTCATACTTAGCAGTGCTTGAGGTGTTGGCAAGAATCATTTTTTTTTGTAGCACTCAGGGAGTGCCAGAGTCACACCTGGTAGTTCTCAGAGGATAGAATGTAGGTCCTCTCACATGTAAAGCTTGTGTTCTGCCACTAGAGATGCATCCCTGTCCTGGATTTTACACATAGGAAAACCTACTGATTTGGGGACCTATGTTCTTGTACTAGATATTCCATTACATCTCACTGAGCCATGAGCTCTTTATATTATAGAAAGAGAACTGGAATTGTTGGTGAGGATATACAGATACTGGGAATATTGGCCACTTTTGGTGGGAATATAAAATGATCCTACTTCTATGGTCAATTTCCTTAGGTGTCAATGTTAGCATCTGTTGATTGTTTTATCATTAAAGTATTAATTGAGGGGTCAGAGTGATAATATGGGGGTTTGGCACTTGCCTTTCATGTTGTCTGTAGTTTGATACCTGTCACCACATACGATCTAACCAAGAACCCCAGGAATGATCCCTGAGCACAGAACTTGGAATAAGCCTTGTGTACAACTGGGTATGATTCCCAAACAAAACATATACACAAAATATATGTTACCAAATAAGAATATATACATATTATATTTATTGAAATATTTCCATTCAATGGAGACAGGATAAAGGGTTTTAAAATACTAAATTAGAATTACAATATGATTTAGTAATTCCACTTCTGTGTGTATGTTAAAATAATAAAAATCATATTCCTTAGTGGTAATTTGCATATCTGTTTATTGCAACATTATTCATGATTTATTGAAACATTATTCATGATAGCCTAGATATTGAAACAACTTAATGTCCTTCAAGGAATGAATAGGTAAAGTAACATGGCATATACATATATGTAATGCAAAAAGAAGGAAATCCTGCCACATGCAACAGCAAAGATTAACTTGGCAGATACTATATCACACCAGGAAATAAGTTATTCACAAAAGGACAGATAATATATTATTCTCCTTATGTGAGGTATCAAAAATCTTCAAACTCATAGAAGTAAGAGTGGACCAGGGATTGGAAATGTGGGGAAAGAGAGTTGCTTAATGGGCCTACATTTTCAGTGATGGGGAAAAATACATTCTAGAAATAAACTCATAACCTACTGCCTGCACTATAGCACTGTCCTCCCACTGTTCATCTATTTGCTCTAGCAGGCACCGGTAACGTCTCCATTGCGTGACTTGTTGTTACTGTTTTAGGCATATCGAATATGCCACAGGGAGCTTGCCAGGCTCTGCCGTGTGGATGTGATACTCTCGATAGCTTGCCGGGCTCTCCAAGAGGAATGGAGGAATCAAACCCGGGTCGGCCACATGCAAGGCAAATGCCCTACCCACTGTGCTATTGCTCTAGCCCATACTACCTGAAATTAACAAACTGCCCATACTGCCTATAGTTAACAAACTGTTTGGTACTCTGGAAAATTTTGAGGTAGGTAGGTTAAATATTAATGTAAAAATTTAAAATAGAGATGTGAGGAAACTTTTAGAGGACATATTCACATTTCATATATCTAATCATCAAATTATATACATTGATCATATGCGGTTTTTAATATTTAATTAAAATAAAAATAGGTAGGGAAAATGAGGATCAGATTGTATAATTTCTAAGACTATGTCTATCCTCCAAATTCACATAACATATGATTCTGTAATCCTGTTTCTGTGCCAATAGCTATAGGCCAGATTTTCCCCAGACTCCACAAAACTGATCTGCCCTCTGTCATACGGTTATTAAATATTCTTAGAATCGATTAATCTGCACGCAAGTGCATTAACTCTCTTAGACATCTCTCAGTGTCCTCTCTTCATCTCCGATCAGTTCTTCCCTTCTGCAGCTCATCACTAATTGCAACTCCCTCTCATCATTTTTAGGAGAACTTCCCAGAGGCCATTTCTGAGCCACACAGGTGAATGGATTTCCTTTCATCTCAGTCCTCTTTTAATATTTGCCCTTTCATCTACCCATGCTCACAAGCTGCACTCCCACACGCTGAGTACATTATTTTTGACGGCTGGTATAACATATTATCACAACATTAGTGACTAAAACAAAGCACATTTTCCTTAAAGTGCTGCAATTTAGAAATCTGGTTTCTGCTAAAGTCACCGACCAAGTCAAGGTATAAATAGGGCTCTGTTCTTTCTTTCTCTTTTTTTCCATCAAGATGGTAACTTTATTAAGTTCTATCTTGCATAAAAGTTCAGAGCAATGTGAAGCCACATCAGAGGAAGGGTAGGACATACAGGCTGTAATCTAGTCATAGCCACAAGGGGCAGGAAGGTCCAGGGGAGGAGAAAATTTCCATATACCATCATAATTCAAAAGACAAAGCTAAGGACCTTAGCCATTGCTGCATTCTGATTTTTGCCTCTCTAGACCCACAGTCACAAGGAGACACCCAGTTAAAAAATGGAAAAGGAAAGCGGTTTGGGGTTTAAAATGTTCAAGTTTGCCTCTCGCACTTTCTGTGGAGCACCCCTGGGGGTTATGTCCAATGACTCATCTCATTAGACCAGGGCTCTGTTCTTTGTTTAAGTCTCTAGGGGAGTCTTCATTGCGTTTTCCATTCTAGAAACTTTCCCTCTATTTTCAAAGCTAGAAATGGCAGGTGAGTACTTGCATTTTCATCACTCTGACCAGACATTTGTGGTCACCTCTGCTTTGTTGACTGTTTTGTGTTCACTGTCTACTTTCAATAGTAGGATTACATTGGTTTGTCTGGCCTGCATAGCCTCAAGTAGTTCAGGTTTATTGGTTACTGTTGGGAGCAACAGTACTCCCATTCCTCTGTGTTTATTTGTAAACTTCTTTCTTTGTGCTCTATTGACTTGTAAATATTGTTTTTCTCTTCTCCCTAAATCCTTTGCATAGTTTATTCAGAGCAATGTCCTTTTTGTATGGACACAGGAAGATCTTAAATGCTATGCTTTTGTAACTTGGGAGTTTATTGACTTTCGGTGATATTTTCCTCCTGGGCATCTGTTCTCTAGACTTAAGCCTCAGCTGCCCTTACTTAGCACCTCCAAAAGCAGGGTCCCCAACGAGGATGGAACCAGGGCAAGCTGTAAACTATGTGCTACCCTGGCATCAAAATGGGCTTGGCCAAAGTGCCTAATGCTTAACTATAAGTTAAGAGTTTGGTCCTGGACAAATACTGTCATGACCCAAAAAGTAATGACTAGATTTGGACCCTGCTAGGATTAGGAATGATTAATCTGGCCTGAGCACTGTAGTCTGAGTCTGTGGCAAAAAGTTCCCAGGAGAGCTGCCCTACAAGCCTCAATGTATCTCTTACTGTATCCATACAAAAATAACTAGTATTAAGATGTTGATAGAGTTATTGGACTGAGGAAAGGAGAAAAACACCTTAAGAGGTATCTTGCCCTTGGGCAGTCAGGAAGGACCTTGGAATACTCTGGTGGTGTTTCTTGCCCTTAAGCCTGGCAGACAGGAAGGGCTTTCTTATGCTGATTTTGCTACCTGATCAAGTGCAGTGTCAGCCAAGAGTGCTTGGGGAGTTGGAGTGAGGAGAGAGCTGAAGAGATGAGAGAAGAGTACAGAGCAGCAAGATGGACTGCAAAGAGACTAACAAGGGGGCCAGAGGGAGAAGAATGTAGAATACAGGAGCAGGTATGTGAAAGAGAGAGAGCCCAGGCTGTGAGAGGGAGTGCAGAGAGATGAGCAGGAGAGACAGAAGGAGACGGGAATGAGGGGCAGTGGGAGACTAGAATGGGGGGCTCAGAGAGACGGGGGCAGGTGCATGGGGAGAATGGAATAACCGGCATCTGATCAATCAACTGGCTTGGCCCTCGCTTCTTCCACCATCTGCCCCATGATCCTGACCACCTTGTCTGGGGGAGGGAGCAGCCTGGGCCCACCCGAATGCAGATGGTGATGAGGAGAGCCGCTGGGACCTCTCCCTGGCCATCCTGGTCCCGGAGTTTATACATTCAATAATTTTATTTATTTATTCATTTAGTGTTTTAAAGGGAAAATGAACAGGTGCTTGCTAAATATTTTATTCCACAAATTAAGCAATCAATGAAAGAACAAGGTAGATATTATATAATTGGGTCAAAGGAGGATTTGAAGAAAAAGACACATTAAAGTCAGAAATATTAATTTTTAAAAATATTTTTTAATTTTTCAAAAAAATTTGTTAAATTTTTTTTTTCATGAATATGATCGAGTACCCAGCCCTCCACCAGTGCCCATTCCCACCACCACTGTTCCCAGTATTCAATGACTTTAGTGAGCATATTAAGTACAACCTGTAAACTTCACAGTGTAAAGTCAGTTGATTAGCAACTTTAAATTCGGGTATAACCTTAATTTTTCTCCACTGTGTTATCCTAAATACTTGTAGATTCTAGAGATTAGGACATAGACATGCTTTCTTGGGATTTTTAATTTTTTTCATAAATGAAGTAATTTCCTAAAACTGTGACTCACCATCTGGACTTTCTAAACAGTTTTATCAATATCCAAACACCCTCATAAGATCAAATAGTGAAGAGGGTTGAAGGATTCAACAGTGACACTGGCTGACAGTTGCTGGAAATTTCCAGTTGGTGATAAAATGTTTAAAAAATTTTCCTAGGCAGCTGAGCTAGAGAAGGGACCACAAAGTAAAGGATGCTTAGAGGGCTTGCAAGGGATGGAGATGCGTGCTAACAGTACTCAGAGACCGAACATGATGGCCACTTAATACCTGTATTGCAAACCATAACACCCAAAAGCAGAGAGAAAGAGTAAAAGGGAATATGCCTGCCACAGAGGCTGGGGGATGGAGGTGGTGGTACATGGGGGTTGGTGGAATGGATACTGGGATCATTGGTGATGGAGGGATGGGTACTCGATCGTTATGTGACTGAAACATAATCATGAAAGTTCATAAGTCTGCAACTGTATCTCACTGTGATTCATTAAAAAATAAAATAAAATAAAAATACTTTTAAGTGTGAAAATAAAAATAAATCTTTTTCTATATTCCCTATTATTCCAAACACACTTCTGCCTTGTTTTCAGCTCACCTATTCCCTCCTGAAAAATAGAGTTTATTTGAACAGCCTGTCTCTCAAGTGGCATTAGAGATTGCAGTTCTCATTAATTAATTAAAAATATTTCTTTGTGTATTTTTGTGCTTGTTACACTTGATGTTAAATTTTCTTCTATCTACTGCTAAGTAGAAGAGTGCTAAATAGGTATGACTTCAAATGGCTCTAGGATGAAACATGGATAGTGAAAAAATATTAACACATTGAAACTAGGGTGATGGCAAAGGGGTCAGGGACACATGTGCAGGACTCTGGTTTGATCCCAAGCATCACACATACTCCCCACACATGCCCCTCCCAGCACTGCTGAATGTGGTCCTGGTGGCTACAAACACTACCTGGGTAACCCTGATGGTTTCTGTTGGTCCCTGCAAATGCAGGGGACCTGTGTGTGGCATTGCATCTTTGAGCATGGAACCATCCCAAACTGGGTCATTGTTCCTAGTACTGTTGGGAATAGGTATTGGACCCCACTAAGCACTACTTGGGAAGGCCCCCAGTAGTGTCCCCCAAAAATCATCACCACAGTCTTTCGTTCCTCCTGACTGGTGATTTCCATTGGCCTTAATTTTGAGATTTGTTAGACAGTTCTATAGTTTTCATGTTCTCTATTCTGTATCTTCCACCATTTTTACATGTGGACCAGCACCTGCCTGCAGGCAATCCACACATTGGTAGTTAGAACCACTGTGGTAGACCAGTGGTTTTCAAATTTTCTGGCACTCTTGTTGGACAAGCAGTTAAAGACCACTACTCTGTGTTAATGGGGCGATTATATGCAAGGAAACACCTTTAATTCCCTGTCAATGACAAAGATTCCAATTGAAGAAAAATGCTTACTGAAAAAACCTTGGGTGGGTCCCAGAATATTCTTCCCTTCTTTAAAATACTGGATACTCATTGCCTCCTGATCAGAGAGAGGCTTTGGCCTCAGACGAATCCAAATCTAACTTGAATTATGGTTGGATGAGTCTACATCATTTACCACCACCTTGGAAAATTTCCTTAATCTAACAAAGCATGAACTACTTCATCTTTAAAATGAGGCTAATCACAGCCCCAGAAACACAAGGACTTAATGCATAACCCAGCAGCTTGGAGCAGAAAAGTGAACGGGCTATACGTTAATCCAGGCCATCATGTCTGTCCGGAGGGGAAAGGGTGTTGCCCCATTCGCCCTCTCCTCTCTGGAAAGAAAGATGGCGGCCACATGGGAGCCTTGTGGACAGCAGGCATGAGCCGGGGGAGTGGGGGCGACTAAAACCTCATGGGAAGGGGGGCGTTCCGGTCCGTCCTTCACACCCTACCGAGGTCACTAGTTGCCCCCCACGAGCGGCTCTCCAGCACGGCCACAGCCCCAGAAGCACAAGGACTTAATGCAGAACCCAGCAGCTTGGAGCAGAAAAGTGAAAGGACTATGCGTTAATCCAGGCCATCAAGTCTGCCAGAGGGGAAAGGGTGTTGCCCCATTTGCCCTCTCTTCTCTGGAAAGGTTGGCGGCCACATGGGAGCCTTGTGGACAGCAGGTATGAGCCGGGGGAATGGGGGTGACTAAAACCTCATGGGAAGGGGGGCGTTCCGGTCCGTCCTTCACACCCTACCGAGGTCACTAGTTGCCCCCCACGAGCGGCTCTCCAGCACGGCCACAGCCCCAGAAGCACAAGGACTTAATGCAGAACCCGACAGCTTGGAGCAGAAAAGTGAACGGACTATGCGTTAATCCAGGCCATCAGGTCTGTCCGGAGGGGAAAGGGTGTTGCCCCAGTCGCCTTCTCCTCTCTGGAAAGAAAGATGGCGGCCGCATGGGAGCCTTGTGGACAGCAGGTATGAGCTGGGGGAGTGGGGGCGACTAAAACCTCATGGGAAGGGGGGCATTTCGGTCTGCCCTTCACGCCCTACCGAGGTCACCAGTTGCCCCCCCCATGAGCGGCTCTCCAGCACGGCCACAGCCCCAGAAGCACAGGGACTTAATGCAGGACCCAGCAGCTTGGAGCAGAAAAGTGAAAGGACTATGCGTTAATCCAGGCCATCATGTCTGTCCGGAGGGGAAAGGGTGTTGCCCCATTCGCCCTCCTCCCTCTGGAAAGAAAGATGGCGGCCACATGGGAGCCTTGTGGACAGCAGGTATGAGCTGGGGGAGTGGGGGCAACTAAAACCTCATGGGAACGGGGGGTTTCGGTCCGCCCTTCACGCCCTACCGAGGCCACCAGTTGCCCCCCACTAGCGGCTCTCCAGCACGGCCACGACTCCAGAGCACAGAAACCAATTTCTTAACTATCTGACTTTCAGCAGAAATACTTCCAGGGTCAATAAGTAAAATAGCAGAAATCCAAAACCAACATTTAATTCTTGAACCCAGCTGTAGAAAGCAAATCACTTCACAATGCTTTTTCAGCATGTCTGATTTGGGGGGGGGGTAAACTCTAAATAATAGTGGTGAATCTTTTATTGAAACAATGAATCTAATCAAAGCAGATAGAGTGTTAACTAGAATTCATCTGCCCCACAGGGACTGGGAGGGGTGGGGGGTGGGGTTTTATTGGGGTTCTTCATGGTAAAAAATAAGTATTGGTAAAGGGAAATGTGTTTGATATTTGCATGACTGAGGCCTAAACCTGAAAGCTTTGTAACCTTTCCCATGGTGATTCAATAAATAAATAAATAAATAAATAAATAAAATAAAATAAAAAAATAAAATGAGGCTAATATAATTTTCTCCATATGTTTGGTGCAAAGATTCAATGAAACAAGATTGACAACAATTCTCTTTTCCTCCTTTTCTCCTGGGTACATGAAGACCACTTAAAATTAGCTATTATATCTTACACCACATACTAGCAATAGTGCAACTCTGATGGTTATGATGTAAGTTATCTCATCTCTCTACCAAAATGTCTAGGACACACAATGTCCTTATGTTACCTTCAGCCCACCTAATCAGTGTCATCATCTCTTCCCTCCTCCAAGGCCTCCTTACTTGGCATTTTCATTTCTTTTCTAGGGCCAAGTGTGTGCCATCATTTGAAACTTTCCATTCCCTTGCTCTGCTTTTCTAAATATCTGGCATTTGTCCTTCTTTATCTGACTTACTTTGTTTAATGTGATAACTTCTAGTTCCCACCAACTTGCAGGGAACTGCATGATTTCATCTTTTCTTGTGATTCATAATATTTCATTGTAAAACTTCCTTCTTCATTCATATGTTGTTAGATATTTGGGTTGTTTACATAGCCTGGCTTTTGCACTAAGGGTTGTGATGAACAGGTAGATGTGCAACATATTTTTTTTTCTTTTGGGGTCACACATAGCGATGCACAGGGGTCACTCCTGGTTCATGCTTTCAGAAATTACTACTGGAGGTGCTCAGGGGACCATAAGGGATGCTGGAAATCGAACCTGGCTTGGCCACGTGCAAGGCAAATGCCCTACCCACTGTGATATTGCTCCAGCCCCGTGCAACATAAATTTTTTGGGTTATATTTATTTACTGAATCACTGCGGGAAAAGTTACAAAGCTTTCAAGATTAAGTCTTGGTCATACAATGATCAAATACCTTTCCCTTCACCAGTACTTATTTTTCACCACCAAGAAACCCAATATGACCCCCTCCCACCCCTCCCAATGCCTGTGAGGCAGATTATTTCTACTTAACTCTCTTTCAACGTTGATTGCATTCATTATTTCGACAAAAGATGCACCATTATTGTTTAGAATTCCCCCCAACAATCAGAACTGCTGAAAAGGCATTGTGAAATAATTTGTTTTCTATAGCTGGTTATGAGAACCATATGATGTCATATGATTTTGGATTTCTGATATTTTATTAGGTAAGTCTGGAGGGATTTCTGCCAAAAGCCAGATAATTATGAGATTGGTTTCTGTGTGTTTGGTGTTATGGCTGTGCCAGAGAGCCGCTCGTGGGGGGCAACTCATGACCTCAGTAGGGCGTGAAGGAGGAGCTGGTACCACCCCCCTTTCCATGAGACTGCAGTTACCCCGTCACCACTGGCTCATACCTGGCTTTCCAATAAGCTCTGAGGCAGTGGCCAACTCTTGCAACATATTTTTAAATGAACGTTTTTGTATTTGGGGCATAGATCCCAAGAAGTGGAGTTGTTAAGAGTGCATTTCTTACCTTTCCTTACTCCTAAGTGTTGGCATATGCTTTGATCCTAATAAATACAGGTGGGTCATTCAATAACTGTATGGTTCTCTACTCCCTCTTTTACTGAGAGCAAACTGAATACCTAGGGTGACCTTGTATTCCCTCTTTTGCATCCTCTGTCAGCCTGAGAACTCGAATAACTGTGTGAAGGAGTCACGCTGTATTACCTACCACCATTTGAGCTGTGATGAGCAGAAATAAATTTCTATTGTTTTAAAACAGTTCTTAGAATGGCATGTATATCATCTTATCACACTCTTCAGTGGACCTCATATGTGATATTCAGTGCCCTCTGTTATATATTCTCACTTTTTTGAGGTGTGTTTATGATTCTTTCTCTGTTTATAGTACGCCTTTTTCTGATTTTCTGTTTTACTAAGTTCTTGAAACTCACTAATGGCTCAAAATCTAAGTTCTCTAATTTCTCGCCCACACTAGAAGAACAAGCAGAACTTGTCTTTGTTTCTTTTTTTCCCTAAGATCTTGAGCTGTGAAGTCAAGGTATTTATGTTGGCCCCTTCTTCCTTCCTGATAAAAGCTTGCAGAGCTATAAACTTTCCCCTTAACATTGCTTTAGCTATGTCTCACAAGTTCTGGTAGCTCGTGTCCTCATTCTCATTTGTTTCCAGGAAACTTTTGCTTTCTTTTTTGATTTGATCTGTAACCCACTGGTTGGTAAGGACCATCACTGAACCCACTGAACACAGAATTGAGCTGTTTAGTTGTTTGATTTGATTCTCCATTTTTGTGTGTGATAAACTTCCATCTTCAGTGTGTCATGGTCTGAAAAGATAGTAGATAAAATTTTTATTTTCTTGATTCGATTGATGTATGTTTTGTGATCCACCATGTGGTCTCTCTTGGAAAATGTTCCATGTGCATTGGAAAAGAATATGTATTTGGCTTTTGGGGGATGAAAAGCCCTGTACACATCTACTAGCCCTCTCTCTTCCATTTCTTCCTTCAGAGCCAATATTTCCTTGCTGAGTTTTAGAACTGTTGATCTATCAAGAGGTGACAAGTTGGTGTTGAAGTCTTCGACTAGTATTTAGTTGCTACCAATGTCCTCCTTGAAGTCTATTAGCAGTTGTTTTAAGTATTTTTCTGGCCCCTTATTGGATGTATATATGTTTAGGCATGTGATTTCTTTCTGATGTACATATCTCTTAATTATTAAAAAAGGCCTTTGCTGTTCATTCTAATCTTCAGCCTGAAATCGATATTGTCAGTCAGATATTGGTATGGCCACCCCAACTTTTTTGAAGGAGTTGTTTACTTGAAGAAATGTTTTCCATCCTTGGTCTTGGAGTTGTGTTTGCTCTGGCTGTTTAAATGTGTTTCTTGTAGGCAGCAGAATGTTGAATTCTATTTTTTAATCCATCTTGTTACTCTGTCCCTTTCTTCCCTCAATTTTGATATATATTTTATTTTTATAAAAGTAGTTCACAATAGTTCATTGCAGATAATATTCAAACACCAATCCCACCACCGAGCACCTTCCCGAGCACCACAATAAGAGGGAAGTGTGTGAAGCTTGTTGTATTTCATTATGGAGCCATTTAAGTCTGTATATAAGAGAATACAAGCAAGAATGTTAAAACCAAACAAATGTGTGCACTTTTGGTATGTAAGTGAGCTAAAGTATAAGAGGTCATGCAGCCGCAAAATCGGCCGCATACTCCAGGACATTCTGTGTCACTCTCTTCTGGGAGCTTTAGTTTATAGTCTCTGGATCTTGACTATTGATGACTATTGATGAGGTTACAAGGCACTGGGAGGAGTTTGTGGGTGTGACTGCCAAGCTGCTGGAAAACTGGGGATTTGCGGGGAGGAGGTCCCGATCCAAGCAGGCTTGGAGATCTCAGTCATGGGTCCCTCCTACCTGGGTTTTTCTGCCAGTTCCCACTTGGGTAAGGCTCATTCAAGCGTGTGGAGAGTGGCCTTGAGCATGGTGGCGGTTGGGTTTTGGAGGTTTTCAGCTGATGGGCTTCTGCTTGGGGTGGGGAGGAACTCAACCTGCACCTCTCCGAGGTGCCACAGTGAAGCCAGCCTGGGGTCAGGACGTTCTACGTCGCTCTCTTTCAGGAGCTTCAGTTTCCACTCTGTGTCTCTTTATTGGTGTAGTTAGACCATTAGACCATTGACTTTGTAAGGGATTATTGTTAAGAGTTTTTCTGCAGAATGTTGTTGTGCTTGTGGGGTTTGTTTTATTTTACAGTAGCTCCTTCAGTTTTTATTTTGAGGTTGGTTTTTGAGTCTATGAAGTTCCTGAGCTGTTATTTTTTCATCAAGTAGTGTATAGTTCCTTCAAGTCTGAGTTAGTCTAGCTGGATATAGTAATATAGTATTCTTGGCGAGTCAGTCACTTCATTGAGTTTTTCCACTATATCCCCCCACTGTCTTTGGGCTTGATTGGTTTCCTCTGATAAGTCTGCTGTAAATCTAAGGGATGTAATTTCCTTCTTTGCCTTTGCTGTTTGCAGTATTGTGACTCTACCTATGATATTTGTCATTCTGATTATGATATGTCTCGGATTCTATATTATTAGGGTTTCTTTTAGCTGGTACCCTTCAGACTTCTTGGATCTGGATGCCTGCGTTCTCCAGCTCTGGGAACTTCTCAGCAATATTATCTTTAGCTGTTACTACCTAATTGGGGTTGCCTCCCTGTCCTTCTGGTACTCTGATGATTCTTATGTTATTCCTCTTGAGTTTACCCCATACATCTCTTACTCACCTTGAGCTATTTTAAGGTCTTTTTTTTTATCTTCTGTTGTTGCCTATATGCTTTCTGCAGCTCATCTTCAAGCTCACTGGTTCTGTCCTTGGCGGTTGTCATTCTACTTTTGAGGGCATGCACTGAGTTTTTAATTTCATCTACCATTTTTTGTATTAGTGACACTTTTGTTTGTTAGCTTTCTTATTTTTGCTCCCATTTCTTCCTGTATTTTATTGGCTGTGTTCATTCTACTGTTTCTTTCATATACTCCTGTATTTTAGTGGATATTCATCCCACTGTTTCTTTGAACTCTGAACATCCTCAACATTTCATCTCTGAATTCCTTATCAGAGAGATTGTGTATGTGGGTTTTTCCTGTTTAGGCTTCAGGGCTCTTTTCTTCATCCACTCCTTGTGGTGGGGATCTCTGTTGTTCCCCCATGTAGCTGTAGTATAATGGAGGTGGATCCCCCCAATTCACTATCAGTGTACCCCTCTCACTTCTGGGGAAGATTCTGGATGAACTTGTCAATATCCTCTTTCCCCTTCAAGGATATTACTTTCCTCTTTGGTGCTCCTGTGTGACTTATGTGGGGCCTCTAATTCTGCTTCAGGGTAAGTGTTCTTTTAGATAGTGTTTGTACAGATTCTTGTGTTCACTGTGAATTTTGGGAGTATTTTGATCGAAACAGCTAGTGGACTATTGGTCTAATGTGTTTGGGGTAGCCAGGCCGCCCTTGTAAGAGTTATGGAGTGAAGGCTGAGATATGAGTCCAATGCACTATGAAAGGGGAAATTAACTGGTGGCTGTGCAGCAGTCCAGCTGCCCTGGAGGCCACCCCGGATCCCCGCCCTCCCTCCCCCCAAGCTGTGCCTGTGGGGGAGGGACCCGCATTGGTGCTGGTTCTGGGTTATAGTTTACTTCTGGTGCATGCCTAAAACCACAGGAGTCTCCTCTTGCCTAGTTGCTTATTTGGGCACCTTAGCTAAGAAACAGGTCTTCCAGTTCACTCGCTTTTATGTTTTTCTAAAGTATTATTCTCCATAGAATTTGTGTAAATTATCCTCCAAAACATTCTATAAACCTTTACTGAAGGTTTATAGAACTTCAAGGAAGGAATTGGGTATTTAAAAATTGGTGCTCTTTGAAGTATTTACTTCACCTACTGCTATATTTACTTGACTTAATTTCCTTATCCATCTGCCTTTTTATATGTTCCCAATTTCCAAATCACCAATTTTTATTTTTCAGTAAAGTTTAGTTTTTGAGTAATCCCAGACTATTTAGGTTATCCTTTGACAGCCTTTTTTCCTCTCTCCCTCAACCTCTCTCTCTCTCTCCCTCTCTCTTACACATGTATTTATTGAGGCATCAAAATAAATTTTGGTCTCTAATTAAGATCAGTAACCTCAAAAGACTCTGGAAGCCCTTTGGTTACTGGTGCTGTTTTATAGTATTGGCCACTATGAACAAATCAGCAAAAACCAGGTGCTTAGCTCTTTTTTTTTTTTTAAAAAAACAAACAACAAAACAGTAGAAACATCAGTTCTCATTGGATTCATCTGATGAAATATATGGAGAATTTAGAATTTGGTTAACTTGAGTATAATCATAGATGATAAGCTTTAATGATAATGAAGCAGAATTAAAATTCTTGACTCAAAAATGAGTGCCAACTTAACTAAATATGACTGAGAAGTTTTGGTATTTTTTCTTTTGCACAATCCACATTTTTCCCCCACTTTTTTTTTTTTTGTATCTCATGCTGTTCTTGTTAGTAGACTGTTTCCTTAGAACAGTACATTTCTTATTATTTACAGCAAATTTTTCAGTCTCCTGCTTAAAACATAGAGACTATTACAGCGTTCAGAAGGGACTATATTCCTATTTTATTGTGCAAAACACATCTCATCTGTTTCTTGTTACCCCAGTAATGTTCTCTGTTTTTTGGGGGAAGGTTCATCTGCAGACCTATTGGTGGATGGGTTGGTTATGGTGAATTCATTTAATATCTGGATTTGACCGAAATACTGGGTCAAATTGGTCTGTAGCACAATTGCTGCTAGATTTCCCCTGTCATGCTATTATATATCCTTTTGGTCCAGAGCAGGTCAATTTAATTATTTATCTACCATGTAACCACATTCACAGAGGCTACACAGTAAATGATGGATATAAAGTTACAACATAATTACATCAAAACTCTTGTTCTGTTATAAAAGGAATCAAAAGAAAACTTCAATACAGAGATTTTCATTTATTTCAGAATTCAAGAACAGCCTGCCTTAAAGGCAAGTGTGTGGTTTTGAAGGGCTTGCAACATTGTTCCCATTCCAATAATGATAAGACTAAATTACAACAAAAATCAAAGTGAATGCCCTGTTCAAACCAGGTAATTTCTCTCCCCCATGTTTATAACAAAGTTAATTTATTTATGATAGAATCATTTGATCTCTGTGGGTTGCTTGTCTAAATTCTGGTCTAGTTAAAAGTAACACCAGAAGTTCTTTAATCTGATGCAACTAGGGCAGTACTTAAAATGGTTAATTGAAGAAGCTGGTTAAAACAGGGAATTACCTTTAAAAAACATCTTAAAGGTTTTACCTACCCTATGAATGTAAAAATATATTTAGTAATAGACCCATTATCTTTTGTTTTGTAGATGCACTGTCTGTATTTTGTAGAGCCACTGTCCTTATTTTGAGCATGGGTCTCTGATTAAAGAGCTGCATAATTTTTTCTTGTGCCGTTTGACCACTGTAATCCATTTACCATGAGTTCTAATTGGACTTTTGTGAAATAAGAGCCTGTTGATGGGGGTACAGCTGTCTGAGCAAAACTTCTACATTTCTATAGTTCTTTATAACTCTATTATGATTGTCTCACGCACATCTGACCAGGAAACATACTTTTTAGTGAATAATCTTTAAATTTTTTTATACAGTGTTCACTATGGTTTACTTTATTTAATTTTAATTTTTAAAAAATTTTTATTAGTGAAGCACCATGAGGTACAGTTGCAGACTTACAAATTTTTGTGCTTGGGTTTCAGTTATACAATGATCGAGTACCCATCCCTCCACCAGTGCTCATCCTCCACCACCAATTATCCCAGTATTCCTCCCGCTACCCCCCCCCCCCCCATCCTGCCCCACCTCTATGGCAGGGCATTACCTTTTGTTCTCTCTTCCTTTTGGGTGCTGTGGTTTGCAAAAGAGGTGTTGGGTGCTGTGGTTTGCAAAAGAGGTGTTGAGTGTCAATCATGTTCAGTCTATAGTCTACTTTCAGCATACATCTCCCACCCTGGGAGGATCCTCCCAACACCCTTTACTTGGCGCTCCCTTCTCTATCTGAGCTGACTTTTCCCCTAGCATGTGCGGCTGGCCTTCAAGCCAAGGAGTGAACCTCCTGGTACTTATCTTGACTATTCTTGGGTGTCAGTCTTCTATTTTGTGACTTTATATTCCCCACATGAATGCAATCTTTCTATGTCTGTCCCTCTCTTTCTGACTCATTTCACTTAGCATGATACTTTCCATGTAGTACCACTTGTATGTAAATTTCATGACTTCATCTTTTCTAACAGGTGCATAGTAGTCCTTTGTGTAGATGTAACAAAGTTTCTTTAACCAGTCATCTATTTTAAGTTCTCGGGTTTCCCCCCTCCCCCAGATTTTGGCTATTTGTCACTATGGTTTAAAAGGAAGCCATAACTCTTTGTATTTACCTACTATTGACTTTTATGGTATTTCATTAAATTATGCTATTAAAAGCAGTTAAACAAGTTTAAGAGGTATAAACAGTAGTGAGAACAAACATAATTGATCTTGGCAAGTACCCAACTTAACCAGTGGTGAGAAGATTGAAGTGTGGGCCCCTGAGGTCTAGTTAAAAGTCCTTTTTTCATATTTATAAAAATTAATTTATTTATGATGGAATCGTTTAATCCCTCTGGGTTGCCCTAGACTTCAGCTGGAACACTTTATAGGGGGGAAGGTCAGCTTTGGGTAGTTTGGTAAATCAGTTAAGTGGAAGTAGATTAAAAGAGTTCTAATGTTCTTCTCAGTTCCCTTTGAAATAATTTGCAGGGACATTTGAATAATACTTCAAGTAATTTCAATTAAGTTGTAAAATACATACTTTTGCAGAAACCCCAAGCCTATTAATTTGAAAATTTTATCTTTTGCTTTGGGAAAGCATGACTATTAGGGACAGTAGTTACATTGATTTCAGTCAAACAAAATCCTCAGTGTCATACTTGATTCCTTTCCACACCAGTTCTCAGTAGCTAATCAATGAACACTATTGACTATATTTTCAAAAACATTGCATATCTGATCAACATCTACTACATTCACTACTACCATTCAGATATCCCAGACAACCATTATGTCATATTTGTATGGCCAAAGGAGCCTTCAATATGGATGGTTCTTATAGGGCTAAGTATTTGTTCTCCTTGTGACTGCCTTTTGTTTAGACGGTACTCCTTCTCATGATTATCAGAGTTATCCTGTTAAAATATAGGTCAGATCATGCAATCCTTTTCAAATCATTCATGAAAGTTCTTATGAGAAAAGCTAAAATTTTCACATTTCCCCCAAAGAATGAAGCCAACTTGAGTCCATCCCTATATGTCTATATCATCTTAGAATTTTTTTTGTCTCATGTTGCTCCCAAACTGCTGCAGTCTTCAGTGTTCCTTGAAAATGTTAATCATTCCCTCCCCTTATTTCAGGGCCTTTGTACTGTGCAAGTGCAAAGCCACTGAATGCTTGAAAAGTTTCTGCTCTAGATATCAACATCTCTTCCACTCCTACTTCTTTCATGTCTTTGCACAAATGCTATCTCATCAGAGAAGCCTTAATTATTTAATATCCTCATTCCACTGTCTTCCCAAATTGTGTCCCCCTCTAGTATTTTTCCTGTCCTCCCCAATTTGTGTTTCTATATTACTTATGTACTTATTACTGTGAACTTACTCCTACTCCCCAGTTCCACATTTTTTCAGCATTAGTTGGGGAGTGGGAGTGAGTTCACTCTGGAAAATGATAAGGGTTGAGCAATGATTGTAATGTTGCAAGTTAAAATGACAGGTCCCCTGCGTTAGCTAGGACTGCCCACAGACACTCACAGCTGGAAGCAAGGTTGCATCTGCTTGGGGATGCGTTTTCAGATATCTTACCAGACAAAAATTTTGAGTATCTCAAGTTAAGACTTGGCTGGAGAGATAGTACAGCAGGGAGGGCGCTTGTCTTGCACGCAGCCAACCTGGGTTCAATCCCCAGCACCCTGTATGGTCGCCCAAGCACTGCCACTTTTTTTTTTAATATAAACTTAATATAAAAGATTTCTCCATCCCTCTCGGAGAGCCTGGCAAGCTACCGAGAGTATCCTGCCTGCATGGCAGAGCCTGGCAAGCTCCCCATGGTGTATTCTATATGCCAAAAACAGTAGAAAGTCTCACAATGGTGACATTACTGGTGCCCGCTCGAGCAAATCAATGAACAACAGGAAGACAGTGCAGTGCTACTTATTATTGTACATATTTTAAATTTATTTTTGGATTTTTCTTCCTTTTTTTTCTTTTGGTAGTGGCTGGGGGTTGTCTCACCTACTGGTGCTCAGGACATAATTATTCCTGGTTCTGAGCTCAGGGATCATTCCTGGTCATGCAGTAGGGATAGGACCTGCGACAGCTGCATAAAAAGCAAGTGTCTTTAAAAAAAAAACTTTACAATCATCAATCTGGTCATGTTTTTGGGTTTTCTTTTTCTTTTTTAGTTTTTGTCCACATCTGGCAAATATGGGAGTTACTCCTGTCTGCATTCAGGAATTACCCCTGGCAGTGCTTGGGGGACTATATGGAATACCAGACATCAAATCTGAGTTAGTCATGTGCAAGGTGAGAGTCCTACTGAACACACTATCTCTCTAGCCCCTAAATTTGGGATTTTGTTACTAAAATAAAATCTCTATTTTTACATCCTTCTATCTGAGATTTCCCTCTATGCTTGTCACATAGCAAACTTTCAATAAATATATATATTTTAGATTTATTTATTGAATCACCGTGAAAACAGTTACAAAGCTTTCATGTTTAAGTCTTGGTCATACAATGATCAAACACTCATCCCTTCACCAGTGCATATTGTCCACCACCAAGAACCCCAATATACCTATGCCACCCCTCTTCGTGCCTGCGAGGCAGATGATTTTCACTTAAGTCTCTCTCTATTTTGATTACATTCATTATTTTGACAAAAGATGCACCATTATTATTTGGAATTTTCCCCCAACAATCAAACCTGCTGAAAAGGCATCATGAAATAATTTGTTTTCTATTGCTGGTTATGTAGACCATATGATGACCACGGCCATGCAATTTTGGATTTCTGTTATTTTACTAATTAAGTCTGGAGGGATTTTTCTGCCAAAAGCTGAATAGTTCCGAGATTGGTTTGTGTGCTTCTGGGTCCATGGCTATGCTGGAGAGCTGCTCGTGGGGGTGCAACTCATAGTCTCAGCAGGGCAAGAAGGATGTGCTGGTTCTGCCTCCCATCCCATATGAGGCTGCAGTTGCCCCATCACCGCTGGCTCATACCTAGCCGTCCAATAAGCTCTGAGGTGGCAGTCACCATGCTGCTGGGGCGAGGGGTGGGGGGGGCGGGTAATGGCGGAAGAGACAGACACCCTTTCCCTCCTGGGGGGCACGGCGTCATAGCTTAATGCATAGTCCATTCACATTTCTGCCAGAAGCTGCTGAGTTCCGAATTAGGTCCATGTGCCTCTGGGGCCATGGCCATGCCAGAGAACCACTAGTGGGAGGCAACTCATGGTCTCGGCAGAGCAAAAAGCTCAATAAATATTTTTGAGTGAAAATAATTGAATTTTAACAGTTTCATTAATTTCATAATGGGCAGAAAGATAATTCCTTTGCTTGTTAATAATTGCATTAAACCTTAGGAATCTTGAACTTTGGTAATTGTTGATAGTTTATAATCTCTGGAAATCAGCTAAGACTTTAGAAGTTAATTTTTCTAGACCAGTTTTATAATTTGGATATTGATTAATGAATTATTAAAATACATAGGGAGCATAACAACTGAAACTGCTTATTTTCAACTTTCATTAATTTTCATAGTTTTATAATTTTTAATTCATTTTTTTTCTGGAAAACATAATCACCTTTATTATTTGTTCCCATTCTTTTGTGAAATGACTGGCTTTGCAATATCAGCAAAAATGGCATCAGTTGGAGAAATAAATAAGTTTAATTCTCTTCTAGGTCTTGAGGTGATTAAAATTGAGAATAGGTAGGATGTTTCTTTCATATGTTATTTCTTCAGCTTTCTAATTTTATGTTCAAGCCAGTTTATTTTTCTAAGCCCTCCCTTTTTTCCCCCCCTCCTCCGAGGGCAAAGTAAATCGCTTTATCCGGCAGAAACATGCCAGCAGCAACCTGCAAAATCTTTGAGAAAGCTTATCCATTGTTATTAATTTTGGGAGATTCATGGAACCCTGTAAAAGATATAAAGTGTCAGTGCTTGGAAGCTGATGCTGATGACTTTTTACTTCTCTTCCCTTTCACAGGCGAGGGGTAGTAGGTGGGCATATTTCCTTAGTTTTAATGATGGTGACACATAATCAAAGATAGTCATTTTTTCTCGCTCTAATGGGAGGGAATGACTGCTCATCCAAAAAGTAGAGCCTGGTCTGCTGGAAGAATTATATGGATCTAGATGAAAAAAATTGGTGTGTCTCCTAGCATATATCAATAAGTTTGGTTTCTTTTGTATAGTTTGCAAAGTTCTTTTGATTTCTTTTACTTTACAACAGTTGATTGAAGGAGAGGTCTAGAGGAGCTAAATGTGTTGCTGCAATTCTCAGCAACTATTATATTTTATTCCATATGTGAGGCTGAGGACAATTATCAATTAAAAAGTATAGATTTATAATCTGGGCTGACACTCATTTATCACACGCATTTGTAAAGTCCCAAAGGATGTGTTGGGCTAGGTTTTCTAGAACTTTACAAATAGCTTTTTGAAATTTGACTGTTTTCATTCATATTTGTAATATTTAGATGTATGAATTTTAATCTTAAATTTTATACATAAAAGAAAATATTATTTCATTCATGAGGTATATGTTAAAAAACTAAATGAACTGAATAAAACAAAATCTTTTTTAAGATTATAAGACCCATTAATATTTGCCAGAAGGTAAAGGGGAAGGCGGGTTAGTAAATTAAAACCATAATGTCCAATAAAGGATAAAATTAGACTTTTTCAGTGGTGAACTTAATGTTTTATATACAGATGTTATATATAATTCTGTATCAATCAACACTGTCCCCCCATTGTTCATCAATTTGCTTGAGCGGGCCCTGTAATGTCTCCATTTTGAGACTTGTTACTGTGTTTGGCATATTGAATACGTCACGGAGAGCTTGTCAGTCTTTGCCGCGGGGGCGACTTACTCTCGGTAGCTTGCCAGGCTCTCCAAGAGGGGTGGAGGAATCGAACCCGGCGTGGCCGGGCTGGCTGCATGCAAGGCAAACAAACACCCTACCGCTGTGCTATTGCTCCAGCCCATAATTCTGTATATAATTATATAATGTTATAATGCAATAATACTTAAATGAAAAAATTGAAGTACTGAATTTCTTCTGAAACAAATCTCTACTATCCTGTTTCTTTATGTTTTCATATTCCAAAGGAGGGTTTTTCCTTTTTAGTAGAAATTCATATTGTTTTACAGAAAAAAACCCTGAAGTTAAATAGCATCATCTTTAATGACTGGTATTTGTTTTTGAGAAAAATACTTTATTATTTGAAGCTTAATGTGGGCCCACTCCTGGGTGCATCAGAAATCCACATACTGTTATATTGAGCTTTGCAAGAAAGGAAAGGATTTTATTTATTTATTTTATTGAATAACCGTGAGCTACAGTTACAAAACTTTCATGTTTGAGTTTCAGTCATACAATGATCGAACACCCATCCCTCCACCAGTGTACATTTTTCACCACCAATGTCCCCAGTATTCCCCCTTCCCCGCCCCACCCTTCCCCCTGCTTCTATGGCAGACAATCGTCCTCTTACTCTTTCTACTTATGGGTAATATGGTTTGCAATACAGATTACAGATAATGAGAGGCCATCTTGTTTGGTACTTTATCTACTTCAGCACACATCTCCCATCCCGAGTGATCCCTCCAACAATTATTGACCTAATGATGCCTTCTCTATCCCAACTGCCTTCTCCCCCCAGCTCATGAGCCAAGCTACCAACTATGAGCAATCTTCCTGGTTCTTGTCTCTACTGTCCTTGGGTGTTAGTCTCATATTATGATATTTCATTTCACAAATGAGTGTAGTCATTCTATGTCTGACCCTCTCTTACTGACAATCCATTTATAAACAAATTTCATGACTTAATTTTTCATAACAGGTGCATAGTATTCCATTGTGTAGATGTACCAAAGTTTCTTAAACCAGTCATCTGTTCTTGAGCACTTGGGTTGTTTCTAGATTCTGGCTATTGTGAACAGTGCTGCAGTGAATATACAGATGCAGATGTCATTTCTAGTGTGCTTTTCTGCACCCTCAGGATGTATTCCCAGAAGTGGTATTGCTGGGTCATATGGAAGCTCAATTTCTAGTTTTTTAAGAAATGCTCGTATTGTTTTCCAAAAAGGCTGGGCTAGTCAGCATTCCTACCAGCAATAAAAGAGTCCCTTTCTCCCCAAATATGCACCAGCATGGATTGATCTTGTTCTTTTGGATGTGTGCCAGTCTCTGTGGTGTGAGATGACATCTCATTGTTATTTTGATTTGCATCTCTCTGATGATTAGTGATGTAGAGCATTTTTTCATGTGCCTTTTGGCCATTAATATTTTATTTTTGAGAAAGCTTCTGTTTATTTCTTTTCCCCATTTTTTGATGGGGTTGAAAATTTCTTGCTTGCACAATTCTACTGTCTTGTATTGGAAAGAATTAATTTTAGTGTGAGCTGCAAGGAAGATAGTTGTAGTGCTCAGAGAACCCTAGTCCTTTTTTTTCAGGAAGTATACAGATAGAAAGAGGGGTTGAAAATATATCACCTATTTCTGGAACAATAGAAAAAAATTGGGGGATAAATAGGATGAGGGGCATTAGGTCATCTGGTTTTTCTGGATGACATTTCTATGCATTTCCTCTTAAACCATAACTTTTAAAAACAGGTCCTATGCTCTACCTATTGTTTTTCTCTTGAAAGTGAAAGGTAAACATGAGAGAGATAATGGGATGAAAATGGAAGAAGTTTATGAATGAACTTCTGCTTATTGTTCTTGCCTATAAAACAGTTGTATAATATATCAAATGCCTCTGCAAAGCATTTCCCAAAAAACAGACTGAGAAAAAATTATTAAATTTTCTTTGACCCAATTTGTTAATATCAGATAACTTGTATCTGTCAGGTAGGTTGTCCTGTTCTTTTAGGGCCACATTTTCTTTTTTAGTTTATAATTTTTTAATAAAGTAGTTCACAATATCTCATTACATTTAATATTCAAACACCAATCCCACAATCTTTATACCTTCCCACCCCCATATTTTGAATATTTCCATCCCAAATCCCATTGCCTGCCCCAAAGCAGAACCAAAATAATATATTTTGTATTATTTGTAATGAAGACTGCTGAAACTGCTACAAAAAACTATCCTTGGAGGAAAGAGTTGTATTTCACCCAGGGACCATTGAACCCTTCTATAAGAGATCACTTACATGTTGTTAAAGGTTGAGCCTTGTGTGTGTGTGTGTTTGTGTGTGTGTGTAAAAAAATTGTATATTTCCCTCTAAGATTGGTTGCCTCATGCTTTGAACCCTATCAAATGTGGTGCAGTATTCTTGGAGTATGGGTAGGGTGTGTGGTTTGAAATATTGATCCAGGAATAGATTCACTCGTGGGTGAGGTTTGGCCTGAGTGTGTGGAGAGTGGCCGTGGGCATGGTGGTGGCTGGATTTTGGAGGTTTTTAACTGCCAGGGCTAGATCCCTTGGGGGGGGGGGGTTCTTACCAGCTCCCTTCCAGGGCGCCTAGAGAGTAACAACCTGGAGCGGGGTCCAGTGGCATGGTTATGGTGAGCGTCATGTTATGCTTCCTTCTGGGAGAGAAGGATGTGTGATCTGGATGGTGGCTGGTGATGAGATTACCTAGTGTTAGACAGAGGTGGCTTATGGGCGTGACTGCTGAGTCACCCGAGACAGGGGGTTATGGGCAGAGAATTTTTTTTGGTTTGATTTTTCTTTTTTTTTTTTCCCGTTTTTGGGTCACACCCAGCAATACTCAGGGGTTCTTCCTGACTCACTTCTTCAGGAATCACTCTTGGTGGTGCCTGGGGTACTCTATGGGATGCCGGGGATTGGACCCAGGTCATTTGTATGCAAGGCAATAGGACCACATTTTCAATTTGTCTTTTTTTTTTTTTAAAGCTAAAAGCAATAGATTGGTGGTGACTTAAGGATTCTTTCAGAGAAACAATTTCTACTTATTATTTATATCCTGTGATTTTTTTTTTGTACAGAGCTCAGTAAGTTTTGTTCTGATATCTCTTCTGGAAGGGAAATAGAATATTCTAACTTAAGGAAACAAATTGGAAGAAAAATGAACAGACTTATCACCCTGGACATACTTTGCAGCTATTTCCAGGTAATTTCTCCCAGAGGAAGTGCTATTAACTGGTGTTCATTTTGGAAGGTCAAAGCCTTGTTTTAACCATATAAAATGGGCTGTTAATAAGAACACAATTAAAGTAAACAGTCTACGGCCCATGTGAGAATCATCAAAGTTATGAATAAGAGGAGACACTAAAATGATAAAAATAATTGCTGAAATACTGTATTGGAGTAGTGTTGGGAAAAACAGTATTGGAAAGAAAGAAACTAGACTGAGAATATGCTGTGGAATTTTAAAAAGACCCTTGTTCAGAGTAGGTCACCATAAGATACTAAGAATAGATTTTCCATGATGCATTACTTTGGCATAAGAATTTGTTTGTTTGGGGGCCCCATGGGGCTTTGCTCAGGGCTTACTCGTGGCCCAGGGCTCAAGGTATACATATGGGGCCGGGATCTGCCTTGCAAGGTGATCAGCCAGTGCAAGGCAAAATCCCAGCCTGCTGTACTATCTCTTCAGTCCAGGAATTATTATTATTATTTTATTTATTTATTTTTAATTGAATCACTGTGAGCCACAGTTACAAAACTTTCATCTTTGAGTTTCAGTAATACAATGATCAAACACCCATTCCTCTACCAGTGTATGTTTTCCACCTCCAATGTCGCCAGTCCCTATCTCATCCCTCCCTCTGCCTCTCTGGCAGACAATTACCCTCTTACTCTCTCTCTCTCTACTTATGGGTATTATGGTTTGCAATACAGATTACAGATACTGAGAGGCCATCATGCTTGCTCCTTTATCTACTTTCAGCACACAGCTCCCATCCCGAACTATCCCTCCAGCCATCATTGACTTAGTGATTCCTTCTCTATCCCAGTCGCCTTCTCTCCAAGTTCATAAGGCAGACTTCCAACCTCCAATCATGGAGTAGTCTTCCTGGTCCTTGTCTCTACTGTTCTTGGGTATTAGTTTCATATTACGGTATTTTATATTCCACAAATGAATGCAGTCATTCTATGTTTATTATTTTATAATAGGAACCACACTTCGTGTCTCCTGGGGCTAATTCAGTGATGTTCTGACTCTGGTGCTGGAACTGTGGGCATTGCTCATGGCCTGGGGCCATCAGGGTCCACCAGTATTGCTGGCAATGGGAACTTTCTTGAGCTAAGGTCAATTGATGCATGGTAGGCTTAGGAGGAACTTATTTTAGGGTCTGAGGTGGTCCTCCCAAGCAGTGCTCAGAAGCTTTTGGGCCCCATTGGAGAGTCTGAGCCAATTAGGCTTTTGGCTATTGGTCCTTTAGGCTTTTGGTCCAATGCAAGGACCCAAAGATACGATGCTGATTGTGCCCTGCAGTTTCAGGGACTCTTGCATCACTCTGGCAGTGCTCGGGGACTGCCAGGAACACACCCCAGGGTGATCCAGGGCTAAACCTGGAGTTTCTCGGAGGATCATATAGTGATGTGAATCTGGGTGCAGGAGTGCTCCCTAACTGGTCTACTATATTTCACCTTCTTTGTGGGGACTTTACCCTGGTTTAACAATAAAAATTCAAAGTATTATCTAGGATTAGGGTGTTTATTTTACCAGAAATAAAAATTGATTTAAAATTAATTTATTTAAAAAAATGTTACTTTTGGGGTGTGGTTTGGGCCACATGCAGTGAGGGTCAAGGCTTACTCCTGGTTCTGCACTCAAGAATTACTCCTGGCTGTGCTGGAGGGTCTATATGGGATACTGGGGATTAGACCTGGGTGGGTCGTGTGCAAGGTAAGCACCCTACTCACTGTACTGTTTCTACAGTTCAATCCTTTGCATTTTATTTTAGGACTGTGATTTACAATATTGATAATGGCAGGGTTTTATACATAAAATTTCCATCAGAGACAGCTTCCCTTCACCATTTCCCTAGTATCCCCTACACCCTTATGTTTTTCCCCTTCCCCTTACCAGAGAAATCCTATCTCTATAGTAGGGCAAATATCTAATGACAGAGCTCCTAATCTTTTGTCATTAGATTCATCCTATCCTTGATATGTGAGATCCCCTGAGCTTTCCTTGGAGCCCCAGGTCCGTATCCCTTAGCTTAGCTCAGGCTCCTCACCCCCATTTCCCTTACTGACCTGGGAATTCTTATTTCTATGGAGAGTCTCTGTAGAATCTGTATCTCCATCTAATCTGTATGATGTTAATTTGGTTATTTGTCCACCCTGGGAAATTCCCAGAGAGTAGTGGGATATTTCCCCTCCTCCCCTATAGCTCCTTTGCTGCTCAAGTATCAGAAAAGCTATGGTCTTCTTCTTGGGTGTGGATGGGAGGGAGGATCATCATCAGAGACAAAGTGATGGATGGCTAAGCCCAGTCCCTTCCCCTTTCTCTTCTCTTCTCAATCAGCTGGCTCAGCCCCTGCCAGATTTCTCTCCCTGTGAATGCACACGGGGCTCTAACTATAACAATGCTGTGAAAGCTTTTCTATTTCAGTGGGACATTTAAAAGGAGAAGAATTTGCTGGAATTCAGGAAAGTTTTGTTTTTGTTTTGTTTTTTTAAAACTAGACTAAGACTGGAGAGATGGTACAGAGGGTAGGGCACTTACCATGTACATGGCTGACCTGGGTTTGATCGTTGGCACCCCATATGGTCCTCCATGCCTGCCAGGAGTGGTCCTTGAGTACAGAGCCAGGAGTGAGGCTTGAGCATCACCAGTTGTGATCCCCAAACAAAAGGAATAAAATAAAAAGGAATAAGTGGAACTGGAGTGTACCAGGATGAGTGCAATAAGAGGAAGAAGGACAAAAATTGGATAATTCCACTTCTTGGTGGTAGATAAAGAAACAGAATAAGAATGTAGGCAATATTGTCTTACAGTAACATCCAGGCCACTGGACTGGATTGAGACTAGCTGGTGAGGGAAGGATTGTGTGTGTGGGAATGGTGAAGTGACTGGAAGGAACACAAAGGCACTGGTGGAGTATCTTGGGCACTTTGGTGGTGGTGAGGTAATTGTGTACATGAAAACCAGAAATGTCAATGCTGTTGTGACATATAACACAAACCATAATAATAGTTTTAAAGAAAACAGTGACAGTGGTAGAGAGTTGTGGGAACTTTTATGGTGATGCAGTAACTTTGTAAATCAGAATTGAAAACATTAGTGTGCTTTGAATCTAAACTGTAATTTAAAAATTACAGTAGAATAAAAGATTTCAGCATAAAAAGGTTTAAGCTTTTTGAGATTGCTAAGGATAACATTAACTTCATCCACAGCTATTTACTGAAGCTTACTTTGTTTAAGTGTTCAGAAGTTTTCTCTGCGCTCACATGACTATTGCAGGCTATTGAGGGCATCTGAATACCTCAATTCTTGGTCTATGTGATTGTGAGACTTGTCTGAAGAGCTAGGATAGAAGCACTTGGTGAAGGAAACCACAGCCTCTGAAATCAGACAGTCCGCGTTTAAGTCCTGGTTCTCTTTAATGATGCATCTAACCTCTCATTACCTCTGTTTCCTAATCTGCAATACAGGGGCAGTGACAATAGCTCCCTCAGAGAATTTCAGTAAAGTGCTGAGAACAGTGTCTGACACATTGTAGCTCATGGGCTGAGAATAAGAATGAGTCTCCTTAGCATTTAATGTGAGATGTGACTGAACTGTACAAAAATTAGAGCGACTCATTAAAAAGTGCTACAGCAGCAGTGGATTTTATTCTACTCCATTTCTTGGTGTAAGAAATTTCTTTCACTTCCCTAAATCAAATTTAATCTGATCCCTGTCTTCTCATTATATTGGTTGGGGAAGTTCAATCTCAGTTTTGAGATTTAATTATGGGAGTTTTCTCTGTCTTTCAGTTAGGCAATGGTGCTGGTGAAGAGGGTTGGATTAGGGGTGGTGATGGTGAATTCTTTAGTGATGATATTGGGGCATGAGCTGCGGCTTGAAATAATAATAAATAATAAATATTCAAATAGATCTCTGCATTAGTGCACATGTGGGAGGCTCTGCGATTCTCCCCTGCTCAGAGTTACTGAGGCATAATTGATAAATGAAAGTCTAAATATTGAAGGGGTCTGATATGCATTACAAAGTGATTATTAGATCAAGTAAATGAACATATGCATCACCACACACAATAACCTTTTACCTTCTCTATTCTGTAATGAGACCTACTTTCTTAGGAAGTTTCAGATCTGCAGCGAAGTATTATTAACTATAGTCACTGTGCTGTACATGTACGTTAGATTCGTATTATACTTCAGCTCCGTCTCCCTATTTTCTCACTCCAACCCCTCACAACTACTGTTCTTCTCTGTTTCGATGAGTTTCATCATCATATTTTTTTTGGGGAATCACCTGTAAGTGACATCTAAGGACATATCTTTAAATTTCTGCAGCTTTGTTCTAGCTGAAACCTGGGTTTTCACGAGACTGGTTGTGCCTGCTTTTTACTCAACAGATTTACACCAAGTACTCATCCCTTGCAGGATTCTGCCGTCTCTTTTTTTGGTTTCCATTACTGTCAAACTTAGATGTTAATGATTTTCCCAGTGTTTGGAGAAGCTCTATCCCCAAGTATTAACTTTCTGGTCTTTCTTCCACTGGAAGTGTGGTATATTCCCAAAATACATTTAAGCTTCTTGGTTACCAGGGTATGTTTCCAGAAGTAGTATTTCTGGGTTGCATGGAAACTCAATTTCTAATTTTTTGAGGCATGCCAATATTGTTTGCTCAGAAGGCTGGACCAGTCTCTCTAGTCCTCTCAACAATGAATGAGAGTCCCTTTCTCTCCATATTCTTATCAGCGCTGGTTGTTCTTGTTCTTTTTGATGTGTGCTGGTTACTGTGGCATGAGATGATATCTCATTATTTTTATTTGCATCTCCCTGATAATTAGTGATGTAGAGGATTTTTTCATGTGCCTTTTGGCCATTTGTATTTCTTCTTTGAGAAAGTTCCTGTTCATTTCTTCTCACCACTTTTCGATGGGGTTGTATTTTTTATTGTAAAGTTCTACAAGTGCCTTATGTATCTTTCATATTAACCCCTTGTCAGATGGGTGTTGTGTAATTTTTCCCTTTCCATGGACTGTCTTTGTATCTTGATCACCATTTCTTTTGAGGTACAGAAACTTCGTCTTCTTCTTCTTCTTTTTTTTTTTTACTCTTTTGGTCACACCCGGCTATGCTCAGGGGTTACTCTTGGCTTTGCATTCAGGAATCGCTCCAGCAGTGTCCAGGGGGCTATATGGGATGCTAGGAATCGAACCTGGGACAGCCGTGTGCAAGGCAAACACCCTACCTGCTGTGCTATTGCTCCAGCCCCAGGTACAGAAACTTCTTAGTTTAATGCAGCCCCATTTGTTTATCTTTGTTTCCACTTGCTTGGTCAGTGATATTTCATCTTTGAAGATGCCTATAGCTTCATTGTCAGGGGACGTTCTGCCTATATTTTCTTCCATATACCTTATGGACTCAGGTCTGATATTGAGGTCTTTAATTCATCTTGATCTGACTTTTGTGCATAGAAGTAGAAAGAGGTCAACATCTTTTTACATGTAGCTGCCCAGTTTTCCCAGCACCACTTGTTGAAGAATTTCTTTGCTGAACTTCATATTATTTGTTCCTTTATCATGTATTAAATGATCACATATTTGAGGGCTTATTTCAGGAAATTCAACTCCATTCCATTGGTCTGTGGGGTTGTCTTTATTTCAATACCATGCTGTTATAATTACTATCTCTTTATAGTACAGTTTGAAGTTGGGGAAGGTGATACCTCCTTCTTTTTCCAAAGATTGCATTTTGCTTTACCTTTTCATGGGGATTTATTGTTTCATATGAATTTCAGGAGTGTTTGGTCTATTTATTTGAAAAATGTCTTGAGTATCATTATAGGGACTATATTAAAATATGTTTAATGCTTTGGGAAGTATTGCCATTTTGACAATGTTGATTCTCTCAATCCATGAGTAAGGGAACTATCTCCATTTCCTCGTGTTCTCTTTTATCTCTTGAAGTAGCATTTTGTAGTTTTCTTTGTACACGTACTTTACCTCTTTTGTTAAGCTGCAAAAAATCATTTTTTTATGTGAAAGCTGTTATATCACAGAGTTTAATAAGCTGTTTGTTGCTAGTTGAGTCTTCTCTGCTGTTGTTTTTGTTTGCTGAGATTAGTTGTCTTCTATGTTACTTTCCCATCAAATTTGGTATGTTCCTACTGGAATTTAAGTATGAGGATTTAGGGGGACTCATAGTCTTCTGGAGCTGTGGTCTGAACCAACGAATAGACATGGCAGGGCTGGGGGAGGTGGGTGTGGCTGCCAGGGCTTCTGCAATTCTATTTACTTTTAAAATCAAAGCATTTTTGTTATTATTTGGATAATATGGTTTACTATATTGTTAAGGTTTATGCTCGGTATACAAAGTCATTGCACTTCCAACAGCCACTAAAGAATTCCCTTTGTAGAATTGTAACAAGAAAACTATATTGTCTGTAAAAGTCTAGATAATCTGGATTTAAACAAAAACACATTGGAACTGGAGAAATAGTATAGTGTGGAAGGCCATTTGCTTTGCATGTTATATTCCCGGCTGGGTTCAATGCCTAGCATCACATATGGTCCCCCAAGCACTGCCAGGGTAATTCCTGAGCTGCAGAGCTGGTAGTTACTCCTGAGCATCACTGGGTGTGACTCCCAAACCTAACCAAACAAAAATAAAATAATATACATTGAGGATTTGGGAAGCTAGTTGAATGAGCTGAAGTCCATGATTTGCATTCTGGAGTACTGTGTTTGATCCATGGGACTACATGGTCCTCCAGGAGTGACCTCTAAGAACTGAGCATGTTCATCCCACCCAGAAAGCACCATCGGGGTTGTCTTAAAAACAAAACAACAACAACAATTTCAAATATAGTGAAGTAGATTTTAGTGATCCATGACCCTGGATTTTTTATGTGAACTTAACAGAATCCTTAACAACTTGCTCCACATCCAAGCCCTGGCTCCTGGACTATCTCTGCACCTCTTTACTTCTTCGTTCCTTTCTATTTCCTCCTCTCCTGTTCGCTTCTTCGTTGCTTACTTATTCTGCATCTCCATTTTTTCTTCCTCTTCCACTGGACAATGTCTAATTTTCTATTATGAAATAGTTGTTTCCCAACCCCCTCAGTTTAAAAATATTTAATTTCAATATGAGCCATATTTTATTTCTTTCATCTTTAAAGCTGCTTTCTTTTTTCATTGATAGAATGTAATATATGTATAATATGGTGCCCATTTATTATCCTTTTTATCTGTCACAGAATCTAAATTATAATTCATGGAAGAGGCATAATCTCAGGAAATGTTCTCTGTGTTCTCATTGAGAAAATAAGGTCAATTTTCTCTAAACCAGAACAAGTATTTAGGTATCTAAACTGATAACTTTTTGTATTTTACAACCAACTGCTAATCTCAAGGCAGGACTTCAATGGAAAAATTCCAGAGACAGTTGTTTCCACTAGGAAACTAGAAAATAAAAACCCACGAGATTTTATATCTGCAGCAGAATTTTTTGGAAGTGGTTAATGTTAGTTGCCATTGCTTAAGTGAACATACATACGTACAAATGTATGTAAAATAAATGTATATAAAAGAAATACATATAATATATAAAAATATAGGCAAGATTAAAATCCCAAAAGGATAAAGAAAAAGGGGTAAAGATATCTAAATTATTCAATAAATGCTGAAAACTGAAAAGATGATAAAAGTAATTTGTACCTTCTAAAACAAGATAAAGCAAATTATTGACCATGAGCTAAATATGGCTAATTGTCTATAAGTAAAGTTTTATTGGAACACTGCTGTGGTCATTTGTTTCCATGTTGAGTATGGCAGAGTAGTGTGACAGAGACTATATGACTAGAAAACCTTAGAATATTTATTATGTGGTCATTCATAGAAAATATTTACTCAGTTATGCTGTTAAAGCTAACATTTAGTGTGGAGATTGCCATGGAGAGCAGTGGGTAAGACAACAGAGACACATTTTTACTCACATTTTTCATATGTGGATCTGGAAGAAAAGGTAAAACTCATTTTATTTCCACTGTATGCTGTTATTACTTCTTTTTTATTTATTTATTTATTTTCTTTTTTTATTAGTGAAAAACCATGAGGTACAGTTATAGGCTTACAAATTTTGTGCTTGGGTTTCAGTTATACAATGATCAAGTGCCCATCCCTCCACCAGTGCCCGTCATCCATCCCCATGGGTCCCAGCATCCCCCCCCCCCCCATCCCCCCCCCCCCCCCGTCCCATCCTGCCTCTGTGGCAGGGTATTCCCCCTTGTTCTCTCTCTCTTCTTTTGGGTACTGTGTTTTGCAAGAGAGGCTTTGAGTGGCAATCATGTTTGGTCTATCGACTACTTTTAGCATGCTTCTCTCACCCTGGGAGGACCCTCACAACACCCTTCATTTGGTACTCTCTTCTCTATCTGAGCTTCCTTTTCACCTAGAGCCTGTGGCTGGCCTTCCATTCATGGAGCAAAATTCCTGGTACTAATCTCAGCCATTCCTGGGTGTTACTCTCCCTTTTTGTTGCTTTATGTTCCCCAGATGAATGCAATCTTTCTGTGTCTATCCCGCTCTTTCTGACTCATTTCGCTTAACATGATACAGCCTACAGAATGGGAAAGGATATTCACCAAGTACACATCCGACAAGGGGTTGATATCAAGGATATACAAGGTACTGGTTAAACTCCACAAGAAGAAATCACCCAACCCCATCAAAAAATGGGGTGAGGAAATGAACAGAAACTTTCGCAAAGAAGAAATTCGAATGGCAAAAAGGCACATGAGAAAATGCTCTACATCACTAATCATCAGAGAGATGCAGATCAAAACCACAATGAGATATCATTTCACACCACAGAGACTGGCCCACATCCACAAGAACAAAAGCAACCGGTGCTGGCGCGGATGTGGCGAGAAAGGGACCCTCCTTCACTGCTGGTGGGAATGCCGGCTGGTCTAACCCTTTTGGAAAACAGTATGGACGACTCTCAAAAAATTAGAATTTGATCTGCCATTTGACCCAGCTATAGCACTCCTGGGAATATATCCCAGAGAGGCAAAAAGGTATAGTCGAAGTGACATCTGCAATTGTTTGTTCATTGCAGCACTCTTTACAATAGCCAGAATCTGGAAAAAACCTGAGTGCCCAAGAACAGATGACTGGTTAAAGAAACTGTGGTACATTTACACAATGGAGTACTATGTAGCTGTTAGAAAAGATGAAGTTATGAAATTTACATACAAGTGGTACTACATGGAAAGTATCATGTTAAGCGAAATGTTATTACTTCTTAAATAACACTTGTCATTGTGTAATTCAAATAATCATTTCAAAATTGATGTCTCTTTTACTGTTAAAATTGCTTACCAGTTGGAGAATTGATCTGGATTTTATGTAAATTCATAACACTTATTTATTTCGATATTTTGAGGTCACACCCAGTGTTACTTAGGGTTGACTCTTGACTCTGTGCTCAGCGGTCATTCCCAGTGGTGCTCAGGGGAACACTGCAGTACAAAGATCAAACCAGGCCTGGTCATATGCAAGGCAAGTGCCTTGTACTATCACCCTGAACTTCTGTTTTTTAAATGTCTCAAATGATAAATTGGCCAGACACATAACTCAATCTTTATACCAATCATATTTTTCCATCTGTATGAAAACTGTATAATGCCCTTGGATAAGTACCAAGTTTAAATTAGAATATTGAAATTCTCAGTGATCATTTGTTTACTTTTGGAGTTCCCAGCAGTGTTCAGGGAGCTCAGGGACCACTAGGCTGTGTGAACCTAGTGGTTCAGTGCTCAGCCTGGTGGTGTGTTGCTGCTTGGGCCCAGTGGTGCTGGGAGTCCTCCAGGGCCACGCTTGGTGCTTAGGAGGCCATATGGTGCCAGACACCAGTCCCAGGGCCTGTGTATGTGAGGCAACACTTTGAGTCCCTCAATGTTTAAATTATATTATTAATATTATTTTATAGATGAAATAATGTTTAGATAGAAGTAACATGTCTGGCCACAGGCACATGAAAAAATGTGCCTTGTGAGTTATTTTTCAGGGAGCTGCAGTTTAAACTGTAATAAGATCCAAACTCACTCCTGTGAGTACTGCCTATATCAAGAAGACAGAAATAGCATGTTGGTGAGGATGTGGAAAAAAGAAGGAATGCTCATATATCATTGGTGGGAATGTAAGCTGGTATAAGCCTTTTGGAAATCAGTATCAGAACCATTCTTCAGAGGGCAAAAATAAATTTACCATTCAATCCAGCAATTTTGCACCTGTCTATCTGAATAATATCAAAACACCATTTGAAAGAATAAATGCACTTGTGTTCATTGCAGCACTATTTACAATAACCAACATGTGGTATTAACCCAAGTGCCCAAAGACATATGAGTAGGTAAAAATTATGTGGTATATATACACAATGGACTGTGATTCAGCTACAAGAAAATAGAAAATATTGTCATTTGCAATTGTATGGATGGAGTTGAAGGCAATAATGCTAAGTAAAATAAATGAGTTAGAAAAAGATAGGTACCAATAATCTTCATCATATGTGGAATATAAATGAACTAGTAATTTATTTTCAAACAAAATAAGGGAACAGACAAAACCAAAGTAAAATCAATTCTTAATTCAGACACCAGAACTGAGATTGTCAAAGGGGATGGCAGAGAGGACACAAGAGGTGAGTGGGTCCAACAGATGGGGATGGAGAAACACTGGCGCTTTGGTAGGGGGTGTAGTGTGAAGAAGTGTGAGAAAGCACCCCTAAAACATATGGTATGCTGTAAACCAATGTTATCTTAATGAGTTATCAAAAAAGAAACTTGTCTGGGATTCTGAAAATCTCTTCTTGTTTCCCAAGGAAATAGTACAGAAAACCCAGAACTTTTGCAAAAAAATTATAGATGATAAATGCTAAAATTGTTTTTAAACCATAAAGCATTGCGGAGATACAGCTTATCTCAGTAGCCCTAAGAAGAGTTATGAGACCTTAGTTGAACTGAACTGATACTAAAGTGAAGAAACAATTGCCATTCATTTATATGGAAACGATTTTGAGTATTTCCAGACCTTTAAACAACCTATTAAATTATATCAAATAAGACATAAACTCTGAACTAGCACTATCATTTAGTAGAAGTGAAAATTCTGCAATAAATACAAAACCCACATTGGGTAATTTTGGTGGGGGGAACTTGGTGGTGTAGCCTCTCCGCTTTTGGTATAGTTGTCTCTAGAACAGCTGCTGCAAAACAAATGCTGGACCTGATTCCATTTTTACAACTTTTGTCATGAAGGTGAAAATTCTGCTTGAATTTCTCCTTGTGAAGGAAAGCAGGCACTAAAGAAGCTCTCTCTCTCTTTTTTGTTAACTGCTAAATGGGGTCACATGAAAGAGCTGGGAAACCTGTATTTATTTTACAAGTCATAAAAGAGAACTTCAATATTCTCTGTACTTGTGGGGGAAAGAAATTCACAGGCTTTGCTGGCAGAGTGGACTTTGATCTGGGCTTTCACAGGAACCTGGTGTTTTGTAGGTGTGGAGAAGGAGGGTGTCCTCGGCAGAGGGAGCTGCGGGCTCTATGACTTCCTAAATTGTGAAAAGCCTGTAGGAACCCTGGAGTCTGAGACATGTTAGTCGGGTTAAATGTGTCCCTAGAGTTAGAGTTCTTCTAGGGAACTGAATACACACACACACACACACACACACACACACACACACACACACACACGTATGGTTTGTTTTTTAACAGAACTCTGTGGTGCATAGGGGTTACTCTTGTCTCTGTGCTTCCGTATTGCTTCAGTGGTGTTCCTGGGGATCATGTTTCTGGGTACTCTATTCTGGATATAGAACGTATGCTTCCTGCATGCATAACTTTTCTATTGTCTTTGATTAAAGTGGAATTTTTCTCTTGCTTATATATTGAAGAATAATGGGGAGGCTTTTGGATCTAAACTTTCTTCTGGAGATTTCTTCTAGAGAAATGGGACGGATGTTTGCAGTAATGAGTTTGATTCTTTGGGTCATTCCATCATGAGCCTTTTACTTGGAATGAGTGAAAACTATGGACAAAACAAATATTAGTCTTATTTAGAAATATTATGAAAGATAAATAATTCTGATAGCACCACCAGATTCTCAGTTGTTCTTGAACTCAGGTGTACTGGATTTTGTGCAGCAATCTCCAGTCCTTTTGGCTATCTCTTTGACTCTCACCATCATTTCTGAATTGCTTAATCAGAGGGTTCTGTTTGGTTTGCAACAGGGTAGGCTGTTGATGGTTTACTCTTTTTTAAAATAATATATTTTATTTTCATAAAGTAGTTTACAATATGATGGTTTACTCTTAAACTCCTGTTCAACCATCCTCTTTGAAAAACATTTGTAGAGTTACAAATTGTCTTTGTTTTATTTATTTGCTTTAGGATATAATCTAGTCAAACATCTTTTTTTTTCCCTTTGCTTTTTGGGTCACACCAGTGATGCACAGGGGTCACTCCTAGCTCTGTACTCAGAAACACCCTCTGGCAGTGCTTAGGGAATGCTGGGAATTGAACCCGGGTCGGCTGTGTGCAAGGCAAATGCCTTACCCACTGTGCTATCGCTCCAGCCCCCGGTCAAACATCTTATACTTTCTTGTTTTCTTGTCACTTGGTTTTGGGTTATGTGGGATGGGGTGTCTCCCAGTGATATGGTCACTCATGGTCATTCCACACCATGTTCATTGTGGTGATATGAGTCTGACAGTTCAGTGCTCAAGTCCACTGATGTGATGTGATGTGGGCCCTGTGGTACTCAGAGGGTCACCAGGGCTACGCTGGGAGGTATTGGGCCAGAGCATCTGGTCCTTAGGCTTGAACTCTGGGCTTCATGCTTGCAAAGCATACTCTCCTTTATTCCCCCAGTTTTTTTAACATTTATTTTTTTAATTGAATCACTATGAATAATAGTTACAAAGTCATTCGTGATTGAGTTTTATGCTTGCAATGTTACAACACAATAACTTCATCCATGTCTACTTCCCTCCACCAATGTCCCCAGTCTCCCAACCCTCCCTCCCACTCCACCCCTGCCTGCCTCTACGCAGGCTCTTTTGAGTTATCTCTCCACTCCTTTTGAGCTCTCTCTTTCACCCTCACCACTATTTCTGAATTGCTTAGACAGGTGGTTTTGTTTGTGTATATTCAAAATATTTAAAATTTAGTATATATTTAAACCCATTTCTTAATAGATTAGAATTTAACTGCTTCTATTACAATCTGGTTTTGCTAGAGATGGCTCTCAGATAAGAAGCAATACGGAAATTGTCTTTTTAATTTGTTTTTACCATGTTTAGGGCAATATCCATAGATGTGTAAAGTATGTAGATGTTGTATATCTCTTTGCAATTCTATAATTCTACTTTGCTTTGTAAATAGTCATCTCAAGAAAAAGCCAGTTTAAAAAATCCTGAGTAGAAGGAGTTTATGCAGATGTATTCAGATTAGCATTATTCATTAACCTCAGCAGTTTGTGCTGGTTAATAATCGCTAACACATTGCACTTTGGAAGATTACTTATTAGGTGATATAAATGTCCCTTCAAAGACATTCTTGCTATTTCATTTAAAAGGCAATGAATTAACCCTGGACATCTGCCATCTATAATTTCTTTCTAGTGGAACTTCCCTTCTATATAACATATTAAATTTTAGTGCCAGGAAAAATTCACCATGAAGTAACATCTTGTTCCTCTATTGAGGGAAAGAGTGAAGATGAGAACAATGTCAGTAGTGATGATGAAATTTGTATGTATTTTGGACACAAATTGTTTTATTTTTAAAGATAAATACACCTTTAGACCATGAAGTATATATAATGTGTCACATTATTTTAAAACACAAAATTTATGGTATTGATGCTATTAGCTGAAAATTGTAGACAGGTAGACTTGGGTTCCATCCTAACTCAGTCACCTATTAGGTGTGACATGGATGAATTATTCGACCTCTCTGACTTTAAATTAGACTTTCAATAGGAAATGAGGATAATAACAAAAACTGCACAGAGTATTTTTGGGGGGACAGGGATCACCTCAGCTGTCCTAGCTGACCCAGGAATCCTAGCAGCAATTCTCAGGCAATTGGGCCAGAGGTTCAATACATGGGTCCCCCTTCAGTGCTTAGGAGTCTTCAAGACTCACTCAGCAGTACTGAGGGAACCACATGGTACATGGTGCCAAGGGTTGAACTGGATTGGTTTGATTAGAAAGCTCATGGTAGAGAACATAGAATAGGGTAGGTTCTTAATAAATGGTGGGTATAATGATTATTGAATCACATTCTTCCAGAAATGAATTAGTCATTATTTTTATTTTGATTTGTCTTTCTTGAATAATACATATCAATTTTTTTTTTAAAAAAAGTGTATTTCTTACAAGCGTTAACTTGGAATCATTTAAAATGAGAATGACTTGTTTATAATCTAGGTTTTATCATTTGTATAACTGTGATCATGGTACAGTAATTCATTCATTTCATTCATTCATCTGCCTGTGCACTTTTTGCATGGCATTTGATGTTATTGGGAACTAGGATCCAGGTATTGGAAGAAGGAAAAACAAAGAAAGGCAAGGATTTTATTGATGTTATGCTTACATTGTAATAAGACATTTTAGAAAACCAAAACTAAAATAAAAACAAACAACAGAATCCAGAACAAAAGAATAAATATCTTCTAATAGGGTCATAAAGAAAATCAAAACAAGCTATCCATTGTGTTGGATTTAAATGGAATGGCAGTACTACGTGATGTCGCCAGGTCAGAGAAGCTGTATTTTATGTAAAACGTAGATCATGAAGAAGCCAAAGATGAAGGGACCTGTGAGAGGTGTCCCAGATGGAACAAACTATATGAGGAAAAGACTTGAGGGGTTTGGTGGTGTAGTAGGTGGAAATTGAGTCGGGAGTGTGGTGGAGCTTTGCATACCTTAGAAGTAGGTTTGAATTTGATTTTCAGAATAATAGAAGCCAGTGAAAAATTTTAATCAGGAAAAGGTCTCTGTTTTTTGTTATTTTATGCCTTGTGAATTTTTTTCTTATATACCCACAAGTGATAATAGGATGCCCGAGGATTAAATTCCAAATGTAGTCATATTTAAGCACAACATAGGATTGTTTAGTTTTAAAAAATACTTTCTTTGAACTGAATCAACTCTCATTCCATACTGTCTCCCTCACATCCCCCTCAGTTGATATGTTGAAATTCTAACCTTCAAAGTGACTGTCTTAGAGATAGGAATTTTATTTTATTTTATTATTTTTTTCTGCTTACTTACTCTTTTTATTTTATTTTATTTTTTATTAGTGAAACACCATGAGGTATAGTTGTAGACTTACAAAATTTCGTGCTTGGATTTCAGTTATACAATGATCAAGTACCCATCCCTCTACCAGTGCTCATTCTTCACCACCAATGATCCCAGTAGCCCTCCCAACCCCCACACCTCATCCCTCCCAATCTCGCCCCGCTTCTGTGGCAGGGCATTCCCTTTTGCTCTCTCTTTCCTTTAGGGTGTTGTGGTTTGCAATCGAGGTATTGAGTGGCCATCGTGTTTGGTCTATAGTCTACTTTCAGCACACATCTTGCATCCTGAGTGAATCCTCCAAACATCCTTTACTTGGTGTTCCCTTCTCTATCTGAGTTGGCTTTTCCCCCAGCATGTGCTGTGGGCTTCCAAGCTGTGGAGCAGAACTCCTGGTACTTATTCCAACTATTCTTGGGTGTTCGTCTCCCAGTCTGTTACTTTAGATTCCGCAAATGAGTGCAGTCTTTCTATGTCTGTCCCTGTCTTTCTGGCTCATTTCACTTAGCATGATATTTTCCATGTAGAACCACTTGTATGCAAATTTCATGACTTTATCTTTTCTAACAGCTGCATAGTATTCCATTGTGCAGATGTACCAAAGTTTCTTCAGCCAGTCATCTGTTCTTAAGCACTCGGGTTTTTTCCAGATTTTGGCTATTGTGAATAGTGCAGAAATGAACATACAGCTGCAGATGTCATTTCGACTGTACTTTTTTTGCCTCTCCGCGATATATTTCCAGGAGTGGTACTGCTGGGTCAAATGGGAGCTCAATTTTTAATTTTTTGAGAATTGTCCATATTTTTTCCAAAAGGGCTGAACCAGTCGGCATTCCCACCAGCAGTGAAGGAGAGTCCCTTTCTTCCCATATCAGCGCCAACACCTTTTGCTTTTGTTCTTTTGGATGTGGGGAGATAGAAATTTTAGGAGACAAAGTGGTGGAGCCCTAACCAAAACAAAAAAGAAAAAACAAAAAAAACCCCACCAAATCAACAAACCCTAAAATCCCCTCAAAGTCAAGCCCTAATCTTGTAGGCTACTCCTACAAGAATAGGAAGAGAGGACCTGGGGATATAGCTCAGTAGTAGAGGATTTACCCTGCATATATGAGACCCTGGTTTTAATTCCAGATGCTACCATAAAATTTTAAAAGAGAATTTTCATCAGTCTCTTCTTCCAGGTCAATTCCCTCTCTCCCCATCTTCCCGTTCTGAAAAGGAGAGTGAAAAAAGAAAGAAGAGGAAGAGACGGGCTGGGGATTTAGTTTAAAGGGGTGTTGAGTATGCCTTATGTACATGAGGCCTTTTCGCACAGAACCACTGGGTTCTCTCCTTGTCAGGAATGGTCCCCGACTTTAGCACTGCTGCAGAGGACCCTACAGACTATGGGGAGACTCAGAGTTTCACGAGTCATGAGTTTGAATGAAGCAATCTCCATTCTCTCTTGGTTTTATATGAGGAGCAAGAAGCATTTAGAGAATAGCTAGAGGTGATATCTATCAATGGAAATGAAACACACACAATGTTTATTTTAACTGATATTCTGAGCATATGAATTAAGTAGAACTTCTAGGTTCATTATCCCTGGTGTAACAAGTTTGACTGCCTATAACATGACTAGGGAGAACTGAAAACCAGCAAATTCTTAGCTTCTAATGCAAAAGATTTTGCTTCTGCAATTAAGCAATGGGGCCCCATTATATGTATTTTGACGGCATGCCTCAAATGTTTTGTCAAGGCTGGAATGTTATTTTTTTAAACTCTTCCTTAGTCACCCAAAATGATGTCATAAATGTGTTCAAATGCATTAAAATTTTATCTAGACAACACCAGTCCCAAGGAAATTCTGATTATTCAAATTTACAATTTATGATTTTATATGGAATTCCTTTATATAAAACATGCATTTAATAAACTGTGGAGTGTAGTTATTATGTATCTATCTTCTAAAATTTATAGACTAAAATGCTAGTGACACACACCAATGACTAGCTATGCAGTTTTGGACAAATAATTTGCCTCGTTTTGTTACTCTATAAATGAGGTGATGATAATAATGCCCCTAAATCCAGAAAAAAAACTTATTAACATAAGAAAAAAACTGAATAGTATTGTGATTATTAAATAAATTTAATCTATATTTAAAAAACATTTCTATATATAAAACTTCAATTCAGATGACTTCACTCATTTATTCTAGAAAATAATAAGAAATGTCAGTGTTATACAAACTGTTTTAGATAAAAGAATGTGCTTTGTTTTATGAACCTAGTATAACAATAATAAATTTTGACAAGAATATTACAAGAAAATATTATGGGTCAATTCAGTTCTTGAGCAAAGATTTAACATGGCAGGTCTGTAACTGCAGTCCTTAGGCCTGCTTGCAAGATTGTTCCTGGGTTGGTATTTGGATACTTGGGTTTTAAGATTAGGCCTACTGTTTCTTAATTAGTGATTCAGTGGGCAAATAAAGTTGTTTTATGCTGACCACCTCTTGCTTTCCTTTAAGAAATGTGAAGGTTTTGGTACATGCTTCTAGGCAGATTAGTGCCCAATAAAGACCCTGGACCCTGAGCCTCCAATAAGTCTCCCTGACACATGGCACTTGATTGTGTTGCTACAGTTCAATGTTGGATGCACTGAGCATGTCAATTCTGGCCTCACAGGGAGAGGATTTTTAGAAATTTGTTTCTAATTGACTCCATAGTTTACTTCTTTTTCCTTTTCCCTTTGCTAAATTTTCCTTGTATCCTTTTGCTTTAATAATTCAAATGACCAATGATAAATCCTCTGAATCCTTCTAGTGAGTGATAAACCCTGAAAGTACTTTGGAAACCCTCAACAGATACATGTACTACTATGTGTATTGACTAATTCAATAAACACAAAAATGTAACAAAAGGTATGTGACTGTATGACATGGCATGTCATTTTGTGCAGAATTAAAACAAATTCAGAAAGGTTTTAGGCACAGTATCAAAAATTTTTAAAAAATTAACTATGTTAATAGTTATAATAGAAACAAGCATGTAGGAAAATATTGTGACAGTAAGTGGTAGTAAGTACTCCAGAGTAAATGTAATAATTGTACAAAAGGTCTCAGAAAAAGATACGATTGTTGAAAGAAACTAAAGACCTAAACTTATTAATGAGTATGCTATGATTTTATGGATATGCTATAATTTTATGGATTTGAAGATTCACATAGTAAATATTAAAACTATTTCCAAATGATCTATAGATTCAGTGGAATATCAATTAAAATGGAACTTATTTTAGTGGAAAGTGTCAAGCTTTGTTTTACATGGATTAGAAACAGGCAAGACTCTTTTGAATATATAAATATATATATGTATCTATAGCAGTCACAAAACATATTTATAAATATATGTATGTATGCATATATATCTTATTTATCATAATTTTATTGTGGTACTAAGAAAAATTAACTAATATACTGAACCCATAAGATATTCATATGGGAAACAATATACTGAATTTTACAAATATCTACGAAGATCATTTTAAGATGAGTTATAGGTATCACTGCAAAGATAGAAAACTATAAATAATAATGCTTTCTGTGGTGACAGAAATGTTTTATAACTATACTGTCTATTACAGTAGCTGAGAGACACATATGCCTATTGAGCCCTTGAATTGTTGCTAGTGTGTATGATAAATTATTTTTTATTTCTTAAAAATTTAAGTTGATATAAATTTTAATTTATCCACCTGTAACTAGGGGCTGCAGTAATGCACAGTGCTATTCTAAACTTTATTGTAGGACACTATCTTTATAACCTTGAGATAAAGAAGGAGTTCTTAAACAGGCAGCAGAATTAGCAACTAAAATATGATAACTTGAACTACAATAAAATTAATAATTTTTGTTCATCAAAAGACACCATTAAGGGGATGAAAAGTTAAGGCACAGAGTGGGAGAAGGCATTTTCAGTACAGAAAATTCAAAGTCTTATTCAGAATACATAAAGTAGTCCTATAAAGGAAAGGAATAGATAAGAAAAGGGAGATAAAATTATAAAAATTTCTAAGAGACTTGCCCAGGCACTTTAAAAGGAGAACATAGAAATGATCACTGAGCATATAGAAAGGTACTTAAAAACCAGTAATCAGTGTGGATTAAAACTATCAGATTGTAGCACTTTTTAAAAATCAGAATATTAAAATTCAAAACACTTAAATATTCTAAGTGTTGGTGGTAATGTGGTGTACCAGGAATATTCACACGTGCTGGTAGGCTGGTAGGTAATTTAGTTCAATAACACTGAAACACTCTTAAAGTTAAACTGGTATTGTCTCCTAAAGTAAAACACATGTATACTCTATGATTTAGCAAGTCACCAACAGAAACACAAGCACATGTGCTTTAGTGTTATGCCTGCAAATGCTCATAACAGTTCAAAAAAAACTATTCAAATAACCATTTAGAATATAATGTGTCTGAATCATTGCAGGTTCATGTATGGAGTTTTATTTTTTTACTTGGGTTTTGGGCCATACCTAGTGATGCTCCTGGCTCTGCACTCAGGAATAACTCCTAGTGTTTCTCAGGGGACCACATAGGATCCTGGGGATCGAATCTAGATCAGCCCTTGCAAGATAAACACCCTACACTCTGCATGATCTCTCCAGCCCTTATTTAATTCTGTATTGAGTAATAGCTGGCTGTGTTCAGGACTTATTCCTGGCTCATTGCTCAGGGGTGACTCCTGGCTGTGCCTGCGGATCTTATGCAGTGTCTGGGATTGAATAGGTTTCATGTGCATGCAAGGTAAGCCTTTGTCCCTGCATATCTCTCTGGACTGATTTAAAACTAGAATGAATGCACAATAGTTATACAAATAAACACAAAATATTTTTATAAATATCTTTGGCAAAAGAATAGGTTAAAGAGAACACAAAATGTCTTGTTTTTTCTTTTCTTTTTTTCTTTTTGGGTCACACCCAGCGATGCACAGGGGTTATTCCTGGCTCTGCACTCAGGAATTACTCCTGGCAGTGCTTAGGGGACCATATGGGATGCTGGGAACCGAACCCGGGTTGACCGCGTGTAAGGCAAACACCCTACCCGCTGTGCTATTGCTCCAGCCTCTGCATAATGTGTTAATGCACTTACATTAAAATTTTTTTAAAAGTCAAAGTTGAAAAGAGTGTGTAGAAGTTGGGAAAGTTGAGAGTTTTCGTCGTGGTTGAGGAGTCTAAGAACAATGATTGAACAGGTATGAGGGAGCCCTCTGTGACGTTGGTAATTTATCTCTTGCTCTAGTTATTGATTACATGGGTATGTTGCTTTGTGAGAAAACACTGATCTTATGTGTTTATGGTTTGTGTACTTTTCTGAATATTCACCTTACTTTAATTGATAGACAAATTAGTGAAAGGACAAATCACATTTTAGTTTTTTATTTTTGGTATTTGGGGCCATACTCAGCATTGCTCAGGACTTATTCTTAGCTCTGTGCTTGGGGATCACTCCTGGCTGGACTCAGGGACCAAATGGAGTGCGAGGGATTGAACCTTGGTCAGTTGTGTTCAAGACAAGTGCCTACTTGCTGTACTATCTTCCTAGTCCCTGAAAGAACAAATCAGATAGTACAAAGTGGCTATAAAATAGACTAATCAGAGGTTAAGATAGTTCATCTCAAATGTGTATAGAACATATATTTCTTTTGGAAATAGGAAGTTTAATTTTATCCTTGTGCTAATTATATCAGTGTTTATGTTCATCCATGTCTGATGTGGTGTTGGCTGATAATGCAGAATGTGTAAGTGGGTTAGGTCATCTGCTCAGGAGAGAACAGGCTGGCTTTCATGCAGTGAGCACTGAGACACAGACTGGCAGGTGGGTAGCTGGTAGCTGCGAGACCTGGCAGTAGTCTGCAGACAGATGTCCCAAATAGTAGCTTTGGGCTCTCATGCTGGCAGCAGGAAGCACTGAGTGTTCAAGTGTGTAGGTGATCAGTGCAAGGAGTACTTAGGGCAGAGAGTGTTGACCATGCCAGGGAGAAATCTCAGGGACTGGACTCCATCTCACTAGAAGAATGGGAGGGAAAAGACAGGTATTAAAATTGTGGAGGAACAGGATATAAAGCAATCCTTTTTCCAAGAACTCAGGCCATTCTTGGAAATAGGAAAGTATCAGGGTTTGGTCATAAAAGTCTCAGAACCTCTAGTTGAATCTTCAAGTAAACATTAAATGTTTGTAGTTATTTAGTTTGGGGGCTAGGAGAGGGACCCAGCCTGGAATGCTATTTCTAGTACCTAGGGAAAAATAATAGAAACATAAAGTATTAGCACCAGAAGGGACCTTAATGCTCACCTAATTTAACTCCATTTTATAATAAAGAAGACTAATATTACTGAATACCATCTGTTAATTGCTTTTTATAAGCAAATCCATCTGATGCTTGCAGCCACCCTGTGAATTATACAGTGTTTTCTTTATGTTACAAACCATTCTGAGAAGTTAAAGAACATTTTCTATGTCAGACAGCACAGTTAGTGCTATTTCCACTTCATCAAATTGTAAGGTATGACAAGAGTGGGTCTAAAATTATTCAGCCTTCTTGACTTTTAGGCTTATTCTATTTCCAATATGACAGAATGACTGCAATTTTATTTACATGGATTGACTGAAAAGGAGAGGATCTGAAATTTCAATCCTTCTCCTATCTCACTTGAGCTGAAACATGGGTTGACTGATAATTTATACTGGAACCATTGGTTTCCTGTATTTGAGGGTTGTTGAAAATCTGAATTGTGTCCAAATGAACTTGAATACAGAGGGATGCTTGAGTGAATCAAATGGTATCTTTAGGTTCCAGATGAATTTTCTTACATACAGACTCAGTTCAGGAAAACCAGAGCATGTTAAGTAAAAAAGAAATTAGGGAAAAAAATAGGAAACTTCTAAGCAGTTCTTCTGAAGCTCTTTTTGGATGAGAGGTGAACTGATGGGCTGGGGAGAGGCTAATGACACCCTTGCAGCCTACTATCACAGACCTATTAGTCCTGTGGCAGGAGTGAGGGAGACAAAGCAAGCACTCTGCTGGGATAGAGGAGGTGAAATTTCCAAAGCCACCTGAAAGACGAAATAATTATAGAGAATCACTTGAAACTTAGCCAGAGACATAGCATGGGCCAGTCACTTAACATCTTTATTCATCCTGTCTGAATTGTAGATAAAAGCATTTTATCTACTTACCTTATAGAGACATAAGAATACATATAATTTTTGTCACAAGATTCTAACGACAATGTAGTGTTACTACCATTTCTTCCTGCTTTGTGTCTAGAGAGATTTTGAAGACTATGAAATGGATTAGGTGGGTAACGACAATGTGGTTCCTATGCTCCAGGAGTCTCAAAGGTCCATGAGTGAACAATTTTTCCCATATCACCTATATGTAGAAATATAAATGAATACATATCAACACATACATATCTAGAGATATCATCGTATTGTATTGTGTATACATTCCCCACTACTACTTGACTTTTTATTGTATCTATATATTGTGTTATTTTTTTAGGGGTTTGAGTATAATTTAGGTGTGGGTGGGTGCCAGGAATTAAACCCTGGGAGGGTGTCACACATCTGGGAAATGTTCTATACGGAACCACTCCTTCTCTCCTTCCTTCCTTTTAAGGATTTACAGAATGAGATGAAAAGTAAAAAGAACTAGGACATTTAGGCTGAGGAAGAGTGATAGTGTGCATTTTTTCATGTTAAGATATCCCTAGAACCCCTAACTCTTTCTTTCTCTCTGTCTATCTTTTTTTCTTTCTCTTTCTAAGAGCCAATTTATTGAAATGCAGTTAACATGTAAAAAACTGCACTTAGTATTCATAACTATGAGTCTGGGCATAACTATATGGTTGTGAAGTCACTAATATTATCAAGTTTAAAGACACATTTATTACTCCAAAAGTTTTTTTTAACTCCCATTATTATTATTATTTCTACTTTTGTGTGGTAAAAACGTGAACATGAGATATACCCTGTAGGCAAATTTTAAATATATGCTTAGGATATATACAATACAAAATGCTGTATAATAGATTTTTAGAAATTACTTCTCTTGCATAACAAATTCTAAATATACATTAAAACTGCGAATTTCCTTGCAGTACTATTTCAACTATATGTCTACACATTTTGATATTTCACGTTTGAAAGATAATTTTTCCCATGGAAGTTTTCTTTTCTTAACTATCTAACTGCTCTTGTATTTCTGAATATTTGGAAGAGTCTCTTTGGTGTATTATTCAAAAACATGCAGACACTGCATTTTAATTCAGTCTTGGGAAAATATCTTTAAAAATACCCAAAGGGTAGCACACAAACCGTGTGCTTATTTTGTCATGTAACAAAAATGTTCAAATGAAGAAAAGTATTCATGACTACCATATCAAAAAGGGATTCCACTCTTGATAATAAAGAACTACTGACACATATACAAAGATTTGGAGACATGGTTAGAAGGTAGAAATTGTAGTTATTGCTGTCTAGAAACATGGATCCAGTTTAAACACATTTTTTAAATTTTCAAGAAAATCCAGAAATTTCCATTTTAATGTGTACTATGCCTTTTTAAATGGTGGCAATAAATTTTAAAATCTTCTGAGACACTCTGTAGGGCAAACAAAACTTGTTTGTGGGTCTGTTCACAGGGCTTAGTCATATTTAGTCTTAGAGACTTTGACATCTTGGTGAGAAATTTGGATTTTAATATGCATGCAATGGAAAATCACTCAAAGATTTTAATAGCAGTGATACATATGACTAATTCAAAGGGAACCCTCTGGTCTTCATGTGAAAAGTGGTTTCCAGGCGGAGGATAGAGTGGAACTCAGGTCAGTCATGTTACATGAAACCTTACTATTGGGCTGGAGCAATAGCACAGCTGGTAGGGCATTTGCCTTGCACGCGGCTGGACCCGGGTTTGATTCCCGGTATCCCATATGGTCCCTTGAGCACTGCCAGGGGTAATTCCTGAGTGCAGAGCCAGGAGTAACCCCTGTGCATCGCTGGGTGTCACCCAAAAAGAAAAAAAAGAAACCTTACTATTAACAGGCTTGTAAACCAGAATGCCTCAATAAAAGAGTTGAGCATGGCTCTTGTCTTAAGAGATGAAGGTATGCACAAAGGGAGGTTGCCATGGGAGAAAAGAATTCACATTACAAACCAAGTACAGGGTAGAATCTAGGCTGTTAGATTTGGGTTCCAGCATTTGAGTAGACAAATGGATCCTTCTTTAGTAGAAAGATAAAGGATCAAGTTTCAAGTTAAATCAGAACTTAGTTTTGGATATATTCTTTCTCTAATTTTTTACATTGAATTTTCATTTTATTTATCCATTCATTGAAAAATATTAATAGTACTTCTGTTTTGACTCTAAGATTCATCTTTTTTTGTGGATTTCACTCAATGCTCTAAGCTTTTTTTTTTTTTTGAGCAGGACACTCCAGATACCCCACAGCCTTGGAGCGATAGCACAGTGGGTAGGGGGGTAGGGCGTTTGCCCTGGGTTTGATTCCTCCAACCCTCTCGGAGAGCCCGGCAAGCTACTGAGAGTATTTGGCCGTCACAGCAATGACTAGCACACTACCCATGACATATTCAATATGCCCAAAACAGTAACAAGTCTCACAATGGTGATGTTACTGGTGCCTGCTCAAGCAAATCGATGAACAACGGGACAACAGTGCTACAGTGCTTTTTTACATTTTGGGTCACACCCAGCGATGTACAGGGGTTACTCCTGGCTTTGCACTCAGAAATTACTCCTGCAGTGCTCAGGGGACTAAATGGGATGCTGGGAATTGAACCCGGGTTGACCGCATGCAAGGCAAACGCCCTACTTGCTGCATTATCTCTCCAGCCCCACAAAGCTCTAATTTATTCATTTCTCTATTTAAGTTTGGGCCTCGCAGCAGAGTGCTTAGAGATTTGGGGCCTCACTGGAGAGTCTCAGCTAACTAGGCTTTTGGTTCAGTGCAAAGGGCCTGAGAATGTGATGCTGCTTCATTCCCACAGGGCCTGGACCCTGGGCCTCCCACAGGCGGTGCTGGGGGGTTTCAGGGTCACAACCAGCAGTGCTGGGGGCAACTCCAGCTCTGCACCCAGTGAAGAAACTCTGGCAACCATGTGGTGCTTGGAACTGACCCCCCAAATTAGGCACATGCCAGACATGCACCCTAATCATGGCACTCTACTATCTCCCTGTTCTCTGCTATATTTATAAGTTTTAAATTTTGATCTACATTTGTTTGGGAGATTATTTAAAATATGACACAGTTCTAACTTTGCTGTTATTTTATTGCATTGCACTGCACTGTAGCACTGTCTCCCATTGTTCATCTATTTGCTCGAGCTGGCCCAGTCATGTCTCCTTCATGAGACTTGTTGTTACTGTTTTTGGCATATCAAATACATCATGGGTAGCTTGCCAGGCTCTGCCGTGCAGGCGAGATACTCTCGGTAGCTTGCCGGGCTCTCCGAGAGGGGTGGAGGAATCGAACTCGGGTTGGTCGGGTTGGCCACGTGCAAGAAATCTATCCAGATTGTGCTTTATAATTTATTTATACACCTATTGAGATTTTCTTTGTGTCCAATATAAGAGAGTATAAGATTTCTTTTTTTTTTTTTGAAAAATTTGTATTTTATTCCAATTTTATTTTGCCAAAGCTTCCATAGTTCAGGTCTGTTTTCTACCTAGATTTACTTCATGAAGGAAGAAGCATTGTTTTATTTAAAACAATGGTTTATTTTCTCTGGCATTGAAAGGATGTAATACAAAATGAATCTCATGAAAGGGTAATTTATATTAGATTTTTTCACATGTGAGTTTTCACACGGGTACAGTGAGTGTACAAGTAAAAATGTGCCACTTTCGAGCAAATATTGACAAAAGGTGATTTTGTTTTGGCCCTCATCCAGGAAAATTTGACTTCTTCCAAGGAACTGAAGTGACTGGAGGTGGAGTGTCACTAGTCTCAGAACTTTCTCAAAACACAGCATGAGCCTTTGCCCATCCTATTCCTTCCAGGCATGTACTGCTTTTTCCGTCATAAATGCTTCACTCTCAAGTGTGTACTCCCTTTATTCCCTCAGATACTCTCATTGCCTCTTTCTTTCACAAACCCTCAATTCTGAAGCATCTATTATGTACTGAATCTCATACACACATTTTGTAGCACTTCCCTTTTTGTGAGTTATTTTGATTCCAGTCTTCAATAGTGAGTCTCTTTACTGCCTCTGTTTTTGAGTTTTTAGTTGCCTCTTTTTCTTTCATTGTAATAAGCAGTCGGGTAGACAAAAGTTTTCCCAAGTTTGTCATTGTTATCATCTAAGTTTTTTCAGGTTTTTTTTTCCCCCCTTCTTAGGTAGTTACACAAAGCTGTGTGTGTGGGGGGGAAGTATAGGTAATACTTGTGTATTCATTATTATAAAAAAGATCTTGAATAGCAAAATGATTGACTTACTTGATGCTAATTTGAACTATAATTCACGCAATATAAAAAACAAATTTATAGTAGAAAGAGTCTCCTGCCCCCGCGCCTGGCTGTCCTCGCCAGGGCCCCTTGGAGGAGAGCGGGTTGAGCTTTCCTCCCTACCCTGACCAGGGCTCCGGCAGCCGAAGACCTCCAGGACCAGCCACCACCATGCTGAGACCACTCTCTGCACACCTGAAGGTACGGGCAGAGGAACAAAGGCAAGCGGGTCCCGGGGCTGAGATCTCCAAGCCTACTCGGATTGGGGCTGAGCATCCTCCACCCAGATCCTCCGAATTCCAGTAGGCGGGGGTCACACCCACCAACTGGCCCCCTGGTGCCGTGTAATCCCATCAATGGCCAAGACTCAGGGACTATAAAAACCAGCTCTCTTATTATGACATCTTATTATCTCATTCCTACTTTGGACAAACTGGCAGGCTACCGAATGTAACCTGCCCACACGGCAGAGTCTGGCAAACTCCCCGTGGCGTACCCAATATGCCAAATACCAGTAACAATGATGGGTCTCATTCTCCTAAAGAGCCTTGAATATAGCACTTTCTTAAAAATCTCAGGGCTAGGATGAAGGAGACATTACTGGGGCCTGCTCGAGGCAATCGACGAATAACAGGATGGTTGTGATTCGTGATTCGTGATAGTAGAAAGAAAATATATATTAAAAAAGTATAATGAAATGCATTATAGACAAAAACTCACATGGGAATAGATTTTCTCTTAGGTAGTATTGGCACAGAAGTGGATTTTCTTGCGCTGGTGGGTTCTTGAGAATTATATGAAACAATTGCATACAAAACTCTGAAAGATCAAAAAGTTCAAGTTTGGGGCCGGAGCGATAGTACAACGAGGAGGGCATTTGCCTTGCACATGGCTGACCCAGGTTCAATCCTTGGCATCCCATATGGTCCCCCAAGTAATGCAAGGGTTAATTCCTGAGTGCAGAGCCAGTAGTAACCCCTGAGCATTGCTTGGTATGACCCAAAAAGCAAAAAAAAAAAGTTTGAGTTTATTGTCCAGTACGTACATGGGTCTTGTTCTCTGTCCAGATGCCCAGGCCTCTCTTTATTCTTCCCGTCCCTGGTGCTCCCTCATCCAATATTCCAGCCCCATCCCATCAAGGGTCTACTTCTTTGTACACTGGTCAGATAGTCAGGTCCCCTCTCTGTGTTGCTCTCTATCCTGTGTACACTTTCCTAGACTGAAATTGGAAAAATTCCCTGGGCTTTTTCCCAAACGTTTTTCCTGTATCTGAGAGAACAGAGTGTACACACGTGAGAGTGAAACATTTGTGACGGAAAGAGCAATACATGACTGGAAGGAGCAGGATGGGCAAAGGCTCATGCTGTGTGAGAAAGTTCTGAGACAAGTGACTCTCCACCTCCAGTCACTCTGGTTCCTTGGAAGAAGTCAAACTTTCTTGGATGAGCACCAAAAATAAAATCACCTTTTGTCAATATCAGCTCGAGAGTGGCAAATCTTTACTTCCTGAATTCCATCCAAAGATTCCTTGACATCTTGTTTTAGTTTTCTCTACTCTATGGACATAGCCACAAGCAAGATTCTTCTAGTCTCTACCTTTTGCTGTGCCTCTCAAAGGAATCCTAGCAGTTTGTTTCATCCTGTCCTGGCTTTCTAGTCTCTGGTCTTGGCTATATTCAAATTGGTGAGACTTCTGTGCTAAGTATCTGTCCCTTCTTGGACAGCCAAGCCCTGACTGAACCAGAGTTTTCTGGGGCATCTGAGCGCTCCTTATATTCTACCACTGTCTGGGCCTATAAGGCAAGCCTGTATTCAGCCACCTGACTGAGCACAGGAGCCCTACTTGATCCTGCAGTCTGCAGGGATGGGAGTAGGGGTGGGAGAAGAGGGACAGAGGGAAGGGGCAGGGGAGGGGAATGAGGAGAGGGAAAGGGAAGCAGAGAAGAGAAGAAGAGAGAAAGAGAGAAGAATGGGGCTGGGGGTTTCTCCCAAGCCCAGCCATCCCAGTTTGATGGGCAAGATTTATTTATTTAAATAAATAAAATTTTGTATCACACCCTGTGATGCACAGGGGTTACTCCTGATTTATGCACTCAGGAACTACTCCTGGCAGTGCTCGGGGGACCATATGGGACTCTGGGAATTGAACCCCAGGTCGGCCGTGTGCAAGACAATGCCCTACCCACTATGCTATCACTCCAGCCCCATGGTGGGCGAGATTTAAAGTGACTGACTAAATTCACCTGGTACTCCACCCGTCTACTCACTGCTCTATCTGCAATTCCTGAAATATTACCAACAGATCGGCTGTGCTCAATGAGATCAAGGTAAATCATTAAATTCAAATTCTTTCTCCAATGGTAACCTCTATTTCTAGTATACATTGAAAATAAAGTAGTCTACCAGTTACTTAGTAGGTCTGAATACATTAGTATTGGGGGGAAAATTATATGGGATTTAAGTGCCAGATCAGGAAGAGGCCTAGGCTAGCTTGCTCGCCTCCTCTGCTCCTCATTTAGTTGCAGCTTGCTTCTGAAAGAAGCAATCAGCAGTGGTTTATGATGCTCAGACGGTTCTATGATGCACGCACACTGAAAATCATTGATGTTTCTGCTTTAACTAGATTTAGCTACTTTGAGTTGAAAGCACTGCGCTGTCTGAAATCCCATTTTACTAAACCTGCCTGTGAGTAAAACCACTGAGTCCTTCAGGAAAATTCCACTGCACAGTTAGAGGAAGATGTTAATTACAGCTACAATCAGCTCCAAAGTCTTACCTTAAAGGTACAGGGATTCTGTCTGCTCCAGCTGGTCTTTATAGCTAGCTTCTGGGGTGCCATACAAGAAGTATCATGTGGTTCAGCCTTTTTTGGTATGTCTTCTGGAGTCGTAGGATTTTTATCTTCCTGCAAAGTGCTTTGTGAGCAAGGCTACACACTTTTCTGAAGTTTCCTTTCTATTCTGTTCTCGATATTGCAGCCTTTCCCCACCTACCTCCCCCTATCCCCCAACTTTAGCAAAGAAGCTAATTAAAAAAAATTTAAACCAGCCCCACACTCAATTATTTGTGGAACTGGCCCTGTTGAGCAGAATATGTTACCTTGGGAACTGAGACAAATTGTAGGCTTATGGATTATAAAGATTTTTTTTTACCTTAATGAAAATTTAATTTGTTATGAATGGCTCATCATAACATATGCCAAGAAGAGCGTGCCAGAAATAACAATCTGAAGGAACACACGGGATATAAGGCTTCCATACTTCTCTAAGAGTAAGAGAGATCACTGAAACAGCACATGTCAGATGCTATTACTGTCATATTGTTGAGGCCATCTGTTAAAACCAAGATCAGGACCTGCTGCGCTCATGGAATTTGCTGTTCTGAAAAGGACAATGTCAAATGAAATTAAGTTGGTTTTGTTAAGGGGAGTTTAAGCAAGGGGTTAATTTTCTTTTTAAATGTTGGTTATTTGTGTGAGTGGTCATATAAACTGAGAGATCTTAGACAAGGTGGGGTTTTTTTTTATATGTAATACTAATTGTATTGTGGGAATTTTAAAAGAAATGTCATTATTCTAGCTATTTCCATAATTATGCTAGTCATTCAGTTTTTGGATTATGAAATTACATTCACAGTTTTTATGCTTAATATGTGGCTTGTAAAGGTACACACTCTACATGTAGCTGATAAACTTGGCACTTAAATAATTAGGAGTATTTTTAACATGTCAAAGATGACCATTAATGATATATTTAGTTTAAAATAAATTAAAAATTTATTTTCCTTTGATATTCTAATGTTCTGAAAAGTGGAATTTAAGAGCTTTTTTGGAAATTCTTTGTTTGCTCACTTTACAGCCGTTCCTGGTTTTATATTGAAATATCAAGTTGGTTTTATTAAGCAATAACTATGTGGGTTTCATTATCTTCTAGAATGTTTTTTTGAAAACATTTCAAGTGACTCTAACATTCTACTTGTCAGTATTCTATGCTTCCCACCCAACCCCCCATTTCACGACAAACATCCTCCCAAATAAGAAAAGAGCAAAAATTCACAGAACTATGATTTAGCTTTGTGGTGGGGTTCTGTAGCAAAGGTATATTTGTCTAAGCACCAGCTTTCAATTAGTAACTAAATACTAATAGGCAGGTCACAGACATCCTTAGATCTTAGCTTCCTTGTCCTTTTTAATGTTTGGAGTGGATTTAAGAATCACTAATGTTCTTTCTGACTCTAGAAATCACCTTGAGGAAGTGAAATTTTCTGTCAAAAAAGTGAAATAACATGCACAGTTAAATTTCATCTCAGCATTTGATGTCGAATTAATGTTATATAGCAAAACTTACCACGAACATTTGTGTGGGGATGGTGGAGTGAGCAAGTAGGGAGAGGACAGTGGGCAGAGAAGACATACAAAGGGAGAGGTAGAAACGTTTCCAACTCCAGCAGTTCATATCTGAATAATAAACATGATGAATTTGGTCAACTGCTCTCACTTGGCTTTTCCTACAAGTCTCAGGGAGCCTGCTATTCCTGCTGTTTTTAGGATTTATCTTAATGAGATCATACTTTCTTTTAAGAGGGTATTGGGGATCAAAATGTGCTATGTTTTGGATTTTATACCTGTAGCAAGGGGGAATCCACCTGTATGCTTGATTGAAATTTTCTTTGAATTTGATTTGCACTAATGACATCAAATATATTTAATTTTGACTCTTCATAGATTGAATGGAGGTCTCTAGGGAAAGTTTTAGTTAGCTTTACATACGATTGATTCAGTTCATAGAAGATTATTGTCTATTGTATGGAAGCTACGCAAAATGAATATTTTTGCTTCTGAGGATCTTACAAGTTTGACTTAAGAATATTCAGATTGGTTCCCCAATCACTATACTGGGTGTGGCTCAAAAACCAAAATCAAACAAAAAGAATATTGATACTATGCATATTGATTCTAAGATATATATTTACATATATAAGTAATATTAATATTAATATTTCTAAAATTGAGATCATGTATAGCACGGCAGTTTAACTGGCATGATTGAAATATTCTAATGGTAAATATAAGCGTGTCATGTAATTAATGCTGTCAGATTTAGGAAGATTTGGTAGGGCCAGAAATTTGGGTAAGTTTAAATACAACTACACCCCATAAGCCTACGCTGAGAGTGGAGTGACTGTGGTTTAGGAAATAGGATTTCAGTTCTGTCCGTTGATTTCAATTTGTATTGTGTGAGCATCTCCACCAGCTGAAAGTGATTCTAGGGTTTAAAGATACATCATTGTCTTATAAGATGCAAACCTATTACCTCATTTGGCATTCAGTAGAGTAAGCAGATATCTCTTGCAACACCAGAGGGAACACCAAGTTTTTCAGACTTACTGGAAGATTAACAGAAGAACCTCAGCATCGTAATACCCTTCTAACAGACTCTCAAAGATAAATCTGACTATCTATTTTTTTTTTCCTCAACACAACTTAAAGATGGTGTAAGATGTTTCTTAATTTTACAGAAGCAGGACATGACATTTTGGGGCATTGATATGATGTCAAATTATTTCCATGCAATTTGCAAAACATGTTGAATGTAAGTTGCCCACCCAGGATAGGGGTGTATATACTCAAAAAAGTGTTATTATTACAGAGACCAGAGAGAGAATATAGGAGAAAGGAACTTGCCTTGCATGCAGCTGATGTGGGTTCAATATTCTGCACCTCAAAAAGTCCCCTAAGCCCTGGCAGGAGTGTGATCCCTGAGCACAGAGTCAAGAGTAAGCCCTGAGAACAGTTGGGTGTGACCCAATCCCCATCCCTTGAAGGAGAGATATCATTACAAAGTTTGCTTTTTAAGGACTTTGTAATATTAAATACAGGTATTTAATTGAGAAAATATTTTTAACTGCTGTGTTATTAAATGAATTATTTTATATTTTTCATTAATATATCAGTGGTTTATGAATATTATTACAAAATGTTTTTAGCACAGTCTCTTAAACATTATAAATATTACATGAAATTGTTTATTAAAGGACAAAGAGCGGAAGCACAAACCACATGGAATAAGTGATCCAAGAATGATACTAGGAATGCTATGGAACTTCAAATAAGTAAATTCCAGCAATAGGGGAATCATAGAGAAACAGGAATATTTGATTCTAGTCTATAAGGAATAGAGGATTCCAATGGAGAGAGAGGAAAAAGTCTCAGAAAGAAAAGTTCATATACAATAGCATGTCTTAATACACTGCAGCTTGATTATTTGCTGCAGTTAGGAGCCAGGGTAGAGAAAAAGGCCAGTAAGAGAGACAAAGGGATCAATAATGGAGTACAACTTGTGATGAGATAAAAGATGATGGCACCAAGCACAAAGGCAGAGTAATTCATCTTAGATGAGGAAAGTGCCAATTATTCTTCTGAGGCATAAAAAAGGAAGGAGTAAGCACATAGGCAGTTGAATTAATTTTGGGGGTAGTTCCCTCAGTCATCTGTAGCAGGTTAGGTAAAAGGAGTAGAAGGAGGTCAAAGTGGAGGATTACTTCAAGGTTAAATTAGAAGCTAAAAAACGTGAAGCCAACAAGGTGTCTAAAGAGAAGGAATTTGCGGGGATAGGAATAGAATGATTTGCAGAAATTAGTTATGAAAATTGTTGGTAATGAGGGAGTGGACTATGTGGAAGTCTTTTTTTGTAGAACAGAGTATCAAAATATGGAGCACTTAGTTTGAGTCATCTCTCAGTAGTGAAAAAGGGTTGGATAGTCATCCACACTGACTCTGAATCAACTTCTAAAATCCTCACTGAATTTTGAAAAAAGCAATTTGGAACTTAATAGATGAGAAGTAGTAACACAAAAATGAGCTGGAGGGGAGTCAAGTGTATCTTAAAGAAGTGAAGATGTCTTTTCTTTCAAAGGAATGTGAAGATGCTGGGGAGATAGCTTACATGGTAGAGCACATGTATAGTATGTCAAAGCTTCAATCCATAGTGTCAGTGAGCCAACATAGCACTGCCCAGGTCTCCTCAACAATACCTGGCATAGCCCCAATAAAAATGTGAGGATGGATAGAGAAAAGCTAAGGGATAAATAGCAAGAGAATGAAGACTCCTCCTCCTCCTCCTCCTCCTCCTCCTCCTCCTCCTCCTCCTCCTCCTCCTTCTTCTTTCTCCTCTTCCTCCTCCTTCTCCTCCTCCTCCTTCTCCTTACAGAGTCACTCTGTTGCTGTTTTGGGGTAATACAGTATCAGGCATTATACTGGATCTTCCTTATGCAAAACATGTGCTCAATTCTTTGAGCTATCTTCCTGGCCCCAAACACTTTCTCTTCAAAGTTCCCATGCCATTGGAGAAGGAGTATTTGAGAGAGATATAAAGAAACATTTTGAGAGAAGAAATCTGCTGTGAAGATTTAGATTAGTAGCAGTTTATGAATTATGAAATAATACAAACCAGGGTCAAATCCAGGTTACAGAACTGTATGATCTAGGCAGTGTAATTTTGCTGTACCTGTGCTGTCTTATCTTTCAATGGGAGCAACAATAATATTTGATTATTCTGTGGATTAAATACTGTTATATTTTCCCCTTCAAATATCTCTAATACTTTCTTTTATGAGTTCTTTCTAGTCTTTTCTTTTTAATATTGATGTCATATGGTTCAGACTTTATTCTTCATTTTTTCTCCCCTCTTCCCTCATCCCCTCCCAGTCAGTCTCAAGGTTTTAAATGCTACCCATAAACTGATGATTCATAAATTTTATTCATAAACCCTTTTCCCCAAACTTTGGAGCCATGTAAATATAGATGTATTTAAATAATAACTGTATATTATTATTAGACATCTATTTACATGTCTATGATTATTTATTAGACATTTATTAGATATATATGATTATTAGACATATCAATTGTGTAGCTACTAGTCAATGTATCTCCAACTCATAATGTTCAAGACAGACATACTAAACTTCTCCTTCAAAACCAGCTTTACTTACAGCCTATCTCATATTGATGATGACAACTCTATCTGATTACAAAGGCCTAAACCTTTGATGTCATATTTATTCTCGTTCCCTTAGATCCCAGATCTACTCTTTTCTGCTTTCAAGGACTATCATGAATCCAGCCACTTCTCAACACTTCCACTGCTAATATCCTAAAATGAGTTCATCTCCTACTCTGTTTCTGGCATTGTCCTTTATACCCTTTCTTGACATTGCGTAAACTTAATAGAGAGATGTTTGAAAATGTTTAGTCAGGCTATATCTCTATTATGTACTGTCTGATATATTACATATCTTTTAGAAAACTCAAGAATTAACCAAAGTCCTATAGCTGCAAGGCTTTATTTATGTATTGTGCACTCTCCTTACCTCTCTGTTCTATTACTCTTTTTCTCTCACTATTGCATAGATACTTCATTTCTTGACCAGATTATTATTTTCTCTTTCTAGAGTCTTTGGGGTAATAGCTTTCTCTGCCCAGATTGCTATTCCTATAGTTTTTTGGGGGTGGCTAAGTTCCTTACTTTCAGATCTTTGATCAAGTATTTTCTTCCCAATAAAACCCGTACTAATCATCTCACTTAGCAATGCACTGTATATCAATGTTATTATGGCATTCCCAATCTTCTAACCCTTATGTACTTTCTATTATCACCTCTTTGCATGCTATATAATTTACTTAGTATATTTATCCTTTATTGCACATTTTCCTGTGCAATGAAAACTCCATATGAACATGATTTTCATTTTCCTTTGTCACTAATGTAATACAAAAAACTTAGGATAGTGCTTGATAAGTGGTGGGTAGCCAATAAATATTGTTAAGTAAATATTTCAATAAATATATGAATAGATGACTATAAAGCAGTTTATTCATGTTGGACATCATATTAAGTATTCTATTAGTGCCTCGTGCTATTATTGTTGTTATTTTTTAATTGGTGGAGAGTGAAGAATTCATTGTAAAAAGATGTGAGAAGAATGGTAAAAAGAAGAATGGTATTGAAAAAGATATTAGTCTGACATAGGCTGGCAAGTGGATTATGACCTTAAAATAAACCCTGGCAGTCGATTGGTTTCTCTGTGAGAGCTCTGTGCAAGAAGGCACCTTTGGGAGAGAAGAGTTAAGAAATAATTTACCCAGGGATAATTATTACTAGCAGGAATGAGTCTTTTCCCATCCTGACTCATTCAATGGAGACTATTTTTAAGTAATTATGTTGGTTAACTTTTATTAATCTTTTGGCACTGAACACAGTGGTGCACTTTATTGGAGGACAGTATTCACCACTGAGGTTTTAAGGCTCTTGGGGGAGCATTTGAATGAGGATAGAATTTGATAGCAGGATTGATATAGGAGTGATTTTTCACATTTTCTTTACTTTTTCTTTTTTTTATATCTTGAATGTTTGGGCAATTAGTGAGTTTAAGAGAGAATTGCAGCATTTTAGTTTAGAGACTATCAGATTTTCTGATTACTTTGAGTAAGTTTTTATGCCTTTTGAATTTTGATGCTTCTTTCTTATGTTGCCCATTGATTTTCATATTGAAATCATTTAATTGGTATGTTAGGCTTGGGAGTTTTCTGATAAATTAAGGAATTTAGATAGGCATTTTTCAATAATTAACATTTTACGCTGCTGAGATGATTAAAATTTATCCTAGACATTGCAAGAATGGAACAGAGGAGAAAAATTAGCCCTTATTCCATTACCACAAACATCTTATTTGTTAGCTTATTGGCATCTTGTGTGCGTTCTACCTTGAGTCACCTAAAAGGCTGGTTCATTTGGAACCACCTCATAACCTTCAGGCAGTGATACGTAACACTTTATTACATTATGCTCTCTTTTGACAATTTAATGAAAGCTATGAATTTCTTCCTCCCAAATCTTCAAATGGTGATTACACAAGTTTTACATATTATGAGGAGTTTTACAGATAATTGAATTTCTGTAGATTCTTTTTTTCTCTTTTTTTTTGTAGTTTTTTTTACATTGGGCGATGCTCAGGGGTTACTCCTTCCTCTGCACTTAGAATTAATACTGGTGATGGTCAGTGAACCATAGGAGATGCTGATGAACAAAGCTGGGTCAGGTGTGTGCAAGGCAAGAGCCCTATTCGTTGTACTATCGCTCTGGCCGGCACTCAGTCTGAGGAATCTAAGTTAAATCCTTTATATTAGTTGCACATTTCTTTTAAAATTTAAATTCTTTTTTTTCTTTTTTAATTTTAAAGTCTGATTAATGATAAAAAGTCAAAATAATTTTTCATAAAACTCACACTTGTTTAGTGCTAACTACAGTGAGTGTCCAATATAGCCTTTATTTCCCTGGCTCTTACTTTATCTCAGTCTTCTGGTAGCACTGCCAATCACCTTTTTATAAGAATGGACATATAACTCAGAGCTCAGCAAGAACAACTGACCTTGGTGCTGGGAATATATTTAAGTGGTAGAAAACATGCTTTCCATGAACAAGCTGATTCTGATCCTTGGCACTGAATTATTCTCCAATCACTGTCAGCCGTACTTCCTATTTTAAAAAAATAACTTATGTTAAAATAGTTAAATCTTTAATTAAAATTAAACAGAGTGATTTTTTGCCAATACGTAAGAAATATTGAGCTTAATAGATATTTTTAAATTAATTGAAAATTTATCATTCTTTTCATTTTTCTTTTCTCCTTTTGTGTTTACATTTGGTTGATAAAAATGGTTCCCTCCTCTTTTAAAAGATATACTTATTATTTTCAAAATTGTGACTTACTCAAACTTAGTAAGATTTATACTTGTGCTTATGTTTTTCTAAAAAACAATAAGAAGATAGATAAATATATGATCTGTCACTCCAGAAGATAGGAATGTTCAAATTTCTCTTTTTTCCTATGCTATCTCTCATTATGTTATTGTTCAGAATTCTAACTTTAGATTTCACATATATGCCTTTCTATTTATTGCCTATGTATGATAAATTAAATTTTGCCCTATCCTTTCTCCCCAGATCTTTTGTTACTTCCTGGATTCAGAGCTTGTTATGTATATTCAATATATATAACATTTTCAATGGTCCACAAGACCATCACCATCCCCTCTGCCTTCACCTTCCCTAACCTCAGTTGTGTATTGACTCCAAGGGTTTGTTTTATGCCGGAGTTGTTCCCTTGCTCTGCTTCCACATATAGATTCCACATATGAGTATTTATATTTATGATGTATTTTGTTTGGTAACACTTCCTATAGTTCCATCCTTGTTGATATCAAATCAAGAATTTTCTCTTTTTTATAGTTGAGTAGTATTTTTTGTATGTATATATCACTTCTCATCCACTCATCTGCCATTGGACTCAGGTTGTTTACATGTCTTGGTTATTGCAGTGATCATAGATATCTTTTAGAACTAGTGAAATTATTTCGACAGAATTGTTAGTTATGGTGACTAAATAATAATTGAAAAATAAGCAAACAAACTTAGAAGTTACACATTTTTATGCTTTGAATCCTGACTACCACAGGTAGTAAGGATAGACTTCACGCCTTACTATAGTTCATTTCTAAAGGTTCTTAATTCCAACTGTATTCTGATCTGATACCATTTCTTTCCATCTCTCTCTCTATCACTGTAGAGAAATAGTAGAAAGCAATTTTCCAAGTCATTGAGGAGCAGAAAAAATATTAGTTCATTTTTGAACAAATTGTTCTCTGGCCTTTCTCTTAACATACTCTTTTTCCTTTCCATGATACCTTACTGCTATCTGACTCTCCAAAACTTTATTATTAATTTTTTTAATTTTATAAGTTAGTTCACATATTTGATTACATTTAATATTCAAACACCAATCCCACCACCATTACACCTTCCCACTATCAAATTCGGGATGTTTCCATCCCAAGTCCTAATCCCTGTCCAAAAACACAACCGAAAGAATATAGTTTGTATTATCTGTTATGAAGAACTGCTGAACATGCTTACAAAAAAAGTGTTCATATAGGAAACAGTGTGAAGACTGTTCTATTTTGGCAGGAGCCATCAAGACATTCTAAAGGATATCACTAACATGTTAAAGTTTGGGTGACGTGAGCTTTGGTATATATATATATATCTGAAAATAATGAATATATGCATATATATATTTCCCTCTATGATTTGCTGCCTACTGTCTGAACCCCATCAAATATGGTGTTGTAATTGTGGAGAATGGGTAGGCAGTGTTTAGGAATATGTTCACTCATCTGTGAGGTTCGGCCTGAGTGTGTGGGGAGCGGCCTTGAGCGTGGCGGTGGTTGGGTAGTGGAGGTCAGCTGCTAGGGCTGGGTCCTTGGGGCTAAGAGGGCTCTCACCCGTCCCCCTCTGGGATGCCTCAAGTAAAACAGCCTGGCCCAGAATCTGGTGGCATGGCTATGGGGGCCTCATGTTATGCTCTCCAAAACTTTCATACAGTTTATGTATATGCATATGAATTTCATACATGTATTCCTCACATTTCTTCTGAGAAGGACACTAGATTTGGAGAGTGGGGAATTATTTGCCCATGCTTGGAGTATCTTCTTGTCCTGAATTCCTACTATTTGATTGAAAACTGGAAAGTTTTCTTGTTCTTTTTTTTGCGTCACACCCAGAGATGCACAGGAGTTACTCCTGGTTCATGCACTCAGGAATTACTCCTGGTGGTGCCCGGGGGACCATATGGGATGCTGGGAATTGAACCTAGGTCGGCTGCGTGCAAGGCAAACGCCCTACCTGCTGTGCTATTGCTCCAGCCCCGAAAACTGGAAAGTTTTCTAAAGTTGGAATTTTTGCTACATTTATTTCATATTGCAGATAAAAGCTAAGGCATAAAAACATAATGAAATAAACCATGATAATGAAATGTTTTGAATATTTTATTCTCTCTGCATTGCTTGCCTCTAAATATTTAAATTGAGGATTTCCATCAAAGTTTCAAAGTTGTGCACTTAAGAATCTCTTAATCATTAACTATTATATTTCTGAAATACTTTATCTGAATAATAGAAAAACTCTATATTTAATCACAAAAGTTTGAAGTCATAGTGACAATTGTGATTTGAAGTAACACATTCATTTCTTCGATTCCTCAATGGACATGTCAAACCTCTATCCTGTGAGGAAATGTACTGAGTAAAGTGACAACCACAAAGGATGTGACCCTTGTCCTTGGGTAACTTGCTGTCTAGATCACAAAACTAGTCATTAAATAATTTTAATTCAAAGAAGCCTTTAGTAATTCATACTTCCTTTGTTTTGTGACATTTTATCACATATTATTTTGTAATATCTCTTTGCCACTTTTTTCCTAGCCTTCCCCTTAGATATATATCTCTTGATATTCTCTTGATTTTTTTAACATAAGTTATATTCTTCTTCTTCTTCTTCTTCTTCTTCTTCTTCTTCTTCTTCTTCTTCTTCTTCTTCTTCTTCTTCTTCTTCTTCTTCTTCTTCTTCTTCTTCTTCTCCTTCTCCTTCTCCTTCCCCTTCCCCTTCCCCTTCCCCTTCCCCTTCCCCTTCCCCTTCCCCTTCTCCTTCTCCTTCTCCTTCTCCTTCTCCTTCTCCTCCTCCTCTCCTCCTCCTCCTCCTCCTCCTCCTCCTCCTCCTCCTCCTCCAGCTCCTCCTCCTCCTCCTCCTCCAGCTCCTCCTCCTCCTCCTCCTCCTGCTCCTCCTCCTCCCCTCCTCCTCCTCCTCCTCCTCCTCCTCCTCCTTCTCCTTCTTCTTCTGTGGGGGGCACACCTGACAGTGCTCAGGGCTTGTTTCTGGCTCTGCTCTAGAGGATAACTCCTGATGGGGCTGAAAGGATCACAGGAAGTGCCTGGGATTGAACTCTGTTGGCTGAATGCAAGATAAATACTCTACCTGCTGTGCTATCTGTCTGGCCTGAGATCTATTCTTCTAATGAGTTGAAGTGTTCAGAGGGCTGGAGCAATAGCACAGCAAGTAGGGCATTTGCCTTGCACATGGCCGACCTGGGTTCAATTTCTCGGCCCCTCTTGGAGAGCCCTGCAAGCTACTGAGAGTATCCCGCCTGCACGGCAGAGCCTCACAAGCTCCCCATGCTGTATTCAATATGCCAAAAACAGTAACAATAAGTCTCACAATGGAGAGGTAATTGGACCTGCTCAGGCAAATCGATGAACAATGGGAGGACAGTGCTACAGTGCTACAAGTGTTCAGAGTTGCTGACTATCAGTTTACCCATGTATAGCAGAACTGTAACACTATTTTGTTGCACAGTTGAAGAGTTGTGTCTACTGATTAGCAATTTGTATATTTTTTTCTATCTTTAGTAACCACCATTCTATTTTTTGATTGTGTGAGTTTGATTAATTTTATATTTATTATTAAAGAAGAATCACACAGTATTTGTTCTTCTATAACGGGGTTGTTTTGCGTAGTATAATGTCTTTAAGTTTGATCCATGTTTTTACATTTTGCAGGATTTCCTTCTCTTTAAAGGTGGAATAAATACCTGAGTTTTGTGTAAAAAATAAAAAAAGAGAAGAAGAAAGCTCCAATGGATGGAGTCCATGTCTTGCATTTTCAAGGCCCTGAGTTTAATCTTTGGGGCATTGCTGGCCCAAGCACTGAGTCACCAAGTCCCACATTTCTTTTTTTTTTTTTTTTTCCCCCTTTATTTTATTTTATTTTTTTTAAAGTTGTAGATTTACAATTTTTTGTGCTTTGGTTTCAATTATACAATGATCAGATACCCATCCCTCCACCAGTGCCCATTTTCCACCACCATGGATAATATCCCTCCCACCCCCATCCCCCCATCCCCCCGTCTCTGTGGCAGGGCAATCCCCTGTGTTCTCTCTCTCCTTTTGGGTGTTGTGGTCTGCAAAAGAGGCATTGAGTGGCAAACATGTTCAGTCCATAGTCTACTTTCGACATGCATCTCCCCTCCTGGGAGGATCCTCCAAACATCCTTTATTTGGTGCTCCCTTCTCTATCTGAATAGCCCTTTCCTCTAGGATACCCGGCTGGCCTCTAAGTTATGGAGTAATCCTCCTGGTGCTGATCTCAGCTATTCTTGGGTATTAATCTCATACTTTGTTACTTTATATCCCCCAGATGAATGCAATCTTTCTATGTCTATCCCTCTCTTTCTGACTCATTTCGCTTAGCATGATACTTTCCATATTGTACCACTTGTATGTAAATTTCATGACTTCATCTTTTCTAAGAGCTACATAGTACTCCATTGTGTAGATGTACCAAAGTTTCTTTAACCAGTCATCTGTTCTTGGGCATTCAGGTTTCTTCCAGTTTCTGGCTATTGTAAAGAGGGCTGCAATGAACAAACAAGTGCAGATGTCACTTCGACTATACATTTTTGCCTCTCTGGGATATATTCCCAGGAGTGGTATTGCTGGGTCAAATGGGAGCTCAATTTCTAATTTTTTGAGAATCGTCCATACTGTTTTCCAGAAGGGCTGAACCAGTGGACATTCCCACCAACAGTGAAGGAGTGTCCCTTTCTCGCCACATCCACGCCAGCATCGGTTGCTTTTGTTCTTTTGAATGTGGGCCAGTCTCTGAGGTGTGAGATGGTATCTCATTGTGGTTTTGATCTGCATCTCCCTGATGATTAATGATGTAGAGCATTTTCTCATGTGCTTTTTTGCCATTCGGATTTCTTCTTTGAGAAAGTTTCTGTTCATTTCATTGCCCCATTTTTGGATGGGGTTGGATGTTTTCTTCTTGTGGAGTTTAACCAGTATTTTGTATATCCTGGATATCAACCCCTTGTCAGATGTGTATTCGGTGAATATCCTTTCCCATTCTGTAGACTGTCTTTGTATTTTGGTCACTGTTTCTTTGGAGGTGCAGAAGCTTCTTAGTTTAAGATAGTCCCATTTATCTATCTCTGTTTTCACTTGCTCGGCCAGTGGCGTGGCATCTTTGAAGATACGATTAGCTTCAATGTCATGGAGGGTTTTGCCAACTTTATCTTCAATGTACCTTATGGTTTCTGGTCTGATGTTGAGGTCTTTAATCCATTTTGATCTTACTTTTGTACATGGTGTTAGGCAGAGTTCTGAGCCTATTTTTTTGCATGTAGCCATCCAGTGATGCCAACACAATTTATTAAAGAGGCTTTCCTTACTCCACTTCACATTACTTGCACCTTTATCAAAGATTAGATGAGCATATGATTGAGGAGAGATGTCAGTGTATTCAACCCTGTTCCATTGGTCTGCAGTTCTGCCTTTGTTCCAGTACCATGCTGTTTTAATTATTACTGCTTTGTAGTACAGTTTGAAGTTCGGGAGGTTGATTCCTCCCATTTTCTTTTTCCCAAGAATTGCTTTAGCTATTCGTGGGGGCTTATTGTTCCATATAAATTTCAAGAGTGTTTCCTCCATTTCTTTGAAGAATGTCATGGGTATCCTTATAGGAATTGCATTGAATTTATACAATGCTTTCGGTAGTATTGCCATTTTGACAATGTTAAGTCTCCCGACCCATGAGCAGGGGATATCTTTCCATCAAGTCCCACATTTCTGAATTGAGTATTGGTGAGAGGTCTATCCCCAAACAAACCATTTTATATTGTTATCCATGCATCGGTCAATTGACATTCAGATTGTTTCTATATTGTGCCTACTTTGAGTAGTAATGCAATAAATAACAAAGTACTTGCATCTCTTCAAGATGCTGGTTTCAATTTTCTTTTGGATAAATCTTCAGAAGTTGAATTACTTGATCAAATGGTAGTTATAGTTACTCAAAAAATTGTTTTGCTCACCAGGTGTGCTTGGGGTTCCTGAAGGCTGTTGCAAACAATATTTAATCTAGAGATAATGGGTCTGGAGCAATAGCACAGCAGTAGGGCGTTTGCCTTGCACGCAGCCAACATGGCCGACCCGAGTTTGATTCCTCCACCCCTCTCGGAGAGCCCGGCATGCTACCCGTGATACATTCGATATGCCAAACACAGTAACAACAAAGTCTCCAATGGAGACGTTACTGGGCCCGCTCGAGCAAATCAATGAACAACGGGAGGACAGTGACAGTGACAGAGATAATGGGTTTAAGTTAATCTGACTCTGTGATGTGATGCTACTCAGGTCCATTGGTGCTGAGGGCCACCAGGAAAACTCAGTGGCTCTCAGGCAGCCACCTGGTGGTACTAAGAAAACCATGTGGTATCAGAGTAGGGACTCAGGGGATCCTTTATGTGATCTGCTGCTAGTTTTATTTTTTAACATACTAAGAAACCTCCATATTGTACCACAAAGCAGCTGGACCATTTTGCATTTCCATCAGTAGTGTAACTCCTTTATTTGATTTTTAAAATCCCATCTTATGTGTTAAACATAAGTACACTATTATAGGAATTATAGAGGATAAAATAACATCTTTTTTGGTGCCAGGAGTAGTGAGAATGCTATTTCAAATGGGTTACTTCCTTGATTTAGCTCAAATCCTCTTTATTCAGGTGTGCTTTCAAAAATCTTGCTTGATCATCTTGAAATATCTTTTCCCTCAGAGCAGAAATTTTCACGAATACACCAGCTCCAAGTGAAGAGTGAGATGTATTGTCATCATCTTTGTCTTTGGAGCTAAATTGTTTTCTATTGAAAAAGTCAAACTTTCACCTGATGTAGCTGAGAAAACCTTTCAGTGTGGGCTGCCTCTAGCACCTTGGCCAGGCTGTTGCCAACACCCACGGACCCCTGTCATTGCTATTCTCAGCAGCACACGTCCCACTTTGATTTAAATAACTTAAAGGTTGAGCTGAAAAAGAGAACAGCATACAAACTGGCATTTGAAGTAAGTATTATAAGGCAGTCGATATTGTAGGAAGGAGTGAAGTGGGTGGTCCTTGATAGAGAAAAGATTAGGATGATAGATAGCACAGTTGAATTTCATAAAGATGCCGTTGAGGTCACTAATCTAAAGATTTTTGCCCTATAGAAAAGGAAACTGATATTCAGTTTTGTGAAGTCCTTTGGATAAATTAGCACCGAATCTGTCATTTGAGCTAGGACTTACTACTCTGGAATAAGTACTTCCTATTGGAATAAGTACTTACTATTCTTCCTATCATACCCAATTATGCTTTCTCCCTATGTATAAAGTTCATGGTAGTGGGATGAGATGATATATCTTTAAAGATACAAATTTCATAAACTAGAAAAATTTTACCATGGAGAATTTGGCTAAAATTGATTTCCATTTTCAGTGGGCTGCTTAAGTTTATGTGTCAGCTTTGCAGGGCAGATGTCACAAAACATTATTCTAGACATTTTTCTGAGAATCTTTTGGATGATTAACATTTAAATCAGTGAACTTTGCATAGATTGCCTTCCATAATGTGGGTGAGGATCACACAATCTGTTGAAGACTCAAATAGAACAAAAGTTTGACCTCTTCTGAACAAAATAATTCTTCCAGAAGATGGACATGTACTCCCAGAAAGGAGCATAACACGGCACACACCCCATAGCCATGCCGCCGAACCCGGTACCAGTCTGTGTCATTGGGGACGCCCACAGAGGGTGGCAGGTGAGACCCTTCCCTGCCCCAAGGAACCCAGCCCTGGCAGCCGAAAACCTCCAGAACTCAACTGCCACCATGCTCATGGCCACTCTCCACATGCTTAGGCTGAACCTCACCCAAAAGTGAACTTATTTCTGGACCCTGCAGATGCAAATATAAAAACTCACATCTCACACTACCCATACTCCAAGAATACCACACCACATTTGATGGAGTTTAAAGTAGGAGGCAACCAATTTTAGAGGGAAATACATATATTTATACACACACACACATACATACATATATATAAAAGCACACAAGGTTCAACCTTTCTTTTTTCTTTTTGGGTCATACCTAGCAATGCACAGGGGTTACTTCTGGCTCTGCACTCAGGAATTACCCCTGGCTATGCTCAAAGACCATATGGGATGCTGGGAATCGAATCTGGATCAGCTGCTTGCAAGGCAAATACCCTACCCACTGTGCTATTGCTTCAGCCGCAAGGCTCAACTTTTTAACAACATGTTAGTGATCTCTTATATTCGAAGGGCTTAATGGCCCCTGGGTGAAATACAACAATCTTCACACTCTTTTTTCTAAGGAAACATTTTTGTAGCATTTACAGCAGTTGTAAGTAACAAACAATATAAAATAAATTATTTTTGTTCTGCTTTGGGACAGGGGTTGGGGTTCAGGATGGAAACATCTGAAATATGGTGGTTGGAAGGTATAATGGTGGTGGTATTGGTGTTCAAATATTAAATGTAATCAAGTATTATGGACTACTTTATAAAATTAAAAAAAAGATGGACATGCACTGCAATGGTGGCCTCTCATGGGCGCAGAGACCTCTAGAGTGATGGTTTACTATAAAAACTTTTTTCCCACTTTATTTTAAACACTGGTTTAGGAAATTGTTCATGATGATTTGTTACTGGCATGCAATATTCTACCATCAACCCCGATAACCACAGTCACCTTCCCTCCACGCTTGTCTCCATTTTCCCAATCACCCCTCAGGCCTGCCCCATAGCAGGCACACTGTAATTTATTTTATATTGCTTGCTGTGACTTATTGGCTAATGGAATGATCAAAAATTATTTCTGTAGAAGAAAACTTATGATAATTGTTGTGTCTCACCATGTAGACATTAAGTCTATGTCTGAGGGTTTACTAAGCCATTATTGCAAGTTAAGCTTTCTGTATTAATGGTTGGCTTCTGTGGTACATCCCATCCAATCTGGTGTGCTGCTGCTGGGATGTCAGAGTGGTAGAGTTTGGAGATGTTGTTCCAGAAAATCCAGAATATTTAACTGGCAGTTTGGCTGAATCATGGAGGTAGCTTTGGGGTGTGGGAGCATCTTTTGGGGCTTTGTTTGGGTAGGAACTTGCCTGCTCTGTTCAGAGATTGCCCTGGAGGTCTCAGCCACGGGGCAACCTCTCCCACATTTCTGTACTTCTGGAAGACCTGGCAGCCATGTTACACTGCCGCTGCTATGTAAGCACATCTACAAGTCATAACAATTTTTGAATGTGCCTGTCTATATAACCGAGTGAACTGTTGCCTTAAAGTAAGTGTCTTCATTTCTCTTTATACCTTTCACTAAACACAAATCACAGTTCTTCCATTTTTAAAGAGAATTCTAACTGATACATTTGGTGAAACGTTTAGATTTATAAACCAGCATTTGGGCCTTAAATGTTTGTAGCCAGCGTATCTTCTCTGATGTTTGGGGTACCATGGGCCATTATCTAGTTCTCTAGGGCTTTATTTGTCCAATTCTGAGACTAGAGCTACTTGTTCTATCTGTTGAACTGTGAGGTAGGTTTTTGACTCAGGTGCCAAAGAAGATGAAAGGAAACACATAGCAGCTCAGTTTTGTTCTGTCTCTGGTGTTTTCTTGTTCATCTTGTTCTGGTGTTCTCTTGTTCATCTTGCTTTTCTAAGACAATTCCAAATTTTCCATGTCTTCCTTCTTTGTGTTGTTTACACATGAGTGATTATAACCCAACTTAAATTAGTTTAAACCAAAATAGTTTTATTAGCTCTATATACCAAAAGAAATCTGAGAGGAAGTGACTCAGAGTATCAACTGTGTTCACAAGACCCAGTCTCCCTGTATCTCTGTTTGACTATGTGTTGGTTCTGTTTTCAGGACAGCTCATCCTTGATATTGGCAAGAGGAAATGGTAGCTCTAAGAGCACTTTTTTTTGTTAGTCTAGCATTTCAAAAAAATCAAATCACAGTGAAACACATAGCTACAAAGTTGTTCTTAATTGAGTTTCAATCATATAATGTTCCAACACCTATCCCTTCACCAGTGTACATTCCCCACCATCAATGTTTCTAGTTTCCCTCCACCTTCACCCCTACCACCCTGGGCCTGCCTCTATGGCAGGCACTTTTCTTCACTCTCTCCCCAATCTCTCTCTCTCTCTCTCTGAGTATGTTTGGAACCACAAGAAGAGAACATTTCCCAGAGTTCTAATGAAAGTCATTGACATGACAACCTGAATTTCAGTCACCTGTTTGCCTGAATATGATGACTCATGTATTTGCTGATCATATGCTCATCTTCAAACTTAAGATACGGTTCAATATTCATATTCAATCCATTTGTCTATAAAGCAAGGAAAAGTAGTTTTCTTCAAGAGAAAGGACTAAGTACTAGGTTAACAAAAGTAATGGACCATACTAGATAATTCCTGTCAAAATTGTGTAATCTTATTATATATGGCAGGTGGGTGAGGAGCAGTGGAATGAAGAACTAGGGAGCTCAGTCTTGCAGTGCTCAATATTTTTATTTACTTTTGGGGACCAGAGAGATAGTACATCAGGTAAGACATTTGCTTTGCATGTGGTTGATCCAGGTTTGATTGTTGACCCTCAGGATGGTTCCCTATGCACCTTGAGGAGTGAACACAGAATCAGAAATAAGCCCTAAAGACCATGAGGTATGATTGAAAATAAAACTAAAATCATTTACTTTTTAAGATTTATTGCAATATTACGGAAAACATTGAAAATATATACAAAATTCATAAAATGATGATTTGATATATATATATACAACAACTGTATGCAAATATGCACACATATATGCTATATAACATTATATAGTACAATCACTTGATCACTTGACTTCCCGTTAATCGTCGATTTGCTCGAGTGGGCGCCAGTAACGTCTCAATTTGTCCCTGTCACATAGTACAATATGTTATAATTTATATAACTATATATTTTGATATATATAAGATCTTATGTAATCTCATATAATTATAGAGAATGAGGTCATAAAATACTGAAAGAATACCATATTAGAGATCCTCTTTAATTACTTTGTCTGGAAAAAATTACTTTTATTGGAAAGTTTTTAATTTATGGGATGGGGATGGGCATTTAAATATGTTTAGTCTCTCTTGATCCAATAATACTGGACCTTCTCCCACTATTTTTTGGTTTGACATAGGATATAAGAGAACACTAGGAGATATATTCCATGTGGAAATAGCACTAATCCCCTGATATGCACTCAAAAATATATGTTGAATAAATGGTTATATAAATTATAAGTTAAATTATAATTGATCTCCCCATACATTGATAAAATACCATAGTAATTGTTTTGTTCAGTATAATCTTAGTGGTTAGATTCTTTCTGCTTTTTTATCTTAATTAAAATTTTTATTTCAGATAATTATAGACTCACAGTAATTTATAAACAGCAATACGGGGAGCTCTCATATACTCTTCACCCTTTTTCTTCCAATGATAACAGTTTGCAAAATTATAGATAGTATAACAACTAGGATATTGTGATGTTGGCATTGATGTAGTCATTCTGGTTGATCGCATGAGAATGTGTGTGTGTGTGTGTGTGTGTGTGTGTGTGTGTGTGTGTGGTATGTGTCCATGTGATGGGTGATTGCATGCATGATAAATTGTTTAATGACTAATTCTTTCAATCCAATGTGTATGCTCATTTTTCGGTGTGAGTTCACAGTTTCTATAATTCAGAGGTAAAGTGCCTTGTTCTGTATCTTGTTCTATATTTTGAATCTGGGCCAGACTTGTCTTTCTTTTTGAGGCAGGGTGAGGCAGGGAGAAGGAGGGAGAGAGAAGGAGGGAGAGAGAGAGAGAGAGAAAGAAGCAGGGAGAGAGAGAGAGAAGCAGGGAGAGGGAGAAGCAGGGAGAGGGAGAGTGGGAGGAAGAGGGAGAGAGAGGAAGAGAGAGGAAGGAAAAGGGAGGGAGGGAGAGGGAAGGATAGGGAGGAAGGGGAGGGGAAGGAATGGGAGGAGACAGAGAGGAAGGGAGAGGGCTTTCTCTTCTGTCCTCAGGGATCACTCCTGGTGAATTTGGGGGACTATATAAGCTGCCAAGAAGTGGCCCCATGTCGGCCTGCCTGTGTCCCCGCTGTGCTGCCTGCCTCCCCCCCATTCTTTTACCTGAGGAAGCCGTGAGGAAGTGACCCCTTGTGCCCCATTGAGCAGGGAGGTTTTTCTTTCCAAACCCTTTTTCCCCCACTCTTATTAGAAAATTTCTTCTGCTCAGATTCAAATGTGGGAGAGGTCACTAAGAAAAAGCTGGCTTGAGGAACCTGTCGGGATGGGAGATGTGTGCAGAAAGTAGATAAAGGACCAAACATAATAACCTCTCAGGGTCTGTATTGCAAACCAAAATACCCAAAAGTAGAGAGAGATTATGGGGAATCATGTCTGCCATGGAGGCAGAGGGAGGGTGGGAAAGGGGGGTATACCAGGGATATTGGTGGTGGGGAATGTGCACTGGTGGAGGGATGGGTGTTTGATCATTGTGTGATTGTAACCCAAACAAGAAAGCTTATAACTATCTCATTTATTTATCAATTCAATAAAATTTTAAAAAGATGTGACAGAGTTTGTATTGTATGAATTCTAGAGTCTTCTCTTCAATAATCCTTTCACCTCTTTAACCTTCTTTCTTTTAATACACTTCCTGAGACTTCCAATTGAATAGTATGATTTAGTCTACGGAAAAATGAGAAGAAATGATGAGGCAAATAAAGGTGCAATAGCCAATAATTAAAACCAACTGCCAGACATGTGAGTGAGGATAGCCTAGGCCTTCCAGCCCCTCCAACTGTCTTACTAAATGCATGAGTTTGTGCAGCAAAATCAGAAGAGGATATTCTCAGCCCAAATTCACAAAATTGTGAGAATAAATCATTGTTGTTTTAACCTATAAATTTTTAAAAAATATTCATCATAGCAGAGAGTAACTGAGATAATAACATCTCTTACTGGGAATCTTTAGGAATAAAAACTTGGATTATGATATGGTAATATAGGTGAGACTTATCAATGTGTAATTTGAATTTGTTCATCCTTAAATATGCTATCTGTCAGGTGCTTTCATTTTGTCATGTTTCTACTCAGTTTCATATCAAGGAGCTATGATTAATACTAACCTTTTTCATGTATATTATTAGCATGTAAAATTTGTAGTGGCATCTAACAAAGCAATTTAATGGTTTCATGTAGTTATAGCCCAAAACTATATTTTCTAGGTTAATATTCATGTAGATTTAAATTTCACCAGATAAATGTTTCAGTAGTCACTGTCACTGTCCTCCCGTTGATTATCGATTTGCTCGAGCGGGCCCAGTAACGTCTCCATTGTGAGACTTCTTGTTACTGTGTTTGGCATATTGAATACTCCCAGCTTGCCAGGCTCTCCAAGAGGGGCGGAGGAATCGAACCCGGCTCGACTGGGCTGGCTGCATGCAAGGCAAACGCCCTACCGTTGTGCTATCACTCCAGCCTGTTTCAGTAGAAAAATTCAAATTATTGTATTTTAAAATAAATATTGAAATTTAGAGTTTAAGTTCAAGAAGATAGTTAAAAGACCCATGCTTTCTAAAAAAGTCTATCTTCTGTCATTTTATTTTGTATTAATTCTAATGATAATACCATTATCATAATGATAATGATAATTCTTCAGATATAATTTGAAAGAAGATATTGTTTAAGGAATAACAAGAAAGCTTCTGATGATAATAGATATCTATAAATAGTCAAAATATAAATGCATTTATATTTATTGTCTCTTCACAAAATTTCTTTCTTGAATATTTCAAGGAGTAATCAGATATACTGGTTAGGAATATATCTCTGCATATCATTTCAGAAATCAGTCTTTAGAGTTAGACTCTTGTTTAAAATCTGTAGCACTGTAGCACTGTCCTCCTGTTGTTCATCGATTTGCTCGAGCGGGCACAGTAATGAGACCATTGTGAGACTTCTTGTTAGTGTGTTTGGCATATTGGATACATCATGGGTAGCTTGCCAGGCTTTGCCGTTCGGGTGAGATACTCTTGGTAGCTTGCCGGGCTCTCCAGGAGGGGCAGAGAAATCAAACCTGGCTTGGCCTGGCTGGCTGCAAGCAAAGCAAATGCCCTACTGCTGTGCTATCACTCCAGCCCATTTAAAATCTAGTTATATAATTTATAGAATCTGTGACCTTAGATAAACTGCTTAGTCCTGTGTCTCAATTTCCTAATCCATATGATAAATATGATAATTTTTATTTCAGATCTGTGATAAATACTAAATAGAGAAATGTACAATTCTTACCAAAGAGTAATCCACTCCAGTGTTACCGAATACTGTATATTTGTTCTACTATTTCTCTGATACTAGTATCTCTTTTATTCTATTTTTATTTGGCCTCTAATATGAACCATTTTATTCATATGTTCTTTAACGCTAAACCTATGAACTATTTATTTATTTACTTTTGCTTTTTGGGCCACACTCAGCAATGCTCAAGGTTTACTCCTGGCTCTGCACTCAGAAATTACTTCTGGCGGTTCTTGGGGACCATATGGGATGCCAGGGATCAAACCCAGGTCGACTGTGTGCAAGGCAAATGCCCTACCTACTGTACTATCACTCAGGCCCCCCTCTAAATCTTTTAACAGAGCCAAGAATTGTCTGACTGAAGAGTTGATTTTTGTAGTTAATAGGTATTTATGATGCAGCCAGTAATGTGTAGCATGAGAGAAATTCCATGGGTTCAGCTGGATCACAAAGATATATATGTTGTTGTATATATCTTGACTTAGATTTCCTTTCTACACCCTCTGAGAGAGCAGATAGGTAAAGGAAGATTTGGAACTTTCTGCTCCTACTCCCTTTGGGATGAAGTAAAATACAAATAGTTCCCTTGAAACAGAAATGACCCCTTTCTTTCTACTGGCTACACTTAACACTCTAAGACATATTGCAACCATGACCTGGTCATTTCACTAAAGCATAGGCCTTGTTTCCATTTATTGAATTATAGTCGGGGTCATTGAGCCCTTTACATACATGGTAAGATAGTATCAGCCTGGGAATCAAGGACAGTTCAGTTCTGAACAAGAGTCTCCATATTCTTTCCTCTGAATAGCCATGATTCATTTGGTTGCTAAATTCATCACAAGATACATACTTTCTGGGTCTTCCGGATGCAAATAAAGCAGCATGGGATGTATTCAAATCCAGAAATAAATGAAGGGTAAAGTGGTATGCTAGTGTGACTGCATTCTAACTAATTTAAATCCATTTGCCCTCCATTATTTTTGTGTCAGCATAGCCATACCAAAGTGGATTCCGTGAAGCTGATTGAATCAAAGCATCTAGAAACTTAATAAGCTGATAAAATGTAAATACTGACCTGGGGAATTTTACATGGCTAATGAAGGCAGAGTTCAGTATCCATGATAATACTGCACAGCTTTGCTGAAAGGACCAATAAATGTTTACAAATCCATTTGATCTAGTCAGTTTGTCTGGTCAAAGTACAGGTAGGGTGTTTACATTTTAATAACAACTTAGCTCTTTCAGGGAGAATGACATGAAGGGAAAGAGGCAATAGACATGGAATGAATGTTGCCTCAAATTCAGCTTTTAAGGGTGTTTGATAGACTATCCTCTGTTCTGTTGGAGATTATCATCTTTATGAACAAGGAGCTTTCTACAAATAAGTCTTATAAATAGTTTTGGTTCTGGAAGGAAATTGAGAGGTGAAAAGAGAAAAGAGAAAACAAATGCTTTGTGCTATGAATGCTGGATCTTTCCATCTGAGATCTGTAAATACAACATAGATTTTCCTGGCATTGAGTTAGATTTGGCAGATTCTTCATTCCATTGATCTTGAGGGTAATAATATTTATCATAGTGTAATTCTTTAGAAGCAAAAATACTGCTGACTATAAAGAGACATAGCAATTATTCATTTCCCCTTATTATGTGCCATTATCTTTATATTTGTTTTGTCTGGCTTGTTTGGAGAAAAGAGAACAGAGGAAAATGTGGAATATGAAATGGTACAGAGTGAACACCCTTGAAAATTACAATCACATAATTTTTTGCTTTGAATCCAAGGCAAAGTTTATTTCTAAACTGAAAATCTAATTAGTTATAACAACAGCTTTTTGTTTATATTATTTTAAATTTCAATTAATTGAAATTTAAATTTGTGAATGCAGAGAATTTTTCACCCTTTAGTCTCTTCTTTGTGAATCTTTGCTTTAATCCAAGACTTTTGGGCCAGAGCAATAGTAGAGTGGTTAGGGCGTATGCCTTGCACCGCCAGGAGTGACTCTTGAGCACAGAGCCAGGAGTAACCCCTGAGCATCGCTGGGTGTGACCTAAAGAGCACACACACACACACAAAAGACTGCCATGATGGAACAGAGTGCATTTTTATAAAGCTATGATTAATCATAATGAACATAGCAGTATGGACTTGCACAAACTAAGCTTATCATTTTCAGGTGTATTTAGATATCTATATATGCTTACCTCACATTTCGTGTTTTAAGCAGGTTGTAAATACCTTCTTCCTACACTGATAACAGCAGAGTTTTGAGAAAGCATCAAGAGAGGGACAAACTAATGTACTCACACTCATAGTCAACACGAAGGTTATTTTGCTAGAGGTTTACTCATTCAGAGATCTTCATGTTTGTGGAGAATGGATGGTCCAGCTACAAAAAAGAAATGGCAGTAATTTGATGGTCCACTGAATATTCAAAATTCTACTGACTTAAGTTAACTCAGAACCACTTGTTAAGACTTAAATCTATTGGATCATTTGATTTTATGTCTCAGTCTAACTCTAACCTAAATTTGATCATTTGTGACACAAGGTTCCAATACTGTACTTTAGTTCAAATGATAATAACAGTTCATAGACTATAAGAAACAGCTAAGTGCATTGGCAAAAGCATAGGGAGTTTAGAAAAGGAGGAAAGGGAGACCACGGTAGGGGTTTGGGGTATATCAATGATCCCACAAAACTCTCTATCCTCTAAATTTTAGAAAATACTCCTGTATAGATACTTATCAGGATGAAAAAAACAATTAGCAGATTCCACTGCATGTGGAAATAACTGGCTGTATTATGCAATTCCTGCTGCTGAGGCCAGTTGGAATATTTTTAGCCACCTTTGTTCAGGCATCAGAGAGCCAATCCCATAACCTAAGGCCACCATCATGAGCTATTCATATTTAACAACTGATCTAGGTAGGGGTAAGAAGATTTGAATATTTAGAGGACAATTCTGATAGACTCTCTGATATCAATATACCTTGCACCATGCCTTTTTTATTTGCCCAATTTTCTTCTCCCTCTTTATTCTTTCTACTATTTGTGCTCTAAATTTCATCTCAGTCAGCTTCCTAAAGTACCCAACTGGAGATACAGTGTGGCATTTAGGGTCCACTTGAAACTATAGTTAGAGTTTAGTGATGTAGGATGAAAGTGCCCTAATCTGAAAGGGATTGAAGACAGAAACTGAAGACCTGTTCTTAGGTCCTTTGCTCTATGACTAGTTATTTTATTATTTTATTGTTTGTTTGAATTACAGAATAATATCCCTGAATATTTACCTTTTTCATTGAATTTATGGGAAAGCCTACCACTTAAGTACAACCTTTAGGGGACAAAGTTAAGTAGAATCTAATCCAGTTACAGGAATTAGAGACCAGTATGGCAGAAAGAATCTGGGCATTAACAAAAACAGTAATAAAACTTAAAGCTTAGGGCATCCTTGCCTAGAGATTTATTATATGACTGATCTGAATCCTGTAGTAAAAGAACAAGTTCTCAGAATCATGAAAGATAGAACATGGGTGTTAATTAAAGACCTATCAAATCATGGACACACGTGAAACTGATAAAATGTTATATGTTAACTGTATCTCAATTAAAAAAAGAATAGATGAATTTAAAAATGTTTCTACAGTTCTCATTTCTTCAAGTGAAGCAATACACTTTGGTTGGTGTTACCCACTAGAATACAATTCCTTAAATGCTATTTTCTTAGTTTGGAAGCAGAGCCGGAAGTAGAGATTTGAATTTAATGTAGGTACCCCAGGAAGATACAGGCAACACGGACAGAAAGCAGAAAAAAATAACCGAACATCAGAAAGGGGGCTAATAAAATGTGTACATTTTGTCTGTTTTTGTTTGAACCACACCCAGCAGTGTTCAGGGCTTACTCCTGGCTCTCTGCTCAGGGATCACTCCCGGTAGGGCTTGGGGAACCATATGGGGTGCTGGCAATTGAACCTGGGTCAGTCGCATCCAAGGTAAGTACCTTTACTACTGTACTATCACTCCGTCCCCTGCTCCCTCCTGCCCTCCACCGCCAAATGTCTAAATTATCAAGTTGTTTATTGCGGATCATTCACATTTTCTCAGCATATGCCATTCATGTGTCAAGGAATCTAGAGTTTATGCCCTCCTCTTCTGTTATTTACTGGTTTGGTGTTATAGAGTTGGGGCTGAGGGATGGAAGTAGAGGAGCATAGGGAGATGTTAATTGTCACATACATTGGGCTTATTGTATTCTGAAAGAGCAATTTTCTAGAACTTTTCAGACTCAAAATTGTAGATTCTAGCACACGGAGGCTGGAGCATACCAAATTGGTGAAGGTTAAATATATAGGTATGGCAGAGGGGAAGAAACTGACAATAGCTTCTTAGACATGAATTGTATAATTCATTCTTTTTTTTTTTTTTGTCTTTTTGGGTCCCATCCACGAAGGAGCATGTGGCTCTGCACTCAGGAATTACTCCTGGTGGTGCTCAGGGAACATGGGATGCCGGGGACTGAACCAGGTCAGCCATGTGCAAGGCACTGTACTATCACTCTGCCCTCAAGTATTATTAATTCTTAAAGCTCCCTGATGTGCCCTGCACCTGGAACATAATATGTGCTCAGTCATTATTTTTTGAAGTCCTTTAAGTTGAAGCCAAGTTCAGCTATGTGGTGCTTGTGTTCAGGGTTCAGACTCCCCACACACTGGAGAAGATGAATGTACCTTGTCTCAGGGCATCTCTTGTTATAGAAAGAGAGAGTAGAGAGGGCCAGGCAATCTTAGACTCAGTTCTTAGAGATTAATGTAATACTCGTTTCTTCTGATAAGCTTTAAATTAAAGTTGGAAATTGCCTAATAGAATTCACAAAGGTGCATACACAAGAAGGGAGAAAAAAAATTCTGATTACGGTTTTATTTGCTGACACTCCTTAACAATTTATGTTCAAGTGCTATTTTGCTAATTAATGGCTGCTCAAGAAATGCCATGTGTCAGCAATGAATCACTTACTTTTGTTGCTCTTCAATGGTATATGGATAATGAACAAGGACAAGTCATATAATTAAAGCTGAAAATAGCCTGGCTAGGGGACAGAGGCACGTCGATAGGAAGAAGATCTTGTATTTGCCAGGTTTTTAACTGTTAAGCCGATCAAAGCATAAGCAGGAACTTTGCTGACACGTATATTCCAATAGCCAAGGCACAGGAAGGATAGGCAGAGTTAATTTCAGAGGCACCTGAAACCAGGGAGTAAAATATCATTTGAATTCCTACTTTGTTTTTGTTTGTTTTGGGGCCACAGGCAGCAGTGATCAGGGCTTATTTCTGGCTCTGAGCTCAGAGATCACTCCTGGAGAGATTTGGAGGACTGTATGGAGTATTGGGGATCGAACCTGGGTCAGCTGTGTGAAAGCAAATTCCTTACTTGCTGGACGGGAGTAGGAATATTCAGTCCATAGGTTCCTACGTTTTAATCTCCGATCCATGCCTCTCTCTGGGCTTCCTTCATTCTTTCATTCATCCTTCCATTCAATTGGAATAGGTAATAGCTCTTTGTTGGAAAGGAGAGGACATTCCTTCACCCACAACTTACAAGGAAGGACTGATTGGCTGTGAGTCATGTGGTTGAGGATGTGGACCTGTCTTTAAAGTCTGTGGGTGAATAAGACAATTGTCAAGTATAAATGACAGTACAAGAAAGGAGATGATTGAAATGGCAGTGTTTCCCGAGGTGGGTCACACTGCCCTGTTTGGAATTTGCTGAAATCATAGGGGCATCCATAATAGCCTAGGATGCTACTATCTGTTCACTTAAAGAAGGTAGAATTCCGGATGGGTGGGAGCTAAGTGATTTTGTTTCTGCAAGGGGAGCAATGGATCAAATATATTTGGGAACTGTGTATCTAAAGTCAGTTTACAGTTCAGAGGTGGGGAACAGAAAGGTTCTAGTGTCTGGGGAGGTGGAGCTAGAAATGGAATCTTGAACAGCTAGAGAGAAGGGTTGTTCCTGATTAATTATGCTAAAGGAGTAAGGCAGGGTCAAGGATGAATGCTGGGCCCTAGGAGAAGAGTCTAGCTGGAGTAGATCTGGACTGTGCATGGAAGGACAAATAGAGAAGAGAGATTATAGGCAGCTAGCAATCCCAGGAAGGAAAATCACAGTAGAATTCTGAACTAGGGTGTAATACTATACTAATGATGGCAAAAAAGCAAATTTTATATAGTACTTAGCCTATGTTAGAGACCATTTGATGCAACTTATGTAATATTATCTTGTCCTCACACTATTGATGAATATAATTATTTTTCTTTTAGGAGAGGAAATGCAGACACAGAGTTTTATATAGTTAAGGGATGTCTGTGTTCTTGCTGTCATGCTATACCATTGTAATTGAACATATATGAAGCTTAGTTCTTAATACCACCATGGTTGTAGGGTGTTTTACATACTACAAAGAACTTTTACTTCTGTTAATTCATTTTAGTTTTATAATAATTACATTAATTAAGCAGGACACTTGATATATTTCTTTCCTCTTCTCTTTTTGGCTTTTTTTGGTCATACCCAGACTTGCAATCAGGAATTAGTCCTGGACATGTTTGGGGACCATATGGGATACCAGGGATTGAACCTGGGTTTGCTGCATGCAAGGCAGATCCCTACCTACGGTACTCCAGACCCAATATGTCTTTCACCACTTTATTTTGAGGTCCTTGGCATACACTTCTCCCAGGCAACTTCTTTCTGTCTGGGAAGTAGTTGGATGCAGACTGAAGTTTAGAGTTTCTTTATCAGGTTGGTGTTTATATTTTATTTCCTAGATATGGAAGTTTTGTGTATGTGTATATAGCAATGCATAGAAATAAATATATATAAATTGAATATTTTACTTTAACATTATGTATTTCTAGAATGTAATTTACATTATGCAAATTTCATAGTACACAATGTAATGTATTACAGTGTGTAACATTGTACTATGGGCTTTGGGAAGTACCAAGGGTGCACAAATAAATCAGGAAGCTGCTGTGAATATTAAGAAAGAGGCTCATTATAATATTGCTGCCTGGTTTCCAAATAAGAATGAGGAAATATTTTTAATTTTTAAAACTAAACTCAATTTCTTGATTTCCTAAAAAAGCAGAATTAATCATATCTATGATGAAGATTATTTTGGAAATAGTAAGGTTTTTTTTCTGGGAAGGAGAAGGGGAAGGACTATTGAGGAAAAATTCAATTAAAGTATTGAAATAGTTTCCTTAAAAAAATAAACAGTGGAAGCCTAAGCTTTAATTCTATAAGTGTAAAAATTCATTAAACCTTTCTTTAACTTTAATTAGTGTAGCTAAAGAAAAAGATGAATTAAAAAAGAAAAGTGAAGAAAACGAGGTTACTTAAAAGGAAATATGTAATAAGAAAACAAAGAGGAAAAGATGTGATAGAAAAACAAGATGAATAAAATCAAATATGCAAAGGAAACTGACAGCTCTCTTGTTCCCTCTCCTTACATATATAGCTGGCTATACATATAACATATATTATAGGTTATATAAAATATATAGACATTGAGTATTATAACATTGTATGCATATGTGTGCATATTTATATATTATGTAGGTGAGCTTATATATAATAAAATATACTATAGCACAGCCGATAGGGTGTTTGCCTTGCATGCTGCTGACCCAGGTTTGATTCCTCCGTCCCTCTCAGAGAGCCCCGCAAGCTACCAAGAGTATCCCCCTCGTGGGGCTGGAGCAATAGCACAGCGGGTAGGGCGTTTGCCTTGCACGTGGCTGACCCGGGTTTGATTCCCAGCATCCTATATGGTCCCCTGAGCACCGCCAGGGGTAATTCCTGAGTGAGGACAGGAGTAACCCCTGTGCATCACCAGGTGTGACCCAAAAAGAAAAAAAAGAGTATCCCACTCACAAAGCAGAGCCTGGCAAGCTCCCCATGGCGTGTTTGATATACCAAAAACAGTAACAAGTCTCACAATGGAGATGTCACTGGTGCCTGCTTGAGCAAATCAATTAATTAACAGTGGGAGGACAGTGCTACAGAGCTATATATGTCATGTAAATACATGATATAATATACAAATACAAATATACAGCATATCACATTATATATAGCTGACTTTGATGTTTGAACTTTATTTTTAAATTTAATTTGGTTTGGGGGGCACACCAGAGGGTGCTCATGGCTTACTCCCGGTTTTATGCTTAGGGATCACTCCTGGTGGTATTTAGGGGACCTTATATAGTGCCAGGAAATGCCATGCATGGCAAGTGCCTTAACCTCTATATTATCTCTCTGGTCCTTGATATTTTAACTTTAAGAAAGTTGACCACCCCCATCAACCATAAATGGAAAGTCACATTAAAGGAGAGCAATTATAGTATTTTGAATTATATTTTAACATCAGTATCACTATCCTTCCATTGTTCATTGATTTGCTTGAGTGGGCCCAGTAACATTGTGAAACTTGTTACTGTGTTTGGCGTATCGAATACGTCACGTGGAGCTTGCCAGGCTTTGCCGTGCGGGCGAGATACTTTTGGTAGCTTCCTGGGCTCTCCAAGAGGGGCGGAGGAATCGAACTCGGGTGGGCCATGTTGGCTGTGTGCAAGGCAAACGCCCTACCTGCTGTGCTATCACACCAGCCACAAAATATTACCATATATGTATATGCTTATATTTCTTTAATATATACATATATACATTAAAGAAACTTTGCACAGTTATATGAACTTTGGCCAGAAAGGTTCAAAGTACTGCCATTTGAGTGTAAATTGCTCTAAGGTCTTTACTTCTTTGAATCCTTGTGTTTTTATATATATCCTTGAATATTTATAAATTCTGTTTTTAGTATTATATGCAGAAATTAGTAGATATACTAGATAGTAGATATTTATACATTACAATACTGCTATTAATTTATTTAATAATTGCCTACACTGTAGCACTGTCCTCCCGTTGTTCATCTATTTGCTCCAGCAGGCACCAGTAAGGTCTCCATTGTGAGACTTGTTACTGTTTTTGGCATATCTATTATGCCACGTGGAGCTTGCCAGTGTGGGTAGGATACCCTCAGTAGCTTGCTGAGCTCTTCGAGAGGGATGGAAGAATTGAACCCAGCTCGGCCACATGCAAGGCAAATGCCCTACCCACTGTGCTATCCATCCAGCCCAATTTAATATTTAATAATAAATTTACTTAATAAATATCTCCCACTTGCCATATACTGTATTAGATGGTTTTGCTCCTTATGGAACCCTCAGTTTATAAGGGAAAAAATTTCAGGTGTGTAGCCTTATATAGTAATTTCTGACCACATTTAGGGTACTATCTTCTTCTGAGGAATCTGAGATTCAGACTTTAGGATTTGAACTTCTGAAGATATGATCAACAAAATATCACTGTGAAACTGTACAGAATCAATCCAGGTGCTGGAACTTGGTCTCCTACTCATCCATTCTCTACTCACATTCTAAGTTTTGGCTGTGAGAATAGTAATGTCTATTATAATTCATTCTGTCATGGTCCAGAGCATCTGTGAATTGAATTGCTTTTTAGCTAGAAAAATTGTGACCCTTCAGCAAGGGTCAACAGTAAATTTTGTGTTGTCCTTCAGAAATATGATGGTCTAAACAATATACTATTCCCACAATTTTCCTTAAAATGTTTTGTTTCTTGTCTGCAATTCATTTTCAGTTATCCAGTGATTGCTTCTTGTTGATAGAAATCTATCTGGTGTTATGAAGTCTTCGATACGAAAGAAATTTATTTTCTACCCAACTTTGAACAGAATGTAGCAACAACCTAAGTATATGCTAAAATGCTTGGGAGCAGGCAGTGAGTGAAGTGTCTGGAGATTTCTCTCTCTCTCTCTCTCTCTCTCTCTCTCTCTCTCTCTCTCTCTCTCTCTCTCTCCCTCTCTTACTCTCTCTCTCTCTGTGAGACACCTTCTGCTATATCTTTATAAAGAGTGGAATATAGGTAATTAAATAAACTAATTCTGAATCCTTCGGAGTCTTTCAGCAAGTTAGAATAATGAGATTCCCTATCTTTAACAAAGAGATCTACAATGATGCAGCTGAAGCTAAGTCCTAAAGGTACATGTGGCATTTGTAGATGTAGAATTTTCAACCATCAAAGTTGCTATGGTTTTAGGATGCGTGGCTGAATTGCCTCTACCACAAAGAGACTATAGGATTGAGAATTAACAATGGCTTTGATCATTTGCTGAGCATTTCAAAATGAATTTATAGGTCCTCTTTAGATGTTTGCTTCAATATGTATCATTTAACGAATTGACTTGGATACATTTAATGAAGAATGCTTATTTGTTTACTTTTTAAAAAGCCCTTGTATACCTCTGAACTTGACTGGCACCAAACTCAACTTATAAAGTGACCTGCACTCTTCAAGGTTGTTTCTTATAGTTCGAGTGTAAAACTTTGTTCATGACTTCCTAATAACATAAAAAAGATTGTCCAGTGATGGTTTAGCACTGATATTTAATCCATCTAATTATGTTAATGTTAGACTAGTCCCATACAATTAAGTGAAAAAATCAGTCATGGCTTATTTGTGAAAACAAGGATTGTTATAATGGAATTGATGATTGAAGGGTGTAACACTGCTTTTTATCCAACGAAATGGATTTGTAGGCACAATGTAAGTTAAGAAGTTGACAGATTGATTTTTTTTGTTGTTATGGAAAAAGCTGAAACAATCAGAAGAGCAGTTTTTGCCTTTCATTCACAGTAGGTGAGGAAGATATGGAAGGTTTTCAGCTTTTATACACGCTGACAGAATAGTCAAAATATATTATGAGAAGTCTTATGAACTCAGATTATTGATAAAAATGTATATCTCAAATCACTTACCAGATACACACATATATATTTCAAGCTAATATTCCATTTGCAAAATAAAGATGCTGTTTATTTTTTGCAAGTAGTCAACTAAGCTAATGTGAGTGCCAGCTTCTTCTTTGATGTTTCAGCTTTAAGAAAGTTGCATTAATGGAGAGCAATTATGGTAATTTGAATTAGGAATGGAATTATGGTAATTGAAAACTTCTGCACTGACAGGTATTTGTGAGACCCTGGTGTTCTGGTGCAGTTCTGAACTGCTATTAAGCCCATGGTAATTAGCATCTCCCCCCCTGAAATGCCTGAAAGAATAAGGGAACATAAAACAAAATTTGACAGTATGAGAAGGGAACTGGCAACAACATCAAAACCTACAATCAACACAAAGAAATACAAACACACTGATGGTATTGGGCTTTTTAAAATCAGAGAATCAGAAGAAAAGCTTAGCTTTGTTTGGGGGCACTGGGGAGGCTAAGCCTTTATGTTCTGGGTCTGTAATGTAACCATTTGCTGCAGAAAGATGGAACATAGAAAACCATTCTTTTTTTCTGGCTTTATTTCCAAATCAAATTGTTGCAGAGAGCACCATAGGACATCTCCCCTGATCTCCTGCCCTACTGTCATCAGAAATCTATAATAAATTAGACAAATCACTGCATAATATTCATGCGCCATTCAGCAACCATTATTGATTGCCTTCCTTGTGCGGATCAAGTGCTAAGCACTAGAGGTATAAATAAGATGATGTTTTTGCTTTTGTGGAGATTTTCTAATCAAGGGTAAAATGGAGCTCTATGTGACTGTCTGTAAAAGACAGAGAAGCATTGTGTTGGAACCACAGTTATACCCCTGTGTTCTTTCATTCTGCAAGGGTTAAAAGTAAAATTTTAGCTCTTAATTCCTTGGACTTTATTTCTATCCTTGTGATTTCTCCTGAGTTTATAAGAATAGTAAAAGAACAGAGAGCCTATGAAATTTGATATGCTTGGTTGCAAATAACTGAATACTTGACTGACAGAATATATATATGACTTACAAATCTCACACAATAAGCAATAGGTTCCAGAGTTAGTGGAGTAGGCTGCTGGCATTGCCAATAACTTAGGCGTCTACTCTTTCTGATCCACTATTACACTTTCAGTATTTGCTTAGGGTTAACAAAATAGCCACCAAGGTCACATGCTAATGTATTTCCATAACAATGTCCCAGGTAATGAGAAAGGGTGCAGAAACAAAACACCTTTACCTTCAAGAGGAGAAATCAATTTCAGGGGAAATTTTTTTTCTTCAGAAATGACTAGATGATTCCTTATAAATAATTCACTTAAATTGGTTCAAATGCCTACTCTTAAAACTTTAGTTGGCAAAAATAAAAACAAAAGCAAATAAAGAATCACAAAGAGCAGAAGTATCCTGACAAAACCTTTGGGCCCAAAAGATAACTCAAAGAGTTGGAAAGCATGCTTTGCATGTATGAGCCCTGAGTTCATTCCCTGCTACTACATGTTCCTCTAAGCACAGCCAAGAGCAATCCCTGATCCCACTCTCCCCCAAATTTAATTGACAAATAGGAATAAGAACGGGTGTCAGTGACTTAGACAGATCATCGCTCATTGCCTGTGGCTGGGTGCTTCTGCAGCCCATTAAAATCAAACTTCAGTTTGCCAGGAACAAGGAAAATGACTTTGGGTACACAGGTGTCCATGTGGAACCAGAGACAATGGAAAAGCTTCCAGATATTTTCTCTGTACTAGCACATTTGTAATTTTTCCTAATTATTTTAGATTATTTTCTAATTAAGGTTAAGTAATCTTTCAACTGCCATTATAAAAAAAAATGTTTCTGGAAATGGCAACACATCAAGTTCTAATAGCTTAGTTTGTTGGATAAACTTTCTTAAGAGTGGAACATCATAAAATCACAGGGAGTCTACAAATGGAAGGTGGGGGTGGAAGTAGAAAAGTCATGTAGAAATGTGAGACTGAGAGTGATGAGGATGTCATGTTATCTATGTAATAATACTACCAACCTTCTATGCAGTGTTTGATTATTTTGTCCAAAAGAGGTCAAATCTATTGAACCTCTGATTTTTGTAGAAGCCCAGCAAGATTACAAATGCACTGGGAATGGATTTAAAACTTCCTTTGTAAAACACTCGATTCTTTTGATATGATGCAGATTATTAATATTCTGCCTCTATACAATGTCATTATCACTGTCTTTCAATGGTTCTTTTTTAATTTTTAAATTTTTATTTTATAAGTTACTTCACAATATTTGATTACATTCAATAGCCAAACACCATTCCCACCACCATTACACCTTCCCACCACCAAATTTGAAGATGTTTCCATCTCAAGCCCTAGTCCCTGTCCCAAAACACAAATGAAAGAATATATTTTGTATTGTCTCTTATGAAAAATGCTGAGCATGCTTTAAAAAAGTGTTCATATAGAAAAAAGTGTGAAGATTGTTCTACTTTGGCAGGAGCCATTAAGACATTCTATAGAATATCAGTAACTTGTTGTTATGGTTTGGATGATGTGAGCTTTGGTATCGTAAGGGCCGCCGGGACTAGAAGTCATGAAAGAGTTAAGTGGTAGGAAAGAGTTAACCAGAAAACTGTAAAAGCTGTGAAAGCTAGAGTTGCAAAAGCTGGCTCTAAAGAGTTATAATGTAGCTCCCGCCTACCCCCTGCTATGACCTTGTGGTTGGTCCAGATATGGGGACATGTGCTCAGATGTTCCGAAGAAGTTAATCTTGTGCAAGTGTCGTGCTGTTCTTGGTGAAGCTGCAGATAGCTGTACTGTAAGATTCCTTTGTTTATTCTTTGTTATAAAAACCCACTGTACTTTGGTTCGGGGCTCTCTGCCTCTGTCCTGTTTTCGGGACATGTAGTGAGCCCCAGCATGCTTGGACAACAAGCCCTGTGCATGTTGCATGAGAAAGTCTCTTGGAGTCTTCCGTCACGGGCGGCAAGCGTCTCGACCCTAACAGTATATATGTCCGAAAATATGTATCTATACATATATATATTTCCCTCTATGAATTGTTACCTACTGTCTGAACCCCATCAAATATGATGTGATTCTTATCAGATGAACTGAAGGAAGAAAATTTTACATGGAGAAGAGTTATTTCCATACAGAAAAGGGTTAGAACATTGGTCTATAACTCTAGTAGAAACTGTTATTTAGTAAACAAATCTAAATGACTAGTATTATTTTTTCAGCTGGAGGAAATGATGAAAATAGTGTAAAATCCCTGTTTGTTCAAATAAAAACTTATACCATTAAGCTAGCAAATACAAGTGTGTCTCTTTTCCTGTCACTCCAAAGCAATACTTGTTTGTGAGATCCATCATACTTCAGTTCAGCTGAGGGTAATCGACCAAGTCAACATCACCACAGTTGGTGCTTGTCAGTATCAGCTATTCTGTGTCCTCTGCCCAGAATCTAAGGTACAATTTAGTGACTGGAGTCCTTCATGAGACAACAAACATTTTCTTGCCACTGAACATTAACTCATGTTACAGATGTGACTGAAACAACAAAGCAGTCCATCTCGGAGGGTAGGAAAGCTGGTTCCACTGATGACCTGATTTCAGTATCCTGATGACTTATGCCAGATACGTCCTGCATATTTGGCAGCCCTCAGGCAATGGGAGGACTGGACACTTAATGAGAATCTATTTGTGTATTAACTGTTTATGTCCAGTTTCTCATATATTTAATAAAAAATCATACAATAAGGTACATTTTAACTTAGAAATTCAGAAGGACTACTAATTTTCTTCAATCCTTAGGAGTAGAAAAGCTGGATAAAATGGCACATTGTACTAGGAAGAAAACCTCATTTGGGAGCGTGGAAGAACAATTTGACAATTACTTGCATAGTTCTAAGGATTGAAAAAGAGAAACGACAACATTTTATTATAAAACACTTTTAATTGAAGTAATTAGGAGCAAGAATGCTAGTGTAGACTGTAAGATTGTCAGAAGGGAAATGGATTTCTGGTCAAGTTTGCTGAGCTTGGAGGCTCCTGATGAACTTTTGTGATAATAATTAACATAATACTTCTGAGGCATTTTCGGTCTTACCAGAAATTATTTCCCTCTGCTTCATTCTTCTTTCAGGTGAAATAATAATGTTTAGCACTGAGCCAGCATCTTTCATTCCAATGGGTCCCCTGGTTCTTAAACAATTTTTCTATCTCCACATGTGTGAATATGTGTCTACGCAGAGTCATTTCAGCAATTGCCAAAAATTTCAGCAATCCCACTGGGTAGCACATTGCAGCTGTTAGGTATTATACAGCAAAGCTACAGAGCACTAGAGGGATATAAAGTTTTTTTTTTAAAGGAAAGAAGGAAGGAAGGAAGGAAGGAAGGAAGGAAGGAAGGAAGGAAGGAAGGAAGAAAGAAAGAAAAGTAAAGGAAAAATGCTCAAATTTAATAGCAGCATTAAAAATTCTAAGAATAATCTATAAAGTAGAAATGTATAGAAAACACAGAAGAGTTTGCATGACATGTACCTCTTCCTGCTTCTAATACATGCACCATGGAATATCTCAGTTACTATGAGGGGATTGTGAAACGAGTTTTGAGGGGCTTATGGAGTAGGGTGTTGTGAGCAGCAAGGTTTCCTGATGCTGTACTGGGGCATGCATTCAGCACGGATGCAAAGCATTGCCACTTCAACTGAAATGTGCCCCTTCATTGAATTGGCAGTGTACTTCCTGTGCTTTCCTGAGAGGTCCCACTCAAGGACTGACTTTATCCGTTATTTAGGTTTATGAGCTGATAAGTAACTGTGATTAGCCATTCATATTTTATCTGAAAAGAAATAAAATCATTTAATTCCTTTTTTAAAAAGGCACAAAGAGCATCGCTATAGTGGGAATGGAAAAAGCAGTCACCGATTTTCCTCAGAAAATAGTGCCGTGTCTGCCACATAGTAGGCATGATCTTCCTTTGAAATGATTTAATGCAAATTTTGAATTCCTGCTGATAACATCACATTTGTGTTGTGATAAGTACTTTTCAGTGTATTTTAATAAATATAACTTTTTTCTTAGCACAGAGTTATTACATTAGACTTAATTTTGTTTAATTCAATGCACAAAATTTATCATATCTGAGATCCACTTCTACTTCTGTTGGCAAGCTGTTCCAAACAGTCTCTGGTAGGTAAAACATCAGGGCCTACCTATCTTGTTCACACTAAGAGATTTCCTGGTTCAAAAACATTGTTGTTCATCAAGCCAGGTGTTAAACCAGTGTTTCTCAAAGTGGGTGATACAGATGGGTGATACAGACCCCTTCTCCTCTTGCTACTACTGGAAGTATCATTTGTTGGGGGAGGGTGTATTTTCTGTTTGTTTGTTTAATGCAGAGAGGTTTCCAAGGGTTAGTTAGCTGAATAGTTTATTTCCTGAAGAGGGGGAGATAAACCAACTAAGTTTGGGAATTCCTCTTTGAAATCTCTTGATGCTTTTCCATTTGGTTGTCTTTTAAGTCATTTTCCTGAATTTATATGAATCCCAGGAGCAAAGATATCAACCAAGGGCAACTATTATGTAGACTGGCCAGTAATGCTTGACTCGTGTCTGACTTGTCCAAAGAAGAGTGGAATTAGGAGGATTTTCTCTTATTATTTTGAATGCAGAAGCATGAAAAAATGTCCAGCTATCATGGAAGTTGAAAATAACATAAGGATATGAGTTTCTAGTTGTTTGTAGCCAGGCAGAGATATATGAGAGATCAGAAAGGAGACTCACAGGAGAAAGCTGCTTGGTTGTAGGAGAAAACTTACAGAGAGAAGTTGAGACACAATGGTGTTGGTGATGAGATCATAAAGCCCCTGAGAGAGATAGATAATTTTGTGACAACTTCCTTTTCCATCTGTGTGCATTTTTATATTGTGCCCCTCTATTACATGATATAATTTAAGTGGGGTCTTTTTCTTTAAATTCAAGAGTCAAAAGAGATGTTGGCATGAGACTTATTTGCTGATGAAAATCGAGTGAATGATAGGAAGATGATAAGCTTGACTTTCACTTCGTGGGTAGGATATTATAGTAATTGATTTCACAGCATTGGGAGGAATAAATAAGCAATTGCCTGGAAATATAGCATCAATTTTCTACATGACCTGAATCTTCTTATCCAACATAATACTTCGGTACTGCTCAGTAGATGGTTTACAGCAGATTCCTTTCCTTCTAGAAGCTTATATTCTAAGTTCAGAGAGTTATTTATTTTGGTTTTACTTTAAGTTTATTTTTAAAAATTAATTTATTGAGAAAAGACTAATATATATGAGTGCAACTGTTGGGGCAGGAGAGACAGTACAGGGATTAAGGTGCTTGCCTTGCATGCAGTCAACCCTGGTTTGTTCATATATTGTACCCCAAACACCACCAGCACTGACCCTTGAGCACTGAGAAAAGAGTAAGCCTGCACACTGCCGAATGTGCCCCCCAAGAAGAGTGCAAACGTTTGTATGTTAGGTGTACATTATGAGCACTGCCAAAGTGCCAGTATCCCATCACTGCAGTTCACTGGACCTTATCTCTTAGGATTCTATGACCAGGATCTACACTGTAGTTTTAGGCTTCTGTGTATTTCTCAGACCAGGAATGGTTGCAAGTCTTGCACTGGGGAAATTATGAGTCAAGCACAAGACATTTTGACTCATGAGGAACTTAGTTTCATGTCAAAGACTTCTGGTATTAATACCAGAAGGAAAAAAGGGGACAAGGAAGACTACTGGGGTACAACTTCGATCAGCTGGCTTCATCTTTCCTCTTTCACTGTTTCCTTCTTTTTAAAAAAGTTTCTGCAGTCTTAAAATTGCTGGAAAATAAACCAAAGAAAGTTGTCAGATGTCATAGGCTAGTTTATTTCATTAAGTCATGTCTGCAGCATGGGAGTGGCTAGATAGTTTTTGCCTGCATCAAGGAAGTGTTAGGATAATCAAAAGTTCAAACACATTTACTAAAACTTTCTGAGTTCCCAATAATACCAGATTATTCTACCTAACAGAGAAACTTTCTCTTTTCTGGTTTCTCCCTTATATCTGTTCTTGAAGACTTCATCAATGTTCCTTTCTTGGGTACATGCCCACCCTGAGCTGCTCATCGTTTATGTCCATGGAGGATGAATCATCAAAACTAACTTTCAAGCATTTACCTCTAATATATTTTTGAAGTTATAAATTCCAATATCAAACTCTTTGCCCAGCTTCCTTTCTAAATATTACGTGGAAGAATTCTAGAACGTGTAAGATGGAAAATTGGTTGTAGATACAATTTAGTTTCCATGAATTATGCAGAATTGGTGGAGAGAAAAGAATGTATGAGGCGAACAAAAGGGAATTCCCTGCCACAGAGGCGGGGTGGAGTGGGCGGAGGGGTTGGGGTGGCGGGTGGGAGGGATACTGGGATCATTGGTGGTGGAGAATGGGCACTGGTAGAGGGATGGGTACTCGAGCATTGTATGACTGAAACACAAGCACAAAAGTTTGCAAATCTGTAACTGTACCTCACAGTGATTTACTAATAAAAAATGTATGAGTAAGGGAAAAGAAAATAAGCCAAGAATTTTGCTTTTATCACTGTATGTTCTTCATCAATCTAATTAGGCTGGTATAATGACCCTAAATTCTTTTCCAGGAATTCTGGGGCAGGATTTTGTTTGTTTATTTTTTGGGACACACCTGGAAGTACTTAGCGGTTACTCCTGTCTCTGCACTCAGGAATTACTCTTGGTGGGACTCAGGAACCATATGGGATGCCAGGGATTGAACCCAGGTTGTCTGCATGCAAGAGAAACATCCTACACACTGTACTATCTCTCTGGCCCAGTTTGTGGTAACTGTAAGGGAAATTTGAGAGTTGGAAGACAGAAGTGAAGGTAGCCTGATATTGGAGTGTGATTAGGTGCTGTGGAGTAATCTACAGGCTTACTGGTGGATGTGGGCAGTAGTGAGATCATTTTTGTACACCTCCCTTCTTTCCTCCTTCCCCTATTCTTTTTCAGCACCTCTGAATTCTATCCTGGTCTTTGTGGTGAAGGATACTTGTTATCCATTATGCAGGCAGAAGCAGTAGCTTACTCAACTGCATAGGGTTTGATTTCAATATAAATTCTTAATTTTGGATCATTTACTGTGGTTCTGCTCTTGTAATTGAACCTTAACTGATACAGCTTCTTATCAATTCAGCACTTGCATATTGTTTTAATTGCTTGATTAGTTAGGTATTAAATTAAAATTTTGTTCCACACTGGAGTTTTAGGCAGGAATAAAATATCCTATCCTGTCTTACCAGATTTGTAGTTTCAGCTTCTTTGCTGAAAAAATTTTTCATATTTTTTCCCATATTATGCTTCAAAAAAACTAGAAATTGAGCTATGCCATATGACCCAGCAACACTACTTCTGGGAATATATTTTGGGGACACAAAAACACACAGCAGAAACTCCATCTGCACTTCTGTGTTCACTGCAGCACTATTCACAATAGCCAGAATCTTGGAAACAACTACTAGTGCCTGAGAACAGATGACTGGATAAAGAAACAATACATATATACAATGGAATACTATGCAGCTGTTAGGAAAAGTGAAGTCATGAAATTCGCTTATAAATGGATGGACATGGAGAGTATCACGCTGAGTGAAACGAGCCAGAAGGAGAGGGACAGGCATAAAATGATTGAACTCATTTGTGGGACATAAAGAATATAGTTTGAGATTAATCCCCAAGGACAGTAGAAACACAAGCCAGGAGAAGTGATCCATGGTTGGAAGCATGCCTCAGGTGTGCTAGGGGAGAAGGCAGTTGGGGGAGGGAGAGAGAGAGAAGAGAGAGAGAGAGAGAGAGAGAGAGAGAGAGAGAGAGAGAGAGAGAGAGAAGGGAGGAGAAGGGAAACTGGGGCCATTGGTGGTGGCAAATGTACACTGGTAGAGGGATGGTTGTCGAAACATTGTCTGGCTGAAATCTGATCATGAACCCGATCATGAACAGCTTCGTAACTGTGTATCTCACGGTGACTCAATTAAAAAATAAATAAATAAAAATTCCCATATTTTAAGAAATGTTTTTCTGTAGTAGAATACTGTGTCTAAGAAAATGGCTTTTACAAAACAGTTCCAGAGAGTTCTTTTTTCAGAACGGTAATGTTTATATTTTACTTGCTTTAGTCAAGAAGGTGATTTTTCACTCTTAACAGAGCTCAAAGAACTTAGAATATCATATGGTGACATTTGAAAGAGAGTTGCTTCTTCGGATAACCAAGAACTCTTATGTAAATATAACTCTACATGTAAAAATGTTTGTTGTGTAATCCTCCAAATAGGTGTTTTATAAGTGAAAATTTGTAAAGCAGAAAACATCTAAGTGGAGTTGAGGCTGTAAACATTTCCCCACTTGTTCACAAGGAATTTCAAATGGAAACATTGTCTAAAATATAATTAGTAATGGCCTTTTAAAATACAGCTGCAAAATATTTCTCACCTTAAATATTGTGAAAAAAGTGAAAACTAGCAAAAAAGAGTTCTGCCTGGAATTTTACAGAAAAAGCAGGAGAATATTTAATTCTAATGCTTGATTATAACTATCAGGCTGGTAAACCACCCTACACTTAAGTATCTGAGTTATAAAACCTTTCTAATAAGTCTAATACACAATATTCAACCCCTATGCAGTCTGTTTACTTTCAAACTGAAGATTTAGCAAACCCAGTGAAACAAACCATGATAGGGTTGTGTACATACAATGTACATACAATTCAGTTCATTTATATACAAAGAACTGAATATAATGTCTTAGGCAAATTGAAGTCACTGTGTTCTTGATTTTTCTCGCTTTTATTGAGATATAAGTAACATACATGATTATATAGGGCTAAACTGTACGATATCACGACTTGATACACACTTAAATTGCGAAATGCTTTTCACTACAGTACAGAAACACACTTATTATATTATATAATTACTTTTTTGTGTTGTGCGAATATTTAAGATCTCTACATTGATCACTATTGGTTCTTGAAATGAAAGCAGTGTTCTTGAATAATTAATCCTGTCAACATATGAAATATGGATCAGAATTGATTATTGAATATTAGAATAATTAAATATATTTAAACACTTTTCCCTTTTGTATGAGACACATAGTTTTATTTGAAAAATAAAAAAGTTTGAGAAACTCAGAAAGGTAAAAGGAATGACCATAAGGAATAGTCCTTGACTCCTCTGTTAGTATTTTGGTCACTGTCACTGTCCTCATGTTTTTCATCAATTTGCTTGAGTGGGCCCAGTAACATTGTGAAACTTGTGGTTACTGTGTTCGGCATATCAAATACGTCATGGGTAGCTTGCCAGGCTTTGCCATTCGGGCTAGATACTTTTGGTGGCTTGCTGGGATCTCTGAGTATTTTGGTAAATATTAAAAATAGTATTTTTTCTTTATGGGTTTATAGCTGTAATCATCATGTTTATGTAATTTTACTCTGACTTTTTCAGTTTTTATTGAGATTCTGTGATTTATAATACTGTTAATGATAGGGTTTCATGTATACAATGTTTCAGCATCATACCCACTGCCTGCATGTTAGCTTCCCTCCATCAGTGACCCATGGTCTACTACTATCTCACCCACCACTGCCCCCTGCCTTGATAAGCTCAGTTCTATAGACCAACTCTCAGGCTCTGTTGCCTTTGACCATTTCCTTCCTCCCTCCCTCCCTCCCTCCCTCCCTCCCTCCCTTCCTTCCTTCCTTCCTTCCTTCCTTCCTTCCTTCCTTCCTTCCTTCCTTCCTTCCTTCCTTCCACACCCAGTGATACTCATGGTTTATTCTTGGTTCTGTGTTCAAATATCACTTCTTGAAGTCTTGCAGTGTCCATGGTATCATATGTGATGCTGGGCTTTAAACTGGGAGTCTACTGTTGGCAAGTCAAGCACTTTAACCCCTGTACTATATCTTTGGCTCTAGTATGTTTCTTTATATCCGACATATGAGAGAGATCATTCTTTATCCCGCATTCTTTTTTGTTTTGTTTGGAGTGGGACACAAAATTGGCCATGCTCAAAGCTTACTCCTGGCTCTGAGGAATCACTGCCAGGGTTCAGGGCAAAACTTGGGGATTGAACTCAGGTCTGCAGGGTGCAAGTCAAGCACCCTGTCTACTGTACTATCTCCTTGGCTCTCTGTCCCTCTCATTCTGAATGACTTCACTCAGTATGACATTCCTTACTCCTATCCACATAGTGGAAAATTGCATGATTTATCTTTTATCCTTATTTTAAAAATTATGTATTGAAATTTTCAGAACATTATATCAAAATTTTGATTATTCTGTTCAAATATATCTTTTTATTTTTGCAAGCTGATTAAGACATTATTTTGTGTAATATATTTCTCACAATTAAGTAGAAAATCTGAGGATATGTGGCAAACATACATACAATTGAATATCATCAAAATAAAAATATATAACACTTATTTTTTATTTGTTTTAAGGCCACACCCAGTGATGCTCAGGGCTTACTCCTGAATCTGTATTGGGGATCATCCCTGGGGTAATGAACATTTCTTTACTAGGTTTTATCATGTTCTGCTAAAAATCATCCTTCCCTAGGCAACAACTAATCTATATTATGTTTTTTTTCATCAGCTAAATGCATTTGAAACTGATTTTGTTGTTACAGGAATAATTTCTTTTAATTCACTGAATGGTATGGGTTGTTATGGCATATAATTTTCTCTGTGTATGAACAGATTCAATAAAACCACACAGAGTCAGATATCAGATACCTTGTATATATTCTTCCTATATATTTGACTCATATGTGCCTCAAAATTAAATTCATATCTCAATATGATTATATATTTCATAGGTCATAGAATATAAAGTCACATACAAATAATCAAACTCCCTAATGTTGAATTAATTTAGTCCATTGAAATATGTAAATTTGCCAGATATTGGCACTTGAAGTCCATCAGCAAACTGATTTTCCATGTTGAGATCATATTTTCATAAGAAAATATAGGAAATTATGTGTCCAGATGAATAGTAGATATGAGTATCTATCAATTAATTTTTTTGAAAATTGATAAATTTATATAAAAGCAGAAAATAGAGCTTATTAAGGCTGAATGAGAGTGTGATCTGAGGATAGAAATAAATTGTAGGAGAAAGTAGAGTGGTCAGCAGAAGCCTCAGTTAAGTTTAGACTTGATACTCTGGTCATACAAAGGATCAATTATTTGGAAACATTAAATGCAATATTAAGTTGTATTGATACATCATAATTTGAATAATTTGACTAATGCAGATATAGTTCAGGGCCAGAGAGCTAGAAGAAGATGGCGCCTTGAATTTTGCATGGGCCATACTCGTGTTTGATTCCCTGGCACCAGATATGATCATCTGATCACTGCCAGGGGTCATTTCTGAGCCAGAAATAACCATTGATAACTGTTTGTATGGTCAAAATCCTATCCTCAAAAATTTAAATTATTTTTGATTTTACTGTTATGTATAATGCTATGATGTACACTAAAGTTTTAAAATTGTCTAAGTATTTACTTAGGATATGTTCCAATGTACTACTATTATGACAAAAACTGAATAATTTTTAACTTTAAAAAACTGCTCTCATATTAAAATTTCTTATTTAATTAAAGAACCATAATTAAAAGTGTTATTGGGGCTGGAGCAATAGGACAGCAGGTAGGGCATGTGCCTTGTACGCAGTCGACCGGGTTCGATTCTCAGCATCCCATATGATCCCCTGAGCACTGCTAGGAGTAATTTCTGATGGTAGAGCCAGGAGTAACCCCTGTGCATCACCGGGTGGCCACAAAGAGCAAAATAAATAAATAAATAAATAAATAAAAATGTTATTGATAGTTGAGTTTTAGGCATATAATATTTTGACACCAGTCCCACCATTGCTGTCAAAATTCCCTCCACCAGTGTTTCCAGGCTCCCTCCTGAACACCCCCCAACTTGCCATCTATTTTTAAAAGTTTGACTCATCATCACATTTCTAAATTATTCATTATATGACATATTATAATTTATTAAAAAATTCTATTTTAAGATTTTTTATGTACTAAAAATAAAATTTGTATAGTCGAAGTGACATCTTTACTTGTTTGTTCATTGCAGCACTCTTTACAATAGCCAAAATCTGGAAAAAACCTGAGTGTACAAGAACAGATGACTGGTTAATGAAACTTTGGTACATTTACACAATGGAGTACTATGTAGCTGTTAGAAAAGATGAAGTCATGAAATTTACATACAAGTAGTACTATATGGAAAGAATCATGTTAAGAGAAATGAGTCAGAAAGAGCAGGATAGACACAGAAAGATTGCATTCATCTGGGAAACATAAAGTAACAAAATGGGAGACTAACACCCAAGAATAGTCGAGATAAGTACCGGGAGGTTCACTCCTTGGCTTGGAGGCCAGCCACACATGCTAGGGGAAAAGGAAGCTCAGATAGAGAAGGGAGCATCAAAAAAAAAAAAAAGGTGTTGGGAGAATCCTCCCAGGATGGGAGAAGCATGCCGAAAGTAGACTATAGACCAAACATGATTGCCACTCAGTGCCTCTCTTGCAAAGCACAGGACCCAAAAGGAGAGAGAGAGAACAAAAGGAAATGCCCTGCCACAGAGGCAGGGTGGAATGAGGGGGTTGCGGGGTGGGAGGGATGCTGGGACCTGTGGTGGTGGAGGATGGGCGCTAGTGGAGGGATGGGTACTTGATCATTATATAAGTGAAACCCAAGCACAAAAATTTGTAAGTCTATAACTGTACCTCATGGTGTCTCACTAATAAAAATAAAATAAAATAAAAATAAATTTGTGACCTGCAATTAATTTCTTAGAACTTACCTATAAATTTGCTTTTGGATCCTATAGCAAGAAAGATTGTTTTCAGATTGTTCATATTTACCTGCAATTGCTTTTCATTCATTAGTGCTTTTAATTGTTTCTGCTCTTTCTCTCATACCTGAGATGGGTGCATAACTCATTAAGAAAGTTGGATGGACCTTGGTGCCCAAAATTATTGATAATATTTCTGGAATTAGGATGTGATATTCTCAGGCAAGAATTTTACTCATTGTTTATCTGCTCTTTTCATCCATTCTAATTTACTTGTCTCCTCCAACATTTATTATTTCATTTTTAATGTGTGCTCTCTAGTCATTATATCTATATCTATGCACACACACATATATATATATAATGTCACTGTCACTGTCTTCCCGTTATTCATCGGATTTGCTTGAGCAGGCCCAGTAACATTGTGAGACTTGTTACTGTGTTTGCATATTGAATACGTCACGGGTAACTTGCCCAGGCTTTGCCATGCGGCAAGATACTCTCAGTAGCTTGCTGGGCTCTCCAAGAGGGGCGGAGGAATCGAACTGGAGTCGACCTTGTCGACTGCGTGCAAGGCAAACACCCTACCCACTGTGATATATAATATTTTTATATATAAACACACATACATATATCACTGTCACTGTCACTGTCATTCCGTTGTTCATCGATTTACTCGGGAGGGTGCCAGTAACATCTTCACTCATCCCAGCCCTGAGATTTTAGCTGCCTCTCCTTACTCGTCTCTCCTTACTTGTCTCCTGTATTGGAGACTCTTTCAGGGTGAGGGGAATGAGACCCATTATTGTTACTGTTTCTGACATATTGAATATGCCACGCATAGCTTGCCAGGCTCTTCCAGGATAGCTGGTGCTCTTGCATGACCACCCACGTAGTTTTAGCCAGTAAAGTGAATGCTTAGAGGTCTTGGGGCCAAAACATACATATATACAAAATAAATATATATACATATATTCGAAAATACATGCTGTTTATGCTTTTTAAAATTGGCATAAATAATTTCTGGTAAATTAGCAGCCCAACACAAACCAACAAAAAGTGAAAAACCATGCAAAAGTCTTTAGTCAATGGTTTTCAAGACACTGGTATTTGTCACTGAAAGAGATTGATTGCTCATAAATGAGAAATACATATGATCTGATGACTTGCCTTGAAAGAGTTTTCAGACCAGGGTTCAGGGTAAGGGAAGTCCAGGTGAACTCTCGAAGACTCCATAAATTAAAAGTGAGAACCTGGGAAAACCAAGGTGGCTTAAGTTTGCAGGACATACTCCTGGAGATAATTGGCATACACACAGTTACAGAACCCTGGGCATCCATAGAGAGTGCACCGTGAGGATTATCAGAGTCATTGTCAGAGTCAAGATCAGTGATTCTGCATGAAGTAAGGGAAACAACCAACAGGCTGAGAATGTATGTAAATGGTTCTGCACATAGTTGAGGCCCTGGATTCAATTTCTGCCACCCAAAAGAAAAATCATCAAAGAGCACTAAAGTAAATTGTGCCTTGCACTCATAAAGGATCAGAAACAACTGCTGGCATAATTCAAACTGGAAAATCTTATAATCTATATGACACTGGGTAGAGTCTTCACAGGGGCTTTGCCTTAATAGTGGGGTTAAACTAACCTTTGAGTAACCACTGCCCCAGTCCAGCCTGGCGAATCTTGAAAGCAAGACTTGAAATGACCAAGTATTTTTATAAATGATCAAATTTTTATATTCATATAAGTATATAAAAATTAACCACATTCCTTTAGAAAAAGCTCAATAAAAATTACAAGGCTAAAAACAGATATCTATAACATAAAGTTAGATGTCTATGTCCGGTCAGTGAATACCAAATAAAGGGATGGCTCAGTGTCAAAAGACACCTGACTTAAAGTGTGAGGTCATGCCAGGTGTGGAACCAGGAGCATAGGCCCGACCATCTCCACGGGCAAGGGGGGGTGGGGGGGACCAAGGGGATGTGGAGATTCTACACTGAGGACTCCCCAGGGCTCAAAGTTGGCCCTGTTCCAGTATTGGTTATGTCTTCTGTTCATTGCTTCTGTATTTATGTTACACATTTGGGGCAAGTACACACGTTCATAGATTCGGCTACATCCATCTGTCTGTCATCTGAAGAGGAAGGAAAAAAGTTCAACATATCTTGGACCAAAAGCATAGAGATTTTCTGTTCATGAGAAAAGAAATTTTCTGTAAGCTTACTATTTCACAGGCAACTTAAGAATTGAGTTTAGGAAATCAAATTTTTTCCTATGGGTAATAAACTTTATAATTCATTAAAAAAAAGTATGAGGTCACAAGTTTGCTGCCTGGTGCCATCCACATGCACTGAGAATGGATCCTACAATCCCTATGGCTCTGTTATCTGACTCACAAAAGAGGTGTGAACTGTGGTGCAAAGCCAAGGGTGTGTGAGCTGCTGAATACATATCTAAAGATGTGCTAGCACCATGGCCAGGAATGTGACCTCTGGTGAGCATATTGGAGCACCACTGTAAATACTATAACCAGAATCAGTTAAAGTGTGTGACCCTCAGCTACTATGGCTGAGTATGCAAGCACAACTAAGCATGTCCAATTCTTAGTCAGTCGTATCAACAAAGGGAAGGGAAAGGACAAAAATATTAATAGGAATGCAAAGAAGTCAGACAATTTAATCTATAATCACTTAATTAAAACTGAACTAGAACTAACCCCAGTGGTAACATTTTAGGACAACGGCATCAAAAATATATTAAAAATGTTTTGAAAAGTTAAGTAGAGTTATATAAAAGAAAATAAACTTGAGGGATTAAAACTAAAATGTGTGAGATGAAAATTTCATTATCTGAGATCAACACCAGATGAGGCCTTGCAGAGAAAAGCAGTAAATCATTTTTATTTATTTTTTTAAAATTTGGGGATCATACCCAGTCGTGCTCAGGGCCTACTTCTGGATGTTCTGGGGAATTGAGAGTGGGATTCAGGGGTTTGTTCATGACAGTATTTGGAAGACCACCCAGTTGCAGGATCAAAACTGGGCCTCCAGTGTGTAAAGCCTGTGCCCAGAGAGATTTCTTTGAGGGGTCTGGAGTGATAGCACAGCGGGTAGGCCATTTGCCTTGCATGTGGCCAACACAGGTTCGATTCCCAGCATCCCATATGGTTCCCGGAGCTCCAGCAGTAAAGAATTTTAGAGTCATTTTCATTGAAACATTTAAAAAAACAAATAAAAACAATAAAAAAGAAAATTATGTCTGTCAATTGTGAGATAACACCAGAAAGGCCAATATGCATTTGATTGGTGTTTGGTGTGTAAAAATGGATAGGAAACAAAAACAATATTTGAAGAAACAATGACAGAAAAATTTCCAAATTTTATGCAGACTATTAACCTAAAAATATTTAAACCTTGAGGGAGCTCAAAGAAACTTAACAAAAAGAGAAAATGTGTCATAATAACCCCCAAACTAGTGTTAAGTAGAGAATACTATGAACAGCTATTGAAAAAAAAAACCTCATACGTACACAAGAACAAAAATAAGTGTTGGCAGATTTCTCTTTAAAAGCAGTGTGAGTAACATTCTAACTAAAATAAAAACTCTGCTTTAGAATTCTATGCATAGCAAGAATATCTTAAAAACAAACATAGACTACCTTAGATATTCAAAAGCTGAAAAAATAAAATTAGCAAACCTGTACTAAGTGAAATGTTTAAGTTCTCCAGGCAAAACGAATGTTATTACAGATGGAAATATGGATTTGCACAAGGAAATAAAGAACACTGAAAAGAGCAACATTGGAAAATATATGAATGCTTTTAATTTGAATGTATGTAAGTGTCATTATCTTACCTATTTCTATCATGATGAATATCTACATGACTTCTGAAGCTTTAAAAAAAAAAACTCCACAACTTTTCTAATACTCACATCTCACTGCAGAATTTCCCTAGAATATATACTTATTGGAAAACTAGAAAGAGAAGGAAATTTTTAAATGATAAAACTTTTTAGGAATAATATATTTAATAGAGAAACAATAGATGTATTCTTAATGCTGTAAAAAGACGAGAGACCATTTTGATTATTATTGTTCAATGAGTTGTGGACACTGTAATATGAAGGAAAGTAGATCAAACATTAATTTGAATTGGCAGGTAACAGAGTTCAGGGAGAACCCAAATAATTGCTGGATGTAAAATTCAGTATATCAGTAAAGACTAATTAAAAATGTGACAGTTACTGTTTTTAACAGAACAAGAACTACCAAGTAAATATTTCAATAAAGTGTATATATAATAATACTATAGTAGAAAAAAATTTTAATTCTAGGAAAAGACAAAAATAACAAATAAACAGAACTATTCATTGCATAACAAGCCATACTTCATAAATTCAATATCAAATGATATTAAAAAAAAAGCAATTGGTAGGCATAATTATCTTCCTAGATATTAAGGCAGAGATTAAAGCATTGTTAAGATGACAGTATAATATTGGTATTAATCCCAATAAGTAGACCAGTTGTAATTTATATGTATTATAGTATAAGAGGACATAGGACAGATTACTTAGAACAAAGCCCCAAATACCTGCAAAACCAACCAAACAAAACACAAACACTGTCCTCCCGTTGTTGATCAATTTGCTCGAGTGGGCCCCGTAACATCTCCATTTTGAGACTAGTTGTTACTGTTTTTGGCATATTGAATACGTCATGGGTAGCTTGCCAGACTGCCGTACGGGAGAGATACTCTTGGTAGCTTGCTAGGCTCTCCAAGAGGGGCGGAGGAATTGAACCCAGCTCAGCTGGGCTAGCTGTGCGCAAGGCAAATGCCCTAACTCTGTGCTGTCGCTCCAGCCCCATGCAAAACCAAACAGAAGAATATATAGGAGAATATCTTTCTGGCCTTAATATTTAGAAGAATTTTATAAAAGAAACCAACCAAACACAGAATATTAGTGTGATTTTTTTTTTTTTACATAAAAGTCAGGGATTTCTGTCCATCAAAGAACAAAGTTAATTGGAGAAAACAAATGTATGGAAACAAGAAAAACTGAAGAAATGCATTTAAAAAATGGTTTTAAAATAGACTATTTATTTTGTTTTGTTTTGTTTTGGGGTTATACCTGGCTGTGCTCGGGGCTTAATTCTGGCTCGATGCTCAGGAATGACTCCTGGCTAGCTCAGGGGACTATGTCGGGTGCAGGGGATAGAACCTTGGTTGACTGCATACAAGGCAAACATGTTACCTGCTGTAGTTTTGCTCTGGTCCCACAGCTAATAGTTTTATATGAGTAATTCTTAGTCTCATTATCAATAAAAAATGCAAATTAGTATGTGACGGCAAATATACTGCCAAACAAATTTGGAAAATCTAGATAATATCAACTGGTGGTGAAGAAAAAGAGAAACTGGTCATTTTCCTGTACTCCTGGTAGACTTATAAAGAGCTATTATGAAAAGCAATGTGGCAGAAAATAAGAAAGTGGAGCTTCTTGTACCTATAGTTAAATTTTCGCAGAACTGTAGTGCTTTATGATGTGTTACTTTATCCCTTGTACCATTTTAATCTATAAGGTCTTCAAATTTATCCAAATCATAGTGCTATTTTTCTAAAATTTTTAAATTAATAGAAAAGCTGAATATTTTATAGTTTTTAATTGATTTTCTCTTTTCAAAATTATCTCTGTCCTTTATCCATTTATCCTTTGGGTACTTGGAGTTTTCTTCTTATTGATTCACATGAGTATGAGTTTTCCTACAGAAATGTATTCCATTCAAAGATATTTACATAAAAATGCCTTAAATGTTTAATGTTTAATATTTAAATGACTCCCAAATATCAATTATACATTGGCTGCTGGTTGATGATAGCTCTTCTGGGATTTTTCAAGCTCTGTTGCACGTGTGCTCATCTGGGACATGATTTTGTTTAGTGGAAGAAGAAAAAATATTAAGAGAAGAGGTGGATGAGTACATGTATAAACAGTCTTTTCTCACTAGTTTTTTTTATTTTATTTTATTTTTGGATCACACCCGGCGATGCTCAGGGGTTACTCCTGGCTCTGCACTCAGGAATTACTCCTGGTGGTGCTCAGGGGACCATATGGGATGCTGGAAATTGAACCTGATTGGCCGCGTGCAAGGCAAACACCTTACCCGCTGTGCTATCGCTCCAGCCTCTCTCACTAGTTTTTAACACATTTTCTCATACATCATTAGTGAAGCAAGATGAGGATATAGAGCCCCCCTAGACGTAACACAGAAAGTTTTGTGGCAAAATGGCTAAAATTCTCACCTGGTATTGAGTACTAAATGATAGAGACAAGAGAGCAACCTACTATAGACTATATTTCTGTTTAAAAAAACTAATAAAATTTCTCTGTTGTATTCATGCCTTGATGCAACAACCTAGCTCTATGGTAGAGAGCCTGCTTTGCATGTGTGAGATCCTGTGTTCAGTCCCTGGCATGACAAAGTCAAACAAATAAAGAAAACAATAGAACTGGAGTGTTTTGGGGGAAAGGTTTTAGAAAGAAAATGCATTCTTGAGAAAGTAGCCATTGGAAGGTGGTGGCCTGCAACTAACTTGGATAGTCTAATTAAGGCAGAAAATGTGGCCAACCTGCTGGTTTGCCTGCTGGGGAAGGTAAGGCTAGCTGACTGCAGTAGTAGAACTGGCAATTAGCAACACTTAAAGAAAGGAGGCGAGTTTCATAGCCAAGAAGGGCTTTGAGATCCTAAAGGGTCTATCCATTTTGAGCCATGCTAGCATTCCCAAACTCTCATGAGGCATTACTTTGGGTAGAAACAAGATCAAAATTTGGGGCAAAAGATTAAAAAAGAAGAACACAGGCTCAGGGTACAGCTTCTGTTTCTAGTCCTCAACCCTTTTCTGACTAGTAAGTTCTTTTGATGTGAGAGATTCTGATCTTGTCCCCACACTCTTGCACTCACACGCTAACACTCTAAAAGCAGCATCACAAACATTCAGCAGACTCTTCAACTTTAAAATCTGCTCCCCACACCCATCCTTGGTGTTTAGGGAGACTGCTTATTTCAGGAAGTATTTATGGAGTGCTTTCACATGTCAGCTCTGTGCTGGGTGTTGGGGGCACAGAAACAAATAGACCCTGTCCTCTAATGAGTGGACATGGACCCAGATTATTATCTTTTCAGGTGGACTTATATCACAGAAAAGCATAGAGAAATAATGTATTAGCTTGGCTAGAAAACATTACTTTTTGCCTGAGTCTTGATGAAGAGAAGAGATTTTTCTAAGCAGGAGGTCAAAAAGGCGTGGGAATGAAAAACAGAAACAGAAGGCTCCTCATGTGGTCAGAACAGAGATGGCACGGGGAGAGTGGTAAAGGGTGAGTCTGAAGGGCTAGATTGCAGCCTAAAAAATTATGATTTTTTTGCTTTTTATTAGGGAGTCAGCACTGGAAAATTTTGCAACTATAAAACCAAAGTTCATAGGTCTGTATCTCAGAAAACATCAATGGACAGCTTCAAGTCAAATTAGGGCAACATGAATCTGAAAATTGGGAAACCAGGAGGAAGCTAATCCCATTGTTCGGAGAAAAATGAATGAAAGCAGTAGCCATAAATATAGAAGGAAGAGAGCCTACTCAAGGGTATTGTCAGCAGGGATTGTCAGTCTGGACTTCAGGGTGAAAAAGAGATCTGCCATGAGTGAATCGTGGCATTGGGTATCTGAGAAGAGCAGGCTGACCCTAGAAGAAAGGGGTGCTGGGAAAGATGATCTCATTATCTCAGAAGTCCTGCTCCAGAATGTTTGGGCTAGTCCATCAAGCACTCCCACAGTTTTCCAGTCTTTTTTTTTTTCATCTTTTGGTTGAATTTCAAGGTGGACTAAAGCTACACTGACATCAGAGCAATGCTGCCGAAGCGGGGCTGCTGACTCAGAGGTCCAGACTTGGGCCACTCAGTGTCCCTGGTTGCATACTGACCTATGCTGTAATGACTATGCTGGGTTCTCCATGGAGTATTTAAGGGCTAACCATCACGGTTGGTTCTGGGCGAGGTACACTGCTGGGACTGTAAGAGCTGCAGAGTCATTTTTTTGACAACAGCTGCATTTCCTTTCACCTCCTACTCAGCTTTTCCCTGGGTGCCTGTTCTATATGCAGAGAGATAGCAAGCACTGGAGACAGGTGATGCTGCTGCCTGTAAGGGGACCAAACTGGCTTCTCTTGGCGTTTGTTTGTGCTGGCAGCTAAAGTTGTTAATTCACTCCTTCTAATTAAAAGGAGAATTTTCTATGTCCTTGGTCATTTTTTCCCCCTTAAGAATAAACATAAATAGCTTCTTGGGATGAATCAGACAGGTTTCTTTGTCACTGATCTTTGATTTTCTTTTCTCTGGGGTTTGGGTGAGCACATTTTGAAAATTTGAATCAAGGAAACAATTTTGTTGGTGTTTAAAAATTTTTTTCCTCTTAAGGTCATTTCTTATGAGTTTCTGGAAAGAGGATTTGTCCTTATTAGGTTCCACCCTACATATATTGTGTGTTCAGACATACCTAAGGAATCTATAAACTGCCCAGGTTTCAAAAAAACGTAGCAGAAGGATAAGGCTCATCGGGGAAAAGCAGGGAGAGAACTTGGAGAGTGTGGTTAAAGAGTTGTGTGAGGAAGGGAACTTTGGAAAACTATCAGCTCTATTAAAAAGGCTAGTTGCGGTGAGAGGCAAATTTATTTAAGCTTCAGGCCCCTCCCTGGGCTCTTTCCAAATGTATTAATACAGATATATCACTGTATCACTGTATCACTGTCATCACGTTAATCGTTGAATTATTCGAGTGGGTGCCAGTAACGTCTCTCTTCCTCCCAGCCCTGAGATTTTAGCAACTTCTTCTTACTCGTATTTTCCCAATGATTGGAGGCTCTTTCAGGGTCAGGGGGATGAGACCTATTGTTGTTACTGTATTTGGCATATTGAATATGCCACGGAGAGCTTTCCAGGCTCTACCGTGCGGGTGGGATACTCTCGCTAGCTTCTGGGCTCTCGGAGAGGGATGGTGGAATTGAACCTGGGTCGGCCTCATGCAAGGCAAACACCCTATCTGCTGTGCTATTGCTCCAGCCATATATATATTTAAATTGTTTGTGTTCTCACCTGGATCTGCTTTGATTTGTTATCCCAGGAAAGGAAGAGAATGGAAAAAAAGCATTCTAAATAATGGGGTTTTTGTGCATTGGCTATTCTTCATATTAGCTTTATCTGGCACACTTGTATCCTACTATTCTGAAAGCAACTATTTCCAAAGTAGGAAAGATTGGGGGCTGGGAGCAGAGGTGGGAGTGGGAGACAGATTTTTAGCTAGCTGGTTTGGTTCTCAGATTTGCATAATTCTAGATAAACAAATGATGAAAGCAATGACTAATAGTTATTGTGATACTGCTTTAATTATTTCAAACTGACAAAATGGTAATATGACATTTGATGCTAGACTCTTTATGCTTGCTCTGTTTTGGATATATGTGTGAACTTTAAAATTAGTCATCGCAACACGTAAAGCACTGTAAAAAAAAAGAAGATTAAAAAAAGGGGAAAAATAGAGACAAGAATGTATGAATTCAAAAAGGCATCAAGCTTCAACATAAAATCAAATGAAAGCTGGCAATAAGCCCAGCACTTGTGGGGTTTTGATTCTAGCTCAGTCACTCAAAATTGGCACTGCAGAACCATTTTCCAGAGGCATAATTGGACTGACCGAGTCTCTATAGCCTCTTCAGCTTTGTCAATTCTCTTCTGCTTATTATTAATTTGTCATGTTGTTTCCAAGTGTTTCCAAGCATATCGTACATCTTGTTCGAAGCACACTTTGGGTTATCATGAGTTCTGCGGAATCTCTGTGAGGTACATCTGCAGCTGTATCAGCCTGGTCTTCCCACTGGCGACAGAGACAAGGTGAGATGAAGAAGCTCGACTTCAATCTCACATTTAATCAATATCCAGGACTAAGCTCAGCAGGAGTAGGCAGAGTTGCTAGCCTTCTACCTGGCTACTGGGACATTCTGCTTTCATAGATTTTTCTTTACAACTTATTTTTAAATAAAAAAGATCAGAGAAAAATGTGTTCTTATCTTAGCAGCTTCGAGTTCCGGAAAAGACTCACAAGGGCTATTTACTGGTGATAAAATACAAGTGCCTTCTTGTGGGATGAGATCAATAAGTAGTGTTCTCTACGCTTCCTGCTGAACTCAAAGGAGATTAAGTTTGCTCTGCCTTTACTGAAGATTCTTCTCCCTTTAGACACAAGCTGTTGTGCACTCAGGTTTTGGGCTGAGTTATGCTGCTGGCACAGATGTGCTTCTCCTGTGGCTTTGACTTTTTATAACTCGTGTGTGTGTGTGTATGTGTGTGTGTGTGTTTGTGTGATCAGCTCTGACATCACTGCACTGGGTAGCTCAGTAGTGATGATAATCTTGGGGCTTGTTCTTTCTGGGGACATCTGTTTTATTTTCTTTTGCTTCTTGATTTGCAAGTGCTGTAAGTATACCATTGCTTTGCACTTGCAGACAAAATTGCCAAGGCTTCTTCTTCATTTGGACCACAAATCAGTGGTGAAAGTCTCAGGACTTCATGTCTAAATATCTAAATTATTAGCTTAGGTGTTTCTGAATTTTATGAATTGCAACTGGTTGGGAGAGGGAGAATTTCTAGGTTTATTTTTAGTGAAGAATAGAAGCAACTCTGTGCCGTAAGGCTATGTGAACATCTGCAAAATGGGCTCTTTATGTTTTTTAAAAAACATGCACTGTAGTGGAACAGAAGCATAATATAGCCCATTAGCATTAGTGTCAGTGTAACAGCCTCTGAATTGCATATTGGTGGGAAAATATTGATAGCAAAGTGTAAACAACTGCAAATGGGAAATGCAATAAAGCTCTCTTCATAGGACCCGTAATTTACAATTAAATAGGCTGCATTGAGATGATATGAAGTAGAGGCATGTGTGTCCAAAGTAACGAGGAATGTAAATGAAAGATTGTACTTTCCTACTGACCTAAGGGGTAAAAATAGAAAATGAAAGAAGTAGAATAAACCTAATGAATTGTCTAGCTAGTGCCATGATTGATAATTCTGCAAACTGTATTTGTTAATCATAGTTTAGAATTGTGTAGTGTTTTCAAAGATGAATATTTTCTGCACTTCAGTGCAATTTGCTTACAGTGGTGAGGCATTCTGTAACAAGGATGCAGTTCTGCAAATGAGGGAATTTGCAATTGCTGGGAAGTTTTCTCACCATCAAAAAGCTATGTTTTTTGATTAGAAATAACTGGTTTAATCTAGTGAATTTGCATTCACCCTAACAGGAACCCCAGGGTTTCAGTTTTATATTCTGTTTGTTAGTGGTTAACAGAATTGTCCTAAGTCAATATGTTTATAAGATTTCTGTTTCTTCACTCCTGTGCCAGGTCATCAAAATGGGGGAAAATGTAATAATCTGGGTCTTGGGAAGGCAGTCAACTTCAGCATATAATGTGATTGTTGAGTGCTTGGAAAGAGGGACTTGCTGTTATAATTTGTGACCTTCTGAGATGAATGTTGTTGGGGTCTCAGCAGCTAGCCTGAGACTTTGACCAAATCCCTTGCCCCTGTAAGCAAGAGTTGGTCCTGTTTACAAAGACCTAGGGGGCCCACTCCAGCACTCCCCACATGCAGGTACTCTGGTTGAGGATGAGGGACATGATGACCCACCTACCCGTATTGATAACCTGGCCCTAAGAGCAGGATATGTAAATCATTAACTGACATCTGTATAATTATGCCTCATCAATACACTGACTCGGCTCTTCACACGCTATCTGTCTGAATGCAAGGTTCCATCCCAATGGAAAACCAGCAGGACTGTACTACTGTACAAGAAGGGAGACATCCACAACATTGGCAACTATTGCCCGATCTGCCTATTGTCTGTCATCTACAAGCTGTTCGCTCGAGTCATCCTGAATAGGATTGGTAAAACACTAGATGAAGGACAACCAGGTGGGCAAGCCAGTTTCCACGAAGGATTCAGCACATTTGACCATATCCACATGGTAACCAAACTCATTGAGGTTTCTCGGGAGTTCAAGATGCTGCTTTATCTAATGTTCATTGATTTAAAGAAGGCCTTTGATTCTGTTGAGACTAAAGCAGTCATCGAAGTCCTAGCCAATCAGGTCGTTTGAACTCAATACATCAGGATACTCTGTGAGCTGTATTACGGATTCACTACCAGGATCTCACCATTCTACAAAGAAGTGATCATCCATATCAAGAGAGGGGTTTGGCAGGCTGATACCATTTTACTGAAACTCTTCAGTGCTACCCTCGAGAACTTCATGCGACAACTGGAATGGGAAGGAATGGGAGTGAAGATAGATGGTTGGCAACTATACCACTTCTGCTTTGCTGATGACATTGTTCTAATAAAACAAAACATCAGCCAAGCGACACAACTCCTGACTGATTTCGACTGTGAGTGTGGAAAGGTCAGACTACAGCTGAATCTCGCAAAGACAATGTTTATGAGAAACAGTCTCGTTCCTGATGTTCCATTCGCTCTCAACAGAACGAACATCTCCGAATGCAACAGCTATGTGTACCTAGGTAGAGAAGTCAACATGATGAATGACCTGGCACCTGAGTTGCACAGGAGGAAGAGAGAGGGTTGGAACACCTTCAAGAGCATCAAAGAAATAGCTAAGAGCACGAAGAACCTCTGGCTCTGGGCACTTCTCTTCGATTCCACTGTTCTTCCTGCATTAACATATGCCTCAGAGACTTGGGCCCTATGAAAACAGGATTAGAACGCTATTCGAGTCTCCCAAAGAGGAATCGAAAGAGCTATGCTTGGAGTATCACGCTTCACTCAAATGAGAGAAAGAATCCAGAGTTCTGACCTCTATTGACAGTCAAGAATCAGGGACGCTGTCTCGTTTGCTAAGGCATCCAAAATCAAATGGGCTGGATACATAATGAGATTTGGAGATGACCACTGGACTAGAGCCATTACCGACTGGATTCCACAGGATGTCAAAAGATCGTGTGGCCACCCACCTACGAGATGGTCAGACTTCTTCATCAAGACCCTGAGTGATCGATTTGAGGCTCTTCATGTTCTTGGAACCAGCAGACACCATTGGGCTACACTAGCATGCAACAGGGATGAATAGAGATGTTACTGGCGCCCGCTTGAGTGAATCAATGAGTAATGGGATGTCAAGTGATCAAGTGATCAAGTGACATCTGTAGAGTCCTACAAGGGAAACGAGCTGTCAAAGAGAAGCGAGATAACCATGCTGTAGGGAGGATTGCCACCCCCCCCCCCCGACTGTGGGATTGCCTCCCCCTCCCCAGTGTATGTATAAGAACCCCTGGGTAGGGGCCAATAAAGGGAGAACTGCTTGACCACCAGACTCTCCTGCTCTGCACTGTTCTTTCTCAGCTGGTTTCTCTTTCCACGGAGGCAGTGGGCGGCAGGAATCCCGTGGTGAACAGAGGGCTGGCAGAGGTTTCACGCCTACCCACTCCCTCTCCTTTAGGGAGTAAGTCCGGTGACTTCAGGAGATCGTACCCCAGTTTGCCGGGGTTGACTGGCCAGGATCCTGACAGAATGTGTTGTAGGGTGAAAAAAGGTGGGCGGGGTAGGATCCTCCTGGTACCTGGATTCAAGACCTTGGCTGATTTGGACAGATTTGGGATTGGGTTTTGAGGGAAGCAGGTCTTTGAAGACAGATTTGGAAAGAGGCTATTACTGAATCTTAATGGTTCATACTTTTCTGTTTCTTAGACACCTAACAGAGAAACAATCATGTATTTGAGTCATTATATAGATGGAACTTGACTGGAGTTCTTTGTCCCCAAGAATATCAGTGATATCTTTGTGCAGACAGACTATGGTTTGGTATGGATATAATGGAAACTCAAAACTTCTTCCCAACTGGAATATGGGTTTAAGGGTGTATCTTAAAACTGAGTGATGGTGTGCTTAACATGAAAAAAAGAGTGTTATTTTTAATAACAACTGTACTGCTGACAAATCCCCTTATGGGTCTATGGTAACAAGGGGACAGTAATTACATAGAGAAGAAAGCTCCCATCACTTGTTTCATTGTCACATAATGGAGGCTGGACTCTATATCCTTGGCAAGCTGTTCAAGGACATAGTTGCTAGGTGATTAGACTGTTTTCCTGGGAGGAGCTATTTCTCTGTTCCTGAGGAAACAATGCCTACCCTATGATAGCATTATGTACTTGGGTTTCTGCAATATGTTTCTTGCCTCTTTTTCCTCATGGGGACCATATAGGACAGTAAGAGAAGCAACAGAAAGTATAATGGCAGATGAGCTTCTGTCTCTTTTCAGAAAGCCTTGATCCTTGGAAAGTATGATTCAAGGTAATTTGAGCTTTTCACAGGCAGATATTTCAAGGTTGAAAGATCAGAGTTCTTCAGGACAAAATTCTTCAATTTGAATATTCTAGTTCAAATGACCTAATTTTGAACATGAGTTTGTGAAACAGGACATTTGGGACAAACCTATACGTGGGAGAGACTCCATTTAGTAATTGTTCTCACAGTGAGTCACTGCAGATACACACTTATAAGATCCACTGTGGGTGAGACTCAGTTCATTATAAACTAGTAATAACTCCTCTATTTTTTCCTCAAAGATCCTCACAGTACCAGACAGTACTGTGTACCTTGAGTTTTCTAAGCAATTCCTATGCTTTGGTCATTTTCACTTGTCTCTTGGAGAAAACCATAGTGCCATCCTAATATTGAAGTGATTGTTGGAAGAAGAATCAAGAAATCTTTCCTCAGTAGAATTATGCAAGAAAGAAGGACATTAAGAGTGAGAACATCGTGTGATCGTGTCTGGAACTATTTATCTCTGTGTCCTTTTTATTTCTTTTCATAGTATATGACATTCTCAGGCAGTCAGAATGATTGGAGAATTAGATTTGTGACACGAGGGAGGCAGATAAATGACATAGCCACTCTTGTGTTTGTGAATTCCAAAATAGTCCCTTTGAGTTCACATTAAGAATCGTTTTGAAAGTTCAAAGTTACTATTTTCAAGAGCCAAATTCTGCAAAGCTAAGATCATCTGGAGATCTAAAGGGAAGACCCTGAAGAAAGCTTGACAAATAGTTTATGCTGGAACAATAGATGACAATGCAAAATAAAGCAGTGCTCTCAACTCTGGATGAACATTAGAATTATCTGGGGGAGCTATTATAATGTTTATTCCTGGACTTTGGTGCTAACCAAGCAAATCACAATCTTTCAGGGTGATCACTGGGAATTGGTAATATAATAAGACAGACAAACTCCCTAAAGCTTTCTAGTGCTGCCAAGGTTGAGAACAAACAAAACTGGGAAACACCAAGTTTTTCTTATTCTGATCAGGAGGGTTATTCTGCATGCACTTGGAGAAGGCATTTGGAAATTGAGATTAGGAGAATAGCAGGATCTGGGTAGATCCCATGACAATGATCAGTTACAGCTAAAAAACTTTCCAGTTCCATTTACTACTAGAATCTGATAGTTGTGTGAGAGTTGAGGCAACATCCACAGGGCATCAACAATATTGCCACTTGAGCATGTGATTCTCAGGAGCCACATTAGGCTTGTTCTTCCCTCTTGGGAGACACCATTCCACAGCTGAGTGTCTGTAGCTCATCCTGAGTTGAATATGAAGCACAACACTTACCTGCCCTGACATAATTGAGTCCTATCCCAGCTTCCCTGGTGGGGATTCTAGTTAATTTTTTTTCTTGAGGTCAGTCACTCAGTCTGTCACTGTCCTCCCGTTGTTCATCGATTTGCTCGAGCGGGCCCAGTAACGTCTCCATTGGAGACTTTGTTGTTACTGTGTTTGGCATATTGAACTCTTTCGAGGCCCTGTAATTGAAATGAGTCCACTTTCTTGAGGTAAAAAACTTTAATATTATTTAGAACAGAGTATGATAAATATCACATTGCTTCTGAAATATATATACTATGTCAGCCCTTTTTGAAGATTTTCTTCCATCAATTAATTTTTTTGTTTCAATTTAGGTAGTGGGCTTACAGTACTATTAACTTTTATGGTTTTGATATGGAGTTACAATACCTTACCACCATCAAAGTGACCATTTTTCATCACCAACAGACCATTTTAACTCTATGAAACAGGGCGATGATAACTTTGAGGAACATTGAGAGACATAGTGAAATTGGTAATTCTACAAAGGAAAACACTTGAAATTTGAGGGAACAGGCTTAGATTGCATTGAAACTTACTCCTGTTAGATGAAAAATGGAAAATCAACAAAGTAAAATGATGAAATCCTTAGATTATGAATAATATAAGCCATCATTTTTAAAATTTTATTTTTATAAAGTTGCTCACAATAATTTATTGCATTAAATATTTCAACACCAATCCCACCACAATTACACCTTCCCATCACCATTATTTTGAATTTTCTCACCATCAGCCAAGGCTACCCTAAAGACAGATGCTAAGTAATTTATTTTGTATTATTTGTTATGAACTATCCACTAAAAATGATCCGAAATGGTTTCCTTAGATGAAAGTGTATGAAAATTGTTGTATCTCACCTTGGAGCCATTAAGCCCCTGTATAAGAGATCACTAATATGTTGTTACAGGTTGAGCTTTGTATGCTAATACACACACATACACGCACACATACACACACACATATATGCATTAATCAAGATCAGTCATCTTTTACTTTATACCCCATCAAGTATAGTGTGTTGCTCTTGATATCTCAGAGGCCCAAAGTATGAGATTTTGTGACCCACCTTCATGGCTGCATGCTCCAGGAATTCTAAAATTTTAAACAGAATGCCAGAGCTGGAGTTAAATTTTTATTTTTTTTATTATTTTTTAAATTAAATTAAATTAATTTATTTATTTACTTTTTTGCTTTTTGGATCACACCCGGCAATGCACAGGGTTTACTTCTGGCTTTGCACTCAGGAATTACTCCTGGCCGTGCTCCGGTGACCATATGGAATGCTGGAAATCACACCTGGTTCAGCCGCATGCAAGGCAAATGCCCTACCCACGGTGGAGTTAAATTTTTAACTGGATGGTATTGAGGGGGTCTGGAGGCATATTTGTAGCATGTTGCTCTCTCCCGAGATTTATTTGTGAATCTCTGAATCATGGCTGTTAATGAGCTTATATGGCATCCAGAGACAGTTAGTGGGCATAGCTGCCAGGTACCAGGAAGCACAGGGAGATGGGGGTAGTGGGTCTAGGCATTCTTTTGACTTGGATTTCTTTCCCTTAATTACCATGGGTATTTTAAATAATGGGAATTGCATCTGTAACTATGCTAGGATTTAACTCTTCAGTAAGGTAGAGTTGAGATGTTATTTATAAAAGACATTTAAAATTATAACCAGAAATATTGAATAACTGGAAGAAATATAAATAAAGATGCTTGACAATATTTCCACTTCCATCATCAAAGTTTAAGTGGCAGACTAATTTTTTTAATTTTTGACGTGGCAAAATGGCTTTAAGTATAAATTCAAAGGAGTACTCTTTTTTTTGCAGACAACATTTAGGTTTTTGAAAAATGTATAGTGTTAAAAAGTTCATAAAGATGATAATAGTCAGACTTGCATGACTTCAATCTTAATAGGATGATAAAATATCAAGTTATACTTTTTATACATCATATCCCTAAAGAACGACATAGAAAACCTCACTGGGGAAAGATGGAGATTATTGAATCTTTCTCAGTGTATGTGTAACCACTGTGAATAGAAATGTTTTCATCCAGAACAGGCGATTTGAATTTTATAACGAAGAAGTCTTAGGAATGTCACAGGTGGTGGTGATGCTGAACGGGAAAACAATTCTCTGTTTCTGTGCCAAGTCGGCTGCCTTTGAGATCAACAACCCTGTGCTTTCTAAAGCACTGCTGGATCAGATCCTTATTGGAAGTCAAATTAGACTATCACGAGAAAGAGTCTTATTTAATGAGAATATAATTATTTTCATTGTGACTAATAACAGTCATAATATGAATGACAGAATGTGTTAAGGAGATGGTTGGCTTGGTCACCAGCCTGGGAGTTTTCTATTGCCCCCTCCATAAGCCTTAGCTTTTTCAGCTACATGCTAGGATAGTAATTTCAGTGAATCCTAAAAAAACTTTGACAGAAATAGCAAACATAATGTATAATATAAAGTGTTCTTACACTTTTAAATAAATTAGGGAGAGAATGGAGAAGAGGAACTGATGTCAGAGGATAAGCTTAAATTAAATCAGAAAAATCCTGTAATGTAATAGTTTTGTTTTTAAAAAGTTTTATTTTGCCAGAAATGGGGATTGCAATATGCTACCCACTAGAGTTGAATTTCAGATAAACAAGCAAACCTTTTAATTTGTTCTTAGCATAATCACCGTGCAATAATTTTGCAAAATTGAAGACATAATTGTGCTAAAAATATAGAGCACCGTGTCTTTTGTTTGAAAACATTACATAGGTGGTCACTTATGTGCTCAGGATCACTCCCAATGGGACTTGGGGACCATACGGTATGTGAGAGATTGAACCTAGGTTGACTGCATGCAAGATAAGTGCCTTACATGCTGTACTGTTGCTCCATTCCTTCCTCTTCATCATTTTTTCACGTTTACAGCTGGTAGAGTGTTGTTTTAACTCCTTGGGCACAAGTCTCATCATCCTGCTTGGCTCTTTTTAGTCCTTCATTGATTACAATGGCAGTGCTGTTAATGATGCGTGTTCATGGCAAGGAGAATTAGGAGTGAGTAGGGATCTGATTCCTGGATTAGTTCCTGATGTCAACAAGATACTGAGATACTCAACACTGCATATACCTTTCAGTTATTTATTGTTTTGCCACTATTACCATATTCAATTTCCAGATTTAGTTGTCTCTGTTACTGTTAATGAACTCACTAATACTTAAACTGATCATCCCCTTAAAAATTCTTCACAATTAAACCTTTTTCTTTATTATTGAAGTAACATGGTTTGTGTAGGATAACATTGGTTTGCCATTTCTCCCTTGATGCAGGGAGCTTAAGTTTATAGGGTTACACCCCTCACAGTGCTCTTGAGGCACTCCCATTCCTCCGTGTTTATTTTTTAACTTCTCTGTGCTCTGCTTCCCCTGTAAGTCACCTATATCTCCAAATTAGTCCTAGTGACTTGTAAGGTCAGATCCTTCTGAAGACTATGGATTTTATATTTGTAAGTGAAATAGTGCTTTTCTCTTTCCCTTATGTCCTTTATGTAGTTTACTTTAGAAAAATATCCTTTTTGTATAGACACAGGAAGACAGTTAATGCTATGCTTTTGTAACTTGGGAGTTAATTGAGTCTGGATAATAATTACTCCTGGGCATCTGTCATGTTTACTCAACTTAAGCCTCAGTTGTCCTTAGTTTCTAACACCCCCAAAGTAGGATCCCAACGAAGAGACTGAATGGACCCAGAGCAAGTTGTAAGCTACCCTGGGATCAAAACGGCACAGGCCAAGTGCCATAAAATTTATAATAAGTTAAGAGCACAGTTGTGGACAAATTCTGTCATGACCCAAGGAGAAGTGACTGGACAAGAACCCTGCAGGGATTAGGAGGGACTAATCTGGTCTGAAGACTGTAGTCTGGAATCTATAACGAGATGTCCCCAGGAGAGTCAACCATAAGCTTAATATATCTTTTAGTGTGTTCATACAAAATGTCTAGAAAAATTATTAAGAAGTAAATCTAAGATGATTGTTTATGGACTAAGGAAAGGAGTATGTCCTTGAGAAATTCTGCCCTTGAGTGGATGAATCTCCTAGCAAGAGATTTTTGTCTTAGAAGAGCTTTCCCCAGAAGGAAGGGCTTTAATGATTGTGCTATCTCACCTGGGTATAGCTGCTCTTCCCCAGCCTTGGTGGATGGACTCTTGATGAAGGTAGAGAGACTGGGCATGGGGAGAGGAGCATGGAGGAAGAAGGAGAAGGAATATGGGAAATGGGTGAGACTGAAAGGAGGCAGAGGGAGGACAGATTGGAATAAACTGCAACTGATCACCAACAAGCATGGTGGCTCTGTTCCTGCCTTCATGTATCTGTTGGTGGCAGCTGCAGACCAGGGTGGGGAAGCAGCTCATGGCACATAATGCACGTGGGCCAGAGAGTGCCCATGCCTATTTGTGAACATACAGTTTGCAATAGTCTTAATACTTAAAATTTAGTCATGCAATTACTGTACCATACTTACCACCAAAGTATCCTTTATCAATGTCCCTAGGTCCCTTCTTAACTATCTTCCTACCTCCAACATGTCTTTATAAACTAAGTACTGTTATCAGATCCTAAGAAGTTGATTTCCTTTACAACCATCTATTCCCTTCTTTTCTTTTTTTTTTTTTTTTGAGGGGGAGGTCACACCCGGCGATGCACTAAGGTTACTCCTGGCTCAAGCACTCAGGAATTACTCTTGGCAGTGCTCGGGGGACCATATGGGATGCTGGGAATTGAACCCAGGTTGGCCGCATGCAAGGCAAACACCCTACCCGCTGTGCTATTGCTCCAGCCCCTCTTTTGTTTCTTTTCATGCCATCTGTGAAAGAGATCATTTAGTTTTTGTTTTCCTCCTTTTGTTTTCTTGTTAGTTTTGTGGCCAAACCCAGAGGTTATTCTTGGATACTCAGAGGTTATTCTTGGATCTGTACTCAGGAATTACTTCTGGGGTTACTTGGAGGACCATATGGGATGTCAGGGATTGAACTAGGGAGGTCGTATGCAAGGCAAGCACCCTAACCACTGTGCTATTTTTCCAGGCCCTTCTTCTGACTTATTTTGCTTAACATGTCACCCTTTAGCAAAATGCAAGATTTCATGTATTTTTTATGGCTGAGTTGTATTCTATTGTGCATAAGTACCACACTTTAAAAAATCTACTTATCTATTGTTGGGCACTTGGGTGATTTTTGGATCTTGGCTGCAGTGCTACAATGAACATAGATGCACGTATTATCGTTTTTTGTATAAGTGTTTTTGTGTACTTGGGCCTGATACCAAGGAGTGAAATTTAAAGGGCACATGGCAGTTCTTTTTAATGTTTCAAGAAGTGTCCAATCTGTTTTCCATATAGACTGAACCAGATTATAGCCCACCAACAGTGAATAGGAGTTCTTATTTTCACTGCATCCCTGACAACCCAAGTTGTTTTTGGTCTGTTGATAAAGTACTTTTTTGCTAGTGTAAAGTGACATCTCAATTATTATTTGTTTTGTTTTGGCAACACACAGTGCCCAGGCCTTGCTCCAGGTTCTGTCCTCAGGGATCACTCCCAGGGAACTAGAGATGATACCAGGGATTGAAACTGGGTCAGCTGCTGCTTTATGTATATTTAATATTATTCCTTTGACTCTGTTCTTCCATTAACATTTTAGCCATAACTTATTTCCTTTTTCTCTCCTTGGATTTTTGATTGTTTTATTTATTTATATAAATTTTTAAAAATTTTATAAAGTAGTTCACAATATTTGATTGCATTTAATATTCAAACACCAATCCCACTACCTGTATACCTCCCCACCACCATATTTTGAGTGTATCCATCCTGAACCCCAATCCCTGCCCTAAAGTAGAAATGAAATAGTATAACATTTCCCGCTGGGGTTGTTTGCCTCCTACTTTGAACCCTATCAAATGTCATGCAGTACTGTTGGAATATGGGTAGAGTGTTTCCTATGACATTTCGCGTGGTTGGATTTGAGGCAGGTCCAAGAAAAGGTTCACTCCTGGGTGAGACTCAGCCATGAGCATGGAAGCGGTTGAGTTCTGAAGGTTTTCAGCTGCTGGGGCTTGTTCTCTTCTGGTAATTCTGAACTTTGTATTTATACTGCTTTGTATTTGAAGTGCTGTATATTTGGACCTACTTTTCTATTTCCCTTATAGCCTTTTTATATTTTGCTATAGAGCAATATTCTTTGGTTAAACACAGAAAGACCATTAATGGTTTCTCCTAATATTTGGGACTTGATTGATTCTGAAATATATCTACTGGGCATCTGTCATAATTTCTTAACTCAGGATTAAGTTGCGGTAGTTCCTACCACTCCAAAAGGGAGATCCCGCTGTGGAACTGGGAAGGCCCCAGGGCGAGTGGCAAAGCTAACCTGGCATTGAAATGGGACAGTCTAGAAAGCATAAATGCACGGTCGATTCAAGCTGTTATGATTTAAGAGAAAGGATCTGCATGGGGAAGAACAAGCTGAACTGGCCTAAGGACTTAATATGGGATTTATGGTAAAAGCCATGCTTGTTCTCAGAGCCCAGAGAACTAAGTGTTAAAAGCCTGGCTTGCTCTCAGCCCAGAGAACAAAGTGTTGGGATCTTTGTCTCTTACTATGTTTATCCAAACAACTGCAAGTATTGATAACTCATACAACTAGAGCAATGTAGATGCCCCTGGGAGATAGAGTGTCTCCTTTAGTTAATCTCCCCAAGAGAATTGTTTATCTATGTAAATTTCCATATGTAACTGATCAATCACACCTATGTCCTTACCTCAAGCCCCCTCAGATGTTCTATAAGTATGTTCACAGCTCTGCATTAAATAAGCCATTTTAACCATCAGGCTGTGGTACCCCATCTCCCAGTCTTTATCTCTCTATTGTGGAGGTCTGGGGTGGTAGAGAGGCAGCTCTGTGCCACCGAACACAGATGCGGCACAGAAGAACCCCAGTTTAATTTGTTAACTCAAAGACCACCACTTTCGAAATCAGAAGTTGGAGAAAATATATATCATTTCCTAGGGAGTGAGCCCGTAGCCAATCTCTAGACCTAGTCGCATGCAATTCAATTTTACTGTTTTTAAAGTTTTGACTGATGATATCTTGTCATACCTTAAAGTTAAATTTCTAAAATGGATATGTGAAAGATGGTGGGAATAGGAGATGTGCACTGCTTTTTTGCTGATGATGGATGCTGAATTTCTAGAGGGTTATGGTATGGTTCAATAGGTTGATAGTGTTTTTTTTTTTTCAGATTCTCTTTGATGTTCACTGTCTCTATTCTACTTGAGGTTGAGGTCCTGACTGCTTCTGTCTGTATTAGTGTTGCACCCAACTATTATTAGTTTTTACCACTTGCTCTTTGATTTCTGTATTGTTTTTGACAATACTTAGAGCACAACTTTCTCCATAGTCTGATCGAATTGAAAAGAAGCTCTTTTTGGCCAGGTGATCTTTGAAGTCTTCTCTGAACTCAAGAGAGCTTTCCCCAGTTGGATTTCCCACTGATTTTATCTGATAAACTTCCAGCTGATCTAGTGTTTCACTTGTGTCTGTCATGAAACTATCAATTTCTATATAATTGTTCATGACCAAGATTTCCATCAAAATTTTATAATGCTGACAGACATTTCTTTCTACTGAAGTGAACGAATTTCCTTTGAGTGGGAAAGTGACAGACTATTTCCAACAAAGCTTTTCTCAGCTGAAGAAGGTCTATTCTGCTGTTGTAGAATGTGATCAGGGACAGTGGACTCACTTTTGTCAAAGTAACAATCCTCTTCTTTAAGAGGCCATTGGGAATATGAGACAGTGCCTACAGTTCTCACCTTGATCTTCCTGGTATAGACTGTCTCTTAAGAGAGAACTGGGTGAGGGTGATTTGGGACTCTGTTTTTGACCCGACAGACCAACAGTAGAGCTTCGCTTACTCATAGGTGCTAGAAAAGGAAGAGGGTCCCAGATCTGTGATTTAGATCATGGAACAAAGAGTTAATGTGAAAATAGCTGGTCAGCTTCTCATTCCAGGGAGAAACCAATTTCCTGGGGCTGGGGCTGCAGGAAGCAGGAGCACTGTCTTCTTGGCTGTAGCTGCCTGGATCAAGTTTCCATCACACTGAACTGTTCTTACTGAGATTTATTTGATTTTCTTGAAAAATGTTCCTCCATTTTCCATAGACTTTAAATCATTGTTTTAAAATATATTTTCTTCAATTAGAGTTGTTTCACTGAAGAGAAGGTCTACAGAGATTTTTATACCACTACTCAGAGCGTTCCTCTTTTATAATACTTAAAACATGTCATGGATTTCATCCCGAGGAAGAACCATAATTCACTGAACTCTTTAAATTTCAAGTGTTTAAATGATAATATTAAAAAAATGCTGTAGTGAATAACTATGTAGATTGATCTTTGCATAAATATATGACTATTTTCTTAGGATATATTCATTGAAGTTTCAAAAATGCTGCTGTTAGCTCTTGACTAATTCTCACTAATGGGCTGGAGTGATAGCACAGCGGGTAGGGTGTTTGCCTTGCATGCAGCCAACATGGCTGATTCGAGTTCGATTTCTCCACCCCTCTCGAAGAGCCTGGCAAGCTACCAAGAGTATCTCGCCCACACGGCAAAGCCTGGCAAGCTATCTGTGATATATTCGATATGCCAAACACAGTAACAATTGTCACAATGGAGACGTTACTGGACCCACTCGAGCAAATCAATGAACAACAGGAAGAAAGTGACAATGGCCTACAACATTTTTTCTTAAATTCTGTTTTTATAACATCATTATGTTTAACAGCAAAAAAGCAGACCCGTTGGCACCTTCTGCTTTAAAGGTCCTATCCCTTATGTATGATCCATTTTAGTCTATTTTCTTTAAGAAAGACTTTTTGATCGAGCAGCAAAGGTGAACTTTAAAGTTATTAAAGTAATGTGACTTTTCTGATATTTATAATGAATTTTTCCTAATTATAGAATTATTCTTGAATTTCAGATGTTACCCTTACCAAGTGTCACCCAACTCTCTCTCTCCCTCTTTTTCTCTCTCTCTGTCTCTCTCTTTCTCTTTCTGTCTGAGTATTGCTAGTTTATCAATCTTGTTTGTTTTTTCAGAGAACCAGCTCTTGGTTTCATTGATCTTTTGGATTGTTTTCTGAGAATTCAGCTTGTTGATTTCTGCTTTAAGTTTTATAATTTCCTTCCTTTTATCTTCTTGGGCTCTTTTTATTAGTCATTTTCCATTTTCTTAAGTTGTACAGTCAATTTATTTGAATAGACCCTTTCTTCCTGTCTGATCAATGGTTGCATAGCTATGAACTTTCCTCTTAACACTGCTTTTGCTGCGCCACATGAGTTCTGGTAGCCCATGTCCTTATTCTTAATTGTTTCCAGGTATCTTTTAATTTCTTCTCTGATTTCCTCTCTAATCCATTGGTTGTTCAGTAACATGCTATTTAATTTTAAGGTGTTTGAGTTGTTTCTCTACTTCTGATTGTGATTAACTTCTATTTTCCACGCATCATGATCTAAGAAGATATCTGGAATGATTATTATTCACTTGACCTTATGGAAGTAAGTTTTGTGTCCCAGCATATAGTCTGTCTTGGAGAATGTCCCACGTACATTGGAGGAGAATGTTTATTCAGCTTTTGGAGGACATACATATGGCTTTATATATATGTATATATACATATATATGTGTATATATATATATATATATATATATATATATATATACTGTCCTCCCATTGTTCATCGATTTGCTTGAGTGGGCCCAGTATGACACTTGTATCCATCATGAGACTTGTTGTTACTGTGTTTGGCATATTGAATACATCATGGGTAGCTTGCCAGGCTTTGCTCTGCGGGTAAGATACTCTCGGTAGCTTGCCGGGCTCTCTGAGAGGAGCGGAGGACTAAATCCCTTTCTTTCAGTGCTTCCTTCCAAGTAAGTCTGTCTTCACTGAGTTTCTAGTTGCTGCACTGAGAGGTGACAGAGTGATGTTGAAGTCTCCAGCTACTATTGTGTTGCTCTCAATGTTCTCTTTGAAATCTACTAGTAGTTGTTTTAAGTATTCTTCTGGTGATCTTGAGTAACAAGCAGTGCCCTTGATACTGCTGTGCTGACTCCATTTCCTAGGACTGGGGTCCTTTAAACTATTTTAATAATCTCAATTCTTTATTTTAAATTTTAAAGAACTAATAATCAGACAATACTTTTTACAATAATAATCTTCACAATGCAATAATCTTCACAAAGACCTTTGGTCATATTGGTACCCTATTCATAAAAGTCTTACAGCATGTAAGATATCACTGTTTGATTTATCATGTTCTACTTTTGATACTGCTCTATTTATTATTTTTAACTCCCTTGCAGGAGTTCTAGCTAGTGGGGACTATTTAGTTTTTCCCTGAGTATATAGTATCAAGTTTTACCATATCTCCCATCTGAATTGCTTCTCTAATATATTTCCATCTGTTACTTCTAATTATCTTTAAAGGCATAACATAATAACAGGAGGAAGCTAACCTTTCCAAATATGACTATATTCAAAGTGGTGGTGGGGGGGACAAAATCATTGATGCAGAAGAGAGAGGTAGAAATATGTTTAAATGAATGAAAAATTAGGTACATACAAAGCATGTTTCATATTAAATGGAAAAGGTTGAACTATTTAAAGAGTACTCATTCTGGAAAATGTAAAACTTTAGTTTTACCTCATCTAACAAAACTCTACTTGTCTAAATGTAAGTTTCCATAAGAAGATTTCTCTCTATAAAATAACTCTCCTGGTCTTTTTCATTTGCTTCTCTCAATGTCCCCTTAGAGAAAAAAAATATGTGATTGGGGCCTTTGGGAGGAGGATCTATTCTAATTTGTGGAATGGTCTGTTTGACTGGACAAGTTCTAGTCTATCTTGCAACTCTTGGGAGTCTATAGTTTAAACTTCCTGAGCTGAGTGCTAAATTTCCTTAGAGGATGAGACTCTGGTCATAGGTCACAACTTCATTTTATGATGTTCTCTCGTATACATTAAAGGCAGTTTTTAAAATTATGCACATCTTTGACAACATTATCTGCTTCCCAATTTTTAAACTTAGAGCAGGAGTGAATATTTCTAAAATCCAAAAAAGCCAAAACCCAAAAGCTATACAAGAGGAAAATTAACATTTATCTATAAAGTGTCTCAACATGTCTTTTCACAATAAAGGTCATGGTGGAATATTTCACTTCTGTAAACGCTGTCCATTGGTATATTTCTCTTGACACGTATTTTTTTTGCCATATACTTTAAGTTGTGTCATATTGTTTTTACTGTAGTGTGAACTTGTTAAAGGAAGACAGTGTTATAGTCAGTTTTGAACACCAAAAGTACTTCCAAAATAGTAGATGTTGAGTGATATCAATTGTGCTGAAGAGCTTTTATGATTACTTCAAGCTGGCTCCTGCTACAATGATTTCTTCTAAATAATAATGTTATTGAATTTGTTTTGTACTTCACAATTTTCAAACTGCATTTCATATGACATAGCTTACTTTAGTGAATCTTAAAAAAATCCTATGAGATGAACAGAACAAATCTTATTTCCATTTCTTAGGATAAAAAGATCTCAGAAAGGTGAGATACTTACTCAGGGTCACAGAGCTTACAAATTACAAAATTCAGTGCTTCTCTCTTGGAAAGTAACTCTTTTATCCCCTCACTTCTATTTCCCATATGACAGTGAAACCCTCAGGTGACTTTTCCAGAAGTGTAAAGAATCACACAGCATTAGCGATAAGTGACATTTCTAAGGCATTCGTTGAAGGTTGATGTGAAATTCCATCTGACATGTTTGCAGCAGCCTTAATTATTTAATCAATTTAATAACAAGAATATTTAAAGCATCCACAAAAATCACTGGGCATAACCAATTTCATCCATAAATCAGACATTTCGCACCTCAATTTTGACTCTTGAGTTCTGTTTTGTGAACTAATTGGCAACACTTGATGAAAATTTAAGACATAGAAAGAAAATAACACGTGGATCAACCACATTGACACAAGGAAATTAATACACAAATATTACTAGGCTTGGAAGCTGCCAAGAAAGAGCCCCAGCAGTGTGGTTAGCTGCAATTATGGCTGAATGTCATAAAGCAATTTTGGCATATCATGGTACCACAGGAATCAGTGATCTCTCAGCTTTTGCTCTTCTAGTCACGTTTCAATCTCACATGAATTCATCCTTGCAAGTTTTCTTTTTTTCTGTTTTGTTTGTCAGAAAAGTAATTTGACTACATCCTGCTATTCGTTTTGTGATTTGAGGATGTCGTGAAAGCAGTTATCTTGCAAGCTGGACTAGAACAGAATGTGTCAGTCTGATTTATAGGAATTGCTGTGATTCTGCTACGATGAGCAGGCAACTCCATATATGATGGTGCATATGCACAAATGCCTTTTTACAAGAATGGTTCTGCTCAAATTTAATTTTAATGCTTCTGTAATTACATGGTTATTATTGAATGTTTGAGTAGAATCAGCTTTTTGTTACTCTGTGCCTTCTTCTTTGGTGAAATCTGGCATAATTTTTTCTGAATCAACAATTGAAAATTAAAAGAGTCCCTTTCTGAGTTCAGACTCGACTACAGATCTGACTGGAAAGGTTCCAGTGACTAAACATAATTTTATCTAACACGCAATTTGGAGTGTACTCCAAAAAATGTGACATGTGTGATAAGTAAGAACACTCAAAATTGATAAGAGGTTTTATAGTTAGTTTTTTTTCATATAGCAAGATGAGAGAAGAGAGCTTATTAATAGGAGGTATTCTATTCAACTCTTCAGTCAATATGGATTAGGAAGAAGGTTTATATATTAGCTCTCTAGTGGCATTTTATTAATTTTCAACCTACACTATACTTCCAAATTAAAATGACATATGTTTAAGATATTTCCACTACTGTTTCTTTATTTCAAAAAATTGAAGTCACTCATTTAAGCATGTATATGATTTTCAAAGCAAGAACATTTTTATATTTATATGGTGCTATAATAACAAAATATAATAACAAAATATTCTATAATAACAAAAATAGCGATAGCACAGTGGGTAGGGCGTTTGCCTTACAAGCGGCCAACATGGCCGACCCGAGTTCGATTCCTCCGCCCCTCTTGGAGAGCCCGGCAAGCTACCGAGAGTATTGGATATGCCAGACACAGTAACAACAAAGTCTCCAATGGAGACGTTACTGGGCCCGCTCGAGCAAATCGACGATCAACGGGAGGGCCTTTACCTTTTTTTTTAACAAAAATAGCAAGAATATTTTTATATTTATATGGTGCTATAATAACAAAATATCCATTTGAAGATAAACAATAAATGGCTGATTAGAAATAATACATGCTCATTGTTAATGAGCAGTCCCAAACTTTAAAAACTATAAAGATAATGAAAAGTATGTGAAGCCACTCTTTCACTCTATTTGCTAATCTTTTTTCAAATATCTTACCATACATTGGCAAACACAAGAATACTTATTAAAATTATATCAACCTGAGTTTTTATTCTTTTTTATTCAATAACACTTTGTGTTCAACTACTCTATACCAATAAAGGTTTATATCATCATAATTAATTTCTACAAAATTTTCCAGTGTGAAAATAATACTTTGAAAATAATATATGATACTTAATTCCCTAGTAATAGATTTTCAGTTTTGAACTTTTGCATATAATATTGATTCAAAGTCACAACTATGTGTGACTTTGTGTAAGTCATTAAATACATTTTAGGGGGCCCATTTCTGTGGTTCTCAGGAGACCTCAAGATACCAGTGTTGAACTTAAGGCTATCACATACAAAATGTGCGCCAATTTATTAAGCTATCTACATAGCCTCGATTCAATAATTACTTTAGGGCATTTCATGTGTGTCTGACATTATTCTAGGCACAGTTGATATAGCAGCTAGATATTTAAAACCTTTGCTTTTTATGAATCAGCATTCTATAGGACACAGAATAATAATTAAGAAAATAAGAAAATTTCAAGTAATAAGTAATACGGTAATACCTTTGTAGAAAAGGTGAATTACCCGAGTAAGAGGGAAATGACAGAATGACTTAAGAAAGGTGCTTATAAGAATATAAAATTTTACCAAAACCTGAAAGAAGGAGTATATAAGAATGACTTTTCTAGTTAATTATCCCTGCTCTATTTTGGATGAAATGGAGTGTTTGAAGAATAGAAGATTGGGTTGTATGGTTTCAGTGCAGTGAACTCCAGAAAATGTGTTCAGTAGAAAGAAATAAGAATGGAGAAGTTGGCAGAGGTCAATCTATAGGGCATGGGTGCTTATGAGTAGGAGTTATATTTTAGTCTAAGTAGAGTTTTTTTTCAAAATTTTAAATTATAGAAGAGTTTAAATGTGATATGTACACTGATTTTTAGATGAATAAGGCACTAATTTTGAAAGTAAGCCTTTAATAAGATGGTCAGACTTCTTCGTCAAGACCCTGAATGATCGGTTTGAGGCTCTGCATGTTCCTAGAACGAACAGATGCCATTGGGCTATGCTAGCACGCAACAGGGATGAATGGAGACGTTACTGGCACCCCCTCGAGTAAATCGATGAATAACAGGGGATCAAGTGATCAAGGCACTAATTTTAATTTTTATTTCATCAAATATTTCTGGAGTAATTGTTTCATATCAACCATATTGAAAGGGGTGACAGGGATTAAGTAATAACCAAAAGAGGAAGATCTCGTCCTTTTCAAGCTGACAGTTTAGATTCATTTCCACCTGAAATTTTATAAGGTATGCGTGAAATATATGTAAAAAATAAATCAAGATAATATAGTATGTTTGTGTGTGAGAGAGACAGGGAGAGAGACAGAGAAAGAGAGAGAGGAGAAATTAAGAGATAGCACTGTTTTAGGTAGGATGATCTGACTGTTCTTTTAGAGGTGATGACATTTAAAGATCTAAAAGATGTAAAATGCGAACCAAGGAATATGTACATGATTGTTTTGAGCAGAGGGAATGGCCATCAACAAATTTAGAAATTTTATTAGTAGGTCTAAACTATCCAGTTGAACATAGAGCACAGAGGACAAATGTAAAATCAAAGAGACAGTCAGGGGCTTTAAGGTCAAAATGGAAATTTCAGATTTAAACATAATGGAAAATAGTTGTAAAGTTTAGGAGATGCATGTTTTCATGTATTTTATTATTAATTTATACATTTTTAATTATAGCTTAGGTGTTAGGGTTCAATAACATTCCGGTTTCTGGCATTGATAGAAAGATACTTCCCATCCCTGCTACTGATGTGCCTGCCCTTCAGCCTCCCCTCATCCCTATGTCTGTTCTGGTTCCACAGTCCTTCCCTCCTACTCCTGCCTTCATTATTTCTTAATTTACAGTTATGGTTTGGGGCATACTGTTATGTATCTTAGAGACGCTGTTATTTCCCTTACACCTGTGTGTTCCAGAGGTTCCATTTATGTCTTTGTCTTACTTCCCAGAGCTTATGCATTACCTTCCCCCTTACTTTCTCACTAACTTAGCACTCTCAGCTCTGTATTCTAGTATTCATGGCTTGTCATTTTGTTTTTGTTTTTGGGATACACCTGTGCACTCAGGAATTACTCCTGATGGTGCTCAGAGAACCAATCAAGATACCAGAGGTCAAACCCAGGTTGGCTGTGTGCAATGCAAGCGTCCTACTCTTTGTACTATCTCTCCAGTCCCAGACTTGTTTTATTATTGACATTTTACTTTCCCGTGATTTGTTTCTCTGTATATGCTCTGTCTTATTTTTCTCATCATGATTCTTTCCAGTTCATCCACATTGGTGTGAACTGCATGACTGTATCTATTCTAGTGGCTGCATAATATTCCATTGTTTAGATATAACACAATTTTTTTTTTATTGTTTTGGGGTCATACCTAGTGTACTCTGTGGTCACTCTTTGTTCTGAACTCAGGATTATTCCTGGGAGACTTGGGAGATCATATAGGAATTTGGGAATCAAACCCAGGTTAGGCAAGTGCTCTACCAAGGGTGCTATCACTCCCGCCCCTGTGCCACAACTTATTTATCTGCATGTTTATTGTTGAATATTTGTATTGCTCCCATATCCTGACCAATATACTAAGAGCTGAACTGCTTGTATTTTTAAGATCATCTCTGCTGCCTAATCAAGGGAGAAATGGTATTAGTGGAGGAAAGAGTTAGAAAAATATTATGCTAATTCAGAGCAAAAATAGTGGTGGCTTTGCTATACTCCATACTGGCATACAATCACAGGAGTTATTCAAAGTTTACTAAAAAGGAAGAGTTAATAGAATTTACTGATGAATGGATTTACTGTCCTAGAGATAGGAAGGAGTCATGCATAGCTTCAAATTGGTTTAAATTGATATATTGTGAATGGTGGCGTCAGCTCTGAAGATATACACAAGGAAGTAAATGATAAGGATAAAATATGATATTAGATGGGGCTGGAGTGATAGCACAGCAGTAGGGCATTTCCTTGTGTGCAGCCGGCCTGGACGAGCGAGGTTTGATTCCTCTGCCCCTTTCAGAGAGCCCAGCAAGCTACCGAGAGTATCTCGGCCGCACAGCAAAGCCTGGCAAGCTACCCGTGATATATTCAATATGCCAAACACAGTAACAAGTCTCACGATGGAGACATTACTGGGCCCGCTTGAGCAAATTGATGAACAGAGGACAGTTGGGTATATTAAGTTACAGATACCTAGTAGACTTCTATGAGCAGATACTGATTTATAAGTTGAATGTATAAATTTGGAGTAATGAAACAAACTTGGAGATCATAGTAGCTATAGAATAAACAAAACCAAGGAGAAACAGAAAGACAAAAAGAAATCAAGACTACTTATTGGGAGTGATGTGTAGAGAGGACAGAAAATGTTGGAAGAAGGAGCCTGAGGAACTCTAATAATTAGAAACCAGATGAAGAACTGTAAGGAATGTCCAGCACTAGAAGAAAGTCAAAAAGAATTTCAAGAGTTAATGAATCAGGTAATTGAAGAAGATAGCATGATCAGCATGTCAAATGATGCTGGCAATTCAAGCAGAAGACTGATATTTGACTACTAGATCTAATAAAGCTTATGATGTGCATGCAAAAGAGGGCTTGTGTAGATGATAGCCTATGGACAGAGAGAAAAGTGAGAAAACAGATATGAAGATTCTAGATAATGAACTTTACTCCTCTCCCTCTTCCTTTCTATAAAAGCCAGCAAATAATAAGCTAGAATGTAATGTGGAGTAGAGGATGCTGGTTGTCATTAAGGTGATGATTAAATTCTAATAATTAGAAATGAGAGAACTTTAAAACATACAACTATGATTAGATTCATTTTGACTTTGGATGAGGTTCATATCATGAGAGTAGAATCAAGATTAGTCAGAAAGTTTTTGCATGAATATAGGAAAAATATGATAGTGGTTTTGATTAAAGTGTGAATAATATGGTTAGCAAGAGAGGGGGATATATTTGAGCTATGTTTTATAGGTAAAGTAGAAAAGACTTGCTGAGCTGGCTTTAAGAAATAAGGGTAAGAAGGAATCAAGGACAGCCAAGTTTCTTTCTGAGGCAATTTGGCACTCGGAGGTGCCATTAATAGGAAGGGGAAAAACAGGAAACTTCCAAGTTATATTAGAGGTATACAAATTTTCCTTCTTAGTTGTTAAGTTTGAAATTGCATTATATCTTTTAAGTATAAGTGGTTTAAAGTGAATCTGCTACCTCAAGGTGTAAAATTTTTGTTGTATGTATTTCTAAACTCAACATATGTTTGAGTTTGTCCATTTCCTTATATTCTTGACAACTGAACTTTGTGATCTTTTTATTTATTGGTAAACTAATGGGAACAATTCTATTTCAAGGTAAAGGAGAGATAGTACAAGATGCAATGTGCTTGCCTTGCACACACCTGACCTGGTTTGAATCCTCAGCACTGCATGTGATCTCCTGAGCATCACTACTAGTGATCCCTGAACACAGGGTCAGAAGTCCTGAGAACTTCCAGGTGTGCCTCACTCAAACATATTTCAAGGTATTTTATGTGGAGCGATAGCACAGCGGGTAGGGCGTTCGCCTTACACGCAGCCAACATGGCCGACCCGAGTTCGATTCCTCCGCCCCTCTCGGAGAGCCCGGCAAGCTACCGAGAGTATTCGATATGCCAGACACAGTAACAACAAAGTCTCCAATGGAGACGTTACTGGGCCCGCTCGAGCAAATCGACTTAACACCAATTTGAATTATTTTGTTTTTGGTGGAGAGAAGTTTTGTGATATGTGTGTATGTGTGTGTGTGTGTGTGTGTGTGTGTCTGTGTGCGTGCACGAGTGTTTGTGAGTGACTGTCTTTGTGTCCTTCAGTAATTTTCTTATTGATATATGAGTTATTTTTATATTAGAAATTACAGTCATTTATTAAAGATATGTTGCAACTCTTCATCTGAATTATCATTTATCACTGAGTTTTACTTGTGGTGAATATTAGTTTTGTGATATAAGACAAATTTGGATGGAGTAGAAGCTGTTAATCTTTGTTTTTAAAATTCTTGCTTCATATTATGTTTATGTAACCCAGATGTCAGCTTTCCTTTCAGAATTAAATAAGATTTGTATAATCCTCCATTCCATGTCCCATGGGAAGTTTTTTCTTATAACATATGCAAATTTCTAATACAATATTTTAGTATTTTTTGAGCTTCTGTCTCACTGACTTTTAACTTTATACACATCTGGTTTTTGAGGGTTTTTTTAAAAAATTTTATGCTAACTTATTTACCATTCCTTAACTTCCTTAAAATGCTTTCCCACAAGGGATTGTGCCTTATTTACATTTCCAAATGACCAATCAGTTCACTGTATACTAAATGCCACATTACCAATTTAAAATACCATCATTATTATGGGGGGTTGGAGTGGAAGTGGGGGAAGGTCCCCAAGCAGTGCTCAGGAGGCTAGGGGATACCACTCAGAGATTTTGATTAGTTCAATAGTTCAATGCTCAAATATTACCTGGGCTAACCCTAGAGTGTAGGATAACACTGTTTTTTCCTTCCTGCATAGCCTCAGGTAGTTTGGATTTATTGGGTTGCTCCCATCACAGTGCTCCCATTCCTCTGTGTTTAATTGTAGCTTCTTTCTTTGTGCTCTGTTGATTTGTAAATATTGTTTTTCTCTTCTCCCTATGTCCTTTTCATAGTTTATTCAGAGCAGTGTCCTTTTTGTATGGATATAAGAAGACATGCTTTTGTAATGTGACTCTCAGCGATATTTTATTCCTGGGCATCTGCTTCCTCAACTTAAGCCTCAGTTGCCCTCACTTCCTAGCTGCTCCCAAAGCAGGGTCCTGACAAGGGACTGGATGAAACTAGGGCAAGCAGGTAAGCTATGTGCTACCCTGGCATAGAGATGGGCCTGGCCAAAGCACCATAATGCTTAACTGTAAGTTAAGAGCTTGGTCATGGACAAATGCTGTCATGATTCAAAAAGTAATAACTAGATTTGGACCCTGTTAGGGTTAGGGATGATTAATCTGGCCTGAGCTCTGTAGTCTGAGTCTGCAGGCAAGATGTTCCCAGGAGAGCAGCCCTACAAGTCTCAATGTTATCTCTTACTGTGCCCATACAAAAATAGCTAGTATTGATTTGTTGACAGTTATTGCACTGAGGAAAAGAGAAAAACACTTTAGAAGGTATTTTGCCCTGGAAGGTTTTAGAATACCTTTTAGGTGGGCCCTCAGGAAGGGCTTTCTTATGTTGATTTGGCTACCTGACTGGGTGGAGTCTCAGCCCAGACTACAAGGGATTTGGGGAGAGGAGGGAGCTGGAGAGAGGAGAGAGCAGGCTGCAAGATGGACCACGGAGAGACTAGAAGGGGAACGCGTGCTTGAGAGAACCTAGGCCCTCCATAACATAAATTTCTTCTATGGTATAAACGTCCTTGTAATAAACTGCTACTAAGATCAACCAGCCATGCCCTCTTCTCCTCCTTCGTCTGCCCTTGGCCAACAGCCATCCTGATCCAGGCCACATACAGTGGCTCAAGAGCACTCAACGAGGGGGCTGAGACAGTGCTGTCTAGAGAGCCCGCGAACACACAACCTTCTGCGTGTATAGTTTTTTTACACTAGAGTGCTTGGGAATCTTTACAGTAGTACTTGGTAATGCTTGTGGGACCATAAAGTTCCAGTGTTGGGCACATGAAAGGTTGGTACCTATAATCCTGTATGATATCTATGACACCCATAATTGCCATTTTAATGCTTAAATTTATTCAGAACCCATAACTGTGATCATTCCTATTTCTAGATCCTTTACTATATTGATCTGGATAGAATAGAAAATAATTTTTAAAAAAATTTAGATAAATTGCTTTATATTTTATGTAATTTTTAGGTGTGCATCATTGAAAATCAATGTCTTTATAATACATTACTTTCACATTAAAAGCCCATGTATTCCTTCCATACATTTGTTCTCTTTATCCTTATTTACCTCCCCACACATATTGCTTTCAATTACATTAATATGTTATTAACTCATTTATTCAATATTTATTGAATATTTATGATATGTGCTACTCACCTAGTGATGTTAGAAACACAATGGTGAACAAGGAATACAATTTATAAGTGTAAACAATAGCCACGTGTAGCTTAAATGTTACTGGAAGTTACAGATAATTAAAAATGTAATGATTTTGAAAAAATATTGTAAAACTACCATTATTATTTGTTTTACTTTTCTCTCTCTTTTGTAATTGAATTACCATAAGATATACAGTAAAAACACCATAACTGTGATGAAGCAACTAATTAGGGTACAGTGGTAGTTATTCAAAGGGTTATTTTATAGAGATCAGTTGGAAAATAATAATTTGACATTGAACCTGAAAATTGAAAGATGAGATGACCATAGAGAACCGAAAGGACCAAATGGTCTCTGGTTGAGAAACATAAATCTTCTTCTTCTATGGTTCCTTTTTCATGCTTCAAATGCCGGCTCTCAGGTTCTGTAATGGTGCTTCTTTTTCTTTTCTTGACCTTCATTGGTGGTTCTATTTTTATCTCCTTTTTCTTCTCTGGGAATTCATATTTTCTTGTCTTTCACTATTTTGACTTTTTGTTTGCTTTTTTATTTTTTGGATCTGACCCAGCAGGTCAGGGGAGGCTACCACAAGCACAGGGCTTGGATGTAGATATACTCGGGATGCTATGTGGAGCTGGGGATCAAATCTATGCTTTTCCTATACAAAACATATATGTTGGCCCTTTGAGACATCTCTTCAAGTCTTGTTTCAAAGAGTTATTTATTTCTCTAATTTATCTTAGAAGTACGCATGAAGGTACCAGCAGAGGAACAAAGGCATGTGGGTCCCGGGGCTGAGATCTCCAAGCCTGCACGGATCGGGGCTGAGCATACTCCACCCAGTTCTTCCATATTCCAGTAGGCAGGGGTCACACCCATGAACTGGCCCCCTGGTGCCATGTAATCCCATCAATGGCCAAGACCCAGAGACTATAAAACCCAGCTCCCGGAAGAGAACAGCGCAGAGTCTCCTGCCCCCGCACCTGGCTGTCCTCGCCGGGGCCCCTTGGAGGGGAGCGGGTTGAGTTTCCCTCCCCAGCCCGACCAGGGTTCTGGCGCCGAAGACTTCCAGAACCAGCCACCACCATACAGAGACCAATCTCCACACGCATGAAGGTACGGTGGAGAAACAAAGGCATGCAGGTCCTGGGGCTGAGATCTCCAAGCCTGCTTGGATGGGGGCTGAGCATCCTCCACCCAGATCCTCCATATTCCAGTAGGCAGGGGTCACACCCACCAACTGGCCGCATTCGCAGCCGCGTGATATCTTATTATCTCATTTTTACTTTGGACAAACTGGCAGGCTACCAAATGTAACCTGCTCACACGGCAGAGTCTGGCAAACACCCTGTGGCGTGCCCAATATGCCAAATACCAGTAACAATGATGGGTGTCATTCTCCTAACCCTGAAAGAGCCTTTATTATGGATCTTTTTAAAAGATCTCAGGGCTAGGATGAAGGAGATGTTACTGGGGCCTGCTTGAGGCAATCAATGAACAACAGGATGGTCATGATCGTGATCGTGATCTTAGAAGTCAAAGTAATTATTTTCTCAGTGACTTCTTCCTTTACCTATCTGACCTCTTCCTAACTCTGTTCTCTTTCTATACCTTCTTATGCTATACTTTTAATTTCATTTTTAAAAACAGAAATCTTACAGAGATTTTATATTTTTGTTTTCTTTTTTATTTACTCTTAGCTGAAGATGTTATCTTTTTATTTACTCTTAGTTGAGGATGTTATCTCTGACACTGTGCCATACTCATGATGATTGTCTTTCTGATTCTCTGATTTTCTTTTTTTTCTATATTTTTGGCTCTTTGGATCACACTCCATGATACATAGGGGTTACTCCTGGCTCTGCACTCAGAAATTACCCCTGGTGGTGCTCAGGGACCATATGGGATGCTGGGAATCGAACCCGGGTCAGCCGCGTGCAAGGCAAATGCCCTACCCGCTGTGCTATCACTCCAGTCCCTGATTTCCTTTTGAACACATCAGTAAATTACATTGGAAGTCTAGACTAGTTTGTGACTCTTGCAGTGTGGAAAACAAAATAGCTGTATCTGGGATATTTTTGGACATATAGGTTCTTAGTACTCCCACCTCAGACCCCTTTTATCAGAATCTATGGTATGAAGTTTAGAAGTATGTCTTATAAGAAGACTTCCATGTAATTCCAAAGTAAACAAAGTGTGACAATCAATAGTTGTGTCTCTCTCCTTTGTTGTTTCCTACCCTGTTTATGTTCATGTCACATTTCTAAATACTAGAATTTGGGGCAATATATTTGAAATATATTATACTGCTCCTCTGGTGGTGTTTATAGTAATATTGTTTTTTGGTGGAACTGTTCATAGCCCTGGCACTCTTTCTTTTAAACTTAACACTAGAAATTTTTGGTCTGTTTTAGTAAATAAAAAATCTGTTTTAATTCCTCTATCTTCTCATTTATTCTTTTTATGTCTCATTGGCTTTAAACCATACCTGTGTTGTCTGACCTGTAGTCTCAGTTGCTGATAGACATTACTATGAATAGTATGTATTCCCAGTTGCAGCATGTAACATTTTTTGCAGTGATCCAAAATTAGAGAGACATCTGCAGTATATCTATTTATATATGTGTATATATATTCCATTATACACATTTGTGAGTCAATAGTTTTTTCTTTCAATTTTTATTAAGACACCGTGATTTACATAGTTGTTCATAATAGAGTTATTTTAGACATAAATGTTCCAACACTAGTCCTACCACTAGTGTTCTCTTCCTTCCACCAATGTCCTCTCATTCCCCTTCACCTCCCGTCCTGTCCACCTGATAGGCATATGAAAAACTTGACATTTCATGAGAAACTGGTTTTCAAGGCTATGAATTCCCTAATATGTTACCTATCCACAAAGCACTGTAACATTCCTTTAAACATGTATGATAATCTTGCTAGATAGAGTATTCTTGATGAGGGTCTCATTTTTTGAGTTTTTGTTTTATATCACTCTATTTTCTCCTGGCTCATTTGATAGATTTTCTATACATCTTATGGCTTTCCTTTATGTATTAGTTCCTCTTTTATCTTGCTGCCTTCAATATTATATCTCTACTTTTTGTCACTTTGTATATAATGTGGTTTGGAGTTTTCCTAGTTGGGTCTATTTATGCTGGAACCCTTTGGGTCTCTTGGATTTCAGTGCTTACATTTCTCAATTCTGAGTATCATTGAGTAACTATTTTTTATTCATCACATTTGCCTTCCTGTTCTTCAGAGACTCTGATGAATCTTATATTGTTCTCTTGAACTCATCCCATAGTTCTTTGATATGGTATTTATTTCTTTTTAGACTATTTTCCACCTTCTGCAGTTTCTGAGTTGTTTCCTCATTCTCATCTTGAAGCTTCTTGATTTTTAGCTCAGCTACTGTTATCCTGCTATTCAAAACTTTTATTGAGATGGAGCGATAGCACAGCGGTCGGGTGTTTGCCTTGCACGCAGCCAACATGGCCAACGCGAGTTCGATTCCTCCGCCCCTCTAGGAGACCCCGGCAAGCTACCGAGAGTGTCTCACCCGCACGACAGAGCCTGGCAAGCTCCCCGTGACGTATTCGATATGCCAGACACAGTAACAACAAAGTCTCCAATGGAGACGTTACTGGGCCCGCTCGAGAAAATCGATGATCAACGGGAGGGCCTTTACTTACTTTACTTACTAATATCACCTACCATGCTCTTCATTTCTGTCATTTTTTGATTATAGCAGTTTGTTTATTTTAACTCTGACACTTTCTTGTGCATTGCTGACTACCTGTCCAATTATTTCTTTGAATTAATTAAACATCCTCATCATGGTGTCACTAAAGTCATTGTTGGAGGATTTACAGAGCTGGTTGGTGTTGTTTCTGTCTCTGGTGATACTGAACCGGGTGGGCGGGATTCGATATGTTTTCCCCATTTTTGCTGTGCTGAGGGTGAGTATTTGCAGTGAGACACCTTGCTGAGGGATTAGGCTGGTGTTACTTTTTCTCCCTGGCCTGTCTTCAGTAGATGACAAGAAGCATAAGTCTGAGAAGTGTGTAATTTCTTGAGTAGATCAGTCGTGCTTTAGGAGCTCTGGTGTGGGTCTTTAATATGGCTCGGGGTCAGTGTGGAGGATGCTGAGACCTCTCTCCACCTCCTATTCCACTTCTAGAGTAAGCCCAGTGATGTCGGTCAGAGGCAAGTCTCGCCTGGGATGGTGGAGAAGCTGACAGAAAATCCAAGAACCAAGAGCTTATATTACTTGTCTAGTTATACTTAATTTTGTGACGGGTAATGAGAAAAGTAGGACAATATCCAAAATTTTGGACATTTTATGGATTATCTATACATGAATTAGAATTTGTATGCTAGAAATTTAGTGTTTTGAAGTAGAGAACATATTCTTCTCTGTTGTGAATGAGTTTTGGCTTGTTTCCCTAAGTGAAGAATGAATCTACTAGTTTGATGAGATGTCAAATTGAAAAGACTCTCAGAAGGATAGATTATGAAAGCACCTGGGGAAACCTTCAAGGCTGATAGATTTGTCTATCATTTTTATGTGTCAGTGTTTTTGTGAACATACACATATATCAAAGTTTATAATGTTTACAATTCATTTATATACAGTATATTTAACATCAGTTATATTTCAATAGACAGTATTTTAAAAAATAAGAGGAGTTCTTGTAGATGTTAATAAATTTTGTGCTGTGTCATACTCTGTGGTATAACTTAAACATTCTAAGTATGTTTAAGTTATACTTATGTTCTAAGTATGTTTTTAAACATTACCTATCATTTTATCACTCATGGGGCAGAGAACAATTATGGTATGATATGGTGACTTTTCTAGGGTTATACTTGTGATTTTGAAATGTTTCTGAGCCACAATGAAAATGTGAACTATAAGTGATTATATCTAACTCAACATCTATCTAATGACCTTACCAATATACTGATTAAAATCCGAAATATTCACCTTTTGGATGCTGTGGCCTGCAAAAGAAGCATTGAGTGGCAATCATGTTCAGTCTATAATCTACTCTCAGCATGCATCTCCCATCCTGGGAGGATCCTCCCAATACCCTTTATTTGGTGCTCCCTTCTTTATCTGAGCTGCCTTTTTCCCTAGCATGTGCGGCTGAATGGGTAGAAGGGGGAGAGGGATACTGGGATCAGTGGTGGTGGAGAATGGGCACCAGTGGAGGGATGGGTACTCGATCATTGTATGATTGAAACCCAAGCACAAAAATTTGTAAGTCTACAGCTGTACCTCATGGTGTTTCACTAATAAAAAAAAATACAAAAAAAATCCCAAATATTCAGAGGTCAGACTTTAAATTTGATTTCAGATGCCATTGCATTATCTTTTGATTAAACAATGAGATAGATATCGGCAAGAGAGGCAGGGTGTGGTGTACAGGTTGTGGGAGAGATAACGCAGTTAAGGAACCCACATATGAAACAGTGACTCCTTGACAGGGTACATGATTTCCTAACAGCTGTTTCCTATCCCTGTGATGGCAGTACTCCCGGTCATAACAGAATCAATCTGATTTGTAGTCAGTGATAGTATAAATGAACTCCCAATTTGTTACCTGCTTATAGAGGTGGTCACAGTCTTAATCATAGCAGAACAAACCATATCTAAAGCAGGAGTAGGGAACCTTTCTTCTTCCATGAGCTGTTGGATATTTAAACATTATTTTAGGTGATACAATGCAGGAGATAGGATAGGGCCAGATGACGAGAAGCATATGTGTCTGCTCCATCCTATAATAGGGTCGGGTCACGTAATTCCACAGTCCTTCTATAACCCACAGGCTGGCTGTTTCCTCACCCCTATTCTAAAGAGTACAAGTTGGTCCTGGGAGATTATTCGAAACTCTCCTCCAACTCTTCACAATTTAGGGAAGAACATAATCCTCTCTATATAACAGTGTATAAACTAGCTAACGTGGGTTTTGTTATGTATAACTGAGCCCCTTGTGGTATATAGTACCATAAGTGATTATGAGCAATAAAACAGAGAAATAAAACAAGATTGTATTTACAGGCAACTATTTCTATTGTATAGATTGAGAAATTATGTAAATAATATTAACTCTCGTCATCTGCTACTGGTCATCTGCCTACTGGGAGGAAGTGCAGGAAAGAATGAATGCTCTAAGAGGTCACTGTAGGGACATAAGAAAGTAAAGGACAGGACTGAGAATTTTGCTTGTTGTTTTCCTAAATTGTGAATACTGAGCTAAAAGAAAGTTTCACTATTTAAAATTCTCAGCTCTAGAAACTTTGTGAGAACCAAGGAATTTTCACAACTGTCCTTTAAGAATCTCTAATTTGTAGCCACGGGACATTTGGAAGCGAGTGTAAAAGATAATCTAATGCTACAAGTTTTTGAATGGCAAGGTAGGTTAAATTTATAGTTTTATTGCTTATTTTTACCAAATTTAAAACATTGCCTTAGAAAAAGTGAGACCCCCATCATTAAAGTGGTGTCATGTGGGAAGTCTTGGATAAATCTGCATACACTTAAAGAGCTGAACCTTACTTAGTCGCTCAGTAGAAGCATCACCCTTTTGCCTGACCTGATGATGCTGGTCTTGTATAAGACAGAGTTCTGGAGAGAGGTGGCAGTTCTCTTGCAGTATGCTTACTTGCTTATTCTTACTGCTTCCACACCTACAACCAAATCCCTGTGTAAGCTCTAAGGGGGAATTTTGTAACACCAAGTCTTAGGGAAAAAAGACTTAAAAATAAGAAGGAAATGATTTTGCTAATATGTTTGTGTCATCAGAAACCTGGAGATTTCTGGGAATGGGTTTTGAGATTACTAGACCAAGGCTTTGATAGCACTATATTTATTGTTATGAACACAATTGGGCTGGAGCGATAGCACAGTGGGTAGGGTGTTTGCCTTGCACGCAGCCAACATGGCCGACCCCAGTTCGATTTCTCCGCCCCTCTCGGAGAGCCCGACAAGCTACCAAGAGTATCTCGCCTGCACAGCAAAGCCTGGCAAGCTCCCCATGCGTATTTGATATGCCAAACACAATAACAACAAGTCTCACGATCGAGACGTTACTGGGCCCGCTCGAGCAAATCAATAAACAACAGGAGGACCATGACCGTGATTGATGAACACAATTGCTAGAGATTTGAGATTTGTGCATATCTTAATTATCTGAGAATGCTTCTGTTTGGTCTGATGGCTAAATAAGTCCTATAATCTTAGCCTAGGCAAAATGAATGTAAATAAATAAATTCATTGGTATTATTATCTTAGTAAATTAGGAATGTTTGAATAGGTTTAACATATTAATGACTCATATTCCCACTCTCTCTTTAGATGAAAAATCACTGACAAAGGCATCAATGAGAGCTAGACAGGAGTGTTGCCTTAGTTTAAAATTGAAGGCAGAACTTTCTGCCATTCAACCGACTCCCAACTTCAGTGGGAATAATAAAATTTCACGTAGAAGAGGCCAAGTGTGGCACTAATTATGCCAGTATGACTGAGCACAGTTTTTTCAATAAGAATAGTTATTTGATAAGAGAAATTTTTGGTGCTAATGTATTGATCTTGGGGATCTAGAAATGAAACAAAGGTAAGTTCGTTCACTGAAAAATCAAGGCCCATGCTTAAAGAACTGTCCTTAGACAATTGATAATCATGGCTTGACTATCAATCATAGTTTAATTTCCCAGAGTTCTATATGAAGACTCTGGTCCTTTGAGTCAAAGGGAATTATTTTTTTTCTGTCATACAACTTTAGATTCCTCACTCTTATTACAAAGAAAGTTGCTAATCTTTATTCATTATTAGATCTATTCACTATAAAATCCAAAATTTTCAGTTCATGAGTGTACAAAGTGTACTATTTATTTATCATATTTCTATGAACAAAGTAGCAGAATTCAGACATAATTGTGTTTTCTTTGGTGATAAGTTTTATCCTTTTGAGAAAAGCTCTTGGTTTGTTACTACACTAACAGACGTTGGTTATGCCACCATAGGGCCCAACTGTAAACTAAGTTGTTTGTAATGAACTGAGTGATAGCTGGTTTTATAAATCATAAATTAGAATTTATTCAGCATAACTCTATCAGATGTGAGTATAATTCATGCTGTTAGGATTGTACATGTCTTTGTGTTGCACTCCATTCTTCCTTCAGTCCATCCCTAATACTTCATGGGAAGTTTCAAATAACCTGGAAAAGGATAAAGAATCCAGGTCTATCTTAGGTGGTCTCTCATTTTTGAGGATATCCTCAAAAAATGTGAACATGATGAATTCAGTGAACTTAGTAGATGAAAGACAAAACTTTCTTTGATCATGGCTGGTATTTGTGTAATAGGTCAATGAATAAAGATTATGTTGGTGCAGGTACACCAGTTCAATAATATGAACTATTCTCAAATGAAATTTTAAAAAAAATTAAAAAATAATAATTTATTTTTAACCCCCCCCCCATAATATTAACTATTGTCCTGGTAATGGCTATACATGCCTATCAACTGAATGTCTAATGCCTATCAACTCCTGACCTATTCCTGTCATGAGAAGACATCTGCCCCCAGGTCCCCCAATTCCTCAGGTAACTAGAAACTTGTCAGAAAGGAGTGCCCTGGAAGTTTGATCCACCACACCTCGTAGACTAGTTGTGATAAGGATACCTTTGCCCTTGCAGCATTTAGATTCGATGGGCAGTCAGCCTGATGGATGAAGTTAAGCAAGTATGTACTCCATCCTCATTCCCACTAATTTATCTAAGAGTCATATGGTCACTTGATCACTTGATCACTTGACTTCCCGTTAATCATCGATTTGCTTGATCGGGCGCCAGTAATGTCTCCATTTGTCCCTGTCGCCTGTTAGTGTAGCCCAGTGGTCTCTGTTCATTCTAGGAACACGAAGAGCCTCAAATCAATCGTTCAGGGTCTTGATGAAAAAGTCTGACCATGTGGTAGGTGGGCAGCCACGCAGTCTTTTGATGTCTTGTGGAATCCAGTCGGTAATGGCTCTAGTCGCGTGGTCGTCTCCAAATTTCATTACGTGTCCAGCCCATCTGATTTTTGATGCCTTGGCAAATGAGACAACGTCCCTGATTCTTGACTGTGAACAGAGGTTAGAACTCCGGATTCTTTCTCTCATTCGAGGGAAGTGTGATACTCCAAGCATAGCTCTTTCGATTCCTCTTTGGGAGACCTGAATAGCAATCTCATCCTGTTTTCATAGGGACTAGGTGTCTGAGGCGTATGTTAATGCAGGAAGAACAGTGTAATCAAAGAGATGTGCCTGGAGTCAGAGGTTCTTTGTCCTCTTAGCTATTTCTTTGATGCTCTTGAAGATGTTTCAAGCTACTCTCTTCCTCCTGCACAACTCAGGTGCCAGGTCATTGGTCATGTTGACTTCTTGACCTAGATACACATAACTGTTGCATTTGGAGATGTTTGTTCTGTTGAGAGTGAATAGAACGTCAGGAATGAGACCGTTTCTCATAAACATTGTCTTCGTGAGATTCAGCTATTGTCCGACCTTTCCACACTCACGGTCGAAATCGGCCAGCATTTGTGCCACTTGGCTAATGTTTGATGTTATTAGAACGATATCATCAGCAAAGCGGCGGTGGTGTAGTTGCTGACCGTCTATCTTCACTCCCATTCCTTCCCATTCCAGTTGTTGCATAACGTTCTTGAGGGTGGCACTGAAGAGTTTCGGTGAAATGGTATCACCTTGCTGAACCCCTTTCTTGATGTCAATGATCACTTCATATGGTATTATAAAGAAAGGTGTGGAAAAGAAACACAAGCAGATTCCCACCCCATAAATGGTGCAGGTAGACAGACCATAAGGATCTTTACCCTATCTCCTTTCCCCCCCAGGAGGAATCCAAACCTCATTCATAAAATAGACATCCAGGTGATGTGAGTGGTCAGTGTCCCATTCTGGAAGAAAATGCACCATCAGAAATAATAAAAAATGAAGGTATTTAGGCACATCAACAGATGGGGACAAAAGTCTTGGAAGATCCTCAACTTTATCAGGTATTTAAGAAATTCCTGAAGAGAAGAACAAATGTCAAAGTTAATAGAACCTGAATTTGTCTATAGAAATGAATTTACCAAGGGCTATGGTGGATGGAAGGGGACCTTGGAACATTTGAGGAGGGAATCAGACACTATCGTGGTGATGTGGTGTTAGAACATTGGATGCATAAAACTTTGTCATTAATATTAATGTAAATGAATGTGCCTTCATAAAACTTGGGTAAAATATATTTATATATTTTAGATAAAATATATCTATATTTCTCAGACTCCCTTGCAACTCAATGTCTAGGTACGATTTATGTTACATCAGTTTCAACTGTTTTGTGATACATTGATTAGTCATCAAGTAATATGGATAGAGAAACAGGAAGGGACAGCCATTTATCTTCAAGAGATAGAGGCTGACAGGGCATGTGGTTCTGGGTCATCTGCTGAAACTTTCTAACCAAGGAAGCTTCCTACATGACTCAGCACTTTCTTTCAGAAGCAGCTCTGATTGTAGTAGACATAGTATCACTTTGGAAGCTAGTCAGATTTAGTTTTGCTTCTGATCTTTCAATGATTTTTTAAGCATATAATTTTCTTAATAAAATCCTGTCCTATTTCAATTATGTAAAATGAATTTTATTTTCTATAATTGAACCCTAACATACTTTACTTTCAATTTGAAGATAATAGTTTTTTTCCTAAAATCTTTCACTTATTTCCAGCCATTCTGTAATATTCTCTTGAGATAGTGTATTATGTAGATCACAGCCAACTTATTTAAATTTAGTTAAAATTTAGATGTTTCCCAAATATGTTCAAAGTTTTGAACATATGATCTAGTTTTATTTTCAGGGTGGTTAAGGTATTTAGAAATTGATTTTTTTCTGTCTTTTAAAGTGTATTTTATCGAAAAAGAACTGAAAAATTCTTCAACAAGTTATTATATTAAAGATGTTGGACTGATTTATTCTAAAGTTATTTTAATTTCAAGCTCAATTTACATTCTGTTGCTCAAGATGGCAAGCTATAATTTTGTCTTCCTTATCTATTTGGGGATTCCTTGAAATAGGATAACAGATTTTCTAAATCTAAATTTATCATCTCAAATGATGTCAATGGGACAGATAATTTGAAAAAAAAAAAAAGACCTAAAGGGTTCAATTTTATAAAACAGGGACAAACCAAATTTTATTGCATGAGAAGCAAACTGGGAAGCTTCTAAAATGTGTTAATGCAAAGACTGTACCTCACACAAACTTGAATTATTCTCATAGGAACTCGTATGTTTTAAAATCTCCCCCCAGATTATTGTATTAATGCTTGAACTGCCATAACAAAATACTACCAAATAGGAGACTTAAACGATGCATAAACATTTCTAACAACTCTAGAGACCAGAATTCCAGATCTTATGGCCACTGGGTTGGCTTCTGGTGAGGCCTCTCATTGCACTCATACCTTCCTTCTTAATATTGCCTTCCATAGTTTTTACTTGGTGTGCTCATGAAGAAAAAGATCTCTATTAAAGACGTCAGCCTTAAATGATTAGGGCCTCTCCCTTCTCACTTCACTTAGCCTTAATTACCTCATTAAAGACATATCTCCAAATCCAGGACATTGGGGTTAAGGACTTTCACATAGACAGTGTACTTTCCCTTAGACGATAAGAATAATGATTGATTTTCACTCTCTTATGCTTTATAATCTGGATTTGGGGGTTAGAGTTTAGGACAAAATAAAACACAGAAATGTCATAATAATTTATCAGTTTTAGTCTAAGAGTTACTTCTATGGGGCATAATGGAAAGAAAGAACACTAAATAGGGCATGGAATGGGGTCTGAAACTTGAACATTCAAGTTGAACAGTCAACTTGAACATTTAGAACATTTAGTGTAATATGAGTAAAATAACCAACTCGAGTTCAATTTAAGCTAGCATGAGGTTTCTAAAGCATTATATCCCAGATGGTTTATGAAACTGAAACATCATTATTTGGAGTTCTTAAAGTCAGAATATCCTAAAGTAAATATCAATAATATGAGAAACAGGGTCGAATTTCATTGACAAAAGCAGTTAGGAAATAGGTGTGTTCTTATGAACTGATTTTTCAGACAGAACTCTTGAGTTTGTGTAAAATTGGACAGTAAGTGTTGAAGCCTCTTGAGTAACCAAGGGCCCACACGGGAGGTTAGAGAAAGAACCCGCAGAAGGCAAAGTCTATTCTAGGAGTTAACTGATGTGGGAGTAGCTGGTTTGTTAAACTCATTTGTTGGTGGAATTAATATTTTCAATTTCTGATATGACTCCCTGTTGCCTAGTATCTAAGGTAATGGTTCTAAAATTTTAGTAATCATCAGTATCTTTTGGAGTGTTTATTAAAAAAAAACATTATTTGATCTCATCCACCAAATTCTAAATCTGATTTTGGGAAGAGGATTTTACCTTTGAACGTGTCTTCAGATGTTACCAGTGCTGCAGATTTAGAGGTCCTGTAAGAATCACTGATCCTGTTATCAGTAAGGTGGCATTTTACATGTGAATACACTTAATGTAAACCATCAAACATGCATGATTGTATCTATAATTTCTTCTCTTTTCCCTGAATAAATAGCAACATAGAAAAAAGTCAGAGAAGGTAAGAGAGTAACTTTTGTTAATAGGAGACAGTCACTTAGGAGTTTAAATCCATCCTAAGAGCTTCTGAGTAATGAGAAAGAATTCTCCAGATAACACTCAAATAAGAATTGTTTCTCCCTAAAGCTAGAGAAGTTAATAAAATCTCTTCATAATAATAGTGGAAATATGTTTAGCAGGGTTTACGGGAATTTCACGTGTAGATTATCAAAATTATTTTATGTACATCAATTTGTGTTTGCTTTGCTTCCAGGTCCCCAATTCACCTTTAAACCACCAGAAGTAGATTTTCCACAAACAAAAAGGCAAATATTTAGAGAAGATATCTTTTGTGGCAAAAGAACCCTTATCCAAATGTTCAAGAAAAAAAGAGAATGAATTCATTTTGTTGGTTCAAGAGCTTAAATTGACTCAGGTAGTCCTTTTACAAATATTCCAACTTTGCTTTGAGTGAATTGCACAGGTATTCTCTCTAATGTAGTTTAGATTTTAAATCATTATGTGGATAATTTTCTGATACATGGCAGGAAAGTATCAAAGGAGAAACCCTTTTCCTAATTTGATTCAAATCTGCATGTGGTCTAGCAGGTGTCTGCCAGAATGTTGTGGGAGGTAGGTGAGAGAAAAGAGAGAAGGAATAGAATCTGGCCTAGATGCATATGCCCCATTTCTGGGAGTTCTTCACGCTGTGTTTTGATGTCCTAAAGTTGATAGAGAATGGTCTCATTGAAAGACCAGAGAGAAATCTTGTGTTCTAGAGCTGTATGTGACCAAAGAACAAAAACAAACCCATTTTATATTATATATATAATATAAAGATATATATATATATTTCTAGGAGGAGAGGATGTCAATAGTAACTGAGAATTGTATGACTTATTTCTCTCAAGATCTCCCAAGATTTCACTTACTCATTGTCCTCTCATTATTTGAGTCATACTGTCATATCACCCACGTCTGATGACCTGTGTACCAATTTCTAATTGTTTACTGTGCAAACCAGACTTTCCACATTCAGTCATCAAATGAGTGGACATGGTGTCCTCCATGAGTCTTTAGGCTTCTAATAGTCACCATTCAGCTTTCCTTTGAAGTTCTTTAACTGCAACAACCGTTAATATTCCTTCCTTTTCTGTTTTATAATGGATTGCAGATTGTCTAATGCCATTCTTAAATTTATGTGTATATCTGTTTCAACATTACTTTGATGGCCCTTTTATCATGAAAATGGATATTTTTCAAAATAGTTTTTGCTTCTTAATTTGGGGATGAGATATTTAATAATGATGTAAGCAAAAGCCTGAGAATTACTACTGTTTTGTTCTCTTGATGCTGGGAACTTGTCTACAGTCATGTGAACAGTCTATAAAGGGACACTGGAGGGTGAGAAATATATAGCTGTTCCCTTGATTAACACCAAGTCAAGTGCCATTAGTGTGAGTAAAACAACCTTACAACCAAACAACCTTCCAACTACTGGTAACCCAGCTCAGGCTTTTAGAAGTATCTAGAAAACCTACAAACAATGTGAAGAAATTAATATTTGTGATGTTAAGCCATTGTATTTTAGCATGATTTGTTGCATAAATTAAAATGATCAAAACATAAAAGATTTATGCAAGTATCCAATGACAAATGAGTGGATGAGAGAGTTCTGCTTTATAGGCACAGTAGAATATTATGCAGCTGTAAGAAAAGATGAAATCAAGTAATTCACTGAAACTTGGCTGGAACTTTAGGGTGTCATTTTAAGCAAAGTAAGTCATAGAGAGAACAGATATGAGATGTTCTCACTTACCTGTGGAACATAAGATAGCATGACAAAGGAGTGGAAAGTATCTATGTGGACAAACTCTTGGGCCTGGATTACAGAATTGATAAAGCCAAGGAAGTGGGGGGAATGAGAAGGAGAAAGAGGAGGCAGACAAACATAGGGAAATTAGTCAGTGACCTTGAACATTTTAATAGGCAGAGGTAAGGGATACAGAAATACCATAAGAAGCAACACGATTTAAAATATGTGATCCATACAATAATACTCTTTAAAAATGAGTTTACTAAGGATGCCTAATAGGGAGTAGGAGGAAATCTTCACTGGTACATTGGTGGAAGGATTCTGACAGTGACAGTGGGTTTGGATTGAGTTTAGGACCTTGCATACGCAAAGCTTGTGCTATACCATTTGAATCATCCTTCTACCCCAATGCTTACTAATTTTTGATATGCAAAATGCTGTGCATTGTTATGTATATAATGATTTGATGAGTTTGGAGTTAAATGTACCAAAGTAAAAATACCTTCCCCATAATCTCTTCCCTTAAAGAGATGGCAAAAACACATCAAAACAGAAGTTTCCAGTAGCCCTCATATTATCATCATTATCATACTGATATTACTTATAAGAATATAACTCAAGGTCTCCTTTAGGAAAACATTTATAATATTGTTAGCTACATCTGATATGCTGTACAGTATATAACCAGGACTCATTCACTTGTATAACCTTATACTTTTGTATAACCAATACTTTTATTAACTTTCCCCTTCATTACTGGAAATCAACATTGCACTTATGTTTGTTTTTGTTATTTGACCATACTGTGGGCTTACTTCTGGCCGTGCACTCAGGGATCACTCCTGGTGGTCTTCAGGGACTTAATGAGGTGCTGAGGATTTAATCTGGGTCAGCCACATGCAAGGTAAATGGCCTACCTGCTGTACTATCACTTCGGCCCTTCACCATTCCACTTTCTTTCTCTGTAAATTTGACTATTCTAGATTCTTCATATAAATGCTATTATGTAGCTTTTTCTTATATGCCTAGCTTTTCTCAATGACATTTTATTTTTAGTGACATAATGTCCACCACATTCATACAGGTTATTGAAAATATACAGAATAATATTACATTATCTTATATACCACTATGTCTTTGCTATTTGCAAATTGATGGATATTTAACTGCTTCCATGGCTTGGGTTAGTAGATAAAGCTACAAAAATATAGGAGGACATATGTCTCTTTAAAATCCTAATATCTCAAGGGCTGGAGTAATAGCACAGTGGGTAGGGAATTTGCCTTGCACGTGGTTGACCCAGGTTTGATTCCCACTATCCCATATGGTCCCCTGAGCACGGCCAGGAGTAATACCTGAGTGCAGAGCCAGGAGCAATCCCTGAGCATCACTGGGTGTGGACCAAAAAGCAATAAATAAATAAATAAATAAAATCCTAATATCTCGAGATGGAGAGATAGTACAGTAGGTAGGGTGTTTGCCTTGCACATGGACAACCTGGATTCACCTTAATATATATATATATATATATATATATATATATATATATATATATCAGGAGTAGCCCCTGAGAATTACCAGGTGTGGACTCCAAAACAAAACAAAAATAAATAAATAAATAAATAAAATACTAATTTCTCTTGCCTTTTCAAGCCTGTGTTCTTATGTTCTCTTCTCTCCTTTTTCCCCTTTGGAGAACCTCTTGTTCTCTCTTGAATATGTCTCTCTTTCTTTGTGTCCTCACATCTAAGTTTCTTTTAATAAAAAATCCTGTTATGAGTGTCCTTAGTTCTATTAATAGGAATAGGATTTCTAGAATATATTGTAGTTCTATTTTTAGTTTTTTAGAAACATACTTATTATTTTTCATTGTGGGTATGCCAATTTACATTTCCACAATCATGTACAAGAAGAATTACCTTTTCCTAACATCCTTACCAATATTTGTTATCTTTTTTGGTTAAGTTGTTCCTAAAAATTGAGGTGGTGTTTTATTATAATTTCAACTTATCTTTCAATGATGATCAGTCTTGTTGGATATTGAATGCTTTTACATATACCTCTTCTCTATTTGTATGTCTTCTTTGAAGAAAAATGTACATATTACCTTTGACCATTTTTAAATATGATATCATATTTACTGATTCAAAGGTATGTAGATAGCTAAAGAAACTCTTGGAAAAAAAAGATGGGAGGCATCACCTTCCCCAATGTCTAACTGTACTACAAAGTGGTAGTAATTAAAACAGTGTAATATTGGAAAAAAGACAGAGCCTCAGGACAATAAAATGAGGCTTAATATTATTATACACACCCTCAAATATATGATCATCTAACCTTTGATAAGGGACCAAGAAATATAAAGTGGAGCAAGGAAAGCCTCTTTAACAAATGGTGCTGGCAAAATGGGTCAGCTATATGCAAAAAAAAAAAAATGGCCTCAGACCTCTGCTTAATACCATGCACAAAAGTCAGATACAAATGAATTAAAAACCAAGAAACTTTGGTACATCTACACAATGGAGTACTATGTAGCTGTTAGAAAAGATGAAGTCATGAAATTTACATACAAGTGGTACAATATGGAAAGTATCATGCTAAGCGAAATGAGTCAGAAAGAGAGGGATAGACATAGAAAGATTGCATTCATCTGGGGGATATAAAGTAACAAAGTATGAGATTAATACCCAAGAATAGCTGAGATCAGCACCAGGAGGATTACTCCATAACTTAGAGGCCAGCCGGGCATCCTAGAGGAAAGGGCTATTCAGATAGAGAAGGGAGCACCAAATAAAGGATGTTTGGAGGATCCTCCCAGGAGGGGAGATGCATGTCGAAAGTAGACTATGGACTGAACATGTTTGCCACTCAATGCCTCTTTTGCAGACCACAACACCCAAAAGGAGAGAGAGAACACAGGGGATTGCCCTGCCACAGAGACGGGGGGATGGGGGGATGGGGGTGGGAGGGATATTATCCATGGTGGTGGAAAATGGGCACTGGTGGAGGGATGGGTATCTGATCATTGTATAATTGAAACCAAAGCACAAAAAATTGTAAATCTACAACTTTAAAAAAAAAAAATAAAATAAAAACCTCAACATCAGACCAAACTCTATAAGGTACATTGAAGATAAGGTCAGAAGAACCCTTCACAACATTAAAGCTAAAAGGTATCTTCAAAGATGAAATGTCATGGACCAAGCAAGTGGAAACAGAGAAAAACAAATGGGACTTCTTAAACTAAAAAGCTTCTGTACCTCAAAAGAAACAGAGACCAGAATACATAGACAGTCTACAGAATGGGAAAGGATATTCACCCAAAAGCCTTCTGATAAGGGGTTAATATCAAGGGTATACAAGGCACTGGTTGAACTCTACAAGAAGAAAACATCCAATCCCATCAGAAAATGTGGCAATAAAATGAACAGAAACTTTCTCAAAGAATAAATTCAAATGGCCAAAAGGCACATGAAAAAATGCTCCTCATCACTAATCATCAGAGAGATGCAAATTAACACAACCATGAGATATGTCATACCACAAAGACTGGCACACATCTAAAAGAACAAAAGCAAAAGGTGTTGGCATTGAAGTTGGGAGAAAGGGACTCTCCTTTAAGGCTGGTGGTAATGCCAACTGGTCCAGCCTTTTCGGAAAACAATATGGACGGTTCCCAAAAAACTAGAACTTGAGCTCCCATTTGACACAGCAATATCACTTCTGGGAATATAGCCCAGAGATTCAAAAAATACAGAAGAAAAGTCATCTGCAATTGTATGTTTATTGCAGCACTCTTTACAATAGCCAGAATCTGGAAAAATCTGAGTGCTCGAGAACAGATGACTAAAGAAACTTTGCTATATCTACACAATGGAATACTACGCAGCTGTTAGGAAAGATGAAATCATGAAATTTGCATATAAGTGGATGGACATGGAGAGTTATCATGCTAAATGAAATGAGTCAGAAAGAGAGGGACAGACATACAATGACTGCACTCATTTGTGGAATATAAAGTAACATAATAGGAGACTAACACCTAAGGGTAGTAGAGATAAGGGCCAGGAGAATTGCTCCATGGCTTGGAAACTGGCCTCACATGCTGGGGGAAAGGGCAGCTGGGATAGAGAAGGGACCACTAAGTAAATGATGGTTGGAGGGTTCACTCGGGATGGGAGATGTGTGCTGAAAGTAGGCTATGAACTAAACATGATGGCCACTTAGTACCTGTATTGCAAACCATAATGGGGGGGGGAGAGAGAGAGAGATTGAGAGAGAGAGAGAGAGAGAGAGAGAGAGAGAGAGAGAGAGAAGAGAGTCAGAGAATGTGACTGCCACAGAGGCAGGGGGTGGGAAGTGGTGAGGGTGGTGAGAGGGATACTGGAAACATTGGTGTTGTGGTGGAGAATGGGCACTGGTGGAAGGATGGGCACTATCACTAAAATGTGATCACGAAAGTTTGTAAGTCTGTAAAAAAAATAATAAAAAATTTAAAAAAAATAAAGACTTCCATTCTCCTAGAAAGAAAATGCTATAATATACAAAAAAAATACAACAACAGTGACAGAATGGAAATGGCAATATGAGTTACAATAAAACTGAAGCTAAGACCAAAATTATATTTACAAAAGCATCACCACAAACAATTTTTACAATATTGTTCATAGTAGCATTATTCAATGATTTAAAAAGTGAAAACTAAAAAAAAAGGTTATGTTAGAGAAATACAGTAATCAAAATATTATGGTGGTGGAATAGAAACAGGCATGTAGATAATGAAAGAGGATAACAGAGCATAGAAATACATCCACAAATATAAAGTCAACTGATCTTTGACAATTGTGTTAAGATTAAATCATGGATAAAAGATAGTTTCTTCAATAAATGGTGTTGCAGAAAGGGATATCCACCTAAAGAGAAATGAAATTGTACCTTAACTGATACCATTCATAGGAATCAATTCAACATTAAGAATTTTTATTTAAAAGACCCAATATGCTAAAATTCCTAGAAAAGTTCTTTAACATTGGCCTTTACAAAGATTCTTGGATGTGACACTTAAAGCATAAATAGAAAAAACATAGACAGTTATGTAAAAATTAAAATATTTTACACAGCAAAGAAAATAACCAACAAAAAAGAAAATAAGCTTAGGAAATAACAATATTATTTGTATATCATGTAGCTTATAAAATCGTTATTCAGAATATATTTGGAAAGTTAACTCATTGTCTTGTGTCTTTAGTTTTTTTCATTTAGAAATTTTCCTATCTGACTTTCTCTCAATATGTTAGAAGATTAAAGAGAAGCTGTTTTATTTTTATTTCTTTAATTTTATTGAATCAGGGCTGGAGCGATAGCACAGCAGTAGGGCGTTTGCCTTGCATGCAGCCGGCCCGGCAGACCTGGGTTTGATTCCTCTGTCCCTTTAAGAGAGCCCAACAAGCTACTGAGAGTATCTCGCCTGCATGGTAAAGCCTGGCAAGTTACCCATGACGTATTCGATATGCCAAATACAGTAACAATAAGTCTCACAATGGAGATGTTACTGGGCCTGCTCAAGCAAATTGATGAACAATGGGAGGACAGTGCTTTATTGAATCACCGTGAGATAGTTACAAGCTTTCATGTTTGAGTTATAATCACACAATGATCAAACACCCATCACTCTACCAGTGCACATTACCCACCACCAATATCCCTGGTATACCCCACCCTTTCTCACCCTCCCCCTGCTTCCATGGCAGACATGATTCCCCATAATCTCTCTCCACTTTTGGGCATCATGGTTTGCAATACAGATCCTGAGAGGTTATCATGTTTGGTCCTTTATCTACTTTCTGCACACATCTCCCATCCTGACCGATTCCTCCAGCCATCTTTTTCTTAGTGATCCCTTCTCTATTCCAGTTGCCTTAAGAGAAGCTGTTTTGAAGTCTCTTTTAGCCAGAGTTTGTGTGCAGTTAGATTTAAGGAACACATTTTTTTAAAAAAAATTATTGAATCAATATGAGATATAATTTCAAGGTTTCATTTTTGAGTTACAATCACACAATGATCAAACACCCATCCCTCCTCCAGTGCACATTCCCCACTACCAATCTTCCCAGTATACTCCCACCTTTCCCACCTTCCCACTGTCTCTATGGCAGACAATATTCCCCATACTCTCTCTCTACTTTGGGGCGTTATGGTTTCCAATGCAGATACTGAGAGGTTATCATGTTTGGTCCTTTATCTGCTTTCGGCACACATCTCCCATCCTGACCGATTCCTCCAGTCATTATTTTCTTAGTGAATCCTTCTCTATTCCAGCTGTCCTCTCCCTGCCTGCTCATGAGGCAGGCTTCCAACAATGGAGCAATCTTCCTCACCCTTATACCTACTGTCTTAAGAAACACATTTTTATACAGCGGGCTGGGGATATTGTATAAATGATCTTCATCCTTTAGGTCCTTCAGATTGATTTAGGATAGAAAACTTGATGTTAGTTTGTCTCACTGATTATGTTATTTGTGATATTTTATTGATATAGTGTTCTGTAAGTTTTGCCATCAATGTCACCAAAGAATTATGGGAAAAAGGATATGAACTTAGTCAATGCATCTTTCTATAGGTTGTTTATTGGTAGCAAAAGGGAATATTGCAATACTTCCCCCAATTATTTTAGCATCCTTTGGTGATTCTTGCTTGAAAAAATTTAAATATAGAGTTTTTAGTTAATTGGAGTTCTGAACATAGGACTTGACAACATCAAGTAAATTTCTATTACGGGCTGTGAAATGGCAAGATAAACTATCACTGATAGCCCTTGACAGCTTTCTTTTTGCATGATAAAAGCTGGTTATCAGTAAGAGGAATGAAGAAAAACTTGCTTCTGAGCCCCGTATCTTGGCTTTTCCCACATTCTCAGAGTTCACTTTCTTTTCTCTAACCAATGAGTTAATCTACTTCTTTTTTTTTTTTTTTTTGCTTAAAGTTAAATTGGGTTTCCATTACTTCTTACTGAAAGAATTCTGACTCTATGCTCTAATTCACCCACCCACATTACAAGTAAGACACATTCAAATTATACTGTCAACCTAAACATTTATAAAGTGTAGACGATCACAAGCCTGGAGTATGAAGTTAAATATGTCACTATGATGCTATGAATAACTTCAGATGGCAAAAGCGATTTAAATGAATTTTAGTCTGATCATGAAAAAGGATCAACTTTTATTCTGCATTACAGTCAGGGTTGTTTGGAAGCAGATGCTGTGATGGAATTTAAGACACAAGGTGTTTATTAGAAACTCACGACTGTGGGAAGACAGGAAAAACAGCAGAACCAGATTCGATTAAGAGGGAATTCAGAACCAACAGTCATGGTCAGCTCTGTGGGAATTTGGGGAAGGAGCACTGCTTGTCTGACTGCTCTGGATGTGACCAAAATTGCTGATTTTGCATACTTTTATTTTGCTTAGTCTATGAGTGCGGTCTAGAAGGATGAGACCTCAGATTTACTAGCTCTATTCACTGAGAGTCTCAAAGGAAATGACACTAGAAGTCTGATGAGTCTCTTAGTACTTGGGTAATGATTCTGAGCAGTTAATCTCTGTGTCTTTTGCACCAGATATGCAAGACTTAAGTGAGATAAATTTTCATGAATAAGCATATTCTTTTCTCAGTTAAAACTTATTGTATGCATTAATGTAGTGTTGTGTTTTTTCCCTAAAATGTTGATTTTAAATGGATGCATGCAATGTCATCTTAGGGAAAGTGCATGGACAGTCAATGCCATCTTTGGGAAAATTACAACTGCAGTCATCTATTTGTTTGGAAATTTCTTGTATTTGTCCACATATTATAGAAAACAATACAACTTTGAAAACTTTACTTTCAAAGAAAGCTGCTTCTCATTCAACAGAAAAGATAGTAGCAAAACCAAAATGGTCATTTTGATATGAAGGTTCCTGTAGATTTATGTAAAATAAAAAGTTAAATAATACCTCACTGTGCAGCAGAGAGCATGCACGAAGAACAAGATAAATAATGGAAAATAAAAAAAAATTCCAGTGGTAAGGAAGCTGGGCCAGTCCAATAGATCATGATGACAAGTAAGCAGTGATAACAATAAAAGATATTCTTGGAATGGATATTCCCACAATTCAAGTGACTGGCCTTAGTCCAGGTCTTTATTTCTAGGTCTTAAAAATGATATGTGTCAGAGCACCACGAAAGATTTTTTTTATTGGATATTGCTATAACTAAAGACAGATATGATTGGAATTTGGAAGGCAGCATTTATCATTGCTAAATTGGATTGCTTATATTTATAGTTCTTTCAAAAGTACCAAACATGGAAGGTTTCCATTGCAACAATGCTACAATATTCCATGTTAGTACCAAAAATATGAGATGGAGGTACTTTGGATACTTCATTTTTATAAACAGGGTTTGTAAAATATACATTGCACCTGGAAATCTGATACAACATGTCTAATCAATTCAGGTCAATCAGTGGCATTTTAGAATGTTTACTAAACACAAGCATTTAGAAGATGAAATAGGGAGCAACTATAAAATTGTTCTACACAAATCTAACATAGCTTTGATCAATAAGAATATAACTATAAAATTTCTACAAATAATTTAAAGGTAAATATAAATGATAAATTCTACCTATGTCAAATGAGAACAAAATGCCAGAATGTTTTCTATATAATTGAGTTTGCAGAATGACGTAATGAGGTACAGGTTTAGACAATAAAATATTTTTTCCTCTTTTAAAAAATGAGTATTTTAGGACTGTAGAGATAGTGCAGGAGGTAAAGCACTTACCTTGCACATGACTAACCCTGATTCGATCTCTGGCAATACATATTGTCCTCCAAGCCTGTCAGGAGTGATCCCTGAGCACACAGGGCCCCTGAACAATGCTAGATGTGTCCCAATTCCCAGTCCCAAATGAATACTTTTGTTCTCTACAGCTTATTGAAATTTAGACAGCCATTGAATTTTGTACAAAATCTGTAAAATTAGTTATATGTACCTATTAGCTAGCAATTATTATTTGCACGATTATGAGAAGAAAATAAATACAAATACTTAGAGCTGTATTGTAAACTCTATTCCATATTACATACATCTATCCTTGTTTTGACTTTGTTTCATGGGTAATTCCTGGGGGTGCTGGGAATAGAATTGGTATCAGCCACATGCAAAGCAAGCACTTCAATCTTTGTATTATCTCTCAAGTTGTATATTACCAAAGTAAGCTTCAGGATATGTATTTAAACCATTGTAGGGGTGAAAATACACTATTGCCTTCTTTTGTGAAGGAAAAATTAAATAAATTCTTTTTTTTTCTTTTTGGGTCACACCTGGCGATGCACAGAGGTTATTCCTGGCTCTGCACTCAAGAATCACCCCTGGTGGTACTCAGGGGACCAAATGGGATGCTGGGAATTGAACCCAGCTCGGCCATGTGCAAGGCAAACTCCCAACCTACTGTGCTATTGCTCCAGCCGCTTAAGTCTTTGAAAGATAAATGTGAGGGCTATAATAGTCAAATATATCAATGAAAATTATTAGTTTTTGAAAACAATTTTAATGTACATTTTAGAAAATGAGCAATTTATATGTTGTCAAACTCATTCATAGAAATGTTTTTGCCTTTGCTTTGATAAATTTGCCTCACTGATTTGATATAGAAGCTTTTTAAAATTAATTTATTAGATAGTCTCTCCTTCCAAGTTGAAAAAATACATAGGAGTAGTATTTACTTTGATTTAGTGTAGTGGTACATTTCTGTAAGTTGGATACTGTATTGTGAATCAGGAAATTCAGGCTCAGATATTAGATTATCAAAAAGTATGCTGCTATGATAAATAATAATATTTATAATAATGATTATATTTACTATATTGATAATATCAAACTTCAAATTTAAAATGCTAAAGGAACAAATGAGAATAAACATACTAGTTTAAAACTATAAAAACTGATTAAAAGATGATCTTGCCCAATAGACCAGTCAGCTTATTCCCTTAAACTAATAATATAAAGGAGCCTATGCTCATAACTGCTTGAAATGGAGACATCTCAATAACAGAGAAAAAACAAATTAGTGTAGCCTGGGGTTTGGCATGAGATTTGATGAGAGATGGAAATTGAAAAATACCAAAATAGAGGTAGTTAGTTTGCTGAATAGAGTAACTTTAGAATGGCTAATGGGAAGTTTTACATATCTGGAGAATCTATCACACCTTAGCATCAGTTAAAATGTTACTCCTTACTCTGTCTTATACAGCAGAATATTTGTAACCCCAGTAGATGTTATAGTGTATTTTACCAGTACCATTAGATTGACTTGAGACTAGATTTATCTGAACTACAAAAACAAAATAAATTATAAATCATTGGCTAGAAATATTAAAACGTTTCTTTTAAACAGAGAAAAAGAATAAAAATAAAGAGTATCTTTGAGTCAACTAAATTGATGCCGATGTAATGTACCAACTGAAGAGATATATAAGGAACTATATGTGGAAGATTCCCAAAAGTCACTGAAACAATAGGGTCTTGAAAAAAGATCAATTAGAAAGATGGAATAGGTAAATGTCATCGATTGGTAATGGAGGTAATAAAAGTAGCTTGTAACCAGAAAACTCAGGCAGGCCCTGACTCACTACAGATTTCTGGTACAAGAAGTTCATGACAACACTGGAAATTAGAGGATATCTCACGAATAAGTTAGAAGAATATTGATTTTAATAAATTGAAAAAATGATAATTATATATAGCACAGTTTTGAATCAATGTTTAGATGGGTAACTTTGCATTTTATTTTCTACAAAGCTTGAGCATCCATTTTGTTACAAAAGAGTTCACTCATTGAGATAAATATCTTTAATGATAAACTTTTAAGAATGTTACTAATTTCTGAAGAAATAATTCAACTATTTTGGACTTTTTGTATTCAGAGACTTGATTTTTCAGTTTAGGTATCAATGCCTTGATTTCTTCTAGTTCCATGTATTTGCTAATGCTTTTTGCTTTGTATGGAATTGCTTCTTCAGTATTTCTACACATCAAAATCTTGTCTTTATTTTCTCCATAGAGTCAGTTTGAATCATCTCTAGCTAAGTCTTCCTGTCTAAACTTTGTATCATAACTCATTTAAGCCTCTTTTCCTTTTGAACTAACATATGGTTAGCTATATCCTAAATAGTTCATACATACTACTTATGACCTATTTATTTTATAATATGTTTCTCAGGGGAAGAGTTTATTTTTAGAACAATTTTCATTATAGTTTAGGAAAATGGTTATAATAGTGTTAAGGCTTCCCCCTCCCTCCCTCCCTCCCTCCCTTCCTTCATTCCCTCCTTCCTTCCTGACCCAACTTGGCACATAGTTTACTCCAGGCTCTGCACCCAGGAATTACTCCTGGCTGGGCTTCTGGACCAAATGTGGTGCCAGGGACAGAACCATAGTTAGCCATGTGCAAGGCAAACACCCTACCCACTGTACTATTACTGCAACCCTATAATAGTGTTAAAATTTTTGGTATTGATATATAGTTACAGCATCCTACCACCACCAAAATGCCCACAACCCTCTACCACTATTCCTGTGTCATCTCTAGCCTGACTTCATTCCTTTCAATTCTTCCCCCACTGCTTATTAATAAGTTTGTAACCCAAGGCTAAGAGTTATTGTTTGATAGTTTATTTTCTGGCTTTTTGGTTTTGGGGGCTACACCAGGCAGTGCTCAGGGCTTACTCTTCACTATGTGCTCAGAAATGACTCCTGGTAGGACTCAGTGGGACTGGATGCATGCTGGGGATTGAACCCGAGTTGACTGCATACAAGGCAAATACTACCTCACCCCTAGTCCCTTATTTTGTCTCTCTAGTACACAGATAAATAAGATCATCAAGGTATTTGTCCTTCTCCCTCTATTTAACTTAATAATAAACTCTCCAGCTATATCCTTGTTGTAGTGAACTACATGATTTCACCCTTTCTTACAACTGCATACTGTATATATACTACATTGTGTATGTATACTATATCTTCTTTATCTAGTCATCTCTTATTAGACATTTGGGATTTTTAAAAAATATTCTGGCTATTGTACTAAGTGTTGCAGAGTTTAAACTAAGTAATACTTATTTTACTGTATCAGCTAACAAGATATAAAAATATCAAGGGTTTACTAAATGAATAAAAAAGGGTCAGAAAGATAGTACAAGGGTTAAAGCATTTAGCTTGCATCTTTCTGATCCTTGTTCAAATCCCTGAAACCGCATATGGTCGTCTGAGCACCTACAGGACTCCTGAGCACAGAGCTAGGAATAGCCATGGAACAATATATAGTGTGGCCCAGAAATCAAGAGACTAAACAAATCACTGTCACTGTCACTGTCATCCTGTTGTTCCTCGATTTACTTAAGCAGGAGCCAGTAACGTCTGTATTCCTCCCAGCCCTGAGATTTTAGCAGCCTCTTCTTACTCACCTTTTCCCAATGATTGGAGGCTCTTTTAGGGTCAGGGGAATGAGACCTATAAACAAATCACAGTCTAATTTTATAACTTACAAATAATTAATAATCTAAGAAGAAATCTGGTTGAGTCTACTTATGATTCTTCTCACTATTTACAGTATTTATAAAATAATTATTATGGTGTAGGTAGCTTTTTGTTATTTTGCACTAGGTTGTCATAATCCTAGTTGTACATGTTAAATAGCTCATTAATACTAACTAATATTATGCCCCCACTCTGAAGGTTAATTGTTCAAAAGAAAGTAAAAACAAACTTAAACCTATGCAAACACCCAGTTGGGTAGTAAGTTTGATCTTTCTAAAAGTGAGGTCAGCTTTTTAAGTCTAGCTAAACTTTTAAGGATGCTTGCAATTTACATTTTTTGGGGGACAAATGGGGCACTCCGAAATGTTTATGTGAGTTTTTGTTTTTTTAAATACTGGATAATTGTCCACATTTTAATATGGGAAGAATTGACACTTGGAGAAAGATGTTTTGTTTTCAGATTTTTGTTTCTTTCTCTTCTCTCTCTCTCAAGATGGCCTCGAACTTGAAAGGAACTAAGGGTTAGATTCAGAACTTCAGTTTTGCCCTGGGTCTTCCTAAACCACTGAACTACTTTCTTGGTCTTCTCTCAGGGACCTTTAACAGAAAAACCCTCAGATTTGCCTCAGAGCCTGTGGGCAGAAGCAGGGTTTGAACTCATAATTGACTTGTGACCTCATGCTTACTAGGGAAGTGCTTTAAGCCACTGAGATATCCTATGGGATCCTCTGGTTTCTATTGAAAAATCAATTTTTATAATACTGTGTCACTATTATTTTTTTCAGAGCAAAAATATACTGTATTTGAATATGATTTGACAGTTCCCTTTCCACACCTTACATTCCTCATCTCAGCATTCTTCAACCTTTTTCACACATACAGACAAGAAAAGGTTCATAGACTTTGGTGGTTCATAGTTCATGGTGGTTTGAGAATACTACCTTATTTAACTATTTACTTGTAGCATTAGATTCCTTATCCATATTCAATTTAATTCAGTTATGTTTTTGTTTCTTTTCATTGTGCTACATCCAGGGGTTCTGGGTGCTATTCCTGGTTCTGTGCTGGCGTTTGCTCCTAAGTAATAGTCAGGGGACCATGAGATGCCTATGTCTCTTACATATAAAGCATTCATTCAGCTCATTGAACTGTCTTGCATTTTCTGAAAAGATAAGGTGTGGCAGAGACTACTAGCTATTGATTACAATTGATTTCTTGGGATGAGAACGCAGCTCTAGTGGCAGAGTACATGGCTTGCATGTGGGATTCTGGGTTCATTCCAGGCAAGACCATCTCCACCCCCCACTCCCCTTCAGGCCCCTCCACCTCCTGCCTAGCACCACCACCAGGAGTGACCTCCACACCCAAAATCATGAATAATATTGTTTTCTTTGTGCTGGGCTGGAACTAGACAGTTTTTCCTAATTTTCCCTGCAGTTGAGTGTGGGTGTAGGAGGGTGGAAAGGATGGTCGTCACCTACAAGCCTGTCTCAGACAAATTCCCCATGCAAGCTGCTCCTCTCCTGTCTTGCTTCTGATAGCTGCAGACAGATGTACACAACACGCTATGTATTATTGACAGAGTCAAAATAGAAGGTTCCTCAGTCCTCCAGGGACTGTGCCAGTAGGAGAGCTGACCTCTTGACTATTATTCACCTGGCTGTATTGTGAGAAAGAAATAGCTTTCATGGTAAAACTTTATTCATTTTGGACTCTTTGTGAGGGTGGTTAGCGTAGCCTGAGTGATCCTGCATGCTAATGACTGTTAATTGTTCCTGGCAGTCCCGTGTGAAGGGATCTAATCCTAGGTAACAAATGTCAAGTAGGCAGAAGAGTGAGAATAAATGACTTATCGTTCCCAGCAGTGCTGTTGGTTCTCAGTACTTGGTAGGCAGGCTTTATGCATAAAATTCAGTCCTAGGGAGGAGTGAGAGAAATGTTGGGTCATCCCTGACTTTTAAAATGCTTTTTAGTCAAAGAAATCCTATTATTAGCACAAACGAGAAGCTTTTTTTTGAGCACCTGGCTTAATGCGTTGAGTTCATTTCCAAGGTCAGTGAAAGGATTTTGAGCTTTTTTTTTTTTTTCTGTGTACTTTGTTGAAATTTGTTGTGAGGGAAAAAAGAAAGCTTCCATTTTGACTTACATAATCAACCACTTCAAGATCCCTAGACTATTCATCCTAATCTGCCCCTGGAATTCTGGCATAATGAGTCTAAAAGAACACCGCAAAGGACATAATTAAGGGAGATAGGACAGAGAGAGAATTCTGGGCTCTGTGGTAATTGAGCATGAACTCATCTGAAGTGACAACAGATATGAGAGTCTGTGCCCCAGCATTGCCACATTATCCAAACTTTCTAGAAAGTTGGATATTAATTTGTGAAAGTCGTTACTTTTAATTCAGAGACTAAGTTGAGTATTTTAGGAAATGTTTAATGAGAATAGAACATTGATAATGGTCCACATTTATCTGGTAGTTGAATGTCTGTTATTTCTGAAGTTTGATCATTTTCCTGTGCCCTTGGTATCTACCCTATGCTATCAATCCCACCAAAACTCACTTTCCTTTTTGGGTGGGTATTCTTTGTGTGTCATGTCTGCCAGTGGTTGAAAGCCTACTCTTGATGGTGCTCAGGACTCCAGGTATTTCCAGGGGATCAAAGCCAGAGCTTCAGCATGAAAAGCACATGCTCTGGATCTTTAAGCAATCTTTCCTGTCCCCAAGACTCTCTTACCTTTGTGCTGCAATCTCCAAGCCTCTTTCTCATCCAGATGCTTATCAAAGAGCCTTCAGAGATACACGTATTCACCATACTCAATGTTTATTACAAAATTTTTCTTTACTATAACTATATTACTTGGAGTTTTGATTATTTCATCAATTCTAAAGGAAAATATGAGATGGTAAGGGCTGGCAAGTAGGCAGGAGTAGGTACCCTTGATACCATGGTAAGAAATAAGTGAGAGTAGAATAAAAATCCAAAGATAATTCAGAGTGAGTCATTTTAGTGAAGTTTCTGGGATAGTAGTGATCTGCGGTGTGAAGGAATATTCTGAAGTGTTTCTAAGAATACGTTTGAATTTTGGTGGCAAGCTATTCCATGTCTGCAATCTACTTACTAAGGCAATCTATAAAGCTAACAAGTTTGAGTGAGGACAAGAAGAAGGAAGTGCACTGCTGCTGGTTCAAGTCTTGGTGTAAGACATTGGACTTAGTCCTCATGAGTCAGCAGGTTGAAATGGTTGTCTGGGTTGACCTAGGGGATCTCAAGAGGAATATTTCCTATAGTATTTGGAAGTAAATATTGTACTTAGAGAGTGTAAAGAAAATGCTCTTGATTGCTAATGGGCTATCTTAAAGAGATTATACAGGGATTAAAGTTGCTGCCTTGCATACTGCTGACTCTCATTATGTCCCAGGCATCACATGGTTCCCTGAGCATCTCCTGAGCAGCACCACAATCTATCACTTAGGAAGTACCTCCCCTCCCACTTCTACACACACACACACACACACACACACACAAACACACACACTCAGAGTCTCATCATGCGAACAATCTAGTTGCGTTCTGTCCCACTAAGCGCTGATATCCAAGTTTATACAGCAGCACTTCATCATCAGGTGGAAATGGCATGTATAATTGAGGCCTGTTCATATTCTGTAGGTTCCAATATATTTTAAACATGAGTCAATGACCAATCAATTTATTCTGTCTCAGTGTCATCTTTTCACCTCACTCATGGCCTCACGCAAAATTTTCTGGAACTCGTTAACCAAGAAAGAAAAAGTTAATATCTGCTCTGTAGATGATTTAATACCAGAATTTAGAAGAGTGTCAGTGACCAGGTATGGCTACAGAACCCTTTGACCTTAAGGACAATGAAGAAAGAAAAACTTGCATAAAATTGGGTGATATAACTTATTTTCCATTATATCCATTATATGAATTTTTTATTTGTCTAGCAGAAGAGATGGTCAGAATCATGAATTTATACCAACTTATGGACACAGGACAAAAATTTGGATGGATATTCAGGGATTTAGAGTGACTCTGTTTGGATAATTGGAATAAATAGATTTGGGGAAGAACTTTGTGATCAATCTCTAAGAATGGGCCCAAATATGAATTTGTTTGTATCCCATATGATTATTCATTAAAGTATTCCCTCTATAGAAAAATAATTTGCCTTCCACCTTGTTGTTGCCATTGTTATGACTGGGGGGTTACACACACTTTGTTGTGGTACTAGCACAATTGTTGTGATACTCTGGAGACAACACTTTTGGTGTAACAAAGTTAGTGCAATCAATATCACTCTTGCCATGTACCTCAGTAGTTGGGATTAAAGTTGCAGGCTCATGTCTTCAGGGCAGGAGCCCTACCACCAAGCTATCCCAGGGTACCTAAAAAAAGGATTTCAATAACCGTATTTACAAGGTTACTTTCCCTCTAGTGTTCATTGTCTCCTCTCCTAACTGTCCTGGTGCCTGGTCCATGTGAGCAAGTGGCTAATGAGCAAGTGGCTCTGGTGGCCTGGATGGAAGTTGTGTTGGGACTTAAAGCTAGAATTCACCTCAAGACTGATCTGGCTACAGCTGCTTCATTGTGTGCAATCTGCTGAATGGAATGGATACCTAAAAGCCACCTGGTGACAGGTCAATTTTTGTTAGAGGAGGAATGGTCACTTATCCTCCCTGGAATGGTTCTCATTCCGGACTTCATTTTGCATTCCTTTCTCATTTTTTTTCTGCACCCACTGTAAAATATGAACTTTTAAAATGCCTTAAAGTCCATCACGGCATCCATGAAACATTTTAAATTTGACCAACTAATTTTACATAAAAATGCAAATGTCAACTTGTTTTAATGTGTACTATTTAACTCACAGATTTTCAGCTTTATTTAACTATAATTGACGTATTTTATAGTACATAAAAGATATTTAAGTGTGTATAATGGTGACAATGTGAAAGGATTCTCCAAAATATATGAATGGATTCATCATTTTGCATTTTATCCCCTCCTTTAGCATTTTTAAAACAATTAAGTTCTACTTTGATCTAATTTCAATTAAACAATTGTGCTATCAATTTTAGTCACCATGTTATCCAATAGATCATCAGATATTCTTCATTTTATAATCGAAAGTTTGTGCCCCTTTACCTGCTTTTTTTTTCTTTTCCTTCCAACCCGAGCCCCTGGCAACCATTTTTTTATTCTCTGTTTCTATGAGTTTCACTTTAAAAATTCTATCACATTTAAGTGATAGCACATAGTATGTGACTTTTTCTGTCTGACTTATTTTACTTAGTTTGATACCCTCCAGCTTCATCCATGTTGCTACAAATGACAGGGTTTTTTCTTTCATTAAAGACTGAATGATAGTCCATCATCCAATACTCGTTGGTGAATCTCAACCCATTTGACTCTGACTTTATAGAATGCATAATGGGCTCTATCGAAGTCTGGTTAATCTTGGTTGAAGTGATATGACTCGGGAGCTGGTAGTTATTGCAGTGGCTCCCCGATTCAATTGGCAACTTGTTTATTTCACAGTTTCTTCATTTTGTTAGGAGCAGCAGCCCTATTAGTGTCCCAGTTCAGTGACACGACTTTGGAAGTCACTCTATAAATCCCAGCCTAGAGTGAGTTTCTGCTGTACTGTTAACGCTAAACTATTTCATGCCCTATAATAATTTCCATACTGATTCACTTAGCTAAAATTGATTCTATTTCTGATGGTGAACCCAGATTGACTCTGGGAGGGATATCTCTCCTCCGATCCTAAAATTATGCTGACTACTGACTCTATGTACTAGTAAAACAATTTTCACTTGTGTCTTTTGGCTTACAGAATTTTTGACAAACTTTGAAATTTTCAATATCTTCTATTTATAATGTATCCCCAAATGTTTGATTGCTGTCTTAATACTAAGCAAATTAGAGAAAGCAAAATAAAGCAAATTCTTTAGAAATTTAAGTAAAAAAACATAAAGTTAAACCAGCAATGTTTAGTGAGTATGTAATCATGTGTACATGTCATTGCATATCTTATAAATTTGGAATAACAATTTCTCCTCTTAAATAAATCATAAAACTATTAGAAAGGTCAATGTTGCATTTTGTGATTCATAACAGTATGTTACAGAATAAAATTACAAATAAACCTTAATATAAGGTGGAAATAATATCTATTTTTTTAAGTCAGTGACTAAAATAATTTCTGAAAACAAATCCTCTTACTGAGGCTAAGAAATAGTAAAAGATGTCTGCCTAAATTTATCCAAAAAGAAGCTTTTCTGGGTTAGTTTTCTAGATTGGGAAATCTGGGAGAATTTTAAGAACTGAAGAAAGTACTTTCTGAAGCTCATCTGGTCCTTTTCTTGGCATCTTTTACATATTATTGCTATCAAGTCCTAGATATTATAATTTTATTACAGGTAACCATTTATAAATGTAACTGTATTTTAATATAATTTTAAAGGGTTAGTTTAGGGTGTATATGAACCAGAATAACCTATTTTTTATCTGCACTCTTAATTTTATTGAGTTTTTTAATTTATTTATTTTTAAAAAAATTTTATTGAATCACTGTGAGATAGTTTCAAGCTTTCATGTTTGGGTTACAATCACACAATGATCAAACACCCATCCCTCCACCAGTGCACTTTACCTACCACCAATATCCCTGGTATACCCCCCCTTTCCCACCCTCCCCCTGCTTCCATGGCAGACAATTTTTCCCATAATCTCTCTCTACTTTTGGGCATTATGGTTTGCAATACAGACACTGAAAGGTTATCATGTTTGGTCCTTTATCTACTTTCTGCACACATCTCCCATCCTGACCGATTCCTCCAGCCATCATTTTCTTAGTGATCCCTTCTCTATTCCTGGTGCCTTCTCCCCTTTCCTCATGAGACAGACTTCCAGCTATGGAGAAATCTATCTGTCCTGTATATCTACTATCCTTAGGTGTCAGCCTCATGTTATGTTATTTATACTCCACAAATGAGTGAAGTCCTTCTATGTCTGTCCCTCTCTTTTTGATTCATTTCACTTAGCATGATACTCTCCATGTCTATCCATTTATAAGCAAAGTTCATGACTTCATCTCTCCTGACAGCTGCATAGTATTCCACTGTGTAGATGTACCAAAATTTCTTTAACCAATCATCTGTTGTAGGCCACTTGGGTTGTTTCCAGATTTTGGCTATTGTGAACAGTGCTGCAATGAACATATAGGTACAGATGTCATTTCTACTGTGCTTTTTTTGCATACTTGGGATATATTCCCAGAAGTGGTATTGTGGGGTCATATGGAAGCTCAATTTCTAGTTTTTGACGGACTGTCCATATTGTTTTCCTGAAAGGCTGGACTAGTGGGCATTCCCACCAACAGTGAAAGAGTGTCCTTACCCCCCCCCCGCCCCCATCCACGCCAGCACTGGTTGCTTTTGTTTTTTTAAATGTATGTCAGTCTCTGTGGTGTGAGATGATATCTCTTTGTTGTTTTGATTTGCATCTCTCTGATAGCTAGCAATGTGGAGCATTTTTCATGTGCCTTTTGGCCATTTGTATTTTTTTTTTGAGGAAACTTCTGTTTGTTTCTTCCCCCCATTTTTTAATGGGGTTGGAGGCAGAATAACCTATTATTAATAGCTTCTTGAACTATGGTCTTTTTAAGTATGTCCGGGAGGGTCAATTTTTTTGCATTTCCAAAATCTCCTCAGGTGATGTCAATACTCTGAAGACAAAAGTTTTAGTCACACAAATTTAAAAGCTAAAATAAATAAATTAATCAACTTGCCCCTTAAAAATTAACCATAATCACTAGAGAAGACACACAAATAGCCAGCTCACACATTAAAAGATGCTCATCATTAGTTATAATTAGGAAAATAAATCAAATTGCAATGAAATATCACCTCATATATAAATCTTAGAATGGCTGTTATCAAAAGGATAAGACACAACAAGTCTTGTCAAGGATGTAAGGAACTATATATGTTATTAGAAGGAATATAAATTGGAGCAGCCACTATTGAAAAGAATATGGAGAAGTCTCAAAAAATTAAGACCAGAGGCCTGAGCAATAATACAGCAGGTAGGGCATTTGCCTTGCATGCATACGACCTGGGTTCAATCCCGGATATCCCTCATGGTCACCCAAGCACCACTAGGAGTAATTACTGAGTGCAGAGTCAGGAGTAACCACTGAGCATTGCCAGATTTCCCAAAAAACTAAATAAATAAATAAATAAATAAAAATTAAAACTGAAATATATATATAATCTACTATCCCACTTCAAGACATAAAATTCAAGATTCTAAAGAATATAAAAAGTCTCATTTGAAAAGAAATCTGCACCTCTGTATTCATTGTAGCACAATTGTAAATAGCTAAGATATCAAAACAATTCAAAAGCCCCTGGATAGATGAATGAAGAAAATAAATGTGAAGAAGTGAAGGTGCGCGTGCACATGAACACACACACATGCACATGCACATACATACATACATACACACTGGATTGTTTCTTAGTAATAAACAAAATCTTGCATCTGCATAATGTGAATAAACCAAGAGGGTATTAGACTAAATGAAATGTCTTTTGGGTAAATACTGTAAGATTTCACTCATACATAGAAGATAAAGAAACAAATATTTAGATACAGAGAACATACTTGTGGTTACCAAAGAGAAGAGTGTTCTGGGTGTGGGACAAATGGGCAAAAAGAGTCATTGCTATGATGGTGGACAAAAACTAAGTTTCTGGTGATGATAATGATTCAGTGCACAGAGAAATCAAGTCAAAGTGTTGCACATAAAAAAAGTGTTGTAAAAAAGATACCTTTATTTAAAAAATAAATAGAAATCAGTTTTATTAATTTCTTCTAATTCAGGTAGAGTATTTGTATGCTACAGTTATCTAGTTCCAATGTCAACTATTGATAGATTTTTATAGAAGAGGAAAAATTGCAGAGATTAAGGTAGTGATTTAAAGTTCTGGCAGATTTTCAACTCTGGGATGACACTAAAACTTCCCTACTTGTAGTATGAAAGAGTTTTCATTTTAATGTTGGCTTTGGAGTTAATGAAGAGCTAGGTTTGGAATGGGAGAAAATCAAGACTGAGTACACACTTTGCATGCAGGAGACCCTGTCCTATTCCCAGTATAGCTTGGCACCTGAGTACCATTGGGAGCAACGCTTGAATATAGGGCCAGAGTTAGCTCCTGAGAACTACTGGGTGTGATCCCAAACCCCCACTCCCCAAATAATTAAGAAATGAAAGATGTGGGGGCTGGAGAGATAGTGAAGTGGGTAGGGCATTTACCTTGCAGGTGACTAACCTGGGTTCAATCCTTAGTATCCCATATTGGCCCCAGTCCTGGCAAGAGTAATTCCTGAAAGCAGTCAGGAGTGAGCCCTGAGCACTGCTGGATGTAGCAAAGGAAGGGAGGAAGGGGAGGAAGGGAAGGAGGGAGTGAAGGGAGGGAGGGGGGAGGAAGGGAAGGAGGAAGGGGGGGGGGAGGGAAGGAAGAAGGCTTCCTTTAAAAAGAAAAAATTTTATTCTGAATTTGCTTTTAGTACTGTTGCATGAATTTGGGTATTTAAAATAATTCATAAGCATGGTTTTCTCATATTATTGTCTTAATATTATAGATCTGAAGTAAAATTAAATGAAGCAACACAAGTAAAGTGCTTAGAGATTCTGTACACTAGAAGTTCTGGTTAACTATTACCTGCTTTATTAGTTATTATCTTCAATGAGAAAATAAATCTGGATCCAATTAGATTGTGACATTTTTGGAGTATGAATTCCTGATTAAAAATCTCTTGGCCAAATTAGATAATGAGGTTGCTTTATGAAAACTAGTTCAAAATCATCATCATCATATCATCATAATCATCATATCAGTATCAAATAAGAAGCTGATAATTGTATATAAAATGCTTAGTTGGAATAAAAATGAGTGTCAAAAATTAATAAATTTTATGTTTTATTATTTATAATGAGAAGTTGTCTTATTTATCCTTTAGATCTTTAAGTATCAATACATATTTTTGTCATTGTTCTGAATATATAAAGAAAAAAGTATGTACACTTGTTTTATGAATATTCAGCTACATTATTGCCCTAAAGCAAACATATAAATTATGAGTTCTATAAACATACATATTAATATTCGATGCATCAAATATTCTATATTTATCCAGCATGTTAGACACTTTCATTTCAACCTCAAAAAAATTTTTTTCCATTGAGGATGCATTTGTGTGATTGTTCATATCTGTAGAACTTCTAACACTGTATTTATATAAAATTACACTTCAGTGTAATTGCCTATATAATTAACATTCAGGAAGAGATTATTTATTCAGGAGCACATTTCACAATTCAATTTCAGTCTGTGACAAAGAGGCTTTTAAATGTTAATCTTATGAAAGAAAATGGAGCAAATAGTAAAGGCTGTGGATTAATACAAGAGGCAGCTATTTACAGCATAACATTTTCCCTCACTGGGAATTGCCTATTTTCTACCAGAGAGTCTAGGCGTGTTTCAAATCTCACTGGGAAGTGTGAGGTTGAATCTTATATTTTGTGCATATTAGACAGTTTCACATCAGGTGACTAAATAAAAGAGCAGAATGGTTGCAAATACATCTGTTGTTGAAACTTTGTTAGAGAGAAAAAATGTGCATTATGGTGGAGTTAAAAAATGATCAAGTATATAAAAGAAATAAAAATAGAAAGTCTATTTTCTTGGTCTCAATTTTATGGAAATTTTCTGCCTTGGATAAAATTCTTATCAATGCTCATGAAGAAAACCCTTATCTCCTTTTCATGAGCTGGAAATACTGTGAGAATATGTAGGAGTATGAGGGAGACAAGAGTAATCAGAAATATTGCCATCTATTATTTCTTTTTTTTAATTGCAGGCTATCATGTTGAAATAAGATTAATAAATTTGATAAACACCCAACGGAATACAAAACCTTAGGTTGGGTAGGTAGTTAAAGGGCTGGGGAACTTGTTTTGTATAGGGGAGCCCTGGGTTAGCTCTCTCATATATCTGTCTACTGTTCCCACTCTCTCCTTTTCCTATTATTATTTTGGATGAACTCATTCATTATTGTGGTGGGAATGGTGGTGGCAGAGAGAGACCTGGTGGTATTCAGGATTACTCTTGGCTCTGTGCTTTGTGATCGTTCTGATTGGTGCTCAGGGCACCATGTTGACCTAGTGATTGAACACAGGTCTTCTGTATGTGAAGCAACTTCTCATCTCATTGGTGTATCTCTCAGAGAATTCTTTGTTCTTAATGCCAGGCCTCCACTTGTGGTTGAGATCATCTCTTTCTCTTACTAAAAAATAGCTCTCCAGATATTCTCCCTGCTATTCTCTCTAGAATCAACAATTTTGCGCTATTGGATCATTTTAATGAGCTTATATACCTAAACCACCCTCTTGCAATTGCCTCATTTCTTTGCTCCTTTTTAATTGGAAAAATCTCCTCAATAAACAGTAGTTTATGTTCACTTTCTCTGATTCTCCTATTTTCTTTGAATGCACTCCCATCACACCAATACCTAGTTTTTATTGAAGCCATTTAAAACAAATTGATGTTTACCAATGACCACTACATTACAAAATACAACATTTGATTCTTAACCTGAATTGGGCTATAGCTGATATTTAGCACAACCAGTTCCTTGTTTCTCCCTGAAACATTATCTTTAGTAAGCTTTGGGGCTACCACAGTTTCTGATTTCCTCCTGCCTTCCTGGCAGCTCCCGAGACTCCCCCATTAACACTCATGTCTCCTTTTCTCATTACGTTTTTGCTCAAATGCTGTCTTAGCACCGTGAGACCTTCCCAGCTCCATTCATCAGGATACTCTAGAGAAACAGAACCAACCAATAGGAGAAACATCCAAACACACATGGACCTCCATAATGTATGTGTTTTCACTCCATTTAACAAAGGACTAGAAAGCGAGAGAGAAATAGTTATTCTAAGTAATTGGATGTAACCCCACACTGAAACTTGGTAGGTGGAAAGCTGGAGACCATCTATAACTATTTTTATTGTTTAAATATGGACTTTAGGCAGGCAGAATTTTGCTCATACTCAACCTAATATCTTTTTTGTTTGTTAAGGTCTGAACTTATTGAATGAAGCCCATTTACAATAACAGAATGCAATCTGCTTTACTTAAACTAGAAATTCAAATGTTATCTCATCCATAAGCATGCATTCAGAATAATTTTTTGACCAAATGTCTCATCATTCCATGTCTCAGTCAAAAGATATATAAAATCAACCACCCACAATCGTATTTAAAATGACAAATCTTACTGAGCACTCTTACTCTGACTTGCTTGCCTTTAAGATTCACAGATGCTTGGTTTCAGTTATTTACATACTGAGTTAATGACCCTGCCTCTTGAATGGAAGCCAACAGGGCCAATGACTGTGAGATTTTTTTTGTGGAGTGTACACCTGGCTGTCTTCAGGGGTCACTCCTGGAGGGTCTTAGGGGATCATATGCAGGGTCAGGGATTGAACATTCTTTGGCTGCTGGCAACACGTATCCTCTTCCTATACTATCTCTGCAGCCCCTGTGCTTATTTATTATTGCCTCTCCTGTTTGTCTGCTATCTTAGGCTCATAGATGACAATGACATATATTAAGTGAATGACCAGATGTCACTTTCTTGATTAAAACTTTTCAATGGCTTATTGGTGCAGTAAGATAAAACCCAAAATGTTTACTATGTCTACAAAGCCTGTGTGATCTGCCCTCTCCTTCCTTTACACTTATTTTGTCTTTCCCTAGCTTTGAGCTTTGAGTTGCTAGAATTCATCTTTTTTGTTTGTTTTTCTTCTGCCTGAAGGGTGGATGCTCTTTCTTTTCTCAGGAACACTTTTTCCTCTTTCAGTAATTGGATCCTACTTACTAAAATGTTAGCTATTACTTCTTCCAGAGCCTAGTATTTTCTGACCATCATTTTTCTAAGTTTCTCTTCCTCTTCTTCCCCACTATATCCTCTTTGTTTTCTTCATATATTTGGTTTGTGATCACATATTTACCCTTTCTAAAGCACAGGTTGTTGTTGTTTTTTGGTTTTTTTTTCCTTTAGTTGTAGTATGATTTCAAACTTGTGCTTCCATCAACATTATCTAACTGCAGTTTCATTTCACCCAAATGAAACTTTACACTCATAAATAACTTCCTTGGCCTGGATATAGCTAGGGCACATGCCCAGAATATGCCTGATTCTACTTCAGTGTCCACACCACATAGTCCTGGAGCATCATTCACTGCAGCTCTGGAAGTCCCTGGGCACAGCGAAGGTAACCTGGGTAATTTCTGACACTGCTGTGCCTGTGCAACATAGCACCATTGGGCTCTTACATTAAACAGCCTGTTCTGTTGGCCAAGAATTTCTAGGACAATGGGCCTCCTTAGCACCACTTGGGAAATGTCCACCCCTCACACAAAATAATCAGTTCCTCATTTTTCCCCTCACTGCATTCCTGACAAATATAAATCTCCTTTCTGAATTTATGGACATGCCTCTTTGGGACATTTTATATTAGTGGAATTGAAGTTAATGTTCTGAATGGCTTCATAAATGGTATTGGTGGGGGAGGTGGAGAGCTAGGAAAACAGCAGCTGCAGTGCGAAAGAGAGGAGAGAGAGAGGAGAGAGAGAGAGAGAGAGAGAGAGAGAGAGAGAGAGAGAGAGAGAGAGAGACTGACAGACACAGGGAGAATGATGATGTTGGCTTCTCCTGAGTTTAGAGAGCACTGAATAACTTTTGAAAAGAGTTTTATAAGGATAGTTCCAAATTGCTTTGTCCTGGTATTCTCTCCTCAGAGTGTTATCATAAGATAACAGCTTTGTATTTTTGGTGGCCTTTGATCATGTTCTTATCACAGCCTGTTGAAGCTGCTTCGCTCCTGAGAGGGTTCCACCATTCAGTTCCTTAGTGGTTCAACAACATTCCTCAGATTCTGTGCACCCCAAGGAGGGCCTGCTTCTATGTCTTGAGGCTACTTTAGGACTACTGATAGCAACTTCTTTACATTCCTTTTTGGTTTTGTTACTTACCAAGAAGTTCATTGCCATGTACCAACCTGCTTTACAGATAAAAGGTTGCATAATCAGAGGAAGCCTGCCTTTTCAATTCATTTCATTGTATGTAAATCATCTTATCAGGCTTTGAATAAAGTTAACATCTAATACTGAGCCTGAGTATTTTCAGTGTACTGGAATTTTAGCTAGGAAAACTGGCTAGAGAGTTCTATTCTCTCTGGCTGAATTAGATGTGGTCATTGGAGGAGTTCTTAATATCTTCTTTATCCGTCATAAAATGTAGACATTTGCTTAGATGTTGTTGCAAGTGAGTCATCTAAAGTGGAAAGAAGAGAAGTGGCAGCCTTGAAAGAGATGCCTACTACCTTCCTCTTAGCCTACCTTGGTCTCCTAGGGGAGTTTAGGACTAAGGAAAGTCAGGTTTGAATATTTACATGGTATTAATCTTATGTCTCATCAGTTCAATACAACAGTCTTTATTCTGTACCTGAGTCACACTTGTTCTATGCAGCATGAGGAATTATTTCTGCTATCCTGTTTCATGGGGAGCTATGGGATGAGGAATTGCTATCTTCAGGAAAGGAAAATCATTTCTAACTTCTCCCTAGGTTTTTCTGTAACATTCCTTCCGTCACAGAAATGAATTTCAGAAGAACAATAATAAAGTAAAACAATTTAGAGGTAATGAGGAAAGAATGAGGTAGAGAAAGAGAGTGACATAAATAGAGCAAGAGAGAGAGAGAGAGGGAGAGAGAGAAAGAGAGAGCTTTGGGACAGATTTATGTATGGATATTTTTCAAATTGCCTTGGCCTGGGGTTTTCTGTAGACATAAGTTAATCAAAGTTTTGTCAAAGAGAATTTTGTCACTGTCACTGTCCTCCTGTTGTTTATCGATTTGCTCGAGCAGGTCCAGTAAGTCTCCATTTTGAGACTTGTTGTTACTGTGTTTGGCATATCTAATATGTCACGGGTAGCTTGCCAGGCTTTGCCGTGCGGGCGAGATACTTTCGGTAGCTTGCCGGGCTCTCCGAGAGGGGTGGAGGAATCGAACTCGGGTTGGCCATGTTGGCCACTTGCAAGGCAAATGCCTTTCCCGCTGTGCTATTGCTCCAGCCCAAAGAGAATTTTAAATTTTTAAATTTTTGTGGTCTTTTCTCATGTTCTGATCACAGTTCTCTGTCTCTTGAAGTTTCTTGGCTCCTGTGGACGTCCAGACTTCTCTGGGAAATCATTAGTGCCAGTTGGATTCAGATCAGGTCCTAGTTCCTGTGTCTACAAGGCATGTCAGCCATAATTGTTTTGGACTACTTTAGGGTTACCAACAGAGTAAGTTTTAAAAATCCTATCTTGGGTTTATTACTTCCTGAAAACTCATTGTCAGCCTCCTACTCCCCATCCCTCATCCCCACCCATCTATCTGCCTACTTTAATGTTAAATCTAAGATCATAAAATACACTGAAGAAAGCATAGGCAAAACATTCTGTTCCATATTGGCCATGGCGGTGTCCTCAAACCCATGGGAAAGTGAAAGAGAAGCAAAAATAAACAACTGTGCTTGTAACCACAAAGGTCCAAATGTCTGTATCTTGAGGACCAATAAATCAAGAGGCATCATTTTAACTGGGAAATAAATTTGCTGGAAACAATGTAGAAGGTTACACATTGTGGTGGTCTTATCTTCTAATTGTGGCCATCCTGCTTACACTATCACAAGAAACGTTTTTATAGAGAAAGAGAAGAAAAAAGCATGTTATTAAAAGGGTGGGTGGCAGACCAGTGGGCGCAAGAATGATCAATCTATTCCTTTGTGCTCTAGTCTGGGAGACATTCTGTCCTTGTAAATATAAGTAAGGGTTAGATTTTGAGAAAAAAGACAAGATAAGGACATTTGTGCTTATCTCCAATCTTTTGGTGGGGAATAGTAAGTTTTCTTTTTCAAATTTCACTGGGCATGCTTCAGTATTATATCAAAGTTAAAAGCTTCTGCAAAACAAAAGGAGCTATTAAAACCAAAAGATATTGTACTGAATGGAGAAAATATTAGTACAACATATATCTGACAAAGGGCTGCTACTTAACAGAAATAAATAATAAAAAAACCCTCAACAACAAACAAACAAACAAGTCCATCAGAGAATAGAGAGCAGAGCTAAAAATAGATTTTGCACCTAAGTGGTCAATAGGCAAATGGAAAAATGGCCAGTGTACTCAAGTGAATTATTACCTGATAATCAAGGAAATTTTCAGTAAGTGTAAATAAAAACTACCATGAACTATTAGTTCACACCAGTGAAAATGACCTAAATCTGAAATGCCAGAAATAACAAATACTAGTGAAGATGTATCAAGAATATAAATTGTTTCAGCCTTTATGGAAAACCATCTGGACATTCATTTTAAATATTGGAAATAAATGACCACATGATTCTTTAATTCTATTCTTTGACATCTAGTCCAAGAGTACTAATTTGAAAAGGTGTCTGGATGCTCTCTTTACTCCAGCACTATTTATAATAGCTAGGATATGCCACCAGCCCAAGTACTTAATAAGAGGTAAGTGGATAAAAATGTGGTATGGATGAATACTCAATGGAATATTACCTAGCTACAAGAAAAGATAAAATGTTCCTTCTGCTATAACATGGATGAAACTGGCGAGTATCACGCTTCATGTCAAGTGAATGGCTCAGAAACAGAAAGAAAAGTATTTGATGGTGGCAGTAGTAGGTTCTATACAAAGAATCCAAGCAAGGGAAGCAACAATGTCCAATTTGAAAACAAACCTGTAGACTCTGATTGTGGATTTGACACTAACTTCTGGGAAGAGTCTAACAAACTGTATCTAAGGGACTGTGATTGAAGGTGGTGGGTGGGAGTGGTAATATTGTATCCCTAAAGCTTAAAATAATTCTCTGCTTATAAACAAATGATACCTCAACAAGTAAATTGAAAAATAATATATTTAGTTAGATAGAATAAAATTAAGAGATTGGACTAGATAAGGTGTTTTCAATATATGCTCTATAGAGATATGTGTGGGGATGCCTCAGGCACTATTCTGTCTTTTACCAAAACCAGTCCACTTCTATGTGGTTTGTAATTTAAAAAAATTACTCTTCACAGTCATGAAGGTACTGGCAGAGGAACAAAGGCATGCAGGTCACGGGGCTGAGATCTCCAAGCCTGCTCAGATTGGGGTTGAGCATCCTCCACCCAGATCCTCCATCTTCCAGTAGGCAGGGGTCATACCCACCAACTGACCCCCTGGTGCTGTGTAATCCCATCAATGGCCAAGACCCAGAGACTACAAAACCCAGCTCCCAGAAGCATGTGGCCGCATTTGCGGCTGCGCAACATCTTATCTCATTCTTACTTTGGACAACCTGGCAGGCTACCGAATGTAACCTGTCCACACAGCAGAGTTTGGCAAACTCCCTGTGGTGTACCCAATATGCCAAATACCAGTAACAATGATTCTCCTAACCCTGAAAGAGCCTTGAATATGGCACTATAAGATCTCAGGGCTAGGACGAAGGAGATGTTACTGGGGTCTGCTCGAGGCAATCGACGAATAACAGGATGATCGTGATCATGATCAAAAAAAATTGTGAAAAGCATACAAATGCATTAAAACTAAAACACCAGAGGAAGGGCAAACTGTTCCCAGTCTTAAAGCTTAGTGATACCAAGTATCTGGAAATTAAAGGAGAGAGGGATGGGTCAAGGGCCAATAATCAGGAGGGTGATTCTTAGGCGCACTATCTTATAGGGCCTATTGGGCTGATCTGCAGTAAGTGAAGGCCATGTTTTAGAAGGACACAGATATTTTCCCATGGGAAGTAAATATTATGTAGATTGGGGCTGAGTTTTGAAAGTTCTCTAGGACTGGATAATGTTTGTGTCCACATACTCCTGTAAATATTAATTAAGAATCATGGTTTAAATAACTGACTTGATAAAAACAGCCTTTAGGAATATAGACAGCACAACAGCAGGCCACTCCACTCTTGAAATAAGTCTCCAAGAAGAAGCAGTTAATTTGATTAAATTACCCTGCTCATTATTCATTCAGTATTTGGGGTCATGCCTTTTAATTCTAGGATTACATGAAGATTCTTTTGGAGTCTGTATACCAGTACCTTCTGATTTGGAAGCTCACAAAATTGGGGTGGCAGATTCTAGCATGAATTTAAATTCTAACAGTCTTGCCTGCTTATTTGAGCTTGATTTTCCCTTGTGCTAAGTTTGTTTAATAGAAGGAAAATTAAGTTTAAACTTTTTATAAGTCCTTTAGTGGTTATCCACAAATGGTGGGAAGGGGAGTGTTTCTGGCAAATGCAGGGTACCTTTGAGCATTTTGACTGTGTTCCAAGCTATTCCTAGATGAATAGCAGTGGAATTGGAGAAGTCTCCTGGTTTCTAGCATATTTATGGACGAAGATTTATTTTCTACTGAGCATGTCCCTCGAATGGAATAAGAATAGTGTCATCCCTAATCCATTAGCCTGACATCTCTAGTAATTGCAAGCCAAACAGGTTTGTGTAGTAAAGATTTGTTGTGGATTTGTGTATGTGTTGAAGAAAGACAAAGAGGGACAAAAGAGTAGGTGAGGGGGCTGGAGAGATAGTATAGTGTGTAGGAAATTTCCTTGCATGCAACTGATCTAGGTTTGATCCCAGGCATTCCATATGTCCCCCAACCTCCACCAGGAGTGACCTCTGAGCACAGAGCCATGTGCTGAGCACTACTGGGTGTGGCCCCAAGGCAAAAATATACAAATAAAAATTTTTGAAAGGTAGAACAAGTGAGGAGAGAAGATGTAGAGTATTTGTTGAATCTCCAGGGTATTTAAGATCTTGAATTGCCCGAAGAGGTTATATTTGGTAAGCTGATATAGCATGTCTGTTAAAAAGAAGCTTTTGTTGCTTGAGAAAATATTTCTGATTTTGTGGTTCATAAAAATTTTTTATATTTTCATTAGGAAAAAACAGACAACATTTCCCTGAATCTAAGTGGAAGATATTAATAATTAGAGAAAAAATTAGATGATAATTAGGTAGTTTACTTTGAGGATGGAATGAGGAAGTCTGGGGAATGAAAGGAGATAAAATGGATAAATCACTTTTAGGGTACAGATTGTGTTGTTAATACTTAGTACAGCAGTAATGATGCAGTTGTTCAAATTGGCAGCCTGAGTTAAACTGTAGGTATTGATTAATTCAGCCACTTTGTAAGCATACCTTGCTTGCAAGGATCTGATTGTGTTGTACGGAAGACAGCAAATAACCGACTGTTGTAATACAGGCAGAAGCTAATTAGACAAGCCCTTTTTGGAGCACACAGGCAAATGCAGAAATGTAACCTAACTTTGTGGGTGTAGGGATCAGTGAAGCATTATTTGAAAGCCTAATAGGCTCTCAACTAAACTGAATATTAGCTGGGAGTTTGGAACAGGCAGGTGATAATGGAAGGCTTTTTAGTAGAGGACAAAGTGTGCCCTTACTTCTAGTGGGTATAAGTCTGGGGAATTGATAATATTAATTTAGTATCCCGGTAGCACTTTCTTTCTCTTTCTTTTTCTCTATCCTAATGCTCACCTCCACTGCCCAGCTGCACCCCTTACCACTCTTGTGGAGATGAGAGTGGTAGTGGAACTAGAGAAGAATGTAAGGAGATGCTCTTAGAAAAGTAAGCAGGGTCCAGATCACAAAGAGCTCATAAAACCAGGGCAAAGGAGCTTCGTGAAATGGAAATAATAGGAAAAGAAACGGTTACATCTATAAACACCTCTAAATCCTGTAGCTTGCACTTACAATAAATGTTTTTAGAAAGTAATTTTAGGGGAAGAGAGAAAGATCAAAGAAATAAAGTGAACAAATGAAAGAAGGGGAGATCAATATTTTGGGCTCAGAAATTATCTAATTGAAATTAGATTGTTTCCCTTTGCAGCCTAACTCTGTTTACTATCTGAGCAATGGAGGATTTTGAAACACAAGGCCTAGTACAGGATTTCCTGTAATTTCCATGGCCTCCTTGAAGATTTCAGGTAGATTACATGAGGGGTCAACTCAAGTATAGTTCTCTCTTAGCATCCTTGATAGTTTCTTGGAAACTATTACATTAAGTAAGTGAAATTACCTTGTTCAAGGACTAGCTGTGGGAGTGATATAGTTCACCTAAAGGAATGACACAGGATCAGGATCAGCCTGTACCACTAAAGGGTGAAGCAGCACCCACTAATAGTTCTGGCTATGCAGCAATTCTTGCCCCGGTGTTACCACAAATTCAATTTCATAAGATATCAACAGGCATTTAAGATATCCACTGGTGTTTGCCATTGCTTCTATCATAGCCCACTTTTATCATTTTGTTGTTAGTTCTAAAACTACTTAAGCTATTATGAATGTTTGCTAGGAAGTAATCAATAGTTCATAAAATTTCCATTTTAGGTATCTATAACACTGTCTTATCAATTTTGTCTGAAAATATAAAATGACAGGTAGAGAAGATAGTTGCCTTGGCTTGTTGCTACTGCTTTTTGGGGAAGACAATTCTTCATGAAGGTTGCTTAGAGAGATGATTGAAGCCAAACTGTGATTTATTTTTTATTTTATTTTATTTTATTTCAAATACCCATCCTTCCACCAGTGCCCATTTCCCACTACCACGAATCCCAGTATCCCTCCCACCCCCCACCCCCCCCCCCCCCATTTCACCCTGCCTCTGCGGCAGGGCATTCCCCTTTGTTCTCTCTCTCTCCTTTTGGGCATTGTGGTTTGCAGAAGAGTTAAGCGTGATTTTCAGGGAGAAATGTTGGATGATTTACTTTCCATTGATCACTTGTATATAAGAAGATGTTGCACGGCCGCGTAAGCGGCTGCGTGGTTCGGAAAAAATGTCCTGGTACCCGCATGCCAGAACTATGCTTGTAGGAGCTCATGGTCACCGGGGTTCCATCTGGAGAAGGCGGGACGGCAGCACCTACCCCACCTGGGACCTCCCGGTGATAACGGCTCTGTTTGGGACCTGGAATATTCTCCAGGAGCTGTGGGGCCCTCCAGCCAGTTTTCTTCTTTTTTCCCAAATTGTGATATTAATTTAATTTCACTTCCGTGGTAGACCTTGGCCTTGGATGTGCTGAGGTTCTATATCTTTCTTTGCTGCTAAGACTCTACTTTTTATCTCAGAGTGATGTTGTATTCTCTGCTTAACTCTAGGTTCTGGACAATGGAGAGACTTTTTAGGATTTCTGAAGCAAGCATAGGTACTTGGTTTCTTCAGAGAATAACTACCCCTGACATATGTAAATGCTCATCAGAATGAATTTGCTATTAAAATAATTAACATTTATGAGTCAGAGCAATAGTACTGCAGGTAGCATGTTTGCTTTTGCGTGCAGCTGATCAGGATTTGATTTCTGGCATTCCACAAGGTTCCCCAGCACCATGAAGAGTAATTCCTCCGTGTAGAACTAGGAGAAACCCCTGAGCATCGCTGGGTGTGGCCCACAAACAAACAGAAAATAAAGACCTTAAAAAAATTAAAATTTGATCTAAAAAAATCTATTAATGTTTTTTTTTTGTCTTCCCCCTGTAAGGCAAGTCTTTTAAAGGCAATCTACTTGCCTCAGTTGAATTTTGGTAATCTATCCTTATTATCCTAAGAGTCTAAGGTTGGTTTAATTTTCTTGCCTTCTGGTTTCATTCTACACTATTTCCTGGAACTCCCTATCTCCAATTGTATTGATAAAATATTTTTCTTATATAATAAACTCTCTTGAATTTTTTTGTTTTATTTTGTTTTGAGGCTACACCTGTTGTTGCTCAAAGTCTACTCCCAGCTTTCTTGACAGTGCTTGGGGGACTGCAGGATCAAGGATTGAACCTTAATCTGCATCCAAAGCATACACTCTAGACCACTGAATCATTTCCTCTTGGAAGTTTGCTTTGTTTATTTATGGGTTGGCTTGGTGTGTGTGTGTGTTTGTGTGTGTGTGTGTGTGTGTGTGTGTGTGTGTGTGTGTGTGTGTGTGGTTTTCTGGATTAAGTCCAACCTCAGAGATGTAAATCCATGCTTTAGGAATGCAAAAAATGTGCTTTATCACTGAATTATACCCCCAGTTCTCTTTGGAAAGATCTTAATGTAAGTATGGTATCTACTTCTTATTGGCATAGATATAGACTGAAACTACAGTACGTGAAGCCATTGTCTTCTCTTGCCTGGAATGCTATTGACTGTCTCTAGCATGGTTTCAGGAAGAACCAACCTCATATGGAGTTATGAATGTAACAATGCCTCTCAATATCTGCTATCTCTAATTTTGCTTCTAGTGGGATCTGTTATGTTTCTCTTACAACTTTATCTACTTCTACCTGTGTTTGACTTTCTCTGTACACAGGTAGTAGGAGAACCTGTTAGTAGAATTAAACTCAAGTAGTAGAACCTCGGGCTGGAGCGATAGCACAGCGGGTAGGGTGTTCGCCTTGCATGCAGCCAACATGGCCGACCTGAGTTCGAGTCCTCTGCCCCTCTTGGAGAGCCCAGCAAACTACCAAGAGTATCTTGCCCACAGGACAAAGCCTGGCAAGCTACCCATGATGTCTTTGATATACCAAACACAGTAACAACAAAGTCTCACAATGGAGATACTACTGGGCCTGCTCAAGAAAATCGATGAACAACAGGAGGACAGTGGCAGTAGAACCTTGAGTGTAAACCATCCCTGCTGTTCTCCCTACCATAATCATTTGAAACAATGATTTCCCTCTTACATAATACAGTGGTTAATTCTCAGTATCCATTTTACTTTACTTTTTAGAAACATTTGATTTGGTTGACTAATTTCTGTTTCTCCAAGCCTTGTTTTGCTTGTTTGTTTGTTTTCCTTATGTTCCTTACCAGTACTTTCCTGTTTTGCTTCATCTTTCATGCCTACTTCTTTTCATTATATTTTTATTGACTTCTTACCTTCTTTTCAGAGCTCCAAGGCTTTGTCATCGCATATATATATATATATATATTTTTTAAATTGACTCTTCCTCTGGGTAATTTTACCCATTATCTTTACTTTAAATAGTATCTATCTGGAGAAGATTGTCACATTTATCTCCTGAGACTCCAGATTTCCTTGAGCTCTAGACTCCTATAATTAATTTGCTACTTGGCAACTCTACCTAAATGTTTCATACATATCTTAGTAATATCAAGTTCAAAACAGAACCCTTTGCCAGTCAAAACAAACTCTTTCTTTGCTCTCTTCATCTATTTTTTTCCTTTTTCAATTTGTGTACATTAGAAGGTAGGTTTTTATATAAATACGAAAGCAAAATTCATAAACAGTAGGTAATGACTCATTTGTAATTTTCTTTATGATTTATTTTTGATCACTGAATTATGTAGAAGTATATTTTGAATATTTTAAATTTATGAATCTTTTATATATATTTTTATTATTCAATTTGGATTTATGTTTTGTTATTTATTTGTAATTATGATGCATTTTAGTTCATTTAATCACTTAATCACTTAACTTCCCGTTAGTCATCAATTTGCTTGAGCGAGCGCCAGTAACGTCTCCATTTGTCCCTGTCGCGTGCTAGTGTAGCCCAATGGCATCTGTTCGCTCTGGGAACATGAAGAGCCTCAAACCGATCGTTCATGATCTTGATGAAGAAGTCTGACCATCTGGTAGGTGGGCGGCCGCGCGGTCTTTTGACATCCCGTGGAATCCAGTCAGTAACAGCTCTAGTCCAGCGGTCATCTTTAAATCTCATTATGTGACCAGCCCATCTGATTTTTGACACCTTGGCAAATGAGACAGCATCCCTGATTCTTGATGTCAGAACTCCGGATTCTTTCTCTCATTTGAGTGAAACGTGATATTCCAAGCATAGCTCTTTCTATTCTTCTTTGGGAGACCTGAATAGCGTTCTCATCCTGTTTGCGTAGGGCCCAGGTCTCTGAGGCATATGTTAATGCTGGAAGAACAATGGAATCAAAGAGATGTGCCCAGAGCCGGAGGTTCTTTGTCCTCTTAGCTATTTCTCAGATGTTCTTAAAGGCATTCCAAGCCGCTCTCTTCCTGCTGCGCAGCTCCGGTGCCAAGTCATTTGTCATGTTGACTTCTCGATCTAGGTACACATAGCTGTTGCATTCAGAGATGGTCGTTCCGTTGAGAGTGAATGGGGCATCAGGAACGAGGCTGTTTCTCATAAACATTGTCTTCATAAGATTCAGCTGTAGTCCTACCTTTTCACACTCACGGTCAAAGTCGGCCAGCATTTGTGCCGCTTGGCTGATGTTTGGTGTTATTAAAACAAAGTCATCAGCAAAGCGGAGGTGGTGTAGTTGCCGACCATCTATCTTCACTCCCATTCCTTCCCATTCCAGTCATTGCATGATGTTCTCGAGGGTGGCACTGAAGAGTTTCGTTGAAATGGTATCACCCTGCCGAACCCCTCTCTTGACATCAACGATTACTTCTTTGTAGAATGGTGAGATCCTGGTAGTGAATCCACAATACAGCTCATGGAGGATCTTGATGTATTGGGCTTGAATGCCCTAATTGACTAGGGCTTCAATGACCGCTTCCGTCTCAACAGAATCAAAGGCCTTCTTTAAATCAATGAATGTTAAACAGAGCGGCATCTTGAACTCCTGAGAAACCTCTATGAGCTTGGTTTTGTGTGGATATGGTCGATGGTGCTGAATCCTTTGCGGAACCCGGCTTGCTCGCATGGTTGTCCTTCATCTAGTGTTCTGCCAATCCTATTTAGGATGACTCGAGTGAACATCTTGTAGATGACAGACAATAGGCAGATCGGGCGATAGTTGCCAATGTCATGGATGTCTCCCTTCTTGAACAGTAGTACGGTCCTGCTGGTTTTCCAATGGGACGGAACCTTGCATTCAGACAGGTAGCGAGTGAAGAGCCGAGCCAGTGTATTGATGAGTACTGACGGCAGATTCTTCAGGTGTTCGGGTCTGACCTTGTCTGGGCCGGGTGCTGTTCGTTTCTTTACCGACGAAATGGCATGTCGGATTTCGGAAGGGAGAACATTGGGAACGACATATCCATCCTGTGGAATTTGGTATGTCGGCAAGTGGACATGGTTATTGAAGAGATTTGAGTAGAAGTCATGGATAATCTTCTCCATTGCCGTTCTGGAGGATGTGATGGATCCATCAGGATGTCGGAGGGCAGTCATCTTGGTCTTGTAGTTGGCGAAGGACAGGCGGGTGTTACGAATACTTTTCCCAGCTTCTGCCGCATCTACCAGCACGTCTGCTCTTCTCTCTTTGAGGTCTTCCTTGATCGCATCTCTACACTGCTTTGCGAGCTCGGACGTTAGCTTGCGGTTGCCTGATGTATGCACCAAACCACGTTGGCGAATTAGCTCAAGAGTTTTCGAAGACAGGCGGTTTTTTGTGGCTATCTCTCTCTTGGCGTTCCTTGCACATTCATGGAGGTGCTGAACCAGTTGATCGTATTCTTTGTCAATGTTGTCAACAGTGGCATCTTCCCATGTTGCCGCAATAGTGCTAAAGAGTTCCCAGTTGGTGGTCGTTCTGAGAGTTCTCTTTTTAAACTTTGCAGCCCTTTCTCCCCACTCTGTGAAGTAGAAGTTTGCACGAAGGAGATGGTGGTCTGATCCCGTTCGGAATTTTGGGACAACAGCGACATCGGTCAGGCAAAACCGTTGATTGAATATGATGTGGTCTATTTCATTGTGGAATCGTCCACCGGGAGACTCCCATGTCCAATGTTTAGATTCTGCCTTCTGGGACTGTGAGTACCATGGATGGTCTTGGTCGACATGATGAACTCAAACAGTCTCTCACCCTGTTCGTTTCATTCTAGGCCCTGGGTCCCGATGTGAAGTTCTTCAGCTGATCTTCTCGGTCCTATCTTGGCATTAAAATCACCCACAATGATCTTGTAGAAGGTGTGGTCTTCTTTATAGAACTTCTCCAGCTCCATGTAGAACTTTTCGATTTCTGTTTCATCATAATGAGATGTTGATGCGTAGACAACGAAGATAGAAACTGCCGGCAGTGAGTCACATCTATTCAAATGTAAACGTCCGATTCGGGTTTTTAGGCATTTGAATAAATGATGTTTGCTCATGGCCAAGTTTGTGTTGACAAGGATACCGACGCCTCCGACACCTCTTTTATCGCATGTTCCGAGGAACAATTCTTCTCCAGTGTCGAAAACGGCATGGTGAGATTCGTGCCTTCTTGTCTCGGTCAGACCAATGACGTTGTACTTGATCATTCGCACTTGTACCATCAGGTCCTCGTTGGATGCATCTGATGCTAGCATACTTGCATTGAAAGTACAGACGATCATTTTTGTCTTCCTTTGTTGTGGCAGCTTAGTTCGGCCTTGAGATTTTATCGGCCTCTCCTTTCTCATCCTTCTCAGTGCCGCCATGTCGGTGAAGCCTTCAGGGTCAGGTGAATGAGACCAGTTGTAGTTACTGGTTTTGGCATATCGAATATAAAACGGATAGCTTGCCAGGCTCTTCCGTGCGGGTGGAATACTCTCGGTAGCTTGCCAGTCTTTCCGAGAGGGATAGAGGCTTTTTGAAACATTTTAGTTAGAGAAGATAATCTGTATGAAATTAAATTTTAGTTTTTCTTGTTTTCCTGTGGCTTACTATGTAATATTTTTTAAAAAATTTGATGTTTGCTTAAAATTTGTGTTCTTAAATTAGGTTGTATTGGCATCTATGTAAGTGCAGTAGATTAGACTTGCTAATTATATAATTTTGAAACTTTATTCTAATAAAAGATTTATTCTATCCATATTATTAAATTTCTAAGTATAAACTTCTTTCATTCCAGTTTTGTTATACTTCTAGTATCTCTTTTTTCTATTTGTTTGAATATTGTACTTTATTATATTATTAGTTTAAATATTTATTTATTTTTAAAATTATGCTTATATAATTCTGATCTTCAGAGTTCTAATCCGGCTGTTTTTGATGTTTGTTCTTATACATAGTGTGATGTTTTCTCAAATGTTTCTCATGTTTTATTGTAAGTTCATCTTTAATTATGTGTATCTTGGGGAGAGGAGAGAGAGAGAGGAAAGAGAAAAAGAGAGGGGAGAGAGTATGTATATGTATGAGAGAGAGAAAGAGAGGGTGAGAGAGACAAAGAGAGGGAGAGAGGGAGAGAGAGAGACAGAGAGAGAGAGAAGAATAAGTTTGTGGAGAAAGAATACCCTTAACTCATTTAACTCATTGCTTCTGCTAGGGCCCTCAGGAGTCTTGTCTGAAAGTCATTTTATGTTATGTTAACTTCTTAGCTTTAGACATTGGAATATAATGCACCAACATTGGTCCTGTTCTGTTATCTGAGAAAAAGAAGAAGCTCAGAAAGAATCAAACATACTCTATCACTATCTCCCTGTGCTGCTGGTGGGCTTTTCACTAGTCTACCTTTTAATTGTATTTTCAGTACTTTGCAGGCTTAGGCCTTATGAAAGTATTTTGGTTGCAGTTCCCTGCATTTCACAGGCCAGATGCTTTCTTTGCTTCTTGCTTGTCTGTCAAATCCTTAACTAGTTTCACAAAACATTTTACTTATTAAAAAGGTATTAGCTAAAAAGTTTTGACAAATATAATACAACTATAATTGTCTATAAATTAAAATATGTGAGGTTATTATATGTACTTACATTATGGATGTTTACTAAGGTCAAAATAATTAGCACATTTCTTATCTCATGTAGTTAGTTTTTTTTTAAATGTTTGGTAAAAATACTTCACTTTCATTCTCAGAAAATTTAAAGCATACAAAACTGTATTATTATTTTTTTTTCCTTGATTTTGGTTTTTGGGCCACAACTGACTTGTGGCGCTCAGGACATATTCCTGGTTCTGTCCTCAATGATCATTTCTAGCAGTTCTCATGGGACCATATACAATGCCCAGGGAATTTATTTAAGGTAAACACCTTATCTACTGTATAATCTCTCTGGTCGAACACTGTAGTGTTTATGATTATAATTATAATTTAGGTTATGTATTTAAAGTAGTGTTGACATTTGTGGTTTTGGTATACACAGTCACCTCACCTCAACATCTTCAAATTTCTCCTTCCACCATTCTCCTAAGTAACTTCCAATCTGCCTACAACGTCTAATCTTGTGCTCTCAGTTTGCATTTCTACAATTTGTTATCAATTGATATTGTATTTGGAATTTGGAGGATCTGGGTGGAGGATGCTCAGCCCTGATCCGAGTAGGCTTGGAGATCTCAGCCCCGGGACCCGCATGCCTTTGTTCCTCTGCCGGTACCTTCATGCGTGCGGAGAGTGGTCTCAGCATGGTGGTGGTTGGTTCTGGAGGTCTTCGGCTGCTGGAACCCTGGTCGGGGCGGGGAGGGAAACTCAACCTGCTCCCCTTGAAGGGGCCCTGGCGAGGACAGCCAGGCGCGGGGGCAGGAGACTCTGGCGCTGTGTAATCCCATCAATGGTCAAGACTCAGAGACTATAAAACCCAGCTCCCGGAAGAGAACAGCGCAGAGTCTCCTGCCCCCGTGCCTGGCTGTCCTTGCCAGGGCTACTTGGAGGGGAGCGGGTTGAGTTTCCCTCCCCACCCCAACCAGGGCTCCGGCAGCTGAAGACCTCCACAATCAGCCACCACCATGCTGAGACCACTCTGCACACATGAAAGTACTGGCAGAGGAACAAAGGCATGCGGGTCCCGGGGCTGAGATTTCCAAGCCTACTCGGATCGGGGCTGAGCATCCTCCACCCAGATCCTCCAAATTCCAGTAGGCGGGGGTCACACCCACCAACTGGCCCCCTGGTGCCATGTAATCCCATCAATGGCCAAGACTCAGAGACTATAAAACCCAGCTCCTGGAAGCGTGTGCCTGTATTTGCGAACGCGCAACATCTTATTATCTCATTCCTACTTTGGACAAACTGGCAGGCTACCAAATGTAACCTGCCCACACAGCAGAGTCTGGCAAACTCCCCGTGGCGTACCCAATATGCCAAATACTAGTAACATTGATGGGTCTCATTCTCCTAACTCTGAAAGAGTCTTGAATATGGCACTTTAAAAAAAAATCTCAGGGCTAGGATGAAGGAGACATTACTGGGGCCTGCTCGAAGCAATTGACGAATAACAGGATGGTCGTGATCGTGATCGTGATATTGTATATGTTCTTGTTTTGTTTTATTATAAAAACACAGATTGATGAAATTATCTAGTGCTTGTCCTTCTCCTTCTGGCTAGTTTTGCTTAGCATGAAACCCTCTAGTTCCATTCAAGTTGCAGAAAACCATGAGTTCATTTTTCTTATAGAGACAGTATTCCCTTGAGTATATATACCACGATTTCTTTATCCTTTGGTCTGCCGTCTGCCATTGGACATTTGGTTTTTTCCCATGTCCAAGCTCTTGTACTAAGCACTGCAATAAACATGAATGTGCATAGCATATATATTTTCTAAGTAGTGTTTTTGCATCTTGGGGATTAATACAAGAAGTGGAATCAATGGGTCTTATGAGAGCTCTATTCTTAGTTTTTTGAAAAATCTTCATACTGTTTTCCATAGTAGCTGAAACACACAAAATTCCTACCAGCTACTCAATATGTTTTTTGTTTTGTTTCATGTTTTTTTTCTTTCTCTTTGGGTTACACCTGGCGATGCTCAGGGGTTACTCCAGGCTCTGCACTCAGGAATTGCTCCTGGCAGTGCTCAGGGAACCATATGGGATGCTGGGAATCGAATCCAGGTTGTCCATGTACACGTCAAATACCCTACCCACTGTGCTATTGCTCCAGCCTCCTACCACTTAATATTTTTAGCCACATTCCACCAACAGTGGTTGTTTGCAGTATTTTTTGGGTGGCAGAGAGAGGGAAAGTAGGGATAGTGCCTAGGGGGCTGCATGCAGGACCGAGGTCTTACTGGCTGTACTATCACTCCAGCACTGTTTCCACTATTATGTATATATGCTGACTTCATTGGAGCGAGGAGAATATGTTTTGATTATCATTTCCCTGATAATAAGAGACATGAATACTTTTTTATATGCTTATTGGCCATCCACAGTCCTCTTAATAAAAGTACTATTCATCTTCCCTCTACATTTCTTGATAGGATCATTAGTTCTTTTGTTACTGAGCTTTGTGAGTGTTTTATATATTTTGGACATTAGTCCTTTATTTCACAGGGTGCATGTGAATAGTTTTCTCATTCAGTAGGTTCATTTATTGGAAGAATTAACATTGTCAAAATGACTATCCTATCCAAAGCATGTACATATTTAATGTAATTAAGTCCTGATGACATTCTTAGAATGAAAATTACTAAAACTTATATAGATGAATAAAACTCCACAAATAGCTAAAGCGGTCCTAAGAATATATGATAAAATATTCTTGGATATATGTATACACACACATATATATATGTTATTTGGTTGTATTTGTATTATTATGTATTATGTTTCCTTTTATGTTTGTTTTTTTGGCTACACCTTGCAGTGCCAGGAATCTAATTTGGATTTCCCACATATAAAGCATGTTCTCCATCCCTTTGTGCTACCTTCTTGTCTCCTTGCATTTTATTTATTCATCCATAAAAGGCATTAGGTTTTCCCCATATCTTGACTGTTGTAAATAATGCTAAAATAAAACGAGTATGTAAACATTTCTTAGAGACAGCTTATTTTATTATTTCAGATATGTGCCCAGGATTGGACTTTCTGGAATACTCTAACATTTTGAGGAACTGCCTTATTTTTTTTATAAAGGTCATACCAATTTATATTCCTGCAAACAAGTTTTAAGTGTTCTTCTTTCTCAGAATCCCCAGTAACATTAACAATCTCTCATCTTTTGGTAATAGCCATACAGCAGTTATGAGGTGAAATGTAATTTTTTTGATTGGCATTTATTTGATGACTAACATTCAAATAATTTTGTGGTTATTTTCATGTGTGTCTTTTAAAAAAAATATTCAGATTTCTTCCCCCACTTTGAGGGAGGAGACCATACCTGGCGTTGCTCAGAGGGAACTTGTGTTTCTGGGGCATCGAACCTGGGACTTTTCCACGTAAAGTTTGTGCCCCAGCCCTTTGAGCCATATCTCTAGTCATTCCTTCTCCATTTTCATGTAATAAATTTTGCTATTAACTTGAATGTGTTCTTTTATCTGTGGCCCTTAGCCTTTTTTTAAATTTCTTTTTTAATTGAATCACCAAGAGATACAATTACAAAGCTTTCATAATGGGGTTTTAGGCACACAATGCTTCAACACCAGTATACATTTCCCATCACCAATCTCCCCTGTACTCTGCCACCTGAATACCCAGTCTGCCTCTATGACAGGTACTCCTCCTCCTCCTCCTCCTCCTCCTCCTCCTCCTCCTCCTCCTCCTCCTCCTCCTCCTCCTCCTCCTCCTCTTCTTCTTCTTCTTCTTCTTCTTCTTCTTCTTCTTCTTCTTCTTCTTCTTCTTCTTCTTCTTCTTCTTCTTCTCCTTCTTCTTCTTCTTCTTTCTTCTTCTTCTTCTTCTTCTTCTTCTTCTTCTTCTTCTTCTTCTTCTTCTTCTTCTTCTTTCTTCTTCTCTCTCTTTCTCCTTTTGAGCATTATGGTTTGCAATTAGATACTGAGAGACCATCATGTTTGGTCCTTTACCGACTTTCAGCACACATCTCTCATCCAAAGCGATTTCTTCCAACCATCAGTGTCATAATGGTTCCTTTTCTATCCCACCTGCCCTTTTGCCCAGCCTGTGAGGCAAAAGAAATGGTGACCAAGAATCATAGACAGCCCACAGGATGGAGAAAAATTGTTTACCCAATACCTATCAGTCCAGATATATAAGGCACTGGTAGAACTTTATAAGAAAAAGCCTCTAATACCATGAAAAATAGGGAGAAGAAATGAACAGAAACTTCCTTAAAGAAGAAATATAAGTGGCCAAAATGCACATGAAAAAAATGCTCTACATCACTAATCATCAGGGAGATACAAATCAAATGAGATATCAACTTACACCAGAGACTGGCACACATCAGAAAGAGAAGGGCAACCAGTGTTGACATGGATGCGGGAAGAAAGGGACTCTGATTCCTTGTTGGTTGGAAATGCTGACTGATCAACCCTTTTTGGAAAACAGTATGGGCATTCCTCAAATGACCCAGCAATACCACTTCTGGGAATATACCCCCGGCTTCAAAAGCACACAGCAGAAATGCCATCTGCACTTGTGTGTTCATTAAAGCACTGTTCACATAACATGAGTGCCTCAAAACAGACAACTGGTTAAAGAAACCATGGTACATCTACCTTTGGATGCCAGAGCCCTGGTCGGAGCGGGGAGGAAAGCTCAACCCGCTCCCCTCCAAGGGGTCCCGGCTAGTGAGGACAGTCAGGTGTGGGGGCAGGAGACTGCACTGTTCTCTTCCGGGAGCTGGTTTTTATAGTCTCTGAGTCTTGGTCGCGCCTGACTGTCCTCGCTCACCGGTACCCCTTGGAGGGGAGCGGGTTGAGCTCTCCTCCCTGCCCCGACCAGGGCTCCAGAAGCCAAAGACCTCCAGGACCAGCTACCACCATGCTGAGACCACTCTACGCACACATGAAGGTACTGGCAGAGGGACAAAGTCACGCGGGTTCCGGGGCCGAGATCTCCAAGCCTACTCAGATTTGGGTCGAGCATCCTCCACCCAGATCCTCCAAATTCCAGTAGGCGGGGGTCACACCCACCAACTGGCCCCCTGGCGCTGTGTAATCCCATCAACGGTCAAGACTCAGAGACTATAAAAACCAGCTCCCGGAACCGCACCCGCATTCGCGGCCGTGCGACATCTTATTATGACATCTTATTATCTCATTCCTACTTTGGACAAACTGGCAGGTTACCAAATGTAGTCTGTCCACATGGCAGAGTCTGGCAAACTCCCCGTGGCGTACCCAATATGCCAAATACCAGTAACGATGATGGATCTCATTCTCCTAAAGAGCCTTGAATATAATCTCAGGGTTAGGATGAAGGAGACGTTACTGGGGCCTGCTCGAGGCAATCGACGAATAACAGGATGATTTGTGATTTGTGATTGGAACATCTACCTAATGGAATACTATACAGCTGTTAGAAAAATGAAGTCATGGAATTTACTCATAAATGGATGGACATGGAGAGTATCATGCTGAGTGAAATAAGTCAGAAGTAGAAGGACAAATGTAGAAAAATTGCACTCATTTGTGAGATATTGAAAAAAAATACCCAAGGACAGTAGAAACAAAGTCCAGAAGGATTGGTCCCTGGTTGGAAGCCTTCAGCCTTTTTATATTCAAGGACGAGTACCTGTCTGAGGACTTACAGTTAATTACCACAATGGCCAAACTAGAGGTTTAAACCTTTTTATATTTTTTATCACTGTAGACTGACAACGTTTCAAAAATTAGCAGTTGGAAACACTACAGTATATCTTTTAGATGATATCCTCTTATCAAGTATGTTACTTGCATGTATTTTCTTCCATTCTGTAAATTGCCTTTTAAATTTAGCATTTTCTTTGTTATTCAAGATCTGTAGTTTGATAAAATACTACTTGTTTATTTTAGGTTTGTTTCTGTTTTTGATGTCTTTTCTAAGAAACCATTATCTTTTTTTCGATATCTTTTGCCTATATTTTCTTTTACGATTTTTTTAAGATTTCAGATCTTAAATCTAATTGTTTAATATATTTCGGTTAATTTTTGTGAGAGGTATAAGATAGAGATCTTATTTCATTATTTTCATGTAAATCTATTTTGCATGTAATCTTATTTTACATGTAGATATTCATTTTCTCAGCACCATTTACAAAAATACTTGTCTTTTTTCCATCACATATAGTTGGAACCCTTGTTAAATTAAGTTGACTATATATAAGACTATATATATGCATAAATGATAAAATTATGTACATGTTCATATATATGTACTGTAGCACTGTCCTCACTTTTCCATCAATTTTCTCAAGCGGGCACCAGTAACGTCTCCATTGTGAGACTTGTTGTTACTGGTTTTGGCATATAGAATACACCACGGGGAGCTTGCCAGGCTCTGCCGTGTGGGTGGGATACTCTTGGTAGCTTGTCGGGCTCTCCGAGAGGGATGGAGGAATAAAACCAGGTCCGTCATATGTAAGTCAAATGTCCTACCTATCGTGCTATTACTCCAGCCCATATATGGATATATATAAAACATATTTATAGTTTTACCATAGTACATGAATAATTTGGAGGCTATTGATCAATTAGAAGTGAGTGATGCTCTGAAAAAAATGTCTTAGATAGGGAACTAAATGAAGGTAAATATGAATGAGTGCTCCAAATGCAATGAGGAAAAAAATGAAAAATATCCTCTGAATCCACTGAATCAGAGTTGACTTTGTGAAAGGAAGTCTAAATGGCATTGTGAGTGAAATCTGGGTTTGGTATGTGTTAAAGCACCCCTCAGCAGGCTCGAGAGCCAACAGTCACATGGAGACAGGATAGAAGTTTCAAAGACAGTCAGTCACAGTCACGCACATTCAAGGGACTTAGCTCTGAGGGTTCATAACTGTGATCACTCTCTGGGCTTGGAACCTGGAATACTGGACTGACTCCCTTCATAGACATTTTACTTCCAAGGCAAACAGAATGTATATCATGTCCCTAGTTTTCCATTACTGAAGAAAACCAAGTGGTTAATCCCGCCTATTCACTGCAAGTTACAAACTAAACATTGCTTCAACCCAGGCATAGGACAGAGGTTAGTCAAACATCTATATATCTTGAGGCAGTTATCTCCGAATTGTGATTTTGCATTGGAATCTACATGTCACTGCTCTTCAGGTTTTACCTCACTTAATTTTTAAACTTACCACCTTTTGGCAGAAGATTGAGAGTAGATTTGAAATGGAACTACAGTGGTCCTATTATCTTTCAATATGACTCTAAAAATTTGACAAATCTCAGATTCTTAAACCTTCCTAGAGAATATCCTAGAAAAAAATTTAATTTCAATGTTATTAAAGCATTGAAACTCGTTCGATGGTCATTTTCTCTTTTCATTTAAACAAATACATATTCTCTTTAGATGTTTATTCCTATTTTTAGGACTTAATTCTCCTTTTAGTTTTGGTTGATGGACTTTCAACCTTTTTATTCTCTGCTCTGAGTTCTATCCTCCTCATAGATTTATTTGTAATTTATTTGTCAACATTTCCACCAGGATGTTCCATAAAGCATCTCAAATATCAAAATCAAATTTAATTTAGTTTTAGTTCTTTTCTTTTCTCACTTTATATTTAAATCATAAATATCTTTGTCAAATTAGACAGAAATAAGTTTGGGTCATTAGGTTGGTAATTATCTGAGAATATAAAGCTTGTCAGAAGTGAAAACTATTATTATACATATTAGAATTACAAACTAGATGATGAGCCTCTTCTATAGCTGTTTTCTCAGTAGTATCTTCAATGCCTTTATTTCTTGGGTAGATTTATTAATTTTTTGTTTTTGTTTTGGTCCCACAGCCTGTAGTGCTCAAGCCTTACTCCTGACTTTGTGTTCAAAAGTCATTCCTGGTGGCCCCTGGAGACCATGTAGGATGCAGGGGATCGAATCTGGGTTGACTGTGTGCAAGACAAATGCCCTCTCCACTGTACTTTTGCTCCAGTCTAGGGTATATTTACTGTCTTATAAAAAACAGTGCTCAAAATTTAAAGGCAAAAGAATCATAACCTCCTTTTTCTTTTTTTCGCATGTTCTAAGAGAAGGAGTGCTAAATAAGCAATAATACATAGTTTTTTTTTGTTGTTGTTGTTGTTTGTTGAACTTTGTTTAGTTTTGGGCCACACCTAGCAATGCTTAGAGTTTATTCCTGGATTTGCACTCTGGGGTCACTCCAGGTGGCTTAGAGGGCCACATGTAACTCTGAGGAAACTGGTCCTGGTTGGATGCGTATAGATAACAGAAAGTACCTGATTTTTTTCTTTAAATGAATTTGTACTATAAGTTTTTGAACTAATTCTATATGGCCCATAGTCTATTCACCCAGATTGCTTATCTCTCAAACAATTCATGAGTTTTTATTGACCGGGGTCTTTGTTAATGTTTTTACATATATCAAAATATAATTTACTCTCACACATTCAGGTGAAATGCCACAATCACTCTGAATTCCTAATCCTCTGAATTATATTTAATTACTCCTTCTTTTATACTACTAAATCAATAAATTTTTAGAACTTTACTGTGGTAGTATACTAACAAGTTGTTGTATGCATTATAATATTAAACATATACACATTGTTATACAGCTATTTATAGAATTTTTTTATCTTATGTGATTGGATTTCTATACCCATTGAATAAAAACTCCCTATAGCTCCTTCCCTATGTAAATGGAAACCGTAATTCCACATTCTATTTATATGAGTTTGATTATTTCACATGACTCATACAAATGGAATAAATGGTGAAAATTTTTTTGTTGGTTGATTTTACATAGCATAAAGTTCTCAAAGTTTATTTTACAAACTGTGGCAGAATTTACTTCCTTTTCATGACTGAATAAATTATACTCTTTATGCTGTTGTTTTCTTTATCGAGTCATTTTCCCACTCTTCCTCTTCCTTCTTCTCCTCTTTCTCCTTCTCCCCCCCACTTCCTCCTCCTCTTCCTCCTTCTCTTCTCTCTCCTCCTCCTCTTCTTTTGTCCTCCTCTTCCTCCTCCTGCTCTTCTTCCTCCTTCTTCACTTTCTCCTCCTCCTCTATCTCCTTGTTTGCCACATAGAAGTGTTCAGTACTTACTCCTGGTTCTATGCTTAAGGATCACTCTGGCAGGACTCAGGGAATCATACATTATTCTGGGGATCAAACCCAGGTCAGCCAAATGCAAGCCAAGTGTCTAACCTTCTGTTAGAAGCCTATGACCTCCCATTAATTTCCTGATAGGTGCTTACTTAGGTTGCTTTCACCCTTTTCTACTGTGAATAACACTACAATAGATGTGAATATGCAAATGCCCTTTTGTTTTGATTCCTTTGGATAAATATCTAGGAGTGAGATTGGTGAATTATATGTTATTTTTACCCCCAAAACTTCCACAATGTTTTTTTCCACAGTGATCTTAACATTTTGCAATTCACCAACTATGTGCAAAAATTCTAATTTCTCTTCATCCTTGCCAACATTTTTTGGTTTTAAAATTATTATAGTTAGGTAGGTACAGTAGTATTAAACTTTATGGTGTCATTATACACAACAACCACACTTATCTACCACCAAATTGGCCCAGAGCCTCCACCACTGTGCCTATGTCTTCTTTAGCCTGGGACCTCTTTTCCCATCCCTTTCCCTCACCATTTGGTGATTAGTTTTGTATACCAAGGGCTTGCCACTGATCAGTATTGTCTTTTCTTGGTTTTAGCTCTTCATATTCTATAGATGAGTGAGATCATCTGGTATTTGTCCTTTTCCCTCTGACTTATTTTGCTTAACATCCTAATTTCCAATTTCACACACATCACAGCACACTGCATGATATCAGGGTTTTCTTATAACTGCAGAGTATTTCATTATGTATATGTATCACAAATTCTCGATCCATCCATTTATTGTTAAACATTTGGTTTTCCACATCATGTCTATAGTACTAAGTGCTGCAATGAGCAAAAGTTAATTGCATATGTCCTTTTGAATTTATATTTTTGTATTTGGGGGAATAGATGCTGAGAAGTAGAATAACTGGGTTATAGGAGAGTTCTATACTTACTTTTTTGAGAAATCACCATGCTACTTTTTATAAGGCTGAACCAGATAATGTTCCACCCAAAAATGAATAAAGGTTCCTACATCCACACCAATAATTGTTTGTTTCCAATTTTTTTCATCTATGCCATTACCACAAGTATGAGATAATATTCAATGTTGTTTTGATTTGTATTTGTCTAATAATAAATAATGATGTATACATTTTCATCAGCCTGGTAATCATCTGTATATCTTTGAGAAAAGGTCATTCATCTCTTGTTCCCATTTAAAAATATATTTAAATTTTTAATTTATAATTTTCAGTTATTTTTAGGGATTTTGAGCCATGCCCAGCTGTGGTCAGGTCTTACTTCTAGCTGTGCTGGTGGGGACCATAAGTGATTCTGGAGATTCAAACCAGGGTCCACTGCATGAAAGATAAATGCTTTAGTAACCCAGTACTATCTCTCTAGTCCTCCATCTAATTTTTTACAGCTGTTTTTTAATTTTTCGATAGTGGTTATTCTAAATTTCTCATTGTGCAAAGACACTAATTCTTGTTTAATTTGCCTTGTATTTTGGTTAGTCTTTTTATCTCTGTATCTTTAATTATAGGGGAGGTACTGCCTACTTGTAGTTATTCTACTTACTTATACTAAGTCTATTTTGAAATGCCTTGTCCATAGGTGGTAGCCAATAAACACTTACTAATTTAATGTTTGCTAGCAGGTGAAAAGTCTATGTGTGATTCTTTATGCTTCTAACAATATGTTCAGAAAAATATGATTATTTTAATATTATCCATCTACTCTATCTTTTTAGTGACATGAACTATATTTGTGCATTGTTATTTTTCTATGGAATTTGACTAGTAATTTTATTTTTCCTGCAAATTGAAGATTTGGGAAAAATTAAACATAGTGCAATTATTATATTTTAATTTTAAAATGAAGTTTTATATGTTCTATATTAGTGCACAGATGCTTATATGTAATAAGTCTATTGACATATAATAATGCATGATAGACAGTATATTTTGTATATGATAAATTGGACTTGACAACCAATGATAACTCAGAGTAAGTGAAGAAACTTCTTGAAAGCAACTGTAGCTATATGATTTACTGAACATGATGGATAAGATTTTTTTTACATCTTTTTCTTTTAGTGTTGTACTCTAAAGTCCTCAACATTTTCTATTACAGCTTGCTAAAGTGTGTCAATAAATCTCTACATTTTACTTTCAGTGTTATTTTATCTTTCTTTTGGACATTTGCTCATACTTTACCCTTTTGAGAATTTTTTTAAAGCCTGTTCATCCCCCCATAAGATTGTCTGCTATAGCTGATGACCAAAGAGATATGTTCAAAATAGAAAATAGAAGGACAGCAAGGTTATTACGTGTGGTCCAGTCACATCAGCTTAGCTTAAAGGAGCTTATTCTGCTTTTGCCCCTTATGTTACCTGATCTTTGAAATCTGACTTTAGTTAAACTAAGAAAGCATAAGCTCAATTAAAAGGTTGCTGTTAAATTTGTTAGGACTTGAATTTAATCACATTTGAATATTAGTTGTCAGTGCCAGTGAAGAAATTCACAATTTGTACATTGGGAAACTGAAATCCATACAAAAACGGCAATTAGAACAGAGTTAAAATTCAATATTTATTTTAGTAGTTACAGAAATAAAATTTTGCTTTTGGTGTTCATTTATTTTTTAATTGAATCACCATGAGACGCAGTTAACAAAGTTGTTCATAATTGTGTTTTAGTCATATAATGTTCCAACACCTGTCCCTTCACCAGTATACATGTTCATTTTTCATTTCCCATCAACAATGTCCCCACTTACCCTCTCCACCTCTGGCTCCTCTATGGTAGGCTCCTTCTCTCTCTCTCTCTCTCTCTCTCTCTCTCTCTCTCTCTCTCTCTCTCCCTCCCTCCCTCCTTCCCTCCCCTTCTGGCCTGATGGTTCGCAAAACAGATACTGAAAGATTATCATGCATATCCCTTTACCAAGTTTTAACACTTAGTTCTTGTCCAAAGTGATCATTTTCATCTATTATTGCCAGAGTGATCCCTTCTCTAGACCAACTGCCACATGCACAAAAAAAATCTTAAGAAAAGGCCCTGAAAGATTGTATAGATTGTTCTAGTAAAATGTTTGTGTTGCCTTTTATTAATAGACCTTGTTGGTAGCTGTGCTTAATACGAAGGAAGGGACTGTTTTATATTGTCTTGCTCTTGCCCTTCTGATTGTGTATGCAGCAACTCTGATGTCCTCTGTCTTTCCTAGTCAGTGCAAGCAATGAGGTCACATTAACATAAATACCTGCAATTTCCTTCTTGGTGTATTCACCTGTACAACTGCAGAACTTCAACTTTTTGCTTCCATTCAGAAACTCTCTTGTTTATTTTTAGACATCTTCAGGAGGGTTCTCATGAGATCTGAAGAGCGAGGTCATTAATTTGCTTTTGTCTCTTTGAAGTCTGCTGCTGGTGAGTCACAGAGGGAAGTGTCTCACTGTCATTTGCTGGTGTTGTGCCGAGTGTCTCCATTCCTTCTGTTGCCCTTTCTCCAAATGTTCCACATTTTAGCACTTGGGCACCATCAGCTTATATAAATCACAGGTTCCAGAGAATTCCTCCTAAATACAGCCTCTCTAGCTTATACCGTCAACCTTCAGCTTAACACACACACATACTCTCTCTCTCTCTCTCTCTCTCTCTCAGCCAATCCAACCGTTACAATTTCAAGCAATTCACACACATTCAAGCAATTTACACACTCAAAGTTTTCCATCTCTCACAAAATTTCTTCCTCATTTTCACTAAAGTAAAGGGGTTGGGAAGAGTATGATGAGGACCTGTTACCTTGAGTTCCTAAACAGTTGTTCAGTTTTCACCATGAACAACTCATGTGAAATTATGATGAAACAGAAAAGAAAGATCTGAGTAAAAAGATTTGGATAGGAAAGGAGGGCATAAAATAAGAAAATGAGAACTCAGTCTCTATTGTCTTATGGAAGATGTATCACTGTACCACTGTCACCCTGTTGGTCATCAATCGCCTCAAGCAGGCCCCAGTAACATCTCCTTCATCCTAGCTCTGAGATTTTAAAAAGTGCCACATTCTAGGCTCTTCTCTTTCAGGGTCAGGAGAATGAGACCCATCATTGTTACTGGTTTTTGGCATATTGAATATGCCACAGGGAGTTTTCCAGACTCTGCCATGTGGGCAGGATACTTTTGGTAGCCTGCCAGGTTCACAAGAGCAAGGCCTAGATAATAAGATGTCCTGCGGCCGTGATGCATGCTTCTGGGAGAAGGGTTTTATAGTCTCTGCGTGGGTTGACTTTCCTTCTCCACCCCATGCAGAGCCCTGGCAGCTGAAGACCTCTGGTTCCAGCCACAGCCATGCTTAAGACCACTTTCCACATGTTCGGACGAGCCTCACACATGAAGGGACTGGCAGAGGAACCCAGGTGTGCGAGACCCAGGGTGTAGATCTCCAAGCCTGCTCGGATTGGGACTGGGGTCTCCTCCACCCAGATCCCCCACCTTCCAGGCATTACACCCACCAACTGTCCCTGGTGCCGTGTAATCCCATCAATGGCCAAGACCCAGAGACTATATGGAAGATGGAAAGAAATAAAAGTAGCATTTGATGTGAGAATCTGAGGGTTCAATCCTTGGCCTCTCCTATCACACACTAACCCTGAAAACAAAGGAGAAGAAGGAGCTTGGGTGTCCTATAAGTGTCTCCAAGCACTGCTCTCTGTCTCCTCCAAACATGGTCCTGGAGGCTTCTTGAGCACATTGAGGCGTGCCCTGGTACTACAAGATCGGAGCAGCTCTGCATCCTGGGGACCTTATATTGAAGCATGATGCCCCTTTGACAGAGTATCACTGGGATTGGTGTTCTGTGGTTATATAGCTAATGGTTTAGGTGAGGTCCTAAAAGCATGAGAGAGAAGAAAAGGACAAGTAACATTAATAAACTGCCTTGAAGTAAGGTCCGTGCCAGGCATCAATTCTAATTTATGGTAGCAAGAACCTTCTTCAGAGTTTTATGATTCCCTCTAAATTCTCTCCCTGTGCTTCAACTGATGGGAGCAAGCACAGGTCCATCTCAGGTGACAACTGAGTGAACCTTTAGCTTATTATATGATTCTTATAATTCTTTAATATCTCAGAACTATACTCACTGGCTCCATGACAGTTTAATAATTGCCATGGCAACCCACCAAAGTGGCCAAATATGATCAGGACCTCAGGCTCAAGGTTTTCCCATAGAGTGGGGACAGGGGTGGAAGGGATAGTAAAGGCAGGATGTCTGAGAATATTAAAAAAATAAAGGGAGGGGGCTGGAGCAATAGCACAGCGGGTAGGGTGTTTGCCTTGCATGCAGCCAACCCGGGTTCAATTCCCAGCATCCTATATGGTCCCCCCGAGCACCGCCAGGAGTAATTCCTGACTGCAGAGCTAGGAGTAACCCCTGTGCATTGCCAGTTGTGACCCAAAAAGCAAAATAAATAAATAAATAGGAAAATAAAGACAACAGCAATGTTCCCCTTCGGACCCCGATTCCTCATCCTGTACTCCTCATCTTTTCTACTTTCTCTTACTCTTAAATAAACGCTCCACTTCAAAGCCAGCAGGGTAATCATTTCCTTTGCCTTATGGAATAAAATGATTGCTTCGAATAATCTATGTTCTCCATGAAATCCTTCTTGGGTCGACCCAAGAATCAACAAGAAAGGGAAGGGGCTATATCCCGTATGCACTGCTTGGGTAGCTTTTTTGCATCTCTCTCCTATCCCGAGTGACTTCTAGATGTCTTCAGCGGAGCTGCACTGGTCTCAGCTTCTCTGAGCCAGTCGTCTCCTATTGTCAGTTGTACTATGCCATGGCAAGATCAGATATCTGAAGACTAAAAACAGATGGATCGTGATGAATATGATATATTGTGTCCTCACACATCTTGGTAACAGGTGCTGCTCAGTCAGCTGGGGTCTTTTTGAGGACATTTTCCCAGGCCTCCCTCTGACCGTATGCACTCCGGTCCAGATGGTGACATGCTTCCCCAGAGTCCTGATCAACTTAACAGGAGATGGCAGCGCTATGCTGATTTTGCCTAGGGTCTAATACAAACACAGTTTATTGTATTGTCACTATTTTTTTAACTTTCTAATTCAGGAAAAAGGAACAAACCTTATGTGAAAGTCATGTTCACAATGTGGTTTCAAAATCTCTCACAGGAAGTCTAAATTTACGTGATTAAATTAGCATTCATAAATGTCAAGGCAAGGGAGCTAATTTGTTTTTATCATTAGAAAAGAATAGAATGACTTTGGATAATCTAATGTATTAGGTCAGTATTTGGTCTATCTGATTTAAAAGATTCCTGCTCTATTATATTGGTGGCAAACAGATTTGTTATGCTATATATTGGGTACAGATTCACCTTGGTAAGAGATAGAGGCAAGTTGTGTTCATCTGAGGTTAAAGCCATATTGCATTATATTCTGGGACTAACCTACTTTCCAATAAATTATGGCTTACAGGAACAGTACATATTTACTTAAAGTTATCTCTGCTTATACAGTGTTTTTTTGATGCATTTATGCAAGTGTTGATTAAATCCTTCATGTTGCTTGAATACTTATGATCACTGAATTGTTGGTTAAAAAATGCAAAGAAAAGTGTTTCAAGACCAAAGCATAGACATTTCTGAAGTTTAAAATGATCAAAAAACAAAAACAACCACATTCAAGACTGGTTGAGAGATTCATAATAGTTTACTTATTTTTGCAGCTAATTGAAAGCAACTTTAACTATTTAAATTGTAGTAATCACCTTTTTTGTATTTTAAAAATAGGATTCACACCAGGAATATACCCGCTAGTGTTTGAACAGGAAGATACAGTGCTGAGAGGCCAATTCAGGATCTTGTACATTCTAGGCCTTTGCTCTGTCTCTTCCCCTATCTCTTCAGTGCTCGCATTTTATTTATTTATTTATTTATTTATTTATTTTTATTGAAATACCATGTGGTACAGTTGTTGACCTTACAGGTTTTTGTACTTGGGTTTCAGTCATACAATGATCCAGTACCCATCCCTCCACCAGTGCCCATTCTCTACCACCAATGATCCCAGTAACCCTCCCACCCCTCCCATACCCCCATCCCATCCCTCCTCTATAGCAGGGCATTCCCTTTTGTTCTTTCTCTCCTTTTGGTTGCTAAGGTTTGCAAAAGAGGCATTGAGTGGCAAACATGTTCGGTCTATAGTCTACTTTCAGCATAGAGCTTGCATTTTCAATCTTAATTTTTAAACATAAACTTTGGAATGTCTAGAACACAAAAAATTCTAAGTTCTAAAATATGTGTGCACACATGATGTGCATATAGATATTCGGGTAATATGCTTGTTTCATGGGTAAAAGATTAGAAAACGAGGGAAATAAAAAATCATGCTCTTTATAAAAATATAAAATGGTCACGTCTCAAAATTGTATTTAAGGGGCTGGAGTGACAGTACAGTGGGTAGGGTATTTGCCTTGCACGCGGCTGATCTGGGTTCAATTCCCAGCATCCCATATGGTCCCCTGAGCATCACCATCAGGAGTAGTTCCTGCTTCATGGAAAGCCAGGAGTATCCCCTGTGCATCGCAGTGTGACCCTAAAAGCAAAAAAAAAAAATTGTATTTAAATGAAATGTTATGACCAATTTAAAGGAGAATTTCATTTCTGGAGATTTTATTTTTTTCTATTGGGCAAAATCCATTGCATTGTGTGGAGAGCAATCATATTCAAAATTTTGACAAATTTTTTCATTATTATCCTATTTTTTGTTTTTGGTAGTAATGAAAGGGGCTGGAGCGATAGCACAGCAGGTAGGGCATTGCTTTGCACACAGCAAACCCGGGTTCTATTCCTCTATCCCTCTCGGAGAGCCCGGCAAGCTACCAAGTGTATCCCACCTGCACAGCAGAGCCTAGTAAGCTCCCTGTGACATAGTCACATACCAAAAACAGTAACAACAAGTCTCACAATGGAAACATTACTGGTGCCAGTTTGAGCAAATCTATGAACAATGGGAGGATAGTGCTCAGTAATGAAAGGGGTGGAGCACACTTAGCAGTACTCAAGGGTCTTTTCCTGGCTTTGTTCTCAGGAATGACCCTGGTGATGTTAAGGAACCAGATGGAGAACTAGGGATGGAAATGGGATCTGCTGCATGAAAGGCAAGTACCTTAGCTCCTGTACTATCTCTTCCATCTCTGTATCAGATTTTTAAATAGGTAAGTCAAATTGAGTCAAAGGTGCAGATTACTTAGTGGTTGATTGAAGAGAACAACAATTTTTTTTGCATACCTTTAAAAAAATGAATGTATTTTTAAGAGTTTATAAATCAGTCACAATTTGTTTCCTGAAATTTACTTGTCTAGCTCCAGTCCTAGCACATGCAATTTATATGTTCTTGACCACCAAGTCCTCTCCTTGGTCCCTTTCCTGATTTTATATATTTAGTATCTGTTATAGTCAAAATTATATTCCCTGTAAGTTCTGTTATCAAAGTCATACTCCCCCCATATGAATATTTTGAACATAGGATTTTAAAGGAAAATTAAGGTTAAATAAATGATAAAATGTGCTCCCCAACACCTATATGACTTCTTTCTTTATAAGAAGAGAAAGAGATACCAGATTTTCTTACACACAGGCTAAAACCCTAAGAAGACAGTGTGGGGATGGCCACCCTCCAGTAAGGAGTGCTCAGGACAAAATAAACCCCTAACATATGAATTTTGGACTTCCAGTTTCATGGGTAAGAAATGAAGTTCTCTGTAGAGCCACTCAGTCTGTACTATTTTTCCACAAGTCCTATGAAACTAAAACAATATTTAGCTAACATAACAGAAATACAGCATGAAATTTTAAAGGGGATATTGCGTTCTTCCAGAATTAGCAAAATTGTGAGCACCTGTAAACTGACTGACCAGAGAATTGGTGCCTATTCATTGATATCCTCTGCAGGCTAATCTCCATGCCATTTGTCCATTCTCCTTATGCTGGGAGTGAGGTAAGTTCGGTGGAAAAGGAACCCCCTTTCGCTTTTTGCTGCTTCCAGATTTAGTCTGTCAATCATCCTTCTCTCTCAATCACTTTCCTCACCTCCACAGCTTCTCCCACTGAAATCTGATCCTTTCTTTAGGGTTTCAGTAGAGACTAAATTCCAAGTGGTGCTTAGGGGCTTCTCCTAGCATAGTGCCAGAGAAACCTGAGCTGTCTTCGACTTTATTTTAATTTGGTTTCTGTAAAAAAAAATAAAAATAAAAAATAAAAGAAATAAAGTAGGAAAGAAAGAAAGAAGGAAATGAAGGAAGGAAGGAAGGAAGGAAGGAAGGAAGGAAGGAAGGAAGGAAGGAAAGAGAAATCAATACAGTATTCGTGGTTGTTCTTCAACTACCCCGTAAGCCTGGAAGGTCCTCCACAGAAACAGATGTGAGTGCAGCCCCATCTGCAGCTTGTCCTGGAGACATTTATCTCGGGCTAAGATTCTTCCCTCTTTCCTTAAGGGCTTCACTTCTCCTTTGGTCGTGCCCAAAGGCAACAGCATCCTCAGGCCTTTGCCTTGAGGCTGCTGCTTTTTCTCTTTAGCACCCGGCTTCTAAGACATGAATTTTGAAATATATAAAATGTTCCTTAGGTTAGAATTCTTTCTTCCCTGCAAGTTTCCACGGATAGAAATTTTGGTAACACTTCAAACCTCATCAAAATGAAATTTGCAGGATTAGGAGACCAGCAGACCCTAATGAACAATTTCAGTAGTGAGAATCATAACAATCATTTAAAGTCTATAAAAACTCTTTCAGTGGCATACAGCAAAGGGGGGGACATACGTTCAAGAAAGTGTTCTAAATCTTACTAAGAAAGGGTAGTATTTGATATATCTCAGTCTCTCAGTCACAACCCGGTTTATTCCCATCTATGATATGAAAAATCTACCCGGTATGCTCTAATCTGGACAGGAGTATCCAAGGAGAAGAGAGAGCTTTTACTCCTCTGCCAAACCCCAAGGGTTTGCCAAACCCAAACCCTACAGTTTTCCCTGTAGGAGAGACAATTTCCAACATTTCTCTATCTTCTCTTCTCCTGAGTTCCAGCTGAACTGCAGACAGGCAATGCCAAGAGAACCAATTTGCCTTCATCTCTTCCAGCTCCTATTCAGTTGAGGTAGGGGATTGAGGATTGGGGCCTCCAAGCAGTCCTTCTCCCCAAACCTGTAGCATACAATAGTGGCTTCTGGCCTCCAGGAGTGACAAGCTGAGAAGGTTTCAGGTTCCCTCTTCCAGCTGCACTGCAGTCTTACTGAGGCTATCCTCAGGGGGAAAGAGAATATAAGACAAAAAGCTTGACGGTCCTTTCTATGCAACAGATGGGAAAAAAAATTCCATTCCATGCTGATATACACTATAAGTGCTGAAACTTCTAAGCTAATATTACACAAAACAGATTCTTTGAAAAAAAAAAAGGAACAACCTGTTAAAAGAGATAAATTGGTACATTTATAATGATAAAAGTGCCAATCCTGAAACTGGAGTCAAAGATCAATATTGGACAAGGATAGCTGTCCTTCCCCCAAAACCTAAAATAAGGACAGTTTATCCTCAATTTACTCTTTTTCAAAGCCTAAACTTTACTTTGTTTAGGTTTGTAGATAAGATGGAGTGTGCCTCAGGGAACAAGCCTGTTAGGATTTTTATTGTTCATTCTGACACCCACTATTACTGTTCCTTCCCTATAAAACCCCCTTCTCCTGACCCTGCAGACAAGATGCTTGCTTTGAAGACAGGAATCTGTCATCTTCCAACTCTCCAGTGGCAGTGGAACAAAACCTGTTCTGGGTACCAGTTCTCTTTTGCAAGAATGTAACAATCATAAACATATCCAGCATTTCGTAATATTAACTTAATCAGTAATCAAGTAAGAATCCTACACACACGGTCCTACACACGGTCCTCCCATTGTTCATCGATTTGCTCGAGCGGGCCCAGTAATGTCTCCATCATGATACTTGTTGTTACTGTGTTTGGCATATCAAATACGTCACGGGGAGTTTGCCAGGCTCTACCGTGCGGGCGAGATACTCTCCGTAGCTTGCCGGGCTCTCCGAGAGGGGCGGAGGAACCGAACTCGGGTCAGCCATGTTGGCCGCTGTGCTATCTCTCCAGCCCCCAAGTAAGAATAATAGGCTACTTTTTAAGATCCAGGTGGTGTGGATGTAATTCAATATTAGAGCACTTGATTTGTATGTGTGACATCTGGGGTTAATCCCTGGAAACACACACACAAATACACACAAGAACACACACACACACACATACACACTCAGAGATATTGACTGTAAATATACACACTCAGAGATATTAACTATAAACATTAATTCTAACAACTATTGAGCACTAATATGGACCAGAAATTGTGCCAGTCTTTGAGAACTCACAAACAGCTTGTTTTAAATAATTTAGGGAACATGGGTATTTAAAAAATTCCTAATTTAAGAATGGAACACAGTAAAATGTATTATGGAGTCTTTAAAGAAATAATTTTTTAAAAAATAACTGACTTTGCATAATAAAAAACAAATTAGGTTGCACCCTTAATAAAATTTTATGAAATTTTATTTTGCACTGTTATTTTACTTGATTATCACAACCCTTTATTTTTATACTGCTTAACGTAAGTTGAGAAGTTAAACCCAAAACATTGATATGTAAACAGGTTTACATTTATCAAAGGAAAGTCATGCCTTTAGAATTTTGTGCATTTGTGATTCCAATTAAAAAATTATATATACACATACATATGTGTGTACGTGTGTGTGCATAGAAATTGCATACAGTGAATATATTCTAAATGCATCTAAATCAGGATGCTTCAAATAGTTATTTTGGAATAAGTATAGTTGTAGGTATTTCATTTTTTCTTTTTTTTGCATATATTTTCTGATTTTTTAAAATGAACATATATTGCTTTGGACATGTTAATTAACAAAGTAATTCTATTGACTCCTTATACCATAAAGCAAAAATAACTCAAAATCGATCACAAATATAAATGTAAGAACTAAAACTGGGCTAGGGAGATAGAGCAGAGAGACAATAGTGGGTAGGATGCCTTGTCTTGCATGTGGTCAAGTCAGATTTCATCTCTGGCACCACGTATGGTCCCCTGAGCACTGTCAGTAGTGATTCTTGAGTGCAGAGTCAAAAGTAAGTTTTAGGTACTGATGGGTGTACCCCAAAACCTATAAACAAATAAATTATTTATAAACTCTATAACTATTAGAGAACTTAGTATGTCTTTATGACTTTGGGTTAAGCTCTGTAGCACTGTAGCAAAGTCCTCCCATTGTTCATCGATTTGCTCGAGTGGGCCCAGTAATGTCTCACAACAAATTGGGAGACTTGTTGTTACTGTGTTTGACATATCGAATGGCATATTGAATACCTTATAGGTAGCTTGCCAGGCTTTGCCGTGCAGGTGAGATACTCTTGGTAGCTTGCCAGACTCTCCAAGAGGGGCGGAGAAAGAGAACCCAGGCCGGCCAGGTTGGTTGTGTGCAAGGCAAATGCCCTACCACTGTGCTATCGCTACAGCCCCAGTACCAAAAGTAGTGAGTGGTCATAAATTCAATCTAAAGTCAACCTGCAGGAAAACAGTACCACATTATGAGGACCAAATACCCACTCTCTGAAAATAAAATGTGTGTGTGTGTGTGTGTGTGTGTGTGTTTGTGTACCAATTCAGGTCAGCATGTGCAAGAAAGTGTATATATATATAATGTGTGTGTATGCCAATCTTTGTGGAATGTATATATATATATATATATATATATATATATACATATATTTGACATCCCATCTCATTTATTTGCTCAAGTGGGCAGTAATGTTTCCATTTGTCCCTGTTGCGTGCTAGTGTAGCCCAATGGCGTCTGCTCATTCTAGGAACATGAAGAGCCTCAAACCGATCGTTCAGGGTCTTGACGAAGAACTCTGACCATCTCGTAGGTGGGCGGCCATGCAATCTTTTGATGTCCCATGGAATCCAGTCAGTAATGGCTCTAGTCCAGCGGTCGTCTCCAAATCTCATTATAGGTCCAGCCCATCTGATTTTGGACGCCTTGGCAAACGAGACAGCATCCCCGATTCTTGACCATCAATGAAGGTCAAAACTCTGAATTCTTTATCCGAGATAAGTACCAGGAGAATTACTCCATGACTTTGAGGACAGCTGCACATGCTAGGTGAAAGGCAGCTCAGATAGAGAAGGGAGCACCAAATAAAGGGTGTTGCGAGATTCCTCTCAGGCTGGGAAATGCGTGATGAGAGTAGACTATAGACCGAACAAGATTGCCACTCAATGTCTCTTTTGCAAACCACAGCACTCAAAAGGAGAGAGATAACAAAAGGGAATGCCCTGCCACAGAGGTAGGGTAGGATGGAGGATGGGGGATGGGAGGGATACTGGGACTGGTGGTGGTGGAGAATGGGCACTGTTGGAGGGATGGGTATTTGATCATTGTATAACTGAAAGCCAAGCACAAAAATTTGTAAGTCTACAACTGTACCTCATGGTGTTTCACTAATAAAAATTTAAGGAAAAAAAAGCAAACTCTGGATTCACTCTGGATTCTTTTTCTCATTTGAGTGAAGCAGGTTACTCCAAGCATAGCTATTTCAATTCCTCTTTGGGAGACCCAAATAGCGTTCTCATCCTATTTTCGCAGGGCCCACATCTCTGAGGTGTATGTTAATGCAGTTAACAGTGGAATCAAAGAGATGTGCCCAGAGCCGGAGGTTCTTCATCCTCTTAGCTATTCTATGCTCTTGAAGGCATTCCAAGCCGCTCTCTTCCTCTTGAGCAGCTCGGGTGCCAGGTCATTGGTCATGTTGACTTCTCGACCTACGTACACATAACTGTTGCATTCGGAGATGGTCATTCCATTGAGAACGAATGGAGCGTCAGGAACGAGGCTGTTTCTCATAAACATTGTCTTCATAAGATTCAGCTGTAGTCCAACCTTTCCACACTCATGGTCGAAGTCGGCCAGCATTTGTGCTGCTTGGCTAATGTTTGGTGTTATTAAAACAATGTCATCAGCAAAGTGGAGGTGGTGTAGTTGCCAACCATCTATCTTCACTCCCATTCCTTCCCATTCCAGTTGTCGTATGATGTTCTCGAGGGTGGCACTGAAGAGTTTTGGTGAAATGGTATCACCCTGCCAACCCCTCTCTTGACATCAATGATTACTTCTTTGTAGAATGGTGAGATACTGGTAGTGAATTTGTAATACAGCTCATGGAGGATCCTGATGTATTGAGTTTGAATGCCCTGTTTGGCTAGGGCTTCGATGACTGCTTCAGTCTCAACAGAATCAAAGGCCTTCTTTAAATCAATGAATGTTAGACAGAGTGGCCTCTTGAACTCTCGAGAAACCTCAAGTGCTTGGTTATCATGTGGATATGGTCAATAGTGCTAAGTCCTTTGCGGAACCCAGCTTGCTCACATGGTTGTCCTTCACCTAGTGTTCTGCCAATCCTATTCAGGATGACTCGAGTGAACAGCTTGTAGATGACAGACAATAGGCAGATCAGGTGATAGTTGCCAATATCATGTATGTCTCCCTTCTTGTACAGTAGTATAGTCCTCCTAGCTTTCCACTGGGACGGAACCTTGCATTCAGACAGGTAGTGCATGAAGAGCTGAGCCAGTGTAATGATGAGTACCAACGGCAGATTCTTCAGGTGTTCGGGTCTGACCTTGTCTGGGCCTGGTGCTGTTCACATCTTTAGCGACAAAATGATGTGTCGGATTTCAGAAGGGATAACGTTGGGAACAACATGTTCAAGCTGCAGAATTTGGTATGTGGGCAGGTGGACATGGCTATCAGAGAGATCCGAGTAGAAGTCAAGAATAAGCTTTTCCATTGCCCTTCTGGAAGATGTGATAGATCCATCAGGACGTCGGAGGGCAGTCATCTTGGTCTTATAGTTGGCAAAGGACAGGCAGGCATTGCAAATGCTTTTCCCTGCTTCTGCTGCATCTGCTAGCATTGCTGCTCATCACTCTTTAAGGTCTTCCTTGATCGCTTCTCTAAACTGTACTGTGAGCTTGGATATTTGTGTGTGGTTGCCAGAGGCTTGCTCCAAGCCATGTTGGCGAATAAGCTCAAGAGTTTTCAAAGACAGGCATGTTTTTGTGGCTATCTCTCTCTTGGCGTTCTTTGCACAATCATGGAGGTGCTGAACCAATCGATTGTATTCCTCATCAATGTTGTCAATGATGGCATCTTCCCAGGTTTCTGCAATAGTGCCAAAGAGCTCTCAGTTGGTGATTTTTCTGGAAGTTCTCTTCTAAACTGTGCAGCCCTTTCTCCCCACTCTGTGAAGTAGAATTTTGCATGAAGGAGACGGTGTTCGGATCCCGTTTGGAATTTTGGGACAACAGCAACATTGATCAGGCAACACCATCGATTGAATATGGTGTGGTCAATTTCGTTGTGGAACCATCCACTGGGAGACTCCCAAGTCCAACGTTTAGATTCAGACTTCTGAAACTGTGAATTACCATGGATGGTCTTGGTCAACATGATGAACTCAGTTTCTCACCCTGTTCGTTCCATTCTAGGCTGTGGGTCCTGATGTGGAGTTCTTTGACTGATCTTCTCGGTCCTATCTCGGCATTAAAATCACCGACAATGATCTTGTAGAAGGTGTGGTCTTCTTTATAGAACTTCTCCAGCTCCATGTAGAACTTCTCAATTTTTCCTTCATCATAATTGGATGTTGGTGTGAAGACAACAAAGATAGAAACTGCCGGCAGTGAGCCACATCTATTCAAGTGTAATCATCTGATTCAGGTTGTTAGGCAACCTGAAATGTATATATTGTTTCTTCCCTAAATCCTCAGAATCCCACATCCCTCCAACTGTGTTTGAAATCTGCTCCATCCACCTCACTCTCCATTCTCATAGGCTTTTTCCTGGAGATGAGGAAACGGACTGACATTTATTTGCTTCTTACTCTGAGTTGGGCTCATAGAAACATCCTTGACATGTACATCTCCTGTCTTTGACAGGTGAAGTTAAATTGGTCCTTAGGAATTAAAAACACCCAGAGCACTAAATTTAGCCCTGAAGGTCATGTCACAGAAATGCTTGCTCTGCCCCAGTATCCTAGAGCCAGGCAACTGCGCTCTCAGCCAGATTTGAACACTGATCCTCCTTCTCTCACTGTGGACTCGCATCCCCATAAATCTATTAGGTTACCCTTTTGCACCTGGAAAGTTGAAAATCTGTCAGAACAATTCCTGGAGCTGACTCAGTGCTCTGCAGTTGGGAGACAGCAGCACATCCTGTCCTCCCCAGAACCAGCAGCACCTCCAGACAGTTGTTAGGACAGCAAGTTGTAAGTGGAACCTTGGTATGCCAGGGACTATGGGGGTTAAGCAATGTTCTTTTAATAATAATAATAATACAAAAAAGTACAAGCAGCAACACTGAAGAAAAGATAAAATCAGTAACTATGTATTTAACTATGTAACTATGTATTAAACTATATAGTACAAATGATGACATTTTTAAAGTAAAGATCTAAAAAGAAAAATTACATAATTGAAGAAACAGTAAGCAACTATATTTCTAATAAGGAACTCTAGCTAGACTATATAAATTTTTCGGGCTGGAGTGATAGCATAGAAGGTAGGGTGTTTGCCTTGTATGTGGCTGACCCAAGTTCAATCCCTGGCATCCCATATAGTCCCCTGAGCACCGCCAGGAGTAATTCCTGAGTGCAGAGCCAGGAGTAACTCATGAGCATCTCTAGGTGTGACCCAAAAAGCAAAAAATAAAGTATATATAAAGTTCTCACTTACATTTCAATAATAAAATGAAAATAATCCCATTAGAAATGTTTAACCTCAAAGGGCTAAGTGTTTCTCCTGGAATCTATATAAATGGTCAATAAGCGCATGAAATAAATTCAACTCATTAATCACTATAGAAATGTAAGTCATAAAACTAAATGTACTACCACTTAACATTCATATGTTAGTTTTAATAAAGACAAATAATAACAAGTATTGGCAAAAATTTAGAAAAATGACAGTCTTATGTATTGCTGGTGAATGTAAATTGAAAAACTTGCTTTGCAAAACAATTTGACAATTCCTCAAAAAAGCTAGATTTACAGATCCAGCAATTATATGCCTAATAATATAAAGCTATGAAATGTAAAAATTTACTTTTACAGAAAAATGTATACTTAAATTTTCTTAGCAGGCTTATTTATAATAGATAAAGAGAATTCAAAATCCATGGATAGATAAAACAATACATTTTTATAATGGCAGTGAATAGAGATGAAGTCCTGATGAAAACAGCTGATAATATGATGAGCCTTATAAAATTATGCCAAGTAAAAGAAGTTAAGATTTCTTTCAAGATTTAATATTATCTGTGTCAATTTACGTAATAAGTTTAGAATAAGAAAGGTACTGAGATGGTTGTCCAGAAATTAGGTGGAAAAAGCAGGAATCATTGAGGGTAACTGTGAATTGGTATGAGTTAACATAAAGTGAGACACAAAGATATTCTAAACCTTATAAATATTCACACTATTGTAAGCAAAGTTTACCTTGACAAATTAAGTAATATAAAAGAATGAGAATGCTCAGATTGTTCACAATCCAGAAAATATATTAAAAATTAAATTGTACACTTGAGATGCATAGTGTAGATTATCTTTATTATGAATTGTTTCTCAATAAAACCAATGTATTTTCCATAATATCTTTAGTGTACTTTAAAATTAGGAAGGACATTTTCTTAGACATTTCTCTTAAGTACTATACTACTCTTTGTTGCTATTTCTAATAAGTTACTGTTCTCAAAAAATTTTTAAAAAGAGGAAACTTATTTTGATGATAAAGTGATTCATCCAAGTTTCCACAAGAGCTAAGACATGGTTACTAGATCTTCTGAATCTAAATATTTGCTCTTTCCAGCATACCATGACTGGTAATACTGTATCTGCAGCATTCAAATTCCAGTACATTCCTTATACCTTTCTAACTGATGTATCTGGTCTGGCACCTCAATTCTGTAAGACCCCTAACAGTATTCTTTGGAAATATTTGTAAGTGACACCATAGTAAAGAAGTTATTTAATTGTTTCTCAACAAAGCATTACAGTTGAAAGAATTACATATGAGTTGAATAAAACAACTTTATCATGATATAACTCATATTGCATGGGGCCCAAAAGTGGAATTGAGGGAAGAAAAAGTTTCATAAAATTCATTTTTTAAGATCTCTTTACTTTCCATATTATATCAATTATGCTGAAAATCCAAAATCAAGGACAGAATGAAAAGCACTCCTGGGAATATATCCCAGAGAGGCAAAAAGGTATAGTCGAAGTGACATCTGCAATTGTTTGTTCATTGCAGCACTCTTTACAATAGCCAGAATCCGGAAAAAAACCTGAGTGCCCGAGAACAGTTGACTGGTTAAAGAAACTTTGGTACATTTACACAATGGAGTACTATGTAGCTGTTAGAAAAGATGAAGTTATGAAATTTACATACAAGTGGTACTACATGGAAAGTATCATGTTAAGCGAAATGAGTCAGAAAGAGCGGGATAGACACAGAAAGACTGCATTCATCTGGGGAACATAAAGCAACAAAATGGGAGACTAATACCCAGGAATGGCTGAGATTAGTACCAGGAATTTTGCTCCATGACTTGAAGGCTAGCCACATGTGCTAGGTGAAAAGGAAGCTCAGATAGAGAAGAGAGCACCAAATAAAGGGTGTTGTGAAGACCCTCCCAGGGTGGGAGAGACATGCTAAAAGTAGTCTATAGACCAAACATGATTGCCACTCAAGGCCTCTCTTGCAAAACACAGTACCCAAAAGAAGAGAGAGAGAACAAGGGGGAATGCACTGCCACAGCGGCAGGGTGGGACAGGGAGGATGGGGGGTGGGAGGGATGCTAGGACCCGTGGTGGGGGAGGATGGGCACTGGTGGAGGGATGGGTACTTGATCATTGTATAACTGAAACCCAAGCACAAGAATTTATAAGTCTACAACTGTACCTCATGGTGTTTCACTAGTAAAAAAAATGATAAAAAAAAAGAAAAGCATATAAAATCATTAGCAGTTCTTTCAGGCCGTGGTCATCCTTATAATCAGATGTTAATACTTTTAAGATAAGTTAAACTTTTTTAATTTCAAATAATATAGAATAAAAAAATACCAATAGTTCTGAAAATTAATCATAGGTTGGGAGAGAGTGCCTGAAAAACGGGGAGTGTTAATAAACTTAAGCATCCAAGTAAAATTGTTTAAAGTGGACACATACTTTTACTGATATTTGTTATAGCTCTCTTTACAAAGCATTGCATTTTGAACACTGAAACACAACACTTTCTGGCATGTAAAATAAAGCGATTAGTTCTCTTTGACCCTATTCCAGGATAATTTGACTAGAAATTAATAACTGTCAACTGGAGATATTTTGCTGGCACTAAGGCAAAATGGTGTGTGATTCCTCCTTCAGATTACTCAGACTGCACATCTCATTTACATCTGAAGATTAAGTTACTGGCTGCAGTGGGGGAAAAGATTTTAATTTGCAAAACAATTATTGCTTTTTCTGAGGTCATGAATTTGGTTTTCTAGATGTTTTAGATGTAGAGTGCTGTCTCACTCAATTGCTGAGTAACAAGAAAAGCTAATGATATGGTTTCAGTGGCTGCAATAAAGTGTAAAGTGTTCGGTGTTTTACATATGAACTGGGTTTTTCTAAAACATTTTAAGCAAAATTATTCCATGAGCACAAGATAAAAGAACAAAAATGTACAAACAAACCAACAATACACACACTTTACCTGACACTAAATACACTGACATTGTTTTCTTTCTTTTTTTTTTTTTTGGTGTTGGGTGGGGGTGTTGTTTGGATTTGGGCCACACTCACACTCATTCAGTACTCATAGTCTACTGTCTACTTCTGGCTTTGTCCTTAGGGATCACTCCCAGCAAGCTCCAGGGGACCAAATGCAGTGCTGTGGATCCATCTGGGGATCCTGCATATGCAGGACGATCGTTTTAATTCCTACACTACCTCTCTGACCCTGGACTGGAATTTTCTTGAAGAAAAATAAAGACCCTACAAGATAAAATTTTACTGTGGTCAAAGGTTTTATCTGTGGTTGAAATTTTACACAAAACACTACATTTCTCAGTTAATGTCTCTTCATCCTACCCTTGGTCAAAGAAACTATTTTTTTCTTTATTCATATTATTTTTTGTTGCTAAGTTTTCAGAAATGATAGTCTTCAATTTGTGAAAGTTTTGTCGAGGCACATAAAAAGGAAGAGTTGTGTCTGTCTTTTTTTGGTTGTTTGGTTTTGGTACCACAGAGACTGTGCTCAGGTACTATTCCTGACTCTGCACAAGGGTTTGCTCCCTGCAGTGCTCACTCCAAAGACCCAGTGTCATGGATAGAATCGCAGCCTCCAGGCTAGCCTTTGGAAATATCTCTCTGGCCCCAATTTGAGTCTTTTTATCTTTCAGCCTGACCAAACTTATTTGTTGAGGGCATTCCTCAAGTTGGTTGCTTCCTGTATGTGTCCTCACTTGTCTCTTAACACCTCCAAGTGGTTTTCTTTTCATCACTGCATGAGAAAGATGAGGCTCACAGAAGTCTAGTGACTGCCTAAGGACTCAGAACTAGTAACAGGAGGCACAAGGATTAAAGCCAGTTCCTGTTCTTGACTTCATTATACATTTATCTGCCAGACAATTCTGCAACCAATTAGCCTTCATTTTATTGGGGATAGGGACAGGGTTGGGCTATACCCCTCAGTACTCAAGGCTTACTCCTGCTTCTGTGCTCAAGGATCACTCCTGGCGATACTCACGCGGGTAAATAAAGTGCTGGGATCAAACTCAGGTATGTTGCAAGTGAGGCAAATGCCTTACTCCCTGTGCTAAATCTCCAGCTCCTATTTGCCGCCCCCTCCCCATTTTTTAACTTCCCTAGTCAGATTGTTGGGACAATACAGTTCAAAATTGCACAGTTAAATTATCAGGGATAGAATAATTTGTGAAGATGAATTTGGGATCTTGAGAGAGCCTTTTGTGTTTTGAGTAAGTCTTTAAAAGAAGAGTTGGGAATGTGTATGTGACAGATCAGTGTCTTGAAATATATTTATTTTGATAAAGGTACTGGCCCCTGAATTCACTAGGGACCTCAGAAATGGTAGGAGGCTTATAATCTACTTTCCCTCCAGCCCCCCCCAACCCCGGGAAGGTGCTCCCAGAAGTGCTCAGAGAGGCCTAGAAATCACTCCCAGCTATTCTCAGCACTTCTGACTGGATAGTTGGATGATAGAGGATAAGGACATAGTGGACCATGCAGGGTCAGGGATCACCAGGGCCACCCTCGTGGTGTTTCAGGGGCCATGAAGACACCCAGCAGTATTTGGAGACCAAAGGGCCACACCAGGCTAGGATCAGGGAATTTTGCCAGACTGGGACTAGCATCATAGCTCATGCCCAGATAAACTCACAATATGGGAGCTAAGAATCTACTGAAGATTGTGGTGGTTCTTTTATATCTGAGTCATCTTGTCGAACTGCGCTTAAGTTGGTAGTTGAAATTTGGATGGGGAACAGATAAAATTGGAAAAACTGGACTTTATAAGGCATTCTGGGATTTGCATCTCATCTCTTCTATTGCCAAATAAATGTAGGCAACTTGATCAATGAGTCTTTTTTCCTCATGTAAAATATGGATAGCAAAGTTTATCTCTTGGATCAAATCAGGCTGCATAAGAGATAAGATAGTAGATGTACACAAATATTAGCAGGATTCATACTTCCCAGAAATATGGTGCATAGGGAAAGTCAAATAAAGACTGGTTGGGTAGATTTTGTACTTGATTCATCTGGTAACCTGAAACTCATGTGTAGTTACTAAGGTGTAGGATAACTCTCTTTTGTCCTTCCTCAGGTAGCTTAGGTTTGTCAAGTCACACCCATCTAAGAGCACTGAACTTGTATTGTAAGCAATGTCCTTTCTGTATGGACACAGGAAGACAGTTAATATTATGCTTTGTAACTTGGGAGTTGATTGACTCTGAATAATATTTACTCCTGGGCATCTGATTTCTTGACTCAGTTGCCCTTAGTTCCTAGCACCCCAAAAGCAGGGTCCCGACGAGGGACTGAATGGACCCAGGGCAAGCAGTGAGCTACCCTGGCATCGAAATGGGCCAGGCTAAAGATCCACGATACTCAACTATAAATTGAGGGCATGATCATGGACAAATGCTGTCATGGTCCAAAAGTAAGTAACGACGAGACTAGGACCCTGCTGGAGCTAGGAAGATTAACCTGGCCTGAGGACTGTGAAATGTATACTGAGATGTTCTCAGGAAGAACCAAACTAAATTTATATCTCTTACTGTGCTCATACAGAATGACATTGCTAGAAATATTAGAAGTAGATTTATTACAACTATTTAAGTAGATTACTGAGGGAAGAACACACCCTTGTTGGAATCCCACCGTTGGGTGAATCTCCTAGTAATCTGAAGTAATCTCTGTAGATGAGATTTTATCCTTGAGTTAATCTCCTGGAGGAGTGGTCTTACCTCTCTTTGTTGATTCATCAGTATTCAACCCACCTTTATGTCACCGCCTTATGTGACTGCTATATAAACTAAGACGTAAGCTTGGAAAGGGAGTGAGAAGCGAGAAAGCTCGGGCTCCAGAGATCCAGAGTCAGAGCCAGAAGGAGAGAGGTTCCAAGATTGGGGCCCAGGAGAGAAGGAGGCAGAGAAAGACCGGAGTGAAGAGGATTGGAATAAACTACTATTGATATAGACCGGCCTGGCCCTCGTTTCTTCTTCCGTCTGCCCTTGGCCAACAGCCGTTCTGATCTAGGCCACACATAGCGGCTCAAGAGCACCTAACGCAGGTGGTGAGACAGTGCCATCCAGTGAGCCCGTGAACACACAACCTTCGGCGTGATAAGATTTTACACTAAGGTATGCCAGTTATTTAGTGTTTTATGATTTACCAAGAATTTTGATTAGTTATATTATTAGATTCCATAAAACCCTCATGGTAGGACCATGGCTCACTCTTCATACATCTACTACTTAAACTCCATTTATTCCAATGAAAGGACCCAGAGAGATAATATCATCAAAGTTACAGAATTGTTATGTTGGGAATCCAGGATAAAGAGAGGTCTACTGTCGTCATTAGTTCTTCACAGAGGATTTTTTCTGACAGGTAGGAACCATGTTTGTACTATGAGGTTGATGTCATTCAGATCAGCTTACACCCGTGATTCCTATTTCTCTCACTCCTCTGTTAAACATGTGCTTTAAATTGAAAAACCTGCCATTTAATGGACATTGCAAAATACATTTCAGTGATATTTTCGTAAGCTTGACAATTTATGCTGATTGATTTGTTGTGTCACTAAAACAAATATCATTTCTACATTTTCAATTATCACTTGCATTTCCTCTAGGGTCTTATACCAGGCTAGTCATCTAATGAATTAAATTTGAATTTATTCTACTTCAGAAAGGTGAGAGAATTTCCTATTATAAATAATTTAACTGAAAAAATTTACATAAATTGAATGCCTGGCATATCATTTTAATAGCATTGGCTATGGAAGGCAAACAGCAACCTAACTTGATGAGTTTCGATGTTTTTATTCTTGCATTTTGTCATTGAAAGTACTTTAAGGCAATGTCAGTTCTTTAAAAGGTAAGATTGTATTAAGAGAATTGTTCAGATGAGCATTTATAGTTTGACTTTATTATATGAATGATAAGTGATTCTGTTTAGCTTGTCCTTTAGTATGCATTGCTTGCTACCTCAAGAAAAAGAAAATAGAAAAGAATAATGCTACTGATAAGAAACATTAAATACTCAGTTGAAGGTGTTGAGAAGTATTCATATACACAGTATCACTACTATATCCGACTCAGGAAATCAAGCCTGGTAATGAACTTTGATTGTTCCATTCAATTTCAGCTGGTGGCCATAATGAATCAAATTACTCTTTAAACTCATTAATACTAAATAGGTCTCTTTCTAGCCTTTGGTTTCCTAAATAACTATCCATCCACATCTTGGTTAAAGACTTTCCTTAGTGCCTTTAGTAATTAATGGATGATCACATTTCTCTATACCTTCTTAAGTGGCCAAAGATCATTTACTGTGTCTTGAAAAATACAATGAATATCTCCTAGGATATGAGACTTCCTAGCTCCTGTCAATCTCTTATTTGATCTTTAATGTATAGCATGTGAGTTAGATAGGTTCTGTAAGGAGAAGTAAACCTTGTTAATCTCTATAAGAACCAGAAATCACTACTCCATCATTCCAACTTAATGGCTGACTTTTTCCTAGAAGAACAGTGTATACACATTTAAAGTAGCAAGATCTCTGAAGATTCAACAGAATGCTAAGTGAAACAGAGATGCTTTCATTGCACAATATAATGAATCAGAAACATGAGAAACATAAAAAAAAATTAAAACATAAGCCTAAATGTCAGTTTGCAGAACAACAAACAATTCAACTATTTGCCATGTTTCATGGGGAAATGTTAAAACAAATATTGGACTTATATCACAAAAACCTAGAATTAGATATACTCATTACTCATTTGTTTCTGTATATTACTAAAATAAACTTTAAAATTAGTTTTAAAATTTAATTTCTTTGTTTAGAGCTAAGAATATGTAAATGCTTGTGAACCATGATCTATCTCTGTTCATGATTAAACAATAGCAAAAAAAATTTCCTACCTACATCAGTCACCTTAAATTTCACTTTTATTTATAGATAAATACTAAAATAATATTACATACATTTCCAGATAAAAATACCAATGTGATCTGTTGGCAATATAAATATAGAAGAAAGGTTATTTTTTGTATGATCATGATTTTATGTCAGTGAAATTTTTAAAGTTCAATAATGCAACTTTTTATTACTGTAATCTTAGGATCAGGCATAAATTTGTTCAAACAAGTTATTTTAAACAATGGTTTTCAATAGTAAGTAATTATCATTTGCTAACTAAAGGAAATGCGAAGATCTTTACAGCATTCAGCCTAAGAGAAGGACTACATGGAGGGCAGGATCCACAGATCCCAAAGGAAAAAAAAAACAGGTTCCAAAAAGAGCCGAGATCATTGGGAAGTCCCAGATGGGGTAGGTACCGCATCCCACCTCCCCCAGATGGAACCCCGGTGACCAGAAGCCTCTCAAGCACAGCTCGAGTATGCGAGAACTAGGACTTTTCCTCAAATCTGCCGGGACTACAACTCCCAGGTAACCTCAGATTCCGGAAGTCACGCCCACAGCCCGCCCCCCAGCGCCATCTTTAAAGCATTCAGCCGAAGAGAAGGACTACATGGAGGGCAGGATCCACAGATCCCGAAGGAAAAAAAAAAAAAAACAGGTTCCAAAAAGAGCCAAGATCATCGGGAAGTCCCAGATGGGGTAGGTACCGCATCCCGCCTCCCCCAGATGGAACCCCGGTGACCAGAAGCCTCTACAACCACAGCTCAAGTATGCGGGAACTAGGACTTTTCCTCAAATCTGCCGGAACTACAACTCCCAGGTAACCTCAGATTCCGGAAGTCACGCCCACAGCCCGCCCCCCAGCGCCATCTTTGCAGCATTCAGCCGAAGAGAAGGACTACATGGAGGGCGGGATCCACAGATCCCGAAGGGAAAAAAAAAAACAGGTTCCAAAAAGAGCCGAGATAATCGGGAAGTCCCAGATGGGGTAGGTACCGCATCCCACCTCCCCCAGATGGAACCCCGGTGACCAGTGACCAAAAACCTCTACAAGCACAGCTCGAGTATGCGGGAACTAGGACTTTTCCTCAAATCTGCCGGGACTACAACTCCCAGGTAACCTCAGATTCCGGAAGTCATGCCCACAGCCCGCCCCCCAGCGCCATCTTTACAGCATTCAGCCGAAGAGAGGGACTACATGGAGGGCGGGATCCACAGATCCCGAAGGAAAAAAAAAAACAGGTTCCAAAAAGAGCTGAGATAATCGGGAAGTCCCAGATGGGGTAGGTACCGCATCTCGCCCCCCCCCCCCCCCCAGATGGAACCCCGGTGACCAGAAGCCTCTACAAGCACAGCTCGAGTATGCGGGAACTAGGACTTTTCCTCAAAACTGCGCGGCCGCGTGACATCTCTCTATATACAAAGTGATCCATTGGAAGTAAACCACCCATCGTTTCTCTCTGAAAATCATAGTTAAGTTTGGAGCACGGCCACAGCCCCAGAAACACAAGGACTTAATGCATAACCCAGCAGCTTGGAGCAGAAAAGTGAACGGGCTATGTGTTAATCCAGGCCATCATGTCTGTCCGGAGGGGAAAGGGTGTTGCCCCATTCGCCCTCTCTTCTCTGGAAAGAAAGATGGCGGCCACATGGGAGCCTTGTGGACAGCAGGTATGAGCCGGGGGTGTGGGGGCGACTAAAACCTCATGGGAAGGGGAGCGTTCCGGTCCGTCCTTCACGCCCTACCAAGGTCACCAATTGCCCCCCGTGAGCGGCTCTCCAGCACGGCCACGGCCCCAGAAGCACAAGGACTTAATGCAGAACCTGGCAGCTTGGAGCAGAAAAGTGAAAGGACTATGCGTTAATCCAGGCCATCATGTCTGTCCGGAGGGGAAAGGGTGTTGCCCCAGTCGCCTTCTCCTCTCTGGAAAGAAAGATGGTGACCACATAGGAGCCTTGTGGACAGCAGGTATGAACCGGGGGAGTGGGGGCGACTAAAACCTCATGGGAAGGGGGGCGTTCCGGTCTGCCCTTCACGCCCTACCGAGGCCACCAGTTGCCCCTCACTAGCGGCTCTCCAGCACGGCCACGACTCCAGAGCCAATTTCTTAACTATCTGACTTTCAGTAGAAATACTTCCAGGGTCAGTAAGTAAAATAGCAGAAATCCAAAACCAACATTTAATTCTTGAACCCAGTTGTAGAAAGCAAATCACTTCACAATGCTTTTTCAGCATGTCTGATTTGGGGGGGGGGGGGGTAAACTCTAAATAATAGTGGTGAATCTTTTATTGAAACAATGAATCTAATCAAAGCAGATAGAGTGTTAACTAGAATTCATCTGCCCCACAGGGACTGGGAGGGGTGGGGGGTGGGGTTTTATTGGGGTTCTTCATGGTAAAAAATAAGTATTGGTAAACGGAAATGTTTTTGATATTTGCATGACTGAGACCTAAACCTGAAAGCTTTGTAACCTTTCCCATGGTGATTCAATAAATAAATAAAAAAGAAAAAAAAATAAATAAAACTAAAAAAAAAAAGGAAATGCGAAGTCAGTGAATTATTACTTCGATAGATTTCTGGCATAAAATACCCAATACTCAGACTCAGATTCTTCCACTCCATTTTCTTTCATTTTCACAATGATACTGTTGGTTGTCTCCATTTTGAATCTTTATATATATTTCTTAGACTTGTTGTAAGGAAGTACCACAACAGAGTGAATTGTTGAACAAAATTATATACTGTCATACTTGTGGAAGCCAGGAGCCTGAAATCAAGAACTTGGCAGGGTTTGTTTCTTCTAGATATTTGAAAGGAAAAATATTAATTCTATTTCTCTCTGGGCTTCTAGAATGTTCCAGAAATCCTTGGTGTTCCTTACTTCTAGGTACACAATGCCAGTCTCTGGTTCATCATCACATGGACTTCCCATTAGTCTCTCTCCTAAATCAACCTCTGCCTTATTGGATTTAGGGTTTGAGTTACATTGTATCCTTGGGCATTTATGTCTCAATATAATTATATCTGTAAAATTTCAAAATAAGGTCACAGTCAAAGGTGCTGGAGACCAGGACTAGAATGTTTATGATATTCAAAAATATGTCTATATATCTATGCCATCTATGTGATCTCATTCATATTTGGTGATGGGTATTCCCAAGTGGAGTTCAGGAGGCAAGGTTGGAAGAACTCAGTCAACTTGACTCAAATTTAATTCAAAGGCTCAATGAAATGATGGTACTCAGGTCCTGTTGTGTTGAGGATTACCTTGTCACCTGAGCAGTGATGGGAGCGTCTGGGGTACCACTCACACTTTGACAGCAGCTAAGGACTGTGTGGTGCCAGGATTTGTGCCCTATCATTGTTGTATTTTCCCATGACTCCAGGGACATATGCTTTTAAGAAACACCATTCTATCCATTAGATTCCCTATTAACCTTCATTCCATGAACTGATTCAGGTTTAAGTTTCACCAGCTAGCAGGAAGAGATTCAAAGGCAGTGAAATGAACTCGTTTTGAAGTTAAATAAATTAAATATATAACAGGTCTTTTGTTCTAAGATCTCTTCTGCTTATTTTCTCGTGTTAAAATGTGGTACAATAGTAGCAATTAATTTTAGGTGTTTCATTTTCAGCACATTTGGTAAAATCTGTACTAATGTAATAAAACTTCTCAATATGTTTCTTTGACAGCATTCTTTTTATGCCAGTGACAAAAATTTTAATTGTGTCTGAGATTATAGCTACTAGATGACCTGGATTCATTCTTATGTCCTCAAAACAAAAGACCTATGCTTATAAAGCTCTCTTAGTACTGTTTAACATTTCTCTGGCCTGGTCATCAAGAGGTAAGAATCTTTCCTACCAGATAAAAGTAGCATCATTTTCAGGGAAGGATTCCAAATGGTTTAATATTGCTTATCGCTTTTTTTGAATTTATGTATATTTTTATTTTAAACAACTCTCAAAAAGGGTCCTTCTACTTCCTAACAGTAAGGACATATGTATGGTCTTGACTATCATTAAGCCAATAACAGTGACTGAGAGTGAACATTTTGATTGACCCAGTTTCACTCACATTCCCCATCTTCAGTAAGAGGGAAGAGAGACTATGAAGACAAACCAGAAGATATTGATAATTTTCTGTGGCTGGCCACAGTAGTTCGCTAAAGGTCTTCACAAAGCTGCTTTGTTTTGGGGATTGCACATTCTTGGCATTAAGTCACAGCTCTTCACAAATACTAAGTGGTCACTTTTGCCCATCTTAGAATTGATTTTATGCATTCGTTTACCATGGGCCTGTAGAGATGCTTGGTGTTAAGAATAAAAAAGATAAGTAGCACAGAGACAGGGACCTGGGAGATAGTTTAGAGGAGCACATGCATTGCATGCAGGAACCCTGGTTGAATTTCCAATATCACATGGTTCCCTGGACACTTTTTGGGGCAGGGGGTATAGCCACCTCACAAAGATTGAAAAAAGTGGAGATCTTTCAAGGGTCTGGAGAAATAGTACAGCGGGTAGGGTAATTCCTTTGTATGTGACTGGCCCAGGATGCATCCCCAGCATCCCACATGGTCCGATGACCACCACTAGGAGTAATTTCTAAGTGCAGAGCTGAAAGTAACTCCTGAGCATCACTGAGTGTGACCCCAAAAACAACAAAAAGAAAACCACCATCAGGGCCTGGAGGAATTGTATTGTAACTTAAGGTGCCTACTTTGAAACCTTGCAGCTTTGCAAGTACATAAATGTGAGTTCAAATCCCCGGGTGCTAAATGTGATCCAGGCTGCTGTGATGTGAGTCTCATAGCCCTACTCTCTGTGATCCTTGATAATGACCCTCCCATCCCACCCCGAACAAACAAACAAATAAATAGTACACAGACTCTTCCCACAAATAGTTTTGGGAAAGAATAATTTTCAACATTTCGCTGACATGGATTATGTTGACTACCCTCATTGGGGTGTGGAGAAAATGCCATTTGCAGAGAAGAAGAAATAGGCTAAGATTCAAAAAGGAAAGAAGGATGGAGACAGCCTTTCAGGCAGAAATAATAAATGGGATGTAAAAAGGCATAGGCGTTTGAAAGAGCACCACATGTTTGCAGATCAGTTTCTGGTGGTTAGGCAAAGTGTTGTTGGGGGATAGCAAAAATCGTGGCTGGAGGCTACCTACTGAGTGAAGCATAAGATGAGGATTTCGTCTTTAAGCAAACCTCTTAAATGTTGTCCAAGTCTCCAGGCTCTTCCTTTTTCAGTACAGAAAGGTTTTATAAACTTGCTTCTTGTTGTCTTGGTCATGTTATCTTTCTGCTGAAAAACCAATGTAGTTGTTTATGACTAAAACATAGTTTAAACTTGTTGCTGTTTTAGAGTTAATATAAGAAATACACTTAAGACTATGTCTGGAACCTGGGAACTGTGTATTTTGTTAATACTCTTCCTTATTATTATTATTATTATTATTATTATTATTATTATTATTATTATTGCTTTTTGGGTCACACCCAGCGATGCTCAGGGGTTACTTCTGGCTCTGCACTCAAGAGTTACTTCTGGTGTTGCGGGAGGGACCATATGGGATGCTGGGAATTGAACCCGTGTTGGCCGCGTGCGAGGCAAACGCCCTACCTGCTGTACCATCGCTCCAGCCCTACTCTTCCTTATTTTTTTAAAAAACAACTTTCTACTCTGTCCAGACCAGGCTGTTCAATATTCTCTAGAACTGTTTTTTCCTCCAGCTTTGTTGACTGCTTATATTATCTTCTTATCTTGGGATCTTATCTATACTTCAAACTCCCTCTCAAAAGTTTCTTTTAGTAAAAATTAATTTCTGATTTCTTTTTGTTGTATTTTTGAACCTCCATATATTAACATAGAGTATTATACAATAGTAATTTATTCATGTAATCGCTTATCTTATTTTCTATATCAGTTTGACTCTAATCGGTGCACTTTTTATTGATTTATCATTTACTATAGAGTTTTAGGAGTATATAATTACATCTCAATATGTGCATAACATTCACTGGATTCATAATCAAAGTTCCAGTGTCATCCTACCACCAAAAAACTTCCTTCAACATATTCCTCTCACTTCCTGTTCCCTTTACTGCTGGTGATCACTATAGTTTTCTTTTTTAAAAAATTTTATTGAATCACTGTGAAATAGTTACAAGCTTTCATGTTTGGGTTACAGTCACACAACGATCAGACACCCATCCCTCCATCAGTGCACATTCCCCACCACCAATATCCCTGGTATAACCCCCTTTCCCATCCCCCGCCTGCCTCCATGACAGACAATTTTCCCCATACTCTCTACTTTTGAGCATTATGCTTTGCAATGCAGATACTGAGAGGTTATCATGTTTGGTCCATTATCTACTTTCTGTACACATCTCCCATCCAGATCAATTCCTCAGGCCATCATTTTCTTAGTGATCCCTTCTCTATTCCAGCTGCTTTTCCCCCTTTGCTCATGAGGCAGGCTTCCAGCTATGGAGAAATCTATCTGTCCCATGTATCCACTATCCTTAGGTATCAGCCTCATGTTATGTTGTTTTATACTCTACAAATGACTGCAGTCCTTCTATGTCTGTCCCTCTCTTTCTGCCATTTCTCTCTTTCATTTCACTTAGCATGATACTCTCCATGTTTATCCATTTATAAGCAAAGTTCGTGACTTCATCTCTCCTGGCAGATGCATAGTATTCCATTGTGTAGATGTATCGAAGTTTCTTTAACCAGTCATCTGTTTTAGGCCACTTGGGTTGTTTCCAGATTTTGGCTATTGTGAACAGTGCTGCAATGAACATATAGGTACAGATATCATTTCTACTGTGCTTTTTTGCATCCTCAGGATATATTCTGAGAAGTGGTATTGTGGGGTCATATGGAAGCTCAATTTCTAGTTTTTGAAGTACTTTCCATATTGTTTTTCAGAAAGGCTGGGCTAGTGGGCATTCCCACCAACAGATCACTATAGTTTTCACAGGATTTAGAACCTTACTTTTTGCTAGTTCCTTTGCTTTATTTATAACCCACATATAAATGAAACTTTGTGGTTCCATCCATTTTTTCCCTCAAGAGCACATTTTCACTAATTTTAATGGCAGTGTAGTATTCCATCGAGCATGTAGTTTCTTCATCTGCTCCTCTATAGAAAGGAATTCAGGCTATTTACATGTTTCAACTTTTGTTACTTACACTGTTTTAAACATGAGGGTGATAAACTCCCTTTAAAATTAGGGTTCACAAAATGATTGAAAGTGGTATTTCTGAGTCATATGCTATTTCTAATTTTTTTTTTGGTGGAGTGGTCTTTGGGCCACAAAATGTGGTACTAAGGTATATTGCTAGCTCTAGCAGGGATCTCTCCTGGTAGTGCACAGAGCACCATAAATGGTGCTGCTAACCAAACAGGGGTTGGCCATTTGTGAGATAATGACTTAGCACCTGTACTATTTCTCTGACCATCTACTCTTTTGGTAGGGAGTGGGGTGGAAATCACACTTTGTCACACTTAGGGGTTAGTCCTGGCTCTATACTCAGGAATTACTCCTTACAATGCTTGTGAAGGTCATATGGGATGCCAGATATTGAATCTGGGTCTGCCATGTGCAAAGCAAGCACCCTCCCACTGTACTATGTCTCCCCTATTACTTTTTTTTAAGGATTTTGTAAACTTCTTTCCATAGAGACCATACCAATTTATGTCCCCACCAAATTGGTACCTTATAAGAATCTGATTTCTATTCCACTCTGTAGTGTTATATTAAGGAGTGATATTTTTCATTATAAGTTTTCTTCTTTTCTATCTTTATTGTGAAAGCAAGTTATGGTTATAATTATGTTTGAGTCACTTACAAATAAAACTATTTCATTTTTTGTTTAAAATTAATAACTATTGGTTATTTTTTTCCCTGAAACTTTTAACCAATGAAAAGAAGGAACAAGAAATAACTATTGAAAAGGTAGGTAGGAAAATTATAATTATGTACTGGAGTATGTATATAATTATATATGTAATTTGATTACTGAAATGAAAGTACAATCAATCTACCTTATCTATGAAAGTAGACTAAAATGCTTTTGGCATTGTTTACTGATTTTAATAATGCAGTTATAATAGAAAATACTTTTGCAATATGCTTATTTGAAAATATGTATGTTAAGGGAAAGGATAATAAGATTTGATAGTCCTGGCAATAGAAGGAAACAAATCCAAGGATTATTGAATAAGAGGAAAGAAAACTTAAGTGGAAAATGATTAAAGTTTCCAGGACATCCTAATAGGAGGGATATATTAACCCAAGAACTTAAGACAACCACACGCAAAAATTTTTAGTAATATTATATTTATTTATATATTTTTCAGACCTTGAAACTGAGTGTAAAATTCATCTAGCTGACCAGAAACTTTTGAAAAAGACAGTTGAGTATGTAAAGAGAAGCACTCACTATGAAAATAGATGACACAGCTATATTTGAAAAAGTAGAAAAGATACAAAATAGTGAATACAAATCAGCAGTTTAAAGAAAAAACATCCAGCAATTGACTCAAGAAAAAGTGGACTATTTTACACATGCCAGTATGATGGCTGGCTAATTGGGGTAGTATAGAGAAATGCCTTTAGACCAGAAGATCACCACATTTTTACCATCTGTTAATGTCAGCAGTTTCAATCTATGTTTTTGTGGGTCAGAAATTTGGGAGGGGGCTACACTCGCACATGACAGGGATAGATAGAGACGTTGCTGGTGCCCACTTGAGCAAATCGATGAGCAACAGGATGGCAATTGATACAAGTGATACAGATGACTGGGTGTAGGTTAGGTTCACTCCTGTAATTATGTTGAAGAATGGTTGGAGCTGGCAACTGGTCTCTACTTGGACATCTCCAGTCTCAAGACTCCTTCTCCATGTAATTTCTTTTCATGGGCTTTTGGAGCTTCATCAAAACACAAGTTTCATGGACTCAGTATCAGTAGTTTATCTTTGATTTTGTATTGTATAAGGTGTTACTTATGGACTATAGTATAGGACTTTTCCACATTATTGAGACAAAAAAACACTTTAAGTGCTTGTGGAATTTTACGGTGTATAATAAAAGGTGATACTAATTTTTTCATGCTCTATGGAAATACATTAATCTGAAGACTCTGGTATAATTCCCACCCAAGTCTACCACTGTCAAAACCATGCCGACCCAGAAGGCAGTGAGGGGAGGAAATAATCCTCACATTTCTGATTAAGATTAATAATTGGTTATAAAGATTCCTTTAAAATGCTTAGTGCTGACTTGTAGGTTGAGAATGATGATCACAGTGTTTTCTTCAGTATAAAACTGAGTCTAGAAAAAATATTACCCTAATAATTATTTTCAAACAAATGAATTTTAATTCTGAAGGAAAAAATAGGTAGAAATCCAGAAGTATAAAGGCATTTCTATTTTTAGTTTTCCAAAGATATAAAAATTATTAGCCTCTGGTAAGATTGCTCATAGTTTCTGAAGTCTTTAAAAGCAAGCATCACAATAAGCAGAACCTGCAAGACTTCTTGCTCGCAAAGCTAAAGAAGTAATGAATGCCTTATCTCTTATTTCTCAGTCTATTGGTTAACACTGAAAACCAAGTCATCCAGACTCAAAGGTAGGGGACACAAACCCACTCATTTGTCAACAATTGTGAGAGGAGCATGTGGGATGTGACGAATTTTTCCAGCCATCTGCAAAATAGAACCTGTCACACAATGTGCTGCAGATTCCCATCCGAGAATAACCAGAGGCTGAGTTTCATCATTTCTCTACTCTGAGATCTAGCGTCATAGATTCTTGACTTTCAAACTTGAGCATGTGTCAGAATTGACTGAGGGAAATTTTTGAAACACACATCCCTAGATCCCATTCCAGACTTTCTGATTCATTATGTTTGGGGTAAGAGAGTGAGAATTAGAATTTCTCATACATTCTAGGGCTATGCTGAGCTAGGAGTCAGAGGCACACAATTTAAGAACCATCATTCTACATGACCACATTTGTTTTTTGCTGACTGCTGTTCTGTGGACACTCTAGATTAAGTAGCAGAAGATTCTTTTCTGTGTATTTAATCCACTTGCAGAGTTGCTCCAGGTCCCATCTGCTTTCGCCATGGCTTAGAAAATGCTAAGACTTTCAAGAATAGGAGGCATTGCCCATCTCTGTGAGGCTCAGTGGGCTAATCTGCAGCCCTCCAATTTGGAATGGCAAGAGTATAGAAACTCTTGGTGAAAGGAGCACCACAAAAGATAGCATGCTGCTTTTATGCCACTTAAAAAGTTCAGTCTTAGGAGCCAGTAGCGAAGTTTCTCCTTCTACCTCTCATTAAGGAACAGCTGGCAACCTAAGGCCCATGATGGCAAAGGTTTATGTATTGTCAAGGCCTTCTCATGAAGGAAGTTTAGTGACTTAAGAATCAAATTAGAAGAGACAATCAGGCATTTTGTCCAATTTAAGTATTCTTAAACTCTCCCTTTACGGCAATAAACATTTCATGTTTGGGCATGAGCTTAGCTGAAAAACATAAAACAAAGGCTGAAAAGGGCAGCACCATTTGGAAAGCTCACCCCTTCATCCCCTTCAGCACCTCTATCTCCTTCCCTCTCACCAAATAACACTTCTTTATATAAAGGCTCTAATCCCTTCTCTCTCTCTGCTTGCTGCTGCTGACTTTCATAAAGCAAGTATCCAAGCTTGGTTTCACTAAAGGACATAGGTATTTGCTGTTCAGGGCCTCACAGAGTTAGATACCATCATCTCTGAGGTAGGGGATGAATTCCTGCAAGTTTTCTTTCAAGTCCTATCAGTCTCTGAACCCAGTGGTACACACTACCATCCTCACTGCTGGAGTTTTCATATTCTTCAACCTGCCCTAGAGCTAGCTTTTGTGGTGGTCTGTCTCACTGAAGACTCAAGGATATTAAATCCTTACTCACTGAAAATGATAGGGGAGGAAGTTAGTACACTGACTCCTCTACCCCCTTTCACTCTAGTTCTTCCCCTAGGCACCAAGACACACAGCTGTGAACAGATCAACTCATGCTCTACTTAACTGGATATCTCGATAGGAAATGACTGCAAGAAAGTCTTCTAAGCAGTCTTCATCTTTACCACTCAAAGTCTTCTTTAAATTACAATATTTTTGTTTCTTTCCTTTAAAAAAACCATGAAATTCAGAGATAATAAAATATCATAAAAGAACATATTTTAATTTTTAAAATGAACATAATTTCACAAGACCAATAGAATGTTCTAACTATAAAATATAAGGAAAGTAATTTTATTTATAATAAAATGGCATGTAGTACATATTAATACGTAAGTGTTCAGGCAGGATTGTACTAGAAAACATAATGAGATAGTCAGATGCTTGCAGCCACTTAGGATGAATAATTGGATTGGAGATTAAAAAAGCCAGAAGTCATTCCATAGGTAGAAAGGCAAATTAAAAGATAGAGCAGTAGGTGGACCCTAATGAAAAACAGAATAAGTAATAAAAATCTGACTTGTATATAAATCACTTGATCACTTGACATCCCGTTACTCATTGATTTGCTTGAGTAGGCACCAGTAACGTCTCCATTTGTCCCTGCCACATGCTAGTTAGCCTAATGGAGTCTGCTCATTCTAGGAACCCGAAGAGCCTCAAACCAATCATTCAGGGTCTTGATGAAGAAATCTGACCATATCGTAGGTTGGCGGGCATGAGATCTTTTGACATTCTATGGAATCCAGTCCGTAATGTCTCTAGTCCAGTGGTCATCTCTAAATCTCATTACATGTCCAGCCCATATGATTTTTGATGCCTTGGCAAAAAAGACAGCGTCCCTGATTCTTGACCATCGACAGAGGTAAGAACTCTAAATTCTTTCTCTCATTTGAGTGAAGCAAGATACTCTAAGCATAGCTCTTTCAATTCCTCTTTGGGAGACCTGAATAATGTTCTCATCCTATTTTCGTAGGACCCAATTCTCTGAGGCATATGATAATGCAGGAAGAACAGTGGAATTGTAGAGATGTGCTTGGAGTCAGAGGTTCTTGGTCCTCTTAGCTATTTCCTCTATGCTCTTGAAGGCATTCCAAGCCACTCTCTTTCTCCTGCACAACTCAGGTTCCAGGTCATTTGTCATGTTGACTTCTCAACTTAGGTACACATAACTGTTGCATTCACAGATGTTCGTTTAGTTGAGAGTGAATGGAACATCAGGAATGAGATCATTTCTCTTAAACATTGTCTTCATGAGATTCAGCTGTAGTCTGCCTTTTTCATACTCATGGTCAAAGTTGGCCAGCATTTCGTCCTCTTGGCTAATGTTTGGTGTTATTAGAATGATGTCATCAGCAAAGCTGAGGTGGTGTAGTTGCCAACCATCTATCTTCACTCCCATTCCTTCCTATTCTAGTTGTCGCATGAAGTTCTCGAGCATTGAACTGAAGAGTTTTGGTGAAATGGTATCACCCTGCTGAACTCCTCTCTTGACAGTCTCAACAGAATCAAAGGTCTTCTTTAAATCAATGAACTTTAGACAGCGGCATCTTGAACTCCTGAGAAATCTCAATGAGCTTGATTATTGTGTGGATATGATTGATTATGCTGAATTCTTTGCGGAACCCGACTTACTCGCATGGTTGTCCTTTATCTAGTGTTCTGCCAATGCTATTCAGGATAACTTGAGTGAACAGCTTGTAGACGAACGACAGACAACAGGCAGATTGGCTGATAGTTTCCAATGTCATGGATATCTCCCTTTTTGTACAGTAGTGCAGTCCTGCTGGTTTTCCATTGCATTCAGGCAGGTAGAGTGTGAAGAGCCGAGTCAGAATGGAACAAACAGGGTGAGAGACTGTCTGAGTTTATCATGTCCACCAAGACCATCCATGGTAACTCACAGTGCCAGAAGGCCATATCTAAGCGTTGGACTTGGGAGTCTCCCAGTGGATGGTTCCACAACGAAATTCACCACATCATATTTAATCAATGGTCTTGCCTGACAAATGTCGCTATTGTCCCAAAATTTCAAACGGGATCCGAACACCGTCTCCTTCATGCAAAATTCTACTTCACAGAGCAGGGAGAAAGAGCTGCAAAGTTTAAGAAGAGAACTCCCAGAATGACCACCAACTGGAAGCTCTTTGGCATTACTGCAGAAACATGGGAAGATGCCGTCGTTGACAACATTGATGAGGAACACGATCAACTGGTTCAGCGCCTCCACGATTGTGCAAAGAATGCCAAGAGAGAGATAGCCACAAAAACATTCCTGTCTTTGAAAACTCTCAAGCTTATTTGCCAATGTGGCGTGACACAAGCCTCAGTCAACCGCACGCGAACGTCCGAGCTCAAAGTACAGTGCAGAGAAGAGATCAAGGAAGACCTCAAAGAGTGAAGAGCAGCAGTGCTGGCAGATGCAGCAGAAGCCGGGAAAAGCATTCACAATGCCTGCCTTTCCTTTGCTAACTATAAGACCAAGATGACTGCAGGATGGATATGTCATTCCCAACGTTCTCCCTTTCGAAATCATACATGACATTTTGTCGGTAAAGAAGCGAACAGCACCTGGCCCAGACAAGGTCAGACCTGAACACCCAAAGAAACTGCTGTCAATACTCATCAATATATGTAAATAATAATAAAAAATGAAATGAATCTAACCAAGGTATGGATAACACCACCATAAAAAATATGGAGACTTGGGGCTGGAGAGATAGCACAGCAGGTAGGGTGTTTGCCTTCCATGTGGCCAACCTGGGTTCGATTCCCAGCATCCCATATGGTCCCCTGGGCACCGCCAGGAGTAACTCCTGACCCAAAAGGAAAAAAAAATGGAGACTTTATAAGACAATGATAAAGGGATAGATCTAGAAGTGCTAAACAGATTTCCATTGGATGGGACTCTGAGTCTCGTATGCATCGAGATTGTCAGGCATTCTGATTCTTTTCAACCGATGGAAAATGACACTCAAAGACAATAAGAGTTAAAAGACCAACACTCATTATTTACATATGCTTAATGGGGCCCCTGATACGAATAAATCTTGTGAGGAACTTGTTTTGTTAAACTGGGTGATACCCTCATATTACTACAAAAACAGTGAGAACCATATACGCTGAATTTTCTCATGGTGTCATTGCATTTGTCTTTACTGAAACTTCACACTGAATTATCTACAGATGCAGAGTAAAGGATGCTATTCAAAGCTATGTCTTCTATGCAGACTAATGGGATATATTTATTTCTGACTCAATTCTGGGTTATTGCAGCTTTTCTTTAGTACTACTCTGAGTCATGTATTTAATCACTTTTCCTCTATGTGCTGGGTAAATGAAGACAGTCCAATTTCTAAAATGAATGTCATATATATATATGTATATATACACCATAATATCTCTTTGTTATTTTTTTGGGGGGTGGCTCATACCTACTGGTGTCAGAACTTATTTCTAGCTCTGTGCTTAAGGATCACTCCTGGCAGTGCTCAGGGAATCTGTATGTGGTGCTGATGATCAAACTCATGTCAGTCATGTGCAAGGCAAGTGTGCTGCCCTCTGTTCTATTTGTCTAGCCCTTGATACTAATATTTTTATAGTTTTGTTTGGGGGCCATACCTGGTTATGCTCAGGACTTACTCCTGGCTCTGCACTCAGAAATCATTCCTGGAGAGATTTGGGACAATATGAGACCAAGCCTGGGTCAGCTACAAACAACACAAGCGCCTTACCTGCTATTACATTTCTCCAGCTCCATGACTTTTAAACCTATTTTTCTCTTTTGTTTTTATTGCCTTTACAAAATGTTTTCCTAATTGACAAAATAGTCAACGTTTTTAGTTTTAAACTTCTAAATTATACATATGCTATAATTTCTCCCTTCTATCATATCCCTGGAGTTATATACATACATACATACATACATTCATACACACATGTATTTGTAACTGTGGTTTCCCCCATTGGTGGATCTGAAGCTATGAGGATGTAAAGCCTGAGAACTTTGCAGATAATATCTAGCAAAGAAAGCATCGGAACATGTGGATCCCAGGGATAATGAGTATAGTGCTAAGAGATGCCTAGCTGGTTGAACTGATCTTTAAGTATCATTTTATATTTTATACTTATTTGTCCCTTACCTCCAAGAGAACTTTGGTGAATGCAAAAATATTACTTATACTCTGAATTTGGTTTCCTTAATGGAGTGTTACTTTTTTAGCTTTTTAGATGCAGTAATAAGTACTGCATCCTTATGCAGGAGTAGAGTTCTCTGTAGGATTTTATCACATTGATAGTTTCCCTGGATTGACATCATGCGCTGCTCAGATTAAGATAGGATCAATAAGCTGTACTTTAGGAACAACAAAATTAGCTGCTAGGAAAACAGTTTTATATTAATGTTTTTTTACAGCATTTGCATTCTAAAAACCACCTTAAATATTAAAGTGGACTAAAAGCAACCCACTGGTGCAATTCTTAGTCATATTTCTTCACTATTATAGCTGCATATAATGATTACATTTTAATATCTCTTCTGTCTTCTTTTTTCAATTCTTGTTATCTCACTAGCATTTCATCATTCTATTCTAACATTTATTCTGTTTTATTTATTAATATATTTATTAATAAGTAATTTGGGTTAATTTGATATCAATCATACTGGAGTCAGTCACTTTACAACACCAGAGCCGTTGGCAAATACTGATTCTGCAGGAAGTTCTATGATGAAATACATCTCTTCCTAGTGAATAATAATATAATAATATGCTGTCTGTCATATACTAAATGATGCAATTGACCAACTGTCAGGGAATGTTCACTGAAATCATTTCTATGATCATGCAGAATTACTCTGCTGGTAATAGGGATGCAGTTTTGCTGAAAGAATGACCTCTTTAGAGAGTTACTTGGCTCAAGTAAGGAATGTATGTGCAAATTTATTTCTGTACACATTATGCTCTATAACCAATAGAATTGCTTAAACAATATCTATTATTATATGTAATTATTTATTAAAATCCTGACACTAAATACTCTCTTTATTGCATTAATTTGTCTACAACTGTCTTAGAAGTGGGAGAATTGTCAGTGAAAAGATAGAAGCTGGAGACTTAAAAGGAGTAATGGGATAATGTATGAATTAGTTTTAAAAATGGGCTCTGAGAGCTGGAGTGATAGTTCGATGGGTTGAGTCCATGCTTTACATGAAGGAGGCCTGTGTTACATCTTTGGCAACATATGATCTCCTGAATATTACTATAAGTGACTCCATAGCAGTGCTGGGAGTGACCCAACCCCTTGTCAAAGAAAAAAACAAAACAAAAACATATAGGCATTGAAAACTTTTTGTCTCAGGTTAGAAAAAGCAATTCAGTTGTGCTAGTATCTTAGTATAAAATGTGAGTGATTACACAGTTAATGCAGTTATATATATATATAAATCAACTATTTTCTTCTATTTATAGGAACTGTGCCATTATCCCTTGGGAAATGGAGAGTGCCATTATCATACTAAAGCAATCAGAAAAATGAAGAGATTCTTTTGTGGTTTTGAGGTTTGGAACTTGGCTGTATGATTGCTCAGTATTTCATGATGCACTGTGAATTAAAGGACTAGAGAAGAAAAAGTTGTTTTTCAAATTTCTTTTGTCTGTTTTGTTTTTCCAGAGGAATGAAGCCTTGAGTTTTTTTTTGGAGGTCAGGATAATTCTTCAGGAATGGGATAGGAGGCTGACTGCTTCTTTGGCTGATGATGGAGACGAGGGTCTCAAGAGAAGTAGAGTTCAAGAGGTTTAATTTCCCACATGACATTGTGGTAGCTTTCCAGGAGGGCTCTACATTAGGGGATGCCATCTGGAAGCCAATCTTAGGTGGGCACTGATGACAAAGAGGCTACCAGTATAGCCATTCTCCTTTGCTCATGGTTGGTCATGACGAATGTGTCTACGGAGACCAAGAACTCACTTATTTTACTTCCACACCTTTTCTCTGGGGTTTTGCTATGAGGAGGGAAGCTTCTTAATAAGACTGACATGCTGATGATGGCAACTGGGGATCCGGAGGTAGATGTGCTCTAGTGTAATGAGGGAAGGTGACTTTCCCCTGCACTCTGAATGTGAGGCGCAGCTCTTGACATTAGCATGCCGACCGAACCACAGTCACTCCTGAGAATTTCTAAAGGGATTAATATCTTTATTGTTCACATCCTGACTCCCTTTTAAAAGTCCTATGTATGCAGAAGAGTGGGAAGCCTTTTTATTTTAGTGGAAACTCTTTAAAATAAGCCAATTGATTTTAACTGCACTATATTATACTGACACTTATATTAATAAATATGTCATATTGTAAAATTGAAACTATTTTGCAATTAGTAGAAATGCAGTTAACAATCTTTAGCTTATAACATAAAATAGACTGTAAATTTCATTGCTGTTTTGTGAATTTCTAGAGGCTAGTAGTTATTTGACTTACTATTGTAAAGAAAGTACCCAAGTGACAAATAGAATCATCATTTAAAGAGGCCAAGACTGCCATAGTTGAATATGTGATGGAGTTGATATGAGTAATACAAAATACTCAAAAATATATGAAAAATAGAACCTTTGATTGAATTAGCATGTGATGCTGCAACTATAGGTTTTTTTTGATGATCTCAGAATAATTAGTTGAAATGATGAGAATGGTAAGATTAATGATAACATCAATAAGCTATTTGAACTCAATAGGCCAAAAATGAACACAAGGAACACAGCAATTAAGCACATTTGGTTTAAATAAAACACCTTTAGTTCCCAGGGAAATTACCTATTGTGTTTATGTTTCCATTGGGAAATAATTCTTGGGATTGGGGCAACGAAAGCATTTTAAAAACAATGGGAACAATAACAAGTTAAAAATACTTCAGAAAGCAAGCAAGCAAGAAAAAAACTCTATCCTGGCCATTATTATCTTAAATTCTAAGTAAAATAACAGAGTGAATAGTAAGGAGAAAAGGTATTATATATGCATCAAGAGAGCCGTGAAAGCTTGGGTGATAAACAGCATGGGCTTATACAGAGGAGATCATGCCAGACATATTCAATTGCATTTCTTTGATCAAATTACAAAGTGGATGAAGGGAATTCAGTCGATGTAATATATCTGGACTTTGCTAAATCATTTGCTTCAGACCTTATGAAAGCTTTACTTAAATTTTTAATTAAAATTAGCTTAACTATTTACACTGACACATAGTCTGAAATAAACTCATAAATTAAAAACTGAAGATGAGATTTAGCAGTAATATCTGAATTAAGAAATAAGGAGATAGAAAATTACTGAATGGGCACTAGAGGAACAATTGGTCCCCAAAGACAAAACTAATAAAAGAATAGATGGGTGAGGTGTTGAAAGGGTGTTATAGAATAGAATGGACTTCTTAAATAATATAATTCAATTTTTATTTTAAGAGATCTGGAGAATTGGATATTTTTGCAATAGAATAGATGGCACAAATATAAGAACAGTTCAAATTGTCAGTATGCACTTGTGCTAAAAAGAGGGTCTGTGGTCTGCTGCTAGCTGATAGAGTCCTAGAAAATTCTTTAGATATCAAAAGTTGTATAAAAACAAAACTGCTCTATTAGTGATCAAAAAGCCTCAGATACTAAAGACTTAGAAAATTTTAATAATAAAATTACATTTAATATAGATTCACAGCTGTGCGACCTCTTATAGTCTAGCCCACTGATGTACCTAAAGCAGCACACGTGTTTGGTTTTAACATACTTGTTTGTATTCTCTTATATACATTCTCTGTTCCTCTCAGAGAGCCCAGAAAACTGCTGAGAGTATCCTTCCCGCATGGCAGAGCCTGGCAAGCTCCCCGTGGCATATCAGATATGCCAAAAACAGTAACAATAACAGGTCTCAATACCAGGTCTGACACATAGTGCTTCCAATATGGCACCATTGGGAAGGACGAGTAAGGAGAGGCTGCTAAAACCTCAGGGCTGGGACGAATGGATGTTACTGGTGCCCGCTCAAGCAAATCGATGAACAATGGGATGACGGTGATGCAGTGATACGGTGATAGAAGTTTTTCTAAATATTACCTTAAACCCATTAAGGTCATTAATAATTGTTTTTGTGTCCTATTATCATTGACTCTATTATTATTTGCATACTACTTCTATTCATACTTATCATTATTGTCTCTACTATAATGAAAAAAATGCTATGGTAACAGTTACTTCATATTTTTTTCATACATAAGTGCGTTGGCACTCAGACATGATCCAGACTTAACTGATAGTCTGCTTTACAAAGCATGTTTTGTAATTTATCAATTATCACATCCAATTCAGAATATGAAAATCCACAGTCAAATAAAAGCTATGTTTAGAAGTCATTTGTTTAGCAACACACCCACGAAATACATCTCATTTAGAGTAACTGGCTATAAATTTAACTAGCTGACAGTAGATATCACAATCTTTTAACACTGTAAACTTCAGTGATTTTTAACCAAGTTTGGACCCTCCCATTCAAAGGCCTAAGTTTCACCAGAGTGGATCAGTGCAAAAGTTCTCAGTCACCCTAACAGAAATGCCATTGACTTTGTCAGTGTAGGGAGATGGTGTTTCCCCTCCTAATTAGTGTAAAATCTACCTACCCGACTTCTATTTTATACTGAAAAATGTTGACTGTGCCTTGTAAACAGCTAAAGCCTATAAACCAGGAAATATGATATTGTGCTAAACAGATACATAGTTGTTCCCCTCCAGTGGCACAAAACTCTGTTTAAAGCAAATATATTGTTCCTATGAATCATGATTCTATTTTCATCAATCCATAGAAATTTAATTGAAAAATAACACATTAGGGTTATTTTAGGATCAATAATTAACATAAATTTTTAAAAAGAAAATGGGTAACAGAAATAATTCTGTCATTTTCAGCATTTGGGCATTTATCAATTCTTAAAATCATAATTCTGTTGTTCCCATAGAATTAATTCGTAACTGGGCAAGGAGTGATAGCACAGCAAGTAGGGCGTTTGCCTTGCACGTGGCTGACACAGCCTACCTGAGTTCGATTTCTCTGCCCCTCTCAGAGAGCCCTGCAAGCTACTGAGAATATCTCACCCACATGGCAAAGCCTGGAAAGCTACCCGAGATGTATTCAATATGCCAAACACAGTAACAAGTCTTACAATGTTACTGGGCCCGCTTCAGCAAATCGATGAACAATGGGAGGACAGTGACAGTGACAGTGACTACATGAAAAATAGCCAATCAAATAGATTATGGAAATGGATGGGTTATAGGTAGGGGATAAAAATGCAGTTAGAAGGTAGGGGGGAACACAGATCAGGTGAGTTTTTCTATGACTCTACAATCATACCTAAAAGGATGGCAGTCTCTTTTTGATCTGTCATCTGTACCTGGGTAGGTGACCAAAAAGCACAGCATAGACTACACAAAGACTTAAGTATTGTCTAAACTGCTGCTCTCTAGTCCAGTCTTTATTTTATTTTATTTTCCTTTTTGATTCACACCCGGCGATGCACAGGGGTTACTTCTGGCTCATACACTCAGGAATTACTCATGGCAGCACTCAAGGGACCATATGGGATGCTGGGAATCAAACCCAGTTCGGTCATGTGCAAGGCAAACACCCTCCCAGGTGTGCTATCACTCCAACCCCTAGTCTTGTCTTTTTAGTAGATAATTGTCTTATTGAATATTGTCTACTCTGCAGCTACTACACACAGACTAGACCAGATTAGCACAGACTACAGAGCAGCACACTAGACAATACTCAAGGACCCAGACATTCAGGAGGTAGTGTAGGATCGTTCATCACTGGTAATAAAAACATAGTCCCCTGGGAAAGTCTTTCTACCATGGACTCTCAATAGTTCCTTCTATAAAAATGTCAGGGCCATTTTGAACCACTACTTCTAAGATGACTATGTTTAGCTTGGAATTTTGTCACTTCCTTAATGAGAACATGCTCACAATTAGGAGGGTGAATTATATCTGTGGGCAGCACTTATTTATGAACTTATATTTTTTACATAAGTATTAAAAACCTGAGAAGCAGTTACAAAGTTGTTCATGATTGGGTTTCAGTAATACAATGTTCTATACTGACCCTTTACTAGTATGCATTTCCCATGACCAATGCCCCGGTCTCCTTCCTGCCACACCTTACTGCTCTCCTCAGCCTGTCACCATGCCAGACACTTTTCTTTTTCCTCTCTGTTGATTTCTTTCTCTTTCTTTCCTTTGTTGGCATCATGGTTTCTAATACAGGATTAAAAGGTTAGCATGTTTTGTCCCTCTACCTTTTTCAGCACTAAGTTATCGTCCAGAGGTTTCACTTACTTCTTGAGACAATAACCTAAGTTTCTGGCGGATTGATTTTTTGGTAAGCTTGGTTCCGAGGTGATGGAGTCTGACCAGTAACCTTGGTAGTCACACTCACGAACCGTCTCTGGTGCCATATTTGCTCACCTACTGGCTCAGCTCCAGAGACTCAGACATAAATCTCAAAAGAGATCAACTAGGAGAGAAAAATCTTCATACACCTGCTTATGGCTGAGTCACCTGGGGCACCCTGGAGAGGGGCGGGTCAGTCCAGTACCCATCCAAACAGAGCCCCTGCAGTCACTTGTTCACTCCCACACTCCAAAATCATAGCACTTACTTTCACTTGATCACTTGACTTCCCATTACTCATAGATTTGCTCGAGCGGGAGCCAGTAACGTCTCCAATCAACCCTGTCACATGCTAGTGTAGTCCAATGGCGTCTGTTCATTCTAGGAACATGAAGAGCCTCAAACCAATCGTTCAGGGTCTTGATGAAGAAGTCTGACCATCTTGTAGGTGGGCGGCCACACGGTCTTTTGACGTCTGGTGGAATCCAGTCAGTAATGGCTCTAGTCCAGTGGTCGTCTCCAAATCTCATTATGTGTCCCACCCATCTGATTTTCTATACCTTGGCAGCATCCCTAATTCTTGACCATCAACGGGAGTTCAGAACTCTGAATTTTTTTCTCTCATTTGAGTGAAACATGATACTCCAAGCATAGCTCTTTCGATTCCTCTTTGGGAGATCCAAATAGCGTTCTCATCCTGTTTTCTTAGGGCCCAGGTTTCTGAGGCATATGTTAATGCAGGAAGAACAGTGGTATTGAAGAGATGTGCCCAGAGCTGGAGGTTCTTCATCCTCTTAGCTATTTCTTTGACAATCTTGAAGGCATTCCAAGCCACTCTCTTCTTCTTGTGCAACTCAGGTGCCAGGTCATTCGTCTTGTTGACTTCTTGACCTAGGTACACAAAACTGTTGCATTCAGAGATGATCATTTCATTGAGAGCAAATGGGGCATCAGGAACGACACTGTTTCTCATAAACATTGTCTTTGTGAGATTCAGCTGCAGTCCGACCTTTCCACACTCATGGTTAAAGTCGTTTGTGTCGCTTGGCTAATGTTTGGTGTTATTAAAACAATGTCATCAGCAAAGCGGAGGTGGTGTAGTAGCCGACCGTCTATCTTCACTCCCATTCCTTCCCATTCCAGTCGTCGCATAATGTTTTTGAGGGTGGTACTGAAGAGTTTTGGTGAAATGGTATCACCCTGTCAAATCCCTCTCTTGTCATGGATGATCACTTCTTTGTATAATGGTGAGATCCTGGTAGTGAATCCATAATACAGCTCACGGAAGATCCTGATGTATTGAGTTTGAATGTCCTGATTGGCTAGGGCTTTGACGACCACTTCCATCTCAACAGAATCAAAAGCCTTCTTTAAATCAATGAACAATAGACAGAGCAGCATCTTGAACTCCGGAGAAACCTCAATGAGCTTGGTTATCGAGCATTTACTTTAAAGAGTTAAATAATGTGAACAATTTAACTGCAGCACTGAAGTGGTGAAAGGGGGTTGTAATCATATAACAGAAATGGATAGAAATTTAGGGTCTTGGAAAGACATTTTTGTTTACAGTGTGCTCTTGATTTACTATTGTTACACATTTGTAAGAATTTCAGGAGTACAGAATGACACTCCTGTATATATGTGACATCCATCTAACACTATAGGGTTTTTGTTTGTTTGTTTGCTTGTTTGTTAGGGTTTCACCTAAGTGTGCTTAGGGGTTACTTCTGGTAAGTTTTGGGATCATAGTATGGTATTGAGACTTGAAACCTGGTCAGCTGTCGGTGAGGCAAAAATCTACTATTCTCTCTCTCTGGTCTCCCATCATCACTGTTTTCATGTCATCACACTAACTAAGTAACCTCATTACCTATTCTTCTCATCCCTCTACCCATTTCCAAGACATTATTTTTGTGTAGGAGATCTAATTTGTGCAACTGTTAAGCCAAGGTAGATATCTATACCTTGTTTGATTGGAAGTGTGGCTGAAAGTTACCACTATCACTTTGTTGGGGTGTGAAATGAATTTGTGCATTGTCCCTGGAACTTGGCAGGTTGGTAGTTATTTTAAAATGTCCTCGAGATTTTGTTTTTATTCAGATTTGGTAAGGGCAGTAGATCAGGAAATGATTGACATTTTTTTTAGAGTTGAGGGGATATGATGTTTGCCAGGCCAAATGAGCAATTTCCAGGGTTGATAACAAGGCAGGAGAAGCAAAGGAAAATATGGGGACACATATTTCTTTTATTTAAAGTAATTTTTATTGAAATAAGATTGCTCTGTAATGTTATTTCATTGAGGGTTGCATCATTATAAGTCAACACCTGTACATGTTACTTTAAGTTCATCTCAAAAGACCTAAGGTCATACAATAGGCCCCTTTTATTCAATTTATCCTGCTCCTTTCCCACAGCTCTTTTGGTAATCACTAATTTAGCTTTATTGTATACGTTTTTATTTTGTTTAGTTTGCTTGCATTCTCTCTATGGCATGAGTGGAATAATATGGTGTCTGTCTTTCTCTGACAGACTTAGTTCACTAAGTGTAATGCCGTCTAGATGCATCCATGTTGTTGTAAATGGCAGGATTTTATTTTCTTATTTTATAGCTGGGTAGTATTCTGTGGGTATATTACAGCACATCTTCTTTATCCACTTACTGCTGATAGGCACTTAGGTGGTTTCCAGTTCATGGTTACTGTAAATAATGCTGTAGGACACATAAAAGTGCAGATATCTTATCAGATTAGTGTCTTTGTGGTTTGGGGGAAATAGTAGATGTGGGATCAAGTGGATTGTGTGAAATTTTGTAGTTTTCCAAGGAAGAAATGGATAAATCAGATTAAGTGGTTGAGCAAGCTTTGGATTGAGCTGTTTGAATAATTTTGATAATATGGGCTCTACTGTAGTACTGAGTTTCCTGGTACCCGATTCTAAAGAAATTAAGGCAGAAGAGTAATTCTATAGGAATGGACCAATCATAGAGGAGGGGATTCTGAGCTTGCACTAGACTGATTGGTTTGCATGTGAAACTCACACTTCAGGAAAAATAATTTTCTATTTCTAAGAATTGGCTGCTTTGGAGGTGACTTAATTCCCTAGTCAGTGGAGTCTCAGGACCTTTGTTTTTATATGCCCTCTTCCTAAAGAATGCTTTCCAAACACATCCCCATGGCTTACTCCATTGTTTTCTATTTTTTTAAAATTTATTTATTGAATCACCGTGAGAACAGTCACAAAGCCTTTCAGTTCAAGTCTCGGTCAGTCATACAATGATCAAACACCCGACCCTCCACCAGTGCACATTTTCCACCACCAAGAACCCCAGTATACCACCCTCCCTACCACCCCCCGTCTCTGTGGCAGATTTCCACTTTACTCTCTCTCTCTCTCTCTCTCTCTCTCTCTCTCTCTGTTGATCACATTCAATTTTATGACAAAAGACCCAACATTGTTATTTGGAATTTTCCCCAACATTCAGACCTGCCACAAAGACATCATTAGAAAATTTGCTTTCTATTGCTGATTATGAAGAGCATATGATGTCGTGTGGCCACAGCAGAGGCCATGTGAATTTGGATTTCTGATATTTTAGTAATAAACATAGAGGGATTGCTGCTAAAAGTCCCTGGGTTCTGAGATTGGTATGTGTGCCTCTGGGTTCATGGTCGGTCAGAAGCTGGAGGAGGCGTTTGAGGGTGGCAACCTGGAGCATTGTCATGGCGGGGAGCAGGGCTGATTCCACCTCCCATCTCATGAAGCCCCACGTGCCTTGTCAATGCAGTCTCATACCTGGCTGTTCATTAGGCCCTAAAAGATGCAGGCCACCAAGTCGCCACCACAAAAGGGAAAGGGCGGAGGGACAGACACCTTTTCCCTCCCAAGGTGGCATAGTACCATAGTGAAATACACAGTCTGGATGTATTTCAGTTGGGCATTATCTTTTGCTCAGATTTTCCCACCACCATTCAAGCCTGATTTTCAGGGACAAATACTAGATCATTTACTTTCCATTGATCACTTTGTATATCAGGAAATGCTGCGTGGCCGCATAAGCAGCCGCGTGGTTTGGAAAATAATCCTGGTACCTGCATGCCAGAGCCATGCTTATAGAAGCTCATGATCACCGGGGTTCCATCTGGAGAAGGTGGGGAGACAGTACCTACCCCACCTGGGACCTCCCGGTGGTATCAGCTCTGTATGGAGCCCAGAGAATTCTCTGGGAGCTGTGGGGTCTTCCAGCCAGTTTTCTTCTTCGCTGCTGTGTGCTGTAAGATGGTGCTGGGGGCGGGTTGTGGGCGTGACTTCCGGAATTAGAGGTTGCCTGGGATCCGGGTCGGCCCCATTGCGGTTTGGAAAATAGTCCTGATACCTGCATGCTGGAGCGATAGCACAGTGGGTAGGGTGTCTGCCTTGCATGCAGCCAACATGGCCGACCTGAGTTCGATTCCTCCGCCCCTCTTGGAGAGCCCGGCAAGCTACCGAGAGTATTCGATACGCCAGACACAGTAACAACAAAAGTCTCCAATGGAGACGTTACTGGGCCTGCTCGAGCAAATCGATGATCAACGGGAGGGCCTTTACTTACTTTTACCTGCATGCCAGAGCCATGCTTGTAGAAGCTCATGGTCACCGGGATTTCATCTGGAGACTGCAAATTGTTTTCTATTAAGAAAACAAAATTTCTCTACTAAATAGCACTATTTATATGCCCTCCATCAAACTACTTAAAATTACATTTCTCCCAATAGTTCTACTTCCCCTGATGTCTTTTACTTTTTTATTTCCTTTTTAAGACACACCCAGCACTACTTGGGATTTACTCCTGATTAATCCTTGGGGTTACTCCCCAGTGGTGCTCAGGGAGTTGTGTGGTGCTTGGGATTGAATCTGGGACACCCACATGCAAAGCATATGCTCCATTTCTGTGTACCAACTCCCCCACCCCTGTTTTATTTTTCTTAATAACTCCACTGTCTCACATAGATTTGCCAGTGTATTTTGTTTATTGTTTCTCTAACATAACTAGAAAGCAAACTATATAAACATAAGATTTTAACTGATACCCCTCCCCCATGTTGTTTTCTTTCATTTCTCTATGGTTTTGAACAGTGCTTGCAAATAGTGGGTACTTGAAAATTTATGTTAATTGAATGAATAAATGAATGGATATTGATGTTTAGAATTTAACTGAAGCTCCCTCCTCAAATCCCCAATAACGAACTCTTTGCTATCTAGACTCCTTGGGTAATAGTGCTTTGGACAATAGATGAAAAATGGTGTCTGTCTTAGAATGAAGGGCAAAGAGGAAAACGCCTCCAAAAAATAATCATTGATAGGGTTAAAAAAATCAGCAATAGGAATGAAAATCAAATTCAAGAGCAAGAAGTGTCCAAAAATTGTAGGTAAATATTCACCAGTACTCTTTTTCTATTAATTTTATTAGTATATCATGATTTACAAAGAAGTTTATAATTGAATTATTTTAGGCATACAGTGTTCTAACACCAATCCAACTACCAGTGTTCCCCTTTGTCCACCAGTGTTCCCAGGTTACTACCACTTAATACCCACCAACTCTTAACTGGACAAAGAGTGGTTTGGTTCTCTTATCCATGCGGAATGGCAAACACAAACACGTAAGTTTTTAAAAACTTTTTATTGAATCACTGTGAGATAGACCCTTACAAAGCTGTTCATGATTAGATTTCAGTTATACAGTACTCCAACATCCATCCTTCCACCAGTGTACATTTCCCAGCACCAGTGTTCCCAGTTTCCCTCCCATCACCTCCCCCACCCCCAGCCACCCCACAGCCTGCCTGCCTCTAGATAAGGTGCTTTTCTTCTTCTTCTTCTTCTTCTTCTTCTTCTTCTTCTTCTTCTTCTTCTTCTTCTTCTTCTTCTTCTTCTTCTTCTTCTTCTTCTTCTTCTTCCTTCTTCTTCTTCTCTCTCTCTCTCTCGGCATTATGGTTTGCAATATTGATACTGAAAGTTTATCAAGAATATCCCTTTACCTGATTCTCATCCTCAGATCTTGTCCAGCATGATCATTCTCAACTATTATTGTCATACTGGTCTCTTCTCTATCTTACCTACCCTCATCCACTTGTGGTTAGTTCCAACCATTAACCAACCCTCCTAACCCCTATTTTTCCTGGGCATGGATATTAGTCTTCTACTATATATCTATATTTACATCTGTCTATATACCTATCTATCATCTATCTATCATATCTATCTCTATCTATCTATCTATCTATCTATCTATCTATCTATCATCTATCTATAACAAATAAATGCAGTCATTTTATATCTGATCCTCTCTTTCTGACTCAGTTCACTCAGCATGATACTCTTCATGTTCATCCATTTATAGGCAAATGTCATGACTTCATTTTTTCCTAGCAGCTACACTATTGCATTATGTAGATATGCCATAATTTCTTTATTCATTTATCTGTTCTTGGGCACTCAGGTTGTTTCCAGATTCTGGCTATGGTGAATAGTGTTGCAATGAACACAGGTATGCAGATGATGTTTCTGCTGGCAAACACGTGATTTTAATCAATGTTTTAAAAGTATAACAAGGTGACTAGAGACCTGGATTATATGTGGGTAGCAATGCCAGAGTGAGATAATCTTACAAATTTTAAAGAAAGGTATTTAAGAAGTAAATCTAAATCTCTGAGATAAGCATAAGTTTGTACAAAAAGCATAGCATATTGGGTTTTGTTGAAGAATATGAAGACAAGGTCATTATTAATATTATTTTTGGTATTTCTTTGATGATGTTCTATGTGAATTTCACTGATATATAAGAAACACAAAAACCTCAGCAAAAATTTCACATTTTGTTAGTCAGCTCTAAGAACCTGTGAAGAATGCAGCAGTATTTAGATAAAGAGAAGCACTGCTATTGTTTCTAACTACTTGGCAAAGTTATTCTCTTTTATACGTTTTCAAGATTCCACTTTGCAGATAATATTTCTGGTCAATGCAATGCTTTCTTTATTTTGTCACCTAATTTTTCAATCACCTACTTCTAGCTGATAGTAAAAGAAATGAATAATATCCCAACTGTACACTCACTTCTGTGTTTGTATTACCAATGGTAGAAACTACTTTCACATAATAATAATAAGCTGCTACTCTAAGCTGAAGTAATTTAAGATATTGTTATTTGTCACAGGTCTACTGTATACCTATGAAACAAGAAAACACTAAACACTATATTTGATTGAAAAACTTGTTGATGACATATAGTATAGTTCAAACAGTTTAGCATAGGTGAATAAAAGAACATTTTTTCTATAAATGACATAGAGAAAATATTTAAATGTTGAGTAAAGACTTGTAATTTTTATGTTCACAGGTTTGTCAAAAAGATGTTATCTTCCCAGCAGCATCATATTATCAAAGATGCAAACCTTAAATCAACAGCTGTTACACCTCCAGCATGTTATGAATCTTTCCTGATTTATAGCAATCATTCTTTTTATTTCTTTTTTCAGTAAAGCAGAGAAATTAAGGTTATTTTCATGCAAAAGATACACACATTGTGACAAAATATTGCATATATCCACATCTTCTACCTCTTAAATTAAGTTGCTATTGAATTAAATATGACTTGAAGACTCATTTTGATTAATAATAGAAATATTGTTAGTAAATAGGAGGTAGAGACAACATTATTTACATAAATATAAGGAGAACAACACAGACATAATAGCAGGAATCAATTTTTATGATTTTCATGATTTTTATTATATTGATATGTCAGAACAACAAAAAGAAGAGCTAAGGAGATTTGTGAAATAGAGAAATAGTTTTTTTTATGTTGGTTTTAGGAAGCTCTTTCAATTTTTTTCTTTGCCTTATGTTTATGTGGGTTTTTTTGATAAATTTAGATAAATCCACTTTGAAATTATAAGTAAGAAATGACCTTGTAGAACCTAAAACGGTTTGCTCAGATGAAAAACAACTGCTCTTTATGAAGTGTTTAAAATACATCATTCATTGTGCTGAAATATTTTTCTATAGGACATCTAATAGAATACTGATAAATTTTCAGAGCTAAGTACTGTTACAACCTACAGTTTAGTGATGAGGGATTTGAGACCCAATATCTGGCATGGTGCCTAATGTTTTCGACAGTGGAACAAGAACGTAAATCCAGGTCATTTGATTCATCAGAAAAAAGCAATCAACAGATGGATGCTTAACATTATGTAACATTGACTTCTTATCAACGGGGAAGAATGCCTCTTGGACTGTCAAGAATCTTCTGGCATAACCATGCAATATAGAAATAATGATCTTGATGGGTATGTTTTGCTGACACATTTATGGGTCATGAAGGTTTATTTTATTTATCTCATATATCTTATTACAAAGACTGCTATGTGCCAGGCACTGTTACAACGCCTCTATAAATATTAACTATATGAGATAGGGACAATTATTATCCCATTTTATAAATGAGATGCCCACAGCATGGTCTAAATAAATTGTGCAAAGGAGCATAGCTAATAAATTATACAGGTTTGACATAAAAAGAGTTTGTCCTTAAAGTATGCACTCAGCCACACTGCATTAAGGGTGCCTGTCCATATTATCAGTTACTGTCTTAACAAACAACCTCTGGATTCAGTGACAGCAGAGAGCATACTTCTGGATGGCTCATAGGACTTCAGGCTTGACTGATCTATAAAACCCATAGCTGAATGGCTCTATCTACTTTCAACTGTTTGTCAAATGGCATTCACCGGCAGGCTGTGGGTTGGGGACAGGTCAGCTACATTTCTGTTTTCTAAGTGTTTTTTTTTTGTTGTTGTTGTTGTTGTTGTTTTTGCTGCAGTGATAAAACTACCCAGGGAGAAATTCTTATTCTTTTCAGTCAGATTAGCAGAGTGCTTCTGCTAAACTCAAACTGCCCAAACAAATCCAAGGTCTACTCATATCACATCCGTCGGTCAAACCAAGTAGCCCTAGCTCAGTAAATCAGAGAGTAAATTTTTTCCCCAAAAAGAGGGTCTGTGATGAACATTTCCTACCTTATAAAGCAAGTATACAAGTTATCGCTCTCTTCTCCTCTTAACACTCAACTATTCAACCAGATTTTGGAGTGGAGATGTGTATTAGTTAAGACTACTCTAGCTGAAAAATTAGGTAAAGTAAAAGTAAAAAGTAAAGACCCTCCTGTTGATCATCGATTTGCTCGAGCGGGCCCAGTAAAATTAGGTAAAACTCAAAATCTCTCTCTCTCTCTCTCTCTCTTATGTAATAAAGATTTATTTCTCATGTGTATTGCATTTGGGCATCTCTCCATATGTTAAGTTAAGGACTATACTAAAGTCCTATGTATTCTGCAGCTGTCTTCTTTGTTGCTTGTAGGAACTTCTTTCTCCAGAAAACAGATACTGAAGGAAAATGATGGACAAGGCATAAATACTCGTTATGGATCAATTCTGGATGTAATAGTCACATTTCTATACATTCTATTAAATCCATATCATTCATATGGTCAGTCTTCATGTGAAAAAAATTTCTGGGCTATGAAATAGACCTGTGAAGTCTGAAAGAGGATGCAGGGATTGGATGAGACCATCTAGCTTGTCTTTGTCTTAAACAGTAAAGTCTCAAAAGACATTTATCCTCACTCATTGCCGTTGGCAGTGTTGCCTGGGTCCATCCTCAGTGGAAAACAGAATGGAAATTTCCCCCAAGTGTAAGAAAAGATAAGATCATGCTATTTTCTGCAGCAACATTAATGGAACTGGAGAGTATTATGTTAAATGAAAGTAGTCAGTGAGAGAAGGACAAATCCCAGGAAATCTCATTTATCTGTGATATATTGAGAGACAAAACAGGGAAAGAGACAATATCAAAAAATGACAAGTACTTGGCCTTGGATTACAAAACTCAGACTACCAAGAAGTGGCAGTGGGAGGAGCAAAGAGGTGGACAAAAAACAATATGGGACATCGGTTGAAGGTCATAGGCATTTTGAGGTGGTCGGGTGCAGTAACTTTGTGCATTAACAACCATAAAAATTAATACTACAACCATATGACCCAAACCATTGTAATTTTTAAATGAAAGAAAAAGATAAGCATATGTATTTAAGGGACACTTGAATACAAATACATAAACATTTCACCTTGTGTTTCATAGTACCAAAACATAGCCCCAACTAGGAAGACTTGAGTACAGTTTGTTTCCATACATTTGGTCTAAAAGATGATGCAATGATAGTAAACAATTTATCATCTATGCCTTATGATTGTGGAAATGATAACATGTTGTCTTTTGTGGAGAGACTGAATGGGAAGACTGATCATGCAAAAATCATAAAGCCGTTTTGATGATTCCTACCACCTTTCCTGTACAAGTGAGCTTGGTTTGCGAAAGCAGAGTTCGCACCGGAGTGATCTGTCAATAAGTACAAATGGGAAGTCTGAAGTCCCAAAGCAAAGTATGAGTCTTTTGAGGAAAATATTTTGCCATGGCAGGGTTTTCCTGGAGTCATTTAGAACATACATTTCTTTCTTATTTTATGAGTGTACTGATTTTCTGCAGGGTTTGAGAAAAATCACATCTTCCAAAATTAATAGTCACTGTTTTTAAGAATCATAACCAGTTAAGATTCTATATCATTACTTAACCTCTTTTTGTGTTTCTTTTTCTCCTTGTGTATTTAAAAGAAAATAAAATTACTCATAAAAGACGGGTGGAAGATGAAAGATTAAATCTATTTTTCTGTACTGCCAAATCGAACTCAATTTTGAAACAGAGCTTTAGCTCTGCTATGAAAGCAAGTATTCAATTAAAGATGTTATTCATGATATGACTCACCAATTACTAATAAAATTATTATAACAATTGCAATGAGTGTAAGTTCAATTACATTTTAGCAAAATTACTACATAATACAAAATTGATATTTCTTACCTTTTCATTTTCAAGAATCTGAAGCATCTAAATTATATCTTCTAGCTGTCAGCTTTCAATCATTGTTTTTATCTCAGATGTATTATTGACTGATGAAAGCCAGGCTCTCCTAGCTACCCTTAAAACACTTGGAATAGTTGCTTTTGTATCTTGCATTTTTGACAAGTACTTTTTGTGTCAAAAACATATTATGTCACAGCATAAATCACTGCTTCAGTCCCTGCATGCCTGCTTTTCTAAGAGGAGATAAAATCTGTTAGAGTGAAAACCCATAAAACAAAACAAATTTTTAAAAAATAATATGTTACATGTCATCCAGAACATTTTGTGCAATTTATAGCATTTGCTTTGCACTAGTTATACAGCAAATTTAATTGAGAATGTGGCTGCGGCATTTTTTTGTTGTTGTTAACATGATAATAAGAATGACAATGCTAATTATGAGATTTGATGCTTTACGTGATTTTGTTACTTTCTAGGGATTTCTTTATCTTGCACCTTAACAAAGAACATCTTAGGATGTATTAAGACTTAAATGTTTTGGGGTTGTTTGTTTATTTAGCTTAGGTGCCCTGAGAAATATTCTTTTACTTTTTGTTTTTTCTCCTCTTTTTAGTAAAATTGTTGGTTCAAAGAAAGAATTATTCTCCAGAGTTAAAACAGCTGGCGCCTCAATATCCATATTTTTAAACTGAAATAGCACAGTAAGATCATTGTGGATAGAAAAGAAGGAAATAAATCAGCTTGTGAGATATTATCATTCACTTTACATCGTGAAAAACAAATACAGCTGTCATATTTTAACATTCACCATAGATAAATTGAAAATGTATATCATTATTTAACATACTGAAAAAAGAGTATCTACAGCTATAAGATATATAGTAGTTTGGCAATGTGTCTTACTAAAGCAAAGTAAATTGGCCATTGGACGGTAATATTGCAGAGTACTTATCAAAGTGTTAAATCTAGGAGTGAGCAACATAAGGGTGTTTATTAACCACCAGAATAGGTTATAGCACTGTGAACAATTTAAAAAAGTATCCAAAAATGTATTGAAGTGGATTTCCATTATTTGTTTTCTGTACACTTTGCTCTTCTTTGAAACTAAAAAAAAAAAGGAAAACTTATCTTTTTTTTTGAGGAAATAGACAGCATCTTCGCTTGAGGACTTGCATTTCAGTCTGACCCCTGTAGGACTATTCTGGGGAAAAGGGAACTGTTTTTTATTCCCTTTTCCATAGTGCATGTGATTCTTCTTGGAGTCAATGAAATATTGGAAGTGAGTCTTTTCCCAGGATTTTTATTGAATTGAACTTAATTGAATTTAATAATTTATATTTGTTTGATTTTGGATATACACTTGTGTTTAGGTGCTTGTGTTCTGTATTTCTGGATCACTCTTGGCAGTGATCAGGGGTTGAATACAGTGCCAGGGATTGAACCTGGCAAAAACCTTACTTGCAAAACCATTTATCTGATCTTTCACTATAGCATGGAGCTAGAAGAAAATATACTTGCAATCAATCCATTTTCAAAAAGTCAAGGCCAAAATAAAGCAAAAGCATGGGAGAAAGAAAATAATTTAGTTTGCATTTGAAAATTCCAGAAGCTACATGGGTTCGGTTGAGCTTCATTTATTTATTTTTTTGATTCCAGAAGTTCAGATGAAAATTGTTATCTTTTTCAACAAATATATGAATCCTGATAATGTATGTTTAGTACAATCATAAAATAATTTGATTAAGTTAAATACTTAAGACTTCATTATCTTTTAAGAGTAGGATAATAAATTTAAATTAGATAATAAGGCATATTGGATTACATGGTCTTAAATAATACAATATATAAAATATTCTTTTTCAAAATTTTACGGAAGGTAAACTTTTGTTTTATTTTGTTTTGTTACCTAGTGAGAAAACAAGTTTCTAGGTTCTCATTGTGCATTCATTTTGTCAATAAACACTTATTGAGAATTTCTTTATGTTAGACACTGTTCAAAGTGCTGGGACATGGTATTAAAAATAAAACAGGCAAGACATTTACCTTCACATAGCTTGCAAAAGTACTGACAGAATACAGATAGTAAATACAGAACTCATAAAGTAATAGTGTATGTGAGGAAGTGTAGTAACCAAGGAGAGAGACACATTAAATATGGAAAGATCGTAAGGACCCTGGGGTGGGACTTTAATTTAAAGTCAAATGTAGGACTGACAGAGTATAGGGAGTAAGGTGCTTGCCTTATATGTGCCTGCCTCCTATTTGATCTCCCACACTGCTTACGGTGCTCCAAGTACCACCGGAAGTGATTCCTGAGCACAGAGCCAGGAGCAAGTCCTGGAAAATGTGCAGTGTGACCCTCAAAAAGAGATCAAATAAATTCAGATGTAGGAGATTTCTCAGTGAGCAGATGAGACTGAGCTTGGAAGAGAAGAGTCAGTGAGCCAGGAGCTTGGCAATCCATAACATCACACCCCTTACAGAACATGCCCACTCTGCTTTTAGAGCAGGAATGAATGAGGACCCAGGGGAAACAGGATATGCTGACATCCTAACTCTCTGGATTTCCAGTTATAGAGATTTCCAGGTTACAAAAAAGAGCAAATACAAAGACCCTAAAAGAGGAGTGTTTGACTCAAGGTCCAGCAAGGAGGCTACAGTAGGCAGGACCAGGTGGCAATGGGAGAGCAGGAGAAAATTCAAAAAGCAAGGCATGTCTGCATTTGCTCTGACTGAACTGAAGAGTTATTTGAAGGCTTTGCCACTTTGTAACAAAACTTGGATTTCAAAAGAATAGTGAAGCCAGGGATGTGACTCAGTGGTAAAGCACATGGCTTGCATGTGTGAGATTCTGGGTTTGAACCCTGGAACTGTAAAATACATTGACAAACAACTGAATACATAATAAGGATAGTTGAGTGTTGGTAACCAAGAGTAGATGTAGTAAATTTGTTTTGTAGCCATTTCAATGACCCATGTGGGAAAAGATAGTGAGTTGTAGTAGGTATGAGGTACTAGTAGCCTCAATGGTCAGCCAGTGCTCAGTTCTTTGATGTGTTTCATAGGTCATATCAACAGAATTTACCATTTATGATGGATATGAAGGTGAAGGTTGAGAAAAAGAAAGCAGTCGGGTTAATCCCAAGACAGTTGGCCTGAGTAATGGAAGGCCACAGTTGATATTCCCTGAGATAAGAAAGAAATCAAGCAGTTGAGTCTTTGGGGGTAAACTTGATTGATTGTTACATATGGTAAGTATTTCAATGGTGTGCAATAGTCAAAACAGTTTTCCCAGCTCAAATTGAGGGACACTCATCAGAAAAACTTAAAAATATTGAACATGGAAAGTCTAGAGACACAGCAGCTCTCACTTCTTCCAGAAAACAAAATGTAGTTTGTTATGACTTGAATTTTAATGCGTCTAAACTGCAATTCTAGTGGCCTTTTGAAAATAAATTTTTCAATTTTTTTCAATTATTAGGTATATGCTCTATAGTTTTGGGAAGCTGATCTCTGTCTTGAAGATTGGAACTCGTTTTGCACACTTTCTCTTCTTCAAAAGGTCTTACACAACTAGGGCACACTTCATTGTAACTCATAAGATTTTATATTATTTTAATACCACATTCCATGGAGCTTCTGTTTTCTTGGGCTTTCTTTTGCTCTTTATTTTATTTGTGTACTTATTTTTGCTTTTTGGATCACACCCAGAGTTACTGCTGGCTCTGCACTCAGGAATTAGTCCTGGGAGTGCATGGGAAACCATGCGGGAAGCAAGGGATCAAACCATTTAGCTGTATACAAGGCAAGGGCCCTATCCACTATATACTAGGTCCTCTTTTTCTCTTTTTGAAAATAATTTAAATTACTCTTTGTTTGACTCAATTTTCAGGCCACACCCAGTGGTGGTCAGGGGGTAATTCTGTTCTGTGCTCAGAGGCAGGCTTCTCTCCTGGCAGTGCTTAAGTCACCATCTATGATACCAGAGATAGAATAGGGATTGGTTTCATGTAATATAAACATCACACTCCTGTACTATCCCTCTGACGCCATTTTATTTTAAAAGTAATGAGTGTACACTGCAGAGTAAGTAGAAAATATGCATTCACAGCAAAAAGAAACTTAAAATCTTATACCCAGAAAAAATAGCATTTGAGTATATTTGCTTCACATATTATTTCTATGCACACATTATTTATGTATGCATATATGTTTCTTCATATCCTTCAAAGAGGAATCGAAAGAGCTATGCTTGGAGTATCACACTTCACTCAAATGAGAGAAGGAATCTGGAGTTCTATCTCCGTCAACGCTCAAGAATCAGGGACGCTGTCTTATTTGCCAAGGCATCGAAAATCAGATGGGCTGGACACGTAATGAGATTTAGAGATGACAGCTGGACTAGAGCCATTACCAACTGGATTACAGTGAACACCAAAAGATCGCGTGGCCGCCCACCTACGAGATGATCAGATTTCTTCGTCAAGACCCTGAACGGTCGGTTTGAGGCTCTTTATGTTCCTAGAATGAGCAGATGCCTTTGAGCTATGCTAGCACGCAACAGGGATGAATGAAGATGTTACTGGCGCCCACTTGAGCAAATCAATGAGTAAAGGGATATCAAGCGATCATATCTAGTTAACTATAGGGGAATTCTTAGAATTCTATTACGAATTTGATGAATTACTTCTATTCACTGAAAAATATTATAAACTATTCTTGTGACAAAGCTCCCAGAAGAGAGTAATGCAGAGTGTCCTGCCCCCGCACCTGGCTGTCTTCACTGGGCCCCTCAGAGTGGGGTGGATTGAGTTTCCCTCCCCACCCTAAGCAGAGCCCTGGCAGCTGAAGACCTCCAAAACCGAGCTGCAGCCATGCTCAAGGTCACTCTCCACATGCTTAGACAAGCCTCACGCATGAAGGAACCAGCAGAGAAACCCAGGTGTGCAGGATCCGGGGCTGAGATCTCCAAGCCAGCTCAGATCTGGACTGGGCCTCCTCCACCCCGATACCCCATTTTCAGTAGCTTGGCAGTTCCACCCACAAACTGCCCCCCCCCCCCCCCGCCAGTTAATCCTATCAACGGCCAAGATCCAGAGACTATAAAACAAAGCTCCCGGAAACTTATAGTCTAGCTCTCCCTCTTGGAGAACCTGGAAAGCTACCGAGAGTATCCTTCCCTCACGGCAGAGCCTGGCAAGCTTCCCATGGTGTATTCGATATGCCAAAAACAGTAACAATGATGGGTCTAATTCCCCTGACCCTGAAAGAGCCTCCAATGCAGCACCGTTGGAAAGGACAAGTAAAGAGAGGCTGATAAAATCTCAGGGCTAGGACGAATGAAGTCAATACTGGTTCCTGCTTGAGAAAATTGATGAACAATGGGATGACAGTGATACAGTGATACAGTATTCTTGTGACTCACTCTTTTCACTTATGTAAGCTTGTCTTTACAGGTCAAATGGAGATATAATAACAATTAGATAAATCAAAGTTCTCTGTCATCTGTTAACCTTACTCCATCTGCCTTTAGCAGAGTGATTCTTTCTTTGTTTTGACTTCAAATAAGAATAAATATATCTAATTTATTCTGCATTATTTTGCACTCATATTAAATAATTTATGTTACCACAATTTACAACACATCTAAGCCACTCAATATTCATTTGCTTTTCTTACTGTACGCTTCAGTACTCATTGCTGATGGCATTTTAAATACCCATTTTCCCCTTCTTTTATTATTAAATGATAGCTGTTTGACTGAATTATCTCCATATTCCACTTATATTCTCCATTGTAGCCGTGCACTTAGTTCATCCCAGTTATTTAATTTTTAATTATCCACAGTTGACTTTATTTTGGTACTTATTACTTATTTTGTTGAATAACACCACAAACCTGAACACATGCAAAGATTTATGGTAATACCATCATGAGTCAGGATGACTCACAACAGGTTTTTCACTCTCCAAAATTTCATTGTGTTATCTATTCTTAGTCACATTCTTACCTTTGCTCTTAAGCTCTGGCAAACACTTATCTAGTAGCAAATTCTGTATTTTTTTTGAGAGAGTAAGACTATCTTTTTGAGAAAGTCATATAAATGTAATCAGATAGCGAGCAACCCTTTGAGACTGGCTTCTTTTCAGTATAATGTTTTTGAAACTTATCAAAGTTGTTGTGTATGTCAATGATTTGTTTCTTTCTGTTGCAGTGTGATATTTTATTATAAAGGCATACCACAGCTTGCTTATTCATTCACTTGTCGAAGGACTTCTGGGTTGTTTCCAATTTCTGGTTTATCACAAATGGAATGACAATAAACATTTATGTACTGTTTTATTTTTCTCTGTGATCATGCTTTTTATTTACCTAGAATAAATACTCAGGAGTAGAATTGATTGCTCTATAATAATTGTGTATTTAACATTCTGAAGTGTGCCAAGGTGTTTTCCAGAGTGGCTAAATGATATTACATTGCCATTAATAACTTATGATAATCTTTTTAGTCTTTGACGGGGGAGGGCATCCCAAATGATGCTCAGTGGTGATGCTTGGCTAACTGGACCTAATTATTCAATGCTTTTGACTAAGGATGCAAACTGTTTCAGCCTTATGGTGCTTGGAACCACCAAAACCACCTATGAAGGCTTGAAAGCAGCCTTGCAGTGTTGCAACTGAGGGATATGGTGCTTGTATTCCAACTAAGGTCTTGGGCAGTGCTTGACATGTATTTGTGATCAATAACGCATCTCCCACTTTTCATTTTTGCCATTCTTACAGGTAGGTACTGATAGCTCATTGTATTTTTCATTTGTGCTGTCCCACTGAGTGCTTTTTTATGTGCTTATTTGACTTTCATGTTTCTTTTTTTTTTCTGATGTACTTGTTCCAGTCATTTACCTGTTTTAAATTTGGGTTGTCTTGATGTTAAGACAGTTCTTGTTACAAATAGTTTTTCATATACATGATTTGAATATATTTTCTCTTAGTATGTAGCTTGTCTTTTCCTTCTGTTCACAGAATTTTCTATAGAATTGAGAAAAATAAAATCCAATTTATCATGTTTAGCTTTTATAGTTCTATACCTATGGTATTATAGCCAATACCTCTATAACTTGATTCAGGGGGATTTTATTATCATTTTCTTCTAAGATTTATGTATTTCTGAATTTTATATTTATACTTTGGATTTCTTTCAAGTTAACTTTCATGGTAAGTAGGAGATTTGGGTAAAAATTGTTTTAAGTGGATGTTCAATTGTTTCAATATCAATTTTTAGTCTATTCTTTCTCCATTGATTTCCCATGTTTGTAAAACATTATTTAACTATACCTGTTTGGTTCTATTTATGTACTCTCTTTTGTGTTCCATTAACTATGTGTCTTTTCTTTTATCAATATTATACTGCCTTTGGTTATTATGGTTTTGTTTTAGGAGAGACTGTTGTGTGGAAAACTACAAGAAACAAAAAAAGTGGTAAGTGTAATTCTTGCGCTAAAAAAATGGGCCTTAAGAGTCTAAACCGGACAGCCTTATGGTTACCAACTTCCCAATAAAGAGAGAACTTTAGAAAACCAAGTCCTGTCTACTACTAGAGTGAGCTCAGTGAACAGAAGTTTGTTTTCATGAAGCCCAAAATAGTTATAAACTTAAGTGCACCCTACCTGCATAATTAGATGCTAATGATACATGAGATGTATGGGTAAACACAAAGTCCTTATATGCATGAGTAACTTTAGCACTAGCCCATTCATGCTACTCATGCCCAGCTCCTTATTCACATTCCTGCCTTTAGTGTTAGCACACACCTTAAAAGCCCTTGCTCAAAATTCAGTACATGACTCATCTTTGAGACCAGCTGCACTCACATCTTGGATGTGTATTATCTCTTCAATAAATCTCTGGACTATTATCTAAACCCCATTTTCCCACCTGTGGTTCAGTTACTGTCCCCAGAAATATCTCTGTGGTCTGCCAAAATTTTCTCCCCAATCATGTAGAAGTTAAGCAGTAGCAGATGTTGCACTAATTATAAATTATAATTTTATAGCATTGGATTTAATAAAGTACTATCTACACTGTTTTTGTGTCTGCCTAAGCCATCAGTTGGCTGTAACATATTTCTATTTTCTCCCATCCACAGATGTAAAAAAGGTTGAAGAGTACCCATCTACACTGTCTTGTTGTTGAATTCTTTCTTAGACAAAAACAACGAATGAAGATGCAGTAGGAGTCTGCCCCTGCATCTTATTTTTTCCCACTGAGGGTTTAAAAGTAAGTATCAGAATAGTGTGATTATTTGTACTTAGTTCCTCTTTATCATTTTATTTTACATAAAGCAACCCATTTATTTTAGGCTAGCATTATTGCAAGTGGTGGAACTTTCTATTCCTTCTGTCTTTTGATGGTGGAATTTAATTGTGATGGCAAAGATGGAATTGGTACATCACCAGCTACAGTTTTCATCAGCAACCACAGTGTCAGATGACCACAGTCCATATCTTCATCTTGGTTTTGCCACAGATAAGGCAAATGTACTTGGTGTGGTGGCAGACTTAATTTTTTTCACCACCTTCCAGAGAGAGGTACTGTAATGTGATCCATATTTTCTGACAATCCAACCTTGGTGCACTTGGCCATTTCACCCCAAACTAGGGCAGAAAACAAAGAGTTCAAAATTGTTATGCCCATTCTAGCTCTTCTGCCATTCATAGGGGGAAATAAAAAGGTAATCTCTCTGTATCAGAAAACATTTCAGGGGAAACATGTATTATTTTGGGGGGAACCATTTCCAACAGTGCTCAAAGGCTACCTATTGGATCTGTGTTGAGGGCCCATGTAGAGTTGGTTATCAAATGGGGGCCTGCAGCATTAAAAGCATCCACTCATCCCATCAAGTCAACTCTCTGCACTCCTCTCTTTTGAGGTGCCAGGAATCAAACAGGGCCTTACACATGTAAGGCTAGAGCTCTACCATTAAGCTAACTCTCTTTGACCAAGGATTTGACAAATTGCTGAGTTTTTGTAACATTGTAATTTAACATAATACACAATATGTACTTGATATGGACTCTTTGGAACAAAATATTTCCAAAACTCTTGAAGTTTTCTAAGTGAGAAAACTATAAAGATGATGTTTTGTTAATGAAAAATATTTTGGACTCTATCTTGGAGCCATCCATGTAACTAGAGGGCGAAACTATCAGTTTCATCCCCAACTTCCCCAGAGAAGGGACAGATGGAAGGGTTAGAGGATAAGTCAATAAGCAATGACTAATAAATTAACAAGCTATGCCTATGTAATGAAGTTTCTATCAAAAACCTAAAAGAACAAGATTCAAAGATTTTTCTGATTAGTGAACAATATATACTGAAGATAGCAGCATATTTGGAGGGACTGTAGAAACTCCCTGCTCTTTCCCCATATGTTCCCTAAGAATATTTCTAATGCGAATGCTCATCTGTATCATTTATCATATTCTTTATCACAAACTGACAATGCATTAAATTAAATGTTCTTTTGAGTTCTAGGAGTTGTTCTAACCAATAATTGAACCAAAGCAGGGTGTTATAGGAAATCCTGATGTATAGTCAGCTAGTAAAAAATTGTCATGAGCAATGTCAAAGCTTATTTTGCAACATCACCTCTTTTCTTAAACCCCACAAATGTAGAAGGGCTCTTTAGAATTAGAAAAAAGTGTAGACAGAGGCCAGAAAGATAGAATAGTGGATAGGGTGCTTGCCTTGTCCTTGCATACAGCCAAGGCAAAGGTTTGCACAAAGATAAAACAAAAGTTTAGGCACTTGCCTAGCATATGGTTGTGGACACAATTGCAAATCCCAGCACTGCATATGGTCCCCAAGTACTGGGTGAGGAGAGATCCCTGAGCAGGGAGTTAGGTAGGCTCTCAGGAAGCCCTGAAGAGAGGCCCCACCTCCCTCAAAAAATAAATAAATAAATAAAAGAGGAAGAAAAAGCTTAAACAGACTAGACTGAGGCTTACAACTAGAAGGGTGTCACAACCTCTCTCTGAAAGAAGCTGCCCAGTTGCATTTTCTTTACAAGCAACATATGTTCATTGTATGTTCCTCAACTGTGCATGCTTGCTTTCTCCCTTATGAATATGTATGAATTTCCTGAAAAACTACTAGAATATGTATAAACTATCAATTTACTTTATCTCTATTGGGATAAGCCAGACTCTACTTTCTCTCTTGGAAGATGTTCTCCTGTTCTTGTTTTAATTTTTAAAACTTAATATATATATTCTATTTATTTATATATTTATATATTTATTTATTTATTACCTCTGCCCTTTTCTCTCTCTTCATTGTTGTGTTAATATTCTCATGATCAGGACTACATATATGCCTGGCTGTGGTGTTCATATGTTTTGCTGCAGTACAACCCAGGGACCATGCATTAGGTGGTGGTGGTCCCATACTTGGCCAGTGCTCATGGGCATTTGCACTCTTAGTGACTGTACTGGCACACATTAGCTGAGCCACACAATTTACAATGTAGAGCTTGCTGGGGACCACTATGGTTCTCACACACCTGCTGACTCAGGGTTGTATCTTCTGGCTACAGTACACACACAGTTTTCATTATGGTAGTTGCGAAGACTCCCTTTTTATGGTGCTCACACACACTTGGCCATGATATGTTAGGAAATTGCTTGTGATACTGGGGACTGCAGGCAGCATAGGTGCCAAGCAGAACTAAACAAAGCTGCCAGGATTGTGTTCAGCACACGTGGAGCACCAGAGCATACACTTGTAAGACAGGTGTCTTAAACCTCTGTTTTTCTGAACCCAGATATACAGAAATTTGTTAGTAGCTTTCTTTGCATTTTTCTGAATAGGGAATTAAGTTATCTGTGAGTAGGACAAGCTTTATACCTCCCTCCCTCCCTCCCTCCCTCCCTCCCTCCCTCCCTCCCTCCCTCCCTCCCTCCCTCTCTCCTCTCCCTCTCTCCTTCCCCTCCATCCCTTCCCCCTCCCTTTGTCCCTCCCTCCCTTCCTTCTTCTTTGCCCTATTGAGTGCTTAATGAGTAGTAAAAGTGGATATCCTTGCCTTACTCTCAAACCTAGGGAGGAAATATTCATTTTATTTCACCATTTAAATATGATATTTATAATAGAGTTTTTGTAGATATTTATATCAGGTGAAAGGATTCCTGTTGTTTATTCCTACTTCACCATGGGTCTTTATCATAAATGGATATTAAAGTTTTTTTCAAATGTTTTCTACATAGATTGATATAATTATATGCTTCTTTTCATACTGTTACAATGATTGAGTGTACGAGTGACTCTTAGTATTAAAATAGACTTCTTTGGGGATATATTCCACTTGACTGTGTTCTATTATTTGTTTTACAGATTATTGCTGTTGAATGGGTGGTATTTTGTTGAGGACTTTTGCATCTCTATTGATGAGGGATATTGATTTTGAGTTTTTTTTCTTGTTTTGTTTTCTAGTTTTGATATGAGTTTTGGTTTATAAAGTAAATTGAAAAGTTTTCTCATTCTCTCCTATTTTCTATAAGAGTTTGTGTAGTATAGGTGGTGTTATTTTTCCCTTTAACTGTTTGGTATAATTTACTGAGGAAGCCTGGACTGTCAGTCTTGCAAGAAATGTATTAATTTTATTGATCTTATCCAATAATCAGCTTTAAGTTTGAGTGCCCTCATTGTTGCTTTGTTCTCATTGCTATTGATATTCACTTTCTTATTTTTTTTATGTTTGTCTTGAGTTCACATTAATGTTTTTAGTATATTAAATTAGAAGCTTTGATAGAAACTTTTTTTTGTCTGCCTTTCTAATTGAATACATAATACTCCACATTTCATTATGAGCTAGTTTTAGTTGCATTCAAATATTTTAAAAATTTTATTTATTTATTTATTTATTTATTGGCTTTTTGGGTCATACCCAGCAATGCACAGGGGTTACTCCTGGCTCTGCACTCAGGAATTACTCCTGGCAGTGCTCTGGGGACCATATGGGATGCTGAGAGTCAAACTTGGATCTGCCAAGTTCAAGGCAAACACCCTACCCGCTGTACTATCACTTCAGCCCCCAAATTAATTTTTTTAAAGATAAAATTTTTTCTAATTTTGAGACATCCTCTATCATAAATCACTTAAAAGTATGTTGTCTACTTTTCAAGTGTTTTGAAGATTTTCTTAGTTTATTACTTTTCCATTTAATTCCATTATCATAAGAAAAATATTTTAATTCATAACACCTGGCCAGTTATGATATATCTTAGGAAACATTCTGCCTACTTAAAAATTGTGTATATTTTGTTATCATTGAATGAAGCATTCCCATTAATTCAGTTTCTTTATAGGTATTTGATATACTTATTTTCAATCTACCAATTTTATCAATATTTGAGAGAGGAATGCTGAGATTTTAATTTTTGATTTTGGAATTATCAAGTTTCTCTTTTAACTTTGTCATGTACTTTGGATTTTCTTTATTAGATTCATGTACACTTTGGTTGATTATTATCCTGATACACTGATACGTCTATCATCATATATGGCCTTTGTTTTGCCCAGTAAATTTCTCTGCTCAAGGATTAAATTTTCTTTTAATAACAAAGCTATGATACCATTTATTGACAGTATATCACTTGCTTATATTCTTTTAAAATGTAAAACCTGTAATGTTGTATAATGAAGTAAACTTCAAATGGTATGCAAATGGTTGAATTATACAGATTTAATCATGTATTTTTAAAAATTTAAAGAAAGAATTTACACAAGGTATATTCTCAGACCATAGTAGAATTAAACTGTAAATCAGAGAGAATTAACAAAAAAATCTTAATAATTAGAAATTAAATAACACTTTTATGCCATGGCTAAGAGAAGAGTTTGCCAGAAATAGTTAGAAAGTACTTTCTCTAAAAGTTTTAATGAGAAACACATAGTATTAGGTATTTTCATTTTATTGGAGCTGGAGCTATAGCACAGCGGGTAGGGCATTTGAGCTGACATGGATGACCTGAGTTTGATTCCTCCGCCCCTCTTGGAGAGCCTGGCAAGCTACCAAGAGTATCTTGCCTGCATGGCAAAGCCTGGCAAGCTACCCATGACATATTCCATATGCCAAACACAATAACAAGTCTCACAATGTTACTGGGCCTGCTCGAGCAAGTTGATGAACAACAGGAGAACAGTGACAGTTTTGTTTTATTAAAAAACAGTTGCAAATCAGTAATTTTAAAGCTTCATTTTTTGTGGGGGAGGGCACATCCAGCAGTGATTATGATTTACTCCTGGCTCAGTGCTCAGGGATAATTCCTGATAGTACTTGCGGTAATCACATACAACGACAGAGATTGAACCAGGGTGATCACAAGAATGATAACTGCCTTAATTACTGTACAATCTCTCTGATCTAACTTTAAGTTTCTATATCACATAGGAAGATCGAAACAAGTCCTTTTTAGTACAAAGGAAAAATAAAAGTAATGGTGGAAATAAAATTGAGTACAGAAGAGTATGGAAAATCAGTAAAATATCAAAATTTGAAATATCAGTAAAATTGATAAACTTCTAGCATCACTATAAAAGAAAAAATAAGAAATGTCAAATCTTATCACTATCAAAAATGAAATTTAAGATCTTACTGTAGACCCAAATGTTAGAAGGTTCATAAGGAGTTACTATAAACATAAATTCAAAAACTTGAATGAAATACACTGATTTCTTGAAAAATACAAACTACTAAAACTTATCCAAAATAATAATTTTACGACTTGTGTCCTAAAATTATTTTTCATGCCAGTGGCAAAATTAATTTCTGCATTTTTGGACAGTCTTGGTATGCCCAAATACTTATTTCAGAATCTGTGCTCAGGTATCACTCTTAATGTTATCAGATAACCATATGTGGTACTGGAATCAAGTTGGGAATGGTTATATGAAGGCAACTGGTTTAACCCATGTATTATCTGTGCCCCCATAATTTATTATTTTTTTTAAAGATCCAAATATAAATTTTAGAACTGAAATACGATATTCTAGCTATAGGTTATATTTTTGGTTAGTTTTCTATTTTTTCATTCTTCTGTTTTTATGTTAAAATTATTTGAAATTAGTCACAAATCACAAATCATCCTGTTAATCGTCGATTGCCTCGAGCAGGCCCCAGTAACGTCTCCTTCATCCTAGCCCTGAGATTATATTCAAGGCTCTTTAGGAGAATGAGACCCATCATTGTTACTGGTATTTGGCATACTGAGTACGCCACGGGGAGTTTGCCAGACTGCCGTGTGGGCAGGCTACATTCGGTAGCCTGCCAGTTTGTCCAAAGTAGGAATGAGATAATAAGATGTCATAATAGGATGTTCGGGAGCTGGTTTTTATAGTCTCTGAGTCTTGGCTGTTGATGGGATTACACGGCGCCAGGGGGCCAGTTGGTGGGTGTGACCCCCGCCTCTTGGAATTTGGAGGATCTGGGTGGAGGATGTTGGGCCCAAATCCTAGTAGGCTTGGAGATCTCGGCCTGGGAACCCGCGTGACTTTGTCCCTCTGCCAGTACCTTCATGTGTGTGGAGAGTGGTCTCAGCATGGTGGTGGCTGGTCCTGGAGGTCTTTGGCTGCCGGAGCCCTGGTCGGGGCGGGGAGGAAAGCTCAACCTGCTCCCCTCCAAGGCATCCTGGCGGCGAGGACAGTCAGGCGCCTGGGCAGGAGACTGCACTCTTCCGGGAGCTGGTTTTTTTTGAAATTAGTATCAAATTAAATTTCATTTTTGACATATGTTTATAGTTACTTTTTAAAAAAAATTTTATTAGTGAAACACCATGAGGTACAGTTGTAGACTTACAAATTTTTGTGCTTGGGTTTCAGTTATACAATGATCAAGTACCCATCCCTCCACCAGTGCCCATTCTCCACCACCACTGATCCCAGTATCCCTTCCAACCCCCCATCCCCTATCCCACCCTGCCTCTGTGGCAGGCCATTTCCTTTTGTTCTCTCTCTCCTTTTGGGTGCTGTGGTTTGCAACAGAGGCATTGAGTGGCAGTCATGTTCAGTCTATAGTCTACTTTCAGCATGCATCTCCCATCTTGGGAGGATCCTCCCAACACCCTTTATTTGGTGCTCCCTTTTCTATTTGAGCTGCCTTTTCCCCTAGCGTGTGCAGCTGGCCTCCAAGTCATGGAGTAAACCTACTGCTACTTATCTTGGATATTCTTGGGTATAAGTCTCTTATTTTGTTACTTTATGTTACCCAGATGAGGTTTATATTCAGGTGAGATACTCTCGGTAGCACAGCGGTAGGGTGTTTGCCTTGCACGCAGCCAACATGGCCAACCCGAGTTTGATTCCTCCGCCCCTCTTGGAGAGCCCGGCAAGCTACCGAGAAGATCTCGCCCGCACAGTAGAGCCTGGCAAGCTCCCCGTGACGTATTCGATATGCCAAACACAGTAACAACAATGTCTCCAATGGAGACGTTACTGGGTCCACTCGAGCAAATCGATGATCAACAGGAGGACCTTTAATATTAATATTAAAATATTGATATTTCAATATTTTATTAATATTAATATTTTAATATTTAACTATTTTTAAAGTATAAATTTTAATTTTTTCACTTTCCATTTTATTTTTGTTTTTAAGTATACCATACCTAGTGGTGCTTGAGAACCCAAAGCAATTGTCAGTAGTGCTGAGGATTGCCAGCGCTATATATGGTTGATGCTTATGGTGTATTTGGGAGCATCTACAGTATTGGGGAATGAATTCAGTATCTCTCACGTGCTCAGCTGTGCTATACCATTTGAACAATATCCCTGACTCACATACTTAGCTATTTTTTCATTTAAATTTTTATTGTTATCCTAGTTTACTGTAGTAGCAAAGTCATTATTTTATAGCTGTACTGTGGCAGTTTCTCCACCAGGGCTTCATGATCTCTTCACCTTTATCCCATGATTCCTTCCACTTCCCCCTTCCACCACTTCTGTTCCCCGTTCTATTGATCATATCTCAGGATTTGTTTTCACTGATGAGTGTCTAATCACTTCTTTTGTTCCTTTACATCATGAATATGTATGAGATCATCTGGTGTTTATCTTTTACTTTCTGACTCAGTTCACTTACCATGACATCCTCCAATTCAATCCAAGTTGCCACAGACTGCAAAATTTCATCTTTTTTCATAAATGACTTGCATATTATTGTGTATACACACACCTTCTTGTCTAATCATCCAAATACTTAGTTTTTCATTTTTATTATTATTATTATTATTCAGTTTGGGGGCCTTACCCAGTGGTATCCAAGGTTTGCTTCTTGCTTAGCACTCAAGGATCACTCTTGGCTAAGCTTGGGAGACCATATTCAATTTTGGTTTGGCTTTTCTTTGCCATACTCTGTGATGCTCAAGACTTCCTCCTGGCACTGTGCTCAGGGCTCATTCTTGGTAGTGCTCAGAGGACCATATGTGATGCCAGGGATTTAACCCAGGTCTTCACATGTAAGGCAAGCACCCTGCCTGCTGTTTACCTCTCCAGATCTAGGAGTAAGTCCTGAACATCACTATTACATGATGTAAAAATAAGATGCCTATAATTTTTATTTGAGACTATTTCAGAGGCCGGAATAAGTTCCTTTAGCAAATATTTCACTGCAGGTCTACCAACAGTGGATTCTGTCAAGTTTTCTTCACCCAAAAATGTCTTTATTTATCCTTCACCTTTTAAGGATATTTTCATTGGATGTATAATTTTGGGTTAGCATATCTTTTCCCCCTTTAACAATCTTTTCTCTTTGCAATCTGGTCTTTTATTTTTTCATTTTATATCTTTCTCTCCTTTCCTTCCCTCCTCCCTCCTTTACCCATTCCCCCCTCTCTGAAAGAATCCACTATTATGATTATTGTTCCAAAAACATGAAATGTGTCAGTGTTCTCTGTTTAAAATTTTTCTTTGGCATTCAGCACACTTAGAGCCAAATATTATGAGTATGATGTAAAGTTTATAAGTTTTTCATTTTATCTGAAATTCATTAACTAAATTGGATCTGCTAACTTGAATTTTTCCTTTTACTAAAGACCTCCAGGACCCAGCCACAGCCATGCTAAGACCACTCTCCACATGCTCAGACGAGCCTCACTCATGAAGGAATGGCAGAGGAATCCAGGTGTGCGGGACCTGGGGATGAGATCTCCAAGCCTGCTCGGTTTAGGACTGGGCCTCCTCCACCCATATTCCCCCATCTTCCAGCAGATAGACAGTTACACCCACCAACTGCCGTGCAACTTCATCAACGGCCAAGATCCAGAGACTATAAAACCAAACTCCCGGAAGCTTGTAAAGTTATATAGACCTTGTATAGACCTCTTATTATATAGTTCTCACTCTCAGGAACCCGGCAGGCTACTGAGAGTATCCTGTCCGCATATGTGCCTGACTGGGAACACCTGTAAAGGCGATTAGAGACTGCCTCCAAAGCCTCCATCTCTCTTGCAGAGCCCAATAAGCTACCGTGAGTATCCTGCCCACACGGCAGAGCCTGGTAAGCTACTGGTGGCGTACTCAATATGCCAAAAACAGTATCAATGATGGTCTTCATTCCCCTGACCCTGAAAGAGCCCCCAATATGCCATTGGGCTACACCAGCATGTGACAGTGTAGTGCAGAGATGTTACTGGCTCCCGCTGGAGCAAGTCAATGAACAACGGGGTGATAGTGATAGTGACTAAATCTAGAATTTTTCAGTGACTTTTCAAATATTTCTATACTGCCTTTTTACTACTTCTAGGATTCTGATAAAATAAGTGCTGTACTTTTTCATATTATATCTAAATTCCCTAAGTCCTTACTCACTTTTACATTCCCTTTCTCTCAGTTGCTCAAATTAGATGTCTATTAATGTCTTTAGAGGTGATTGCATCTTTCTTCTGACATATATATTCAGTTAATGTGAAAACTCAGTGAGTTATAAATCTTGCTTATTTTATTTTGAGTAACAAAAATTATTCAGCCTTCTTTTAAATGTCAATTTCATTTTAATTTATTGCTCTTTAACTTATATAAAAGCTTACATTGCATTTAGGACACAAGCCATATTTGATTCTCTAAGAGTGTCATTTGGGAGGTTCATATATAACCTAATTGAGTTATTAACTTTGTAAACTATTTTAAACTTCACATTGTTTTTTATAACTACACATATTTTTACATGTCTGCTATAATAAAAATTTCATAATTTACATCTTGGCAGTGAATTTTCAGACACACTAACTTGATAAAATTGGTGTTTATTATTACAGTTTCACATTTAGCAACAAGTTTTTTTTTTTTTTTTTTTTTTTGCTTTTTGGGTCACACCCGGTGATGCTCAGGGGTTACTCCTAGTTCTGCACTCAGGAATTACTCCTGGCAGTGCTGGGGGACCATATGGGATGCTGGGAATCGAACCCAGGTTGGCCACGTGCAAGGCAAATGCCCTACCCACTGTGCTATTGCTCCAGCCCCAGCAACAAGTTTTAAACTGTGCTCTCATTCCGTTTTTCTGCTAACACTTTGTATATTTGCATTTATTTGAATAAGGTATATCTTAATGAGCATTTTTGTTGTAGTTATCTTAAAATTGATAATTTTAGAATTTGTCTGATCTCAACAGTGTCATGTATTCACAATATTTTGCCTTGTGGGTTGGGATTTACTTGGTTCTTCATATGCTGAGCAATTTTGGACAGTGGCAGCCATTTTGTTACATTTCAGCATGATACTTTTGTCTTGATGAAAATTGTTGACATTTTGTTACCAGCAAAACTGACCCATAAGATTCAAGCCATTAATTTTAGTCAGTTTTCTATGAATGGTGATTTTAATATAAACTTTATTTCAAATTCTTTACTATGAAAATTTGACCCAAATCCAGTGATCAGTTTGGGTTCTACATGCTACTTTAGACTTTGACATTTATTTAAGATCATATTGTTCTGGAGCGATAGCACAGCGGGTAGGGCGTTTGCCTTACAAGCGGCCAACATGGCCGACCCGAGTTCGATTCCTCCGCCCCTCTCGGAGAGCCCGGCAAGCTACCGAGAGTATTGGATATGCCAGACACAGTAACAACAAAGTCTCCAATGGAGACATTACTGGGCCCGCTTGAGCAAATCGACGATCAACGGGAGGGCCTTTACCTTTACCTTTACCATATTGTTCTATGTTGAATTCCAGAATGAGCTAGGTATCATAATTAACCATATGATGTTGCTCTACCATGCTCCTTCCTCTTTGTTACCTTCCTAGTACTGCTGGTTTTTAGTATCTTTCTTTTATGGTCTTAAGTCTGGACTTTATTTACCTGTTCGCCATATAAGTCCTAAAATTGTACTCACCTTCAGGAATAAAATAAAATTTTCGCCAACCTATCAGTGAATTTCCTCTATAGCCATCTCTTTTCATTGGTTGGACATAGAAATAAAATCTGGGGTTCTTGCCACCACCTTTACGGGATCATGGTCCTCTGAGCAGAGAAAAATTGTTGACTTTAAGTTTCATATGTCTTAGACTTCCTGTTGCCACAAATTTTGTTGCCAACAGATTTTTCCAGGGCTTCATTTGCACCAGAGGTTCTCCTTGAGATCTCAATATTTCTATCTAGTTCTAGTCCAGTCTTGAAGTTGAGCTGTGGAATAATATAGAAAAAAAGAAAGAGAAAATCTCACTGTTGTTTTAGAGTTATTTGAATCCTTATATATTTCCTTAATCTGAGTGCAATAGCTAAATTTTTTTGTTGTTCATAATATATGAAAAAATTTGTTTGGGACACATGCTAAGAGCCAAACAATTTTCTAAATATTAAAGAGCACACATATAAAACGAAATTAAACAAAAGTCATGGTAGCTGTATTAAAAAGCTCATAATATACTAGCTGTATTCACTCTTAATATTTATTAAACACTATGTCATATAGACATCACTAAACATTTTAGCTTACATTTTAAAGTTAACATTGCTTTAAGAGTATAGTCATACATCTTCAAATGTATGTTACAGCATAAAACCCACCATCAAAGTACCAATACTCCAAGAAAACAATCCAATGGACGTTCTCCACAATTTGCTCCAGCATTCCCATTATCTATACATCTCTTGTAACATAGTTCTATACTCAATATCCAAAAGTTTGTTTTGCTTTGGTCTTGTTTGTTCCTTTACACAGTTTCTTTATACATGTAAGTAAAATCATAAGACATTTTTCTTTCTTCTTATGACAAATTTTGCAAAACATGACTCCAAACACTTCTATTCATGTAGTTATAAATAGTTGCTGTCTACTTTATAACAATTTTTAGTTTGTTTTTGAGACATTGTGATATATAAAGTCATTCACTGTGGAATTTTAAGCATATTATGCTTCAGCATCAATCCCACTACCAGTTTCAACTTCCCTCCACCCATGTCCTCAGGTTACTTTCCACCTCTCACCCCCTAACACACTCCCAAATTCCTGTCTCTTCAACAGGAACAATTTTAAGTTTAGTTGTTGAGGTTTGAGTCTTCTCCTTTCAGTGTTATTGACTCTGTGGTTGGGATATAGAGATATACCACTCCTCTACACCACTGCTGTACCCGAGGCCCTGGGTTCCTGTTCCCCACGCTGTTTCTTCCCATCTACTTCTTGCTATCCCATTTCTTTCCCTCTCTATACTTCTTGATATATTCCGAGGTCAAGGGTGATCTAGCTATCCTCCTTTAATACCTTTAATTCCCTCATCTAGGTATTGTATATGCCACAGAGATGTGAGATCATCCCATTTGCCCTTCTTCACGTAACATGGTATCCTTCAGGTTTCATACAAGTTACAGTAAAATGCATGATGTCTAAATTCATTGAAGAATTCATTCTTCATTTAGAATCCTTATCCTTAGATATCTGTTTAATCCATATTGTTCTTATTTTATTACTGTTTTCAATGGAAAGGGCATATTAGAGAATGCCTACTATTTGGAAGTACCTTACCTTTATTTGGACTACCCATAATTATCTTTTAGACAAGTCAGTAAAGAAAGTGCTCTCACCCAATAATAACCACTGAAATATGAAATAAATTGCATTGGGACATCTAAATTTAGCAAAATCTTCTCAATAGTAAAAGAGATATACAAGAAATCTACTTTCTTCATTTTGCTTCTGAATGATGTTGAATTAAGATGTGGCATAAGGGACCACTAATGCCATTCTGCCACTGACTTTGGGATAAAGGCATCACACAGATGACAGAGTGAAAACATGAAAAGAATGCGGGTCTTTGATGACATGATTGAATCTGCCCTAAGTCAGGACTTTCTCTGATGGCTAACAGATACTTTCCTTTAAGCTTATTTGAGGTTTGGGGTTTGAGGCTTTTACCTGCTGCCAAAGGTATTAAAGTACAGCATTTTCCTTTCTATATTTCTTGCAAGTTATTGTTTTGATATGAAATTTTAGAGTTCCCTCCATGGTCATTTAACTCTTGTCATCCAACAAGACAGTTACCAGTCACGTGTGGCTACTAAACACTTAAACATCTGAACTGAGATGTGTTGCAAATATAAGATGTACACCAAATTAAAAAAAATTAGTTTTAAAAAGAAGTTACAATATATCGGCAGTTACTTTTATAGTTATACATGCTGAAGCATTTCAGAACTATTATCCTTAATATTATTTGAAGTTAGCAGCACTGCACTGTAGCACCGTCCTCCCGTTGTTCATCGATTTGCTCAAACTGGCCCAGTAACGTCTCCATTGTGAGACTTGTTGCTACTGTGTTTGGCATATTGAATATGTCATTGGTAGCTTGCCAGGCTTTGCCGTGCGGGCAAGATACTCTTGGTAGCTTGCCGGGCTCTCCGAGAGGGGTGCAGAAATTGAACCTGGGTCACCTGCATGCAAGGCAAATGCCCTACCCACTGTGCTATCCCTCCAGCCCTTATTTAAAGTTATAAATTGCGATAGCACAGCGGGTAGGGCGTTCGCCTTACACGCAGCAAACATGGCTGACCCGAGTTCGATTCCTCCGCCCCTCTCGGAGAGCCCGGCAAGCTACCGAGAGTATTCGATATGCCAGACACAGTAACAACAAAGTCTCCAATGGAGACGTTACTGGGCCCGCTCGAGCATAAATTATATTATTAAAATATTTTATAAACACTACCTAAATACTATTTATAAATATTTTAATAAATATACTGTTAAAATGAATAAAAATTGTTTTCTTGGCTTTCTTTTTTTCTCCCTGATTTTTTAATAGTTTTTCACAATAATTACATTTGATATTTCAACAGCAATCTCACCACCATAACACTTTTCCACTACCATTATTTCAAATTTTCCCACCCTCACCCAAGACTGCCTCAAAAGCAGGTCCCAAATAATTTATACTATGTGACTTGTTATGAATAATGGATTAAAAATGATCAAAAAAAGTTTCCTTAGAGGAAAATGTGTGAATATTGTTTTATCTCACTCTAGAGCCTTTTATAAGAGATTACTAACATTTTGTTACATGTTGAGCCTTGTGTGCTAATATTTATTTATTTTAGGATCAAAATCAATTGTCTTCTACCTCACCCATCAAATATGGTATACTACTCTTGGAACATCAGTGCTGTAGAGTATAAAATCTGAAGTGGCCATGAACGCGGCCACACACTTCTGGGATTATAAATTTTTTAAAAAGATGATTCAAGTGGAAATGACTTTGAGATACAGAAGCATCTTTGCAGCTTGTGGCTCTCTTCTGAGATTTTTTGTGAGTCTCTGGATTATGGACCTTAATGAGCTGATAGGGCGCCTAGTGGCAGTTCATGGGTGTGATCTCCAGGCACTGAGAAAGACAGGAAAATGCGGGGAGGTCTCACATTCCTAACTCAGAGAGAGTCTGGAGATTTCAGTCACAAAAGCTGCATACCTGAGTTTTTCGGGAGATTCATTCTTGTGTATAAGGGGCGTGTTCTGAGTTGGTGGAGACTGGACCTAGGGGTGGTGGTGGTTGGGTTCTAGAGGTTTTCGGCAATGGAGGCTCTTTTGGGGCTTGTGTTGGGCTCACCCACCCAGCTCCAGACATCCAGGAAGTGAGGTTCATCCTGACGAGGCATCTGTAGGCATCTCTGCAGCTTGTGGCCCTCTTCTGAGACTCACTTGTGAGTCTTTCTTGGCTTTCTTAACCCAAAATATTTTTTAACTGAAGGTACCTGTAAACTTAAAATTGGAGGGAACTCATTATGTTTCTATTGAACAGCACTCAATTCCTGACTCATATATCCTACAGCCTATTAAAAAGTTTCACCTCGAAGTCCACTAGGCATCTCAAACTTGGTGTGTCCTAATTCAAATCCCTAAATTTTTCTTTAAATATGATTTTTCTGTAGTGCTTTTCATCTTAGTAAATAACATCTTGACTCTTCAAATTGCACAAGTAAGAAATCTGTCTCTATCCTAGACTCTCTCTCATATTCAATGCATGATTTTCTATAAAATAACTCATAATTCAAATACATTTCACTGTCTTCTGTACTTCACTTGAATTTGTATCACCAACAACTATGCTTCTCCTATAACTGCTTTTACTTAAAATTGAACCAAAATTACCTTCAGGCTATTCAATATTATGTTACCCCTTTTATATTCATAAATCTCTAAGGGTGTACCTGCTCAGTCATGGTGAAAGCTAATTCTGAATCCTGTGGGGAGGGGAGGAAGTGAATAAGCTTAAAGTATCACAGGGTACTGGGGTACCTGGGTCATGGGGATTCTGGGGCACCTTCTTGGTGACAAGATGAAGTACGGTGTACATCAAGACCACAAATGTCAACACCACTGTAAACACATTACTTTATTTATTTATTTATTGTAAAACACATTACTTTAAAAATACGATTTTTTGCTAAGCTGTAAAGGATCTATATCAGAGGGAAATAAAAAGCACATTTCCAATAAATCATTGATAAAAGCAAAATGAAACAAAGCAAACCAAGACTAGACAAAAATCAAACCAAACCAAAGAAATTGGGGTTCTGTGGCTCTTTGAGTTCATCACTTTTCACTTTATTCTAGCTTCATGATATTCAGGTTGATCAGAAACTTTGCTAGGGAGGTTCTGCACGAGTTTTGCATTTAATGGTCCTTCTACAACCTTGAATACTTTATTTTCATATATCTATAGGACTATTTTTTGCTTTCGTTGGGTCTCTATCCAACAATGCATAGTATAGTACCATCTAACTCTAATATACCCAGAGTATACCCTCTCTCCCTTCTCTGTCCTTATAGTACTCAGTAGCATTTGCATTATTTTCTGTCTTTCCTGCCTATTCCTACTCCCCAACTAGATAAGACTCAATAGGGTGTTTTTTTTCCTGCATGAAAATTAACTTCTGAATCTCAACTGTTCATCTAGAAAAGCAGTTAACACTCTATCACTATCACCCCATTTTTCATCGATTCACTCGAGCGGGCCCAGTAACGTATCCATTCATCCCTGTCATGCGCTAGTGTAGCCTGATGACATATTGGGGGCTCCTTCAGGATCAGGGGAATGAGGACCATTTATTGTTACTGTTTTTGACATATCAAACACACCACGGTTAGCTTGTCAGGCTCTGCCGTGTGGGTGGGATACCCTCAGTAGCTTGCTAGGCTCTCCGAGAGGGATGGAATCTTTTGGGGCAGCCTCTAATCACCTTTACAGGTATTCCTAGTTAGGCATATAGGCGGTTATGATACTCTCAGTAGCTTGCCGGGGTCTCTGAGAGTGAGAACTAGAGAATAAGAGGTCACTTATGGGAGCTTGGTTTAATAGTCTCTGGATAGCCGTTGATGGGGTTACATGGCAGTTGGTGGGTGTAACTGTTTAGCTACTGGAAGGTAGGGGAGCTGGGGGGAGGAGGCCCAGTGTTGAACCAAGCAGGCTTGGAGATCTCAGCCCCTGGTCTCACACACCTGGGTTCCTCTGCTGGTTCTTCATCCAAGCATGTGGAGATTGGGCTCAGCATGGCTTTGGCTGGGTCCCGGAGGTCTTCAGCTGTCGGGGAGGGAAACTCAATCCACCCTCCTTCAAGGGGCCCCGGTGAGGACAGCCAGGCACAGGAGCAGGAGACTCTGCCTTGTTCTCTTCCGGGAGTTTGGTTTTAAAGTCTCTGGATCCTGACCGTTGATGGGGTTACATGGCAGTAGGTGGGTGTTACTGTCTAGCTACTGGAAGGTGGGGGAGCTGGGTGGAGGAGGCCCAGTCCCGAACTGAGTAGGTTTGGAGATCTCAGCCCCGGGTCCTTCTATATCTCTCTATATAATATATATGTCACTCTATATTTAAAAATAAACCATTTATCATTCTCTTATTAAATATCATTCAGATTTATGTTTCACATTTTATCCCTTTTTATTTTTACACTTTTGATATTATTATACTCCAATAAAATTAATTTAAGGGGGAAGAAGTAATAATATCAGAAGTTATAAACTGAATATTATTTAGACTAGCTATAAATTCTAAATAGAATAGTCGTAAATAGAATAAATAATGAATTATAATTATGAACTGAATAAACAGAATAAGTATAATAGTCATAAAAAGAATAGTAACAAATAGAATGCTATTTATTTTTCTTTCTGGGTACTGAAAATATTAGTAGATATAAATAAGAACCTGACTAATTTCACTGAGGGAAGTTAAGACTTCCAGCAAAAGTGACAAATTTCATAACTAATATCTCCTCCCTCCTAATCAGTATAATTTGTGAAATATTAATGCTCTTCTTTTCTTTTTTCTAAAGCGAGAGACCACTGCCCTCTCCCAAATTTACACATTTTGTACCAGGGAGATTTTAGAAAGGTAAATATGACAAGGGAAAATGTAGTACTTTTCTTATTTCTGCTTTGATTTAAGAGCTATTCTGTTCACAGAGAACTTAAGTTTTTCTTTGCTTATTGTGGCTATAAACTGATTTAAACCTCAATGAGGCTCTCATTATGGATAATTTGCCTCAATTTTAGCAGTTATTGTTAGAAACTATGATTAGAAAGAAAAATGCTATTAGAGCATCTTCAAGGTTTATAATATATACCGTATTTTGATAATAGTACCGTTTCAGTCAATCAGTTCTAGAAGAATTTTCTGTGTCTCACTCAGTATGCTACCACAATTAGGGATTAGAGAGTACTGATGCTCTACCCTGCCCTCCTTCAACTATTTTTGTTCACTAGGAAGACACTATAGTTTTATATCAGCTGGTGTTATTTACCAAGATTAGTGTTCAGGCTCTAGTTGTCATTCCATACAATTAGGTTTATTATATACTGTTTGTACATCAGTATATAGATATCTGAGGTTCTAAGATTAACCTTTTTTTAGTAACTTTCTCATATGACCTATTAGACCTTCATCACTATTTCAAGTGATCCTGAAGTGTTTTCAAACTTGGAAACATAAAACTTGGAGGGAAATGAGTTTTTTCAATAAACATTATTAAAGTTTGATAATTTGATAAAAAGGATTGTGAATCCTATTGTATACAACACATTTTACAACGTTTATAAATCTAGTTCCTCACCGTAGTGAAATATATGTCTTCTTTTGACTGTTCATTTCCACTAAATGTTCTTTGCCGATGAAAGTAATAACCATCCACTGAGACATTGACTAATGAAAACATCACTTACTGAAATAATTTATTGATTGAAATCATTGATTAAAATAATTGAAGTAAATAACTTATTGAACAAAAGTTCATAAAAAAATGAATCCCAAAATTTTTCTAGTTATAATAATTTTAAGATATTTAAGATCTTAAGCTTATTGTCTATAAAAGTTATTTTGATGATAACTAAATTAGAAAGAAGAGTCAACATACTTAATGGTTTCATACAATTTTAAATATTAAAAATAAAAATGTTAAATATAATTTATTTAAAATATGAAATTATATTAAATTTAATTTATATAAATATTTTATTGAAGGCTATGGCATAGATTGTGCAACGATTTCTTTTTATAAAAACTAGTTTTATTTGGCGAAGAAAAACAATTTATTTATGGAAATTTACTTACACAAATGTGAGAAAAGAGAAAGAGGAACACTTATTCAAAAGAGAACACCAGTTTAGAGAAGAGCAATTCAATGACACTTTTTTTTTAAATTTTTATTAGTGAAACACCATGAGGTACAGTTGTAGACTTACAAATTTTTGTGCTTGGATTTCGGTCATACCATGATCAAATACCCAGCCCTCCACCAGTGCCCATTTTCCACCACCAAGGATAATATCCCTCCCCCCCATTCCCCCCATCCCCCCCTGCCACTGTGGCAGGGCATTTCCTTTTGTTTTCTGTCTCCTTTTGGGTGTTGTGATCAGCAAAAGAGGCACTGAGTGGCAAACATGTTCAGTCCAGTCTACTTTCAACCTGCATCTCCCCTCCTGGGAGGATCCTCCAAACACCCTCCATTTGGTGCTCCCTTCTCTATCTGAACTGTCCTTTCCCCTAGAATACCCGGCTGGCCTCTAAGCTATGGAGTAATCCTCCTGGTGTTTATCTCAGCTATTCTTGGGTATTAATCTCATATTTTGTTATTTTATATCCCCCAGATGAATGCAATCTTTCTATGGCAATGACACTTTTAAGTACAAAATTAACATTAAATTTTGGAGGGGTCTAGGGATGAAACTGTAAGTTCAGAGAGAAAGAAATGATATGAGATTTTAATAGAAATTTGTTCATATACTCTACAAATTATTCTGGTATTTGGATTCACATCAAACATAATAGAAAATGCTATTTAAATTCCTTTTAAATTGATAAGAAACATTTTAGCCATTTACACTTAAAAGTGTTAGATGTTAACTGAACTGTGTGAAAGAAATGACAATAGTTTAAGAATCTGTTATGATGTTCAGGAAAATATCGATGCTTGTAAAATCTGTCAAGCTTTAGTTGAGCATTTCTCTACTAGCATCTTCTATTTAATATAAATTTATCCTAAAGCAGTCTGAAAGTTTGTGGGTCAATAGCTCGCCAATTGTAACATAAATACATTCCTGACTCATCACATGAATGACAATTTAAATATCATTCTTTTATTTTATATCTATATTTGTACCTTTAGCTATGTCTACCCATAACCCTAGCTACTCATTTTTTTATATTACCCCTTTGCTCCCCAAATCTGTATCTTCAGAAGCAAAAAAAATAACCCAAACAAACAAACAAACAGGAAAAGCACTCTATCATTCTACAGTTCTGAAAGGTTACAAATTCTTAAGCTTTCTGTCTATGATTTCATAGTCTCTCTAGTAGTATCCTAAGTTTTTTGGTAGGGATTTTGTATTCTCTAACATCTACAAAAAGTAGCAGGGCATTAATTTTGCTTCAAAGAGCCCACCACATATAAATATGTATGTATCTTTATATATGTATACAAAATGTACATGCATGATATGTATGCATGTACATATGTATTGTTCCCTCCATAATACCCATTTATATTAGGAACTTATTTATTTTTTCCATATATTTAATATTCATTCACATACACAGTTAAAATATTTTTATATAACTGGAGTGTAATGTATGTATTCCGTTGATACAACTCATTGTGACTTACAGTAGCGTATGAATTATCATACTATATTTATCATGTCCACACTGGAAACCCTGTAACGCGTTGTCTTAATCACAAACTATGTTGTTAAGAACATTTTTACAAATATGTAAATATGTTTTATGCTCCTGTTTGATTTTTTTCCTTAAGGATAGTTTCTAGTTGTTTGGAGTAACTTGATTAAAAACTGTAGGATAAATGTTGATGAATGTTATCCTTCCTCAAACCTGCTTTATTTTTTTTTAACATTCAAGTAATAGCAAAAGAAATGTTTTCTTATATCGTCAGAAATGCCTATGACCAACTATTATAATTTTTTACTCTCAAGTAGGCAAAGGAAATGTTTTAACAGATGCATTTTTCCTTTAGACATTGGGTGCTTTACTCTGTGACATTCGGCAAGCACTGGAGTTCCAGGATTGCTAATCTATAGTTCTTTTTCCCCTAGGCCTATTTTTAAATCTGATGCTCAGTATTATTTTGGACATGGCTTTTGATTCCCCACTGACTTCTAAAAATATATTTTTCAAGTTTTCCTTTTTCAATCATTTCCTCTTTTCTACTTCTGTCTTGACTTTTCTTGAGAAACTGTACAGCGAGGTCTTCCTCAGGCCTCAGCTTTCACCTCAAGCAACTGACTTGTTTTAACATACACAGTTGGATATTGCTCCTGGCAAGAACACAAACCTGGGACACTCCAGGAAGGGCTACAGGAATAATCACCTCACCTTTCATTTCCATTCTTCCTGCTTCTGGTTAGTTTCTAACACTTTGTTATTAAGTGCTAGAAAAGTTATTTTCCTCTTTATATTAAGGTTGTGCATTTGAAACTTCTCCACCAAATTGCTTCTGTAAGCAGAGAACAGTGAAATAATGATTTGCTTTCTTATTCTAAACCTCTGAGTAAAACTAAAGGTGCAGAAATATTTGTTGTTGCATTGTCAGTTCTTTTACTCTGTAACAAAGAATATCTTGGCTTAAGACATTGTATTTGAGTTGAAGGATGATACGAATTATGATAATTTAACTTTACTCAATCACTCAGTTTTATAAAAATGTATATATTCATTGCAAAGTTTTGTTTAGTAATTCTACAGTAATTTGGGGCAAGTTTTGGCCTTATTACTTTAAAAATTTTATTATTTGAATATTTTTCTGAGGTAACATCTGTCAAGACTGTATGTATTTTAGGGGGTAGAATTTCACACTTATTTAAAAGGTATTCCACACCACATTAAATGCCCAAATGCCTCTCCCACAGTCCATTAGGCTCCTTAGGAACATTTCAATCCATTACCCCTTTCTCTTTGTTAAAATGGATTCTGTGGTAGAGTCTTAAGGTTGAGCAGTCATTGGACACTCTCCATTCTTTTGCCTGACTTCTTTGTATACTGCATATGAGTGAGATCATAGGTATATGTCTCCTTTGACTTAATTTGTTTAGCATGACACATCTTCTAGTTGCAAGCATGTTGTAGCAGAAAAACAAAATTTCATTTTTTATATCTGAATAGTCTTCTTATATATATTTTATACATACACACATGCACACACATATGCATGTATGTAAACATATATCTGCACATTTGTATATATTACATATATAAACGTGTGTGTGTATGTGTAAAATACATTTCCTTTATCTGCTCATATGGGCCTGTGGGCCATAACATTACACACTCACCAAGGTTATCCCATGGTATGAAACCTAGCACAGACACTCCATGATGACACGGGCATGTACAGTGGCCAGACTGCTTGTTGGTGATTCTTCAGCTCTTCCCTGACCATGTTGGAGACCCCAACTATTAAAGTATGGAGTTAAGATGGTGAACAGTGCAGAATCTTTAGAAGTGGTAAAACAGTACAGAAAGAAGATAAGAATACATGGTGTCAGGGTTAGTGTGGGACATTAGGAGGCAGTGCAGGCTACAGAAACAGTGCCAATAGCTGGGAGGCCAATACAAATTTTTGGAAATAAAGGGAGGTTTGAAATAAAGGTACATATTGGATTCATGTTTATCAACAGCTCATTATATCCTTCCTGCATTATTTTTATGGATTTCCTTTGAACCCTAAGATATTGTGTCTATAGGAGATGGCTGGTAATATGACCTCGGCCATTAATGAATAAGCAGATGGTTTCTCCTGCAAATGGCATATGAATCAAAGGATCATGTGCTGGGGAAAGAAGATACCTTTATCTCCTTAGAGGATAATAAGCTTGTGAAAAGAAAGGTCAAAATTGGAAGAAAAATGCCAGGAAATTTCTTGGCATTGAGTTACAAGAAAATTTTATATTTATAGAAGAAAAGGAGTATAAGAGGTATATGATTTAGACAAATTTGTGGCAAAAATATTCAAAATGTAAACAAAACCTTTATAATGTGTGTCGGTTAAGAATCATATGGAGGGGGCAGACAGATATTACAAAGGTTAAGGCACTTGCCATATACATGGCCAACGCTGAACTGATCACCCATGCCACATATGGCTCCCTGAGCACTGCCATTAATGATATTCAAGTGTAGAACCAGGACTAAAACATGAACATTGTGTGTTGTTTATAATAGTGGAGGTAGTCATGGTTGGCCTCATTTCTACTGACATTGATCTTCGCTTGATTATCTAGGTAGATGAATTCATAGGATATAAAATGTACTAATTTCCACCCTCTTAAATTAATTAGAATTACTATAGAAATAAACATAAAAGTTAAAACTATTAGTCACATACAAAAAATAAATCAAATAAAATTCTCATGGGCTCAGGATAGGCGAAAATGCATCATAGAAATTCAAAAATAATAAACGGGATCTTTCTAAAATGAAAACATCTGATTTTCAAGAGTCATTTTTAAAAAGCAAAGAAAGTAAGATATGGAGTAGGGTGTAAGATGCACTATGTGAATCTGACAAAGGGTTATTTCTAAATATGTATGATCAACAGTAAGATAAACTAACAGAAACAAGAGCAAAATATTTAGATACTTCAAAAGCAAGATTCTTAAATAGTAATTGCACACAAAAAGACCTTGAACATAAAGTGCACTTATTTGTAATAGTTGAAAAATGAAAAATGATACAAATGTCTGCTGAGCATATAAACTAGGTATACAATGTTATATATATAATATACAATGCCATGTATGTGTGCATATATACATATAAACATTGTATGTATGACCTATGTAGTTTACATGCAGTGTATATGAACTATGAACAAATACTATATACAAACTATAGTTTACACATAAAATGTCATATAATAAAATGAAAATAACTCTTACTGCACACAACTGCATAGATAAGTATAAAAATTGTGCTAAGTTAAAGTCAGATGCCAAATATTACTATTTTTTTCTTCCATTAAAGTCAAGTTCTAGAGTAGTTAAAACTAATTTACAGTGAGAGAAGAAAATAATGGTTGCCTGGGGCAAGAGCTAGAGACAGCAGCCAAGGGAACATTTTGGGTTATGGAAATATTCCATAATTTGATTATAAACAAAGGGTAGATTTATTTTTCAATGTGTATCAAAGTTACACTTAAAATAAGTGATTCTTATTTCATATGAATATACCTCAATTTGGGCTGGAGCGATAGCACAGCGGATAGGGCGTTTGCCTGGCACACGGCCGACCTGGGTTCGATTCCTCCACCCCTCTTGCAGAGCCTGACATGCTACCAAAAGTATACCGCCCACACCTCAAAGCCTGCTAAGCTCTCTGAGGTGTATTCTATATGCCAAAAACAGTAACGAGTCTCACAATGGAGACATTACTGGTGCCCACTCGAGCAAACCGATGAACAACAGGAAGACAGTGCTACCAGGACAGTGTTACAGTGCATGCCTCAATTTAAAATGTATACATTAATAGTAAGTGGGTATTGTAGAATTATAGAGATCAGAGAGATCACTAAGGGTTTGCAGTTTAGAATGCAAAATATGAGGCCTGCATTTCTGTATGAAAACAGCTGAAGGTGCTTGGAAGATAACAATGGTCTGGAAATCAGATAATCCTGCCCCAAGAAAGCTTTCTTTCATCTAAATTTTGTTTTTACAAATAACAAGAAACTAAGAGATGCTTTCCTTATTATGCTAAATGTGAGATAATTTGGAAGTGGATAAAACAAAAATTCACCATGCATGATCAGAAGACAACTTAAACATTTTTTCCTAATAAATTGTCAACCAACCCATAGAAGACACCTGAAGAATGTTTGACACTAAGCAGCTCTGAAAAGGTATCAGAGACTTCTTAGCCTAAGAAAGACTTCAGAATAGATCTGAAGATTTCTTTTCTTTTGGTCAAAGAAAAGGCCAGAGAGCATCTAAAAGATTAGCACTGAAGTTAAAAATATATGCTACTCCTTCTATTTCTTTCACTTTTGCCCCAATTGGTATAATGGTATGTGATTTATATCAAAATTTCAGATGTAGAATTTAAAAATTTTAATTGTATACTTTCATATTCTAAAGCTTGAGATTACACAAATATTTTTGATAGAAAAGGCTCTGTTCAATCCCCATTTATTGTAATCACTGTCACTGTCCTCTCGTTGTTCATCGATTTGCTCGAGCGGGCCCAGTAAAGTCTCCATTGTGAGACTTGTTGTTATTGTTTTTGGCATATCGAATATGTCACAGGTAGCTTGCCAGGCTTTGCCGTGCTTTCCGAGAGGGGCAGAGGAATTGAACACCGGTCGGTCAGGTCAGTGGCAGGCAAGGCAATGCCCTAGCGCTGTGCTATTGCTCCAGTCCTTATTGTAATTAATTACTTTTAATTTTTATATCATATATTCATATGTTACTTAGTGATACTATAGAATGATCTACTGTGTCTTTCAACTGTCAACCAGTTTTCCCAATGTTAATATCCTGGATAAATATGGTATATTATCAAAACTAGAAAATTGATATGGATAAAATCAATAGGCCTACCAGATTTCAGCAGTCTTGCACATTTGAACCTGTATGCATACTTATGTTATGCAGTATTGGGTTATTTGTGTGTGTGTGTGTGTGTGTGTGTGTGTGTGGGAGATGGGGGAGAGTGAGTTTGGGCACACCAAGCTATGCCTTCATGCTCAAGAGTGACTTTTGCCAGTGCTTGGTGCATCAAACATGGTGCTAGAGATAGAGCAGGAATCAGTCATATTCAAGACAAATGCCTTACTCCTGCACTATTTTTCTGGTCCCTCTATGCAATACTGGGACATGTGTAGATTCATGTGACACTATCAGTAACAACCCCAATGCCACAATAATGCCATGTAATTCCCCTTATATAGTTCTGGAAAATATACTGGATAAATTTTCATTTTTATAATTTTACCATTTAATGAATGTTGATGAAATAATAAATTTCAGAGGCCTTGGTATTATTTTTTCACTCACAATAATTCCATGAAGGTACTGGCAGAGGGACAAATCCACGCGGGTTCCGGGGCCGAGATCTCCAAGCTTACTCGGATTGGAGTCGAGCATCCTCCACCCAGATGCTCCAAATTCCAGTAGGCAGGGGTCACACCCACCACCTGGCCCCCCGGCGCCGTGTAATCCCATCAACGGCCAAGACTCAGAGACTATAAAATCCAACTATAAACTCCCGGAACCGCGTGGCCGCAGGACATCTTTTTATAACATCTTATTATCTCATTCCTACTTTGGACAAACTTGCAGGCTATCGAATGTAGCCTGCCCACAGGGCAGAGTCTGGCAAACTCCCCGTGGCATACCAAATATGCCAAATACCAGTAACAATGATGGGTCTCATTCTCCTAAAGAGCCTTGAATATAATCTCAGGGCTAGGATGAAAGAGACGTTACTGGGGCCTGCTCGAGGCAATCGACGAATAATTCCTTGGTCATTAATTTCACTTGTGTTTATTAGTTTATTTATCTTTTTTTGCACAGTTCTTTTCCATGATATGGATACACCATGGATTATTTAAAGATCAAATTATTTTAAGACATTTGGATTGATTTCAATTTTAGCAACTATTCTATTTTTAACATAAGTATGAATACTCATATACAGATTTTTGTGTTAAGTTCTCATATATCTAAAACAAATGCTAAAGAGTAGAACTGCTGTGTGCAAGTAGTTACATCATTTTAACAAACTATTTTTCAGTGTATCACAACCATTTTACATTCCAACCAGCAATCTAAATTTCTCTATGTTCTTGCTAGCAGTGGATGTTGTGACTGTTTTTAAATTTTAATCAATGTGAAAGTTATGTAGTGATTTTACACACACACACACACACACACACATACTCACACACGCAGAGGGAATACCTGCCTATATGTATGCATAATTTAATCCACATTTTGAGGGGTTTGGACAGTATCTAATGGTGTTCAGGGTTTCTTCCTGGCTCTATCTATACTCAGGAATCACTTATGATTATGTTCAAAAGATCATATGGAGTTCAGGGGATCAAGTCAGCTGTGTGTAAGACAATCACCTTAATCTCTGTGTTTGCTATCTTCTCCAGCCTTATTTTCTTAATAGAAATTTGATTAATCCTACAGATATCTTTGGGAGAAAACCACCATCTTTACTAACTTTAGTTAGACTAAGGACATCTTATGACCCATTATATATGATGTTACTTAATTCTTTTACCATCACAGTTTCCAGCATACAAATAGTCCACATATATTGTAACATTCATGCCCCAAATTTCACTTTTTTTGGGTGATTATACATATTTTTTTATCTCTTACAACTTTACAAAAGGCTTTTTTTTTAGCCACACCCAATGGTGCTTAGGGGTTACTCCTGGCTCTGTGCTCATGGATCACTCTTTGTAGTGCTCGGGGAAACCATATGGAGTGCATCTAACCTTGGTCAACCACATGGAAGGCAAATGCCCTATCCGCTATACTATTTCTCAAGATACTGTCAAATGCCTTTTCTGCACCAATTGATACAGTCATCATATTAACCTGTCAATTACTCCTCTCTATCCTATAATTTAAAAATTAATGATGAGAAAGTTTCCTTTGAAAGTGGAGTTGTGATTGAAAGTCAGGCATCAGTCATGACTTCGAAAACCTAAATGGAATATAATAGAAAAAAATAGTGAATTTATTATAGTAGAGAATGTTCCTGCTGTAAATTCAAATTGAATGGTGATTAGTAGATTTAAGTGTGACTTAACAATGAATGATGGTGTAGAAAATGGTATATAATTGAGTTCTTGACCAAAGAGAAATGTATCTTCGATGGAAATACGAGACCCACTACTATAAGAATACACTGTGCAATGAGTAGAAACTTAATTTTAATTATTAGTAGTAAAAACAATGTTATGTTAATCTTTTAGAAAACTATAATCTTTTTTACATTTTATTGTATATTATTTTATTTTTTATATATTTTTAATTGAATCACCAAAAGAGAGCATTAAAGCTGTTCATGATTGGATTTCAATCAGTGTTCCAACACCCATCTCTCCACCAGTGTAATATTCCAATGACAGCATCCCCATTTTCCCTCCTACCCCTTCAAGCCACCCTCCACCCATGCGTGCCTCTCTGGCAGACACCTCTCTTCTCTTATCTCATTCTTTTATTTCTTTATTTATTTGCTTTTTGGGTCACACCCAGCGATGCTCAGGAATTACTCCTGGTAGTGCTCAGGGGACGATATGAGATGCTGGAAATCAAACCTGGGTCAGCCGCGTGCAAGGCAAATGCCCTCCCCACTGTGCTATCATTCCAGAGACTATCTCATTATTTTACATTGCTATAGTATATACCTTACCCTTTGGCTCAAACTTCACCTTCTTATTCATTTTAACTTACTTAATGGCTGAGCTATTTTCATTAAAAAAATGGAAATAATTAACAGAGAATGTTGATAAGTACACAGTACTATAGGTGCCTGCTTAACCACTTTTCTACCATTTTTTTCTCACCTATTTTACGGCGCCTTTTTCCATAAATCATTTAAACTCTCTCCCACATTGAAGCTTTCTTCTAGGTCGGATAATTCTCACTGGCATATAAGCATATTTTAATTAATTCTAATTACCCAGATAATTCTTAGTTACTCATCTTTATATGAGTGATGAGCCATTTCTCTACCAGCCTTTATGGAACACAGTTTGGAAAATTTTTTTTCAGTCCTTCATATAACTGTACAGTTTGGACAACTTTATACTGAGTATGTTTCTGTGAAGCCTCCATATTACCAAGTATAATGATAAGTTCTTTGGCCATATATTTTATATTATCAACACTACATTAAAACAACCTTTTCCAACTTTTGTCACCTCAATATATAGGTGGCAAATAAGGTGATATCTTGCCTAGTTATAATCTTTACAACTTATAATAATTTAAAAGTAAAACATAATTCTACTGTGTAAATAATTTTTTCACTCAAATATCAAACAGGAATACATACAGTTGTTTATAATCAGAGCAGGAATTTTTAATGTTTTAAAAAAATTGTTTGATAGGTTTTTGGTAACTTAAATCAGTAAACTTCATAAAATTCTTTTGGGCTAGAGTGTGTGCTAAGAACTTAATGTGGAAAGTCTTACAAGCTTTCCCACTATTGATATCATTGCTATTATGGTTGATATTTTATAGATACTTTTTTGCCTAAGAAAACACATATTACACAAAAGGGCCATGATTCAAAAGGAGGTAGTCTATTTCCAGAACACTCAATACACTAGACTGGTTAGCATCATTAAGATATATAAAATTCTATAGAATTATTTTGAGGAAAGTAAAAAAAAATATGTAATTATTAAATTAAAAAATAAAAATAAGGAGAATTACTAAATGATAGATATATTATTTTATCTTTACATTCTGCATTTGTGACAATAGTGATATTAAATTAATATACTTACTACAAAAGTAACATTATTGATATAATTGATAAGCTTTATTTGAATATGCTTGTTGGATAACATCGGGTTGTCCTTGCTCCTCCTGCAGGGAGCTTAGGTTTATTGAGTTACTCCCACAACAGTGCCCTGAGGCACACCAATTCCATCAGGCACTAATGATCCTATATTGTTTTTCTCTTTCCTTTGTGTCATTTGAGTGGCTTGTGTAGCAATATCCTTTTTGTACAAACACAGGAAGACAGCTGATGCTATGCTTTGTAACATGGGAATTAATTGACTCCAACATGGTATTTACTCCTGGGCATCCAATATTTACTTGACTTAAGCCTCAGTTGCCCTTACTTCCTAGCACTCCAACAGCAGGGTCTTGGCGAAGGGACTGGATGGCCCTAGGGCAAGCTGAGAGCTACCCTGGCATCAAAATGGGCCAAGCCAAGAGCCATGATATTTAACTATAAGAGCATGGTCATGGACAAACTCTGTCATGACCCAAAAAGAAGTAATTGAATAAGGACCCTACTGGGTTTAGGAAAGACTAACCTGGCCTGATGACTATGGTCTGGAATATATAGCGAGATGTCCCTGAGAAGAGCAAACCTTTAAGCTTAATATATCTCTGTTTATACAAAATGACTAGAAATATTTTAAGGAGTAAATTTACTATGATTGTTTAAATGGATTACTAGCTGAAGGAAGAAGAAAACAGTATACCCTAGGTGGAATTCCACCCTTGAGCAGATCTCCTGGTAATCTGGAGTGCTGAACTCTCAGATGAGATTTTGTCCTTGAGTTAAACTCCTCAAGGAGTGGTTTTACATCTGTTTATTGTTATGATAATGTTCAGCCCCACCTTTGTGTATCCCACCCCTTCATGATTTCTAAATAACTAAGCTGTAAGAGGTAAGAGGAGACTAGAAGGTCGATAGCTAGAAGGAGGATGAGAACTGAGACTTTGGGACTTTGGAACTAGAAGGAGGACTAGATGATGATGACTGGAAGGACTATGAGGCGAGGAAAGAGATAACGACGAAGAGGGCTTTGAGGCTGACTAGGAAACTAGGATGATGGAACTATGATGACTGGAACTATGACCAAAATGTCGATAACTACAATTGTGCTGTAAGGGGAGAGATCGCACTACATGGGGCTGGAGGGAGAAATAAACTGTCTACCCACCAGCCTGAGGCCCAGATCCACTTTCTCTGTTCCCCTGATCCTTTATTTGTGCTATAGTCTGGCCCGGGGAGGTGATTCTTGGCCACTGAGTGCTCTAGTTCCCTGTGCGCCCATGCCTTTTTTTTTTTTTTTAGAAACACATATATGCTTTCTTCTATAACTGTATACTGTACTCATGCTTATGAGTTTATAATAAATACTGGTCAAAAGTCTTGTTAGCACAGATTCTAGAGATAGTAGAGATAGTAGCTTCATTACTAGAATTTTTTTGTTGTTTTTGGACCATACCTGGTGGTGCTCAGGTATTGGGGGACTATATGGAATGTGAAATCATGTTGGCTACAAGGCCAACAGGTTGGTCCTAGCCCCTATACTATCTGTCCAGCACCTTTATTAAACTTATTATTATATAAACGCCATTTTTTAGTTGCTTTTTTCAAATGTAATTCTTGATGTCTCTCACATATATTCCATGTGTAATTTTTTAGCAAAATCAAATCACTTCTTTTCTTTTTGGCTTTTGGGGTCACACCTGGAGATGCACAGGGGTTATTCCTGGCTCTGCACACAGGAATTACTCCTGGCAGTGCTAATCACTTCTTACAGGCCTCTCCTCTTCGTCTCTAAGCCAAACCACATCCAGGTCTTGCGAGGTATTTTAGCTACTTCAAAACTATTTCAGTTTTTTAAATCAGTGAATTCTTACCAAATCCACCAGGAAGATTTCTCTTGAATTTACTACAGATGATGCCACACTTTAGCTCAAAATGTTACAGCATTTCTTTCAGCACTCCAGAAAAAAAGCTCAATTCTTCTAACACAATCTTGGTTTTCCTTTACATTTGTGATTTCATTTTCCTCCCCCTAATTTACTCCACACGAGCATACAGATCTTGTTTTATCTCCATGCATCATCCACGTTTCTATCTTTGAGTTTTGGCTCTCGGTATTCTATTCTCTCTCCTTTAGTTATGTATACCTCACTCCAAATCATAAAAGTCTTTGTTAGATGTGAGCCTCTCATGATCATATTTAAGTTTGTCATCTTTTTTTCCCCCTGGCTTCAGCATATGCTATCCCTTCTCTTATACTTTTTGTTGTTGTTGTTGTTTAGGCATTTTTTTTTCAGTGTTTGTCTCCCCTATCAGAATGCAAATTTGATAAAGTCAATAATTTTAATCTGTTTTTCTTTGTTCACTATGTCAAGAGCATATATTGTGCACAGCTGTGGCCTAATAAATATTTGTTGAAACAATGAATGAATAAATACATAAATAAATAATGGGGAATAATAATCTTGGAACTATTTTTAGAAAAGGATCATGTGACCTATCTTTGCATCGGTGAGTTTGTTGGAAAGGGATCAATATACGTTGGGAAACATAATCCAGTCCCCTCCTTGGGTATCCAGACTATTGAAGAAGAACTGTAGTAGTCTGAGAGATCTGGGGCAGATCTTAGGCCAGAAGATCAAAGACAAAGAATCTCATCAGCCCACAGATACTGCTTACTGAGAGGTACTTTGGGGAAGAAATCAAGCCACGGCATTCACATTGACTAGGAATGTATATTGCATTATGTGAAATAATCAGTAAATGTGGTATGTAGTTCAAATTGCAATACTACTTGACTTTATGGATCTTAAGGGAAATGAATATGATGGCAATGTATTTCACTAGGCCACAAATATTGCTGCCTAGTCAATTTGTTTTTATCTTTATTATCATCATCGGCAGCAGCACCGTATACAATTCTCTTCCTCAAATGTGAATTTTGTTAAGGGAAAAAATATATAATAGTATATTTTCCAAGTTTCTATAGGGTAGATTCTGATAAGAAACTAAAACATCTTTTCAAAATAACTTGGGGCTAGTACTTCTTAGATGCTTCTAATATATAAATGCTGCTTAAGATCTTAGTTGCTTCACTGTTGACTTCTTTCCACCTCACCTGTCATTTTTCAAGGATGGTGGCTACTTTAATTGTAGGTAGATAATTTGAATTTAAAATTCTAAAGTTTCATTTCTTTTTCAACATTTTCTCACATACCTGACAAGTGCTGTTTTGAGTGGCAGACTGTTATATAGCCTGATGAAAATGCCGGGTATGCCTTAATATTTTTTTTTTAAACCGAGGACATTTACTGTCTCAATTTCTTTTCTTTTTATCTTTGACTGAGAGGTTTGAACATAGGGTAAGAACAATTGCTGGAGGTTTACTTTCATTTAGTTATGTTCCATAGCAGTTTTACATCCTGATCCAGAGAAGGAAGGAGGAAAATAATAATAATGAGTGTGAGAAAACACCGTGAGGTTATAAAGAGGGGTGGGGAGTGTGGTGAGTATTTTCACCTCTGTCTCATCAGATGCTACTTGAACTATTTGTTATGGGGAAGGATCAGGTTGGGACATGGTATTTTAGAAAGGTTCTTATTCAAATATGGTAAATTCTGCTCCCTGGATAAAAAAAAAAGTGCAAGAAAAGGAAAAGAAAAGGAAAGTAATTGTAGTCTTTGTCGACAGCATTTTCAAAATATTTTTGCTCTGCTCTTAAAATCAGTACATGGGATTGATGGAGAATATAAATGAACAAACCTATTGCCTACAGGGTATCAGGAGAATAAATAAAACCAAAAAGTGTTGCAAAAAAATTGGATGGCTGACATTATATGATTAGCATATCTTATTTTCTATTTGTTATTATCATTAATGTTTTCCAACAAAAATTCCCTGTATGTGTTGCTTAACTTTAGAGCTGCACATTGAAAGCTTGAAACAGTACTAATAAGCCTGGAGGATTTTTAAAAACCTAGTATTTTTAAATAATTTAAAACTTGCACAAAAATTGCATGAATGCTATGATGAACTCCTGAATCCCTTCTCTAAAAAAGCTGCTTAAAATGTGCCAGTTGTTCTAATAATGTCCTTAGGAAAGAAAGTTCAACTCAGGACCATACACTACACTCAGCTCTCTTGCTTCCATGGCTTGCTTCAGTCTGGAAGAACTTCTCAGTCTCTACTTGACTACCTGACCTTGGCATTTGAGGTCATTCATTTCATGAATATTTTCTAAATTCCTTTTTGTATGATTTTTAATCTTGATTATAACCATGTTCTGATATGTGAGGGACAGAAATATTGGATTGAGTTTTGTTGTCTTGTGATTATATAATCATTTGTCCCATTACTTTATTTTTACAAAAATTTTCATTTCTATTCTTCTTACTCTTATTATTTTTAAAATAACTCACTATTAGATGTTTCGACATCCTTCCCTCCACCAGTGCACATTTCCCACCATCAATGTCTCCAGGTTCTTTCCTGCAGGTACTTTTCTTTCCTCCTCCTCCTCCTCCTTCTTCTTCTCTAGATTCCTCCTCCTCCCTGCTCCTTCTTCCTCCTCCTCCTTCTTCTCTCTCTCTCTTCTCTCTCTCTCTCTCTCTCTCTCTCTCTCTCTCTCTCTCTCTCTCTCTCTCTCCCTCTCCCTCCCTTTCTCCCTCCTTTTGGGCATCACAGTTTGCAATATTTGCAATACAGATACTGAAAGGTTATCACGTTTGTTCCTTTACCTACTTTCAGCATGCAGTTCTTATCCAGAGTGATCGTTTCCAACTATCATTGTCATAGTGGTTCCTTCTCTATCCCAAATGCCTTCTCTTCAATTATTTCTATTTGTAATTACACATTTTTAGACATACTTGAGGCCATGTGAAATCCTATTCCTTTTCTTAGTTTATCCACCGTATTAGTGTTCATTAGGTATGTCTTCCCCAAATTCTCATGTGAGGGAGAACTTTCTCTTTTTCTTATTTATCAATTTACTTTATATTAGATGGGTAGCATGGTAGCATGGTACTCCCATTATATATTGCCATTATTTCTTAGTTTTAGGATCAAATAGTTCCATATTTGATTTATGGGAGCTCTAAAAGTTTCCTTTGTTTTTTGGTCATGTCTCCACTATTCTTTAAAGAACTTACCTTATTTCATAGCACATCAATACAGAAAAAGTTAATATTATTTTATATCTGAATCCACCCTAAGAACTCCAATGAGCCTCAGTGAAAGCCAAGATTTGGGCATTAGGTTTTCTCATTGCTTTTTAGGCTTGTAGAATACACAGACATGAGTCTGTATCTACAAAATCATGTTTATATCCACTGTTTTATTCTAATACAATAATCCACCATCACGGGGTTCTTCTAAACTTTTTTTCTTTCCATATTTTACTTTCCTTTTCCAGTACTAGAATATCCTATCCCTTGTATACAATCATTCAATCCTGCCAGGCCTCTGACCTGCAGAAGTACACTATTCATAGTCCCGACCCTGGGAAAACTGACTTCCTTCCCACTCCAAGATCCATTTTATGTGGCCCTACTGGAATGTCTTCCTGATGCAAAGCAAGGAAGACAACCATATTATGGGAAAAAATTAGGCACCATTATATATAATAGTGTTAGTATTAATGTCCAGGAATACAATATTGCTACACAACATTCATCACTAGAATGTTGATTTAGGGATTGTATAGGGGTTGGTATTAAATTGACTATGTTTAAAGCTATAAATGAAAGTTAAGATTATGGTGATTGTTAACTTTAGTATAATTGATAGTGTTAGGTAAATGCTGTTGTCAGAGATTAGTATATGGCTCCAGTTATACTAGGGTAGGGTTAAAATTAGGGATTGTGAGGGGTAGAAATTCAGTTTGGTTCTGAATATACATACAAATAAATATTTTAGGTAACGTGGCTAGAACATTGTTAACATTTGGGACTTGGCTGGTACAGTTATTGCACCTCACCACCATCAATGTCCAACCCCCATACAATCTCTAAATCAAACTTTAACTCTAAACTTGATACTAAAACTAAGCTACACCCTATACTAACCACCACCATATTCTAGGTCTAAGCCAAAATACTAACCAAAATTTAACACTCACCCTATAACTGACTTGCATTTTAAACTTTGCACACAGCGAAACCTAACACCTAAGCCCTACAAATTCTACCCGTAGTCCTAGCCCAATTCTAACCATAATCTACATTAATGCTGACTAAAGCTTATGTATAAAATTTCTAATTAGCATAAATTTAACAACTGCCATTTGCTTGTATTTTAAAATTTAAACACAGATAAACACCAATAAATCCAATACTTAACCATAAATAGTTCCTAATCCCAACCCTATAAATCTGATAATTTAACCTACCCCCTACATTAACCCTGGGAAAAACTGCCTAAAACTTCCAATTGGTTTAAATTAAATCACCCTACACTTAACTTGCATTTTTTCACTTTAAACTCAGCCAAACCTAACACATACACTATATAAACCCTAACTCTAGCCCTAATACTAACTTTAACTTATACTAACTCTAATGAGAGCTTAGGCCTAAAACATCCAATTAGTCGCATTTAACAGTTGCCCTGTACTTAATTCTCATTTTTGACTTTTAACAGTCAAAATTAATGCCTATACCTAAGCAAACACTTAGGTATTTGTGTTAAGCCCCAACCCCAACCCTTACTTCAATCTTACTAACTTTGATCAGAGCCTATGCAGAAAACTTCCAATTAGCTGAAATTTAACAACCGCCCTATACTTAAGTTGCATTAACTTTTTTCTTTAAACACCAATATTTACAAAGTTATCCATAATATAGTTGTTAGGGACATTCAGTGTTTCAACACCAGTTCCACGACCTGTGTGACCTTCTCTCCACCACTGAGCCCAGTTCCTCTCCCCAAATCTGCTTCATTAGCTGGCACAAAATAATTTATTTTATATTTCCTATTACAACAAAATGGGCCGGAGCGATAGCATAGCAGGTAGGGCGTTTGCCCTGTACACGGCTGACTTGAGTTCAATTCTTACATCCCTCTCGGAGAGCCTGACAAGCTACTGAGAGTATCCTGTCCCCATGGCAAAGCCTGGCAAGCTCCCCCTGACGTATTCTATATGCCAAAAACAGTAACAACAAGTCTCACAATGGAGACGTTACTGGTGTCTGCTCCAGCAAATCGATGAACAATGAGAGGACAGTGCTACAGTGCTAGAACAAAATGGCTAGTAGGATTATCAAAAACCACTTCATTAAAAGAAAATTTATCAAAATTGTTGTATCTCATTATAGTGTCATTCTTGTCTGAGGTTTTACTAAACTATTGCTAGTTGAGCCTTCTGTGCTACTGTGTCTTGATATTAGCTTCTATGCTGCTTGCCCATCTAATTTGGTGTGCTCTACTAGTCTGTCAGTAATGTGGAATTTGGAGGTGTCCTCCAGGAATTCCAGTATCTGTTGAACTGAGTTGATGAGTTTACATGGCAGTGTCTGTGGGATGTGGGTATGGTTTCCAGGGCTTCTAGAAGTATGGTGTGGTGGTTAAGGCTGCATTTTTAACTTGAGACACAGCCAAAGCGAATACCTACCTATGTACAATTCCTTGCACTAATTCTACCATATCCTTAATATGAATTTAACCTAAACCATATACCAGACCAGAACTTATACTGAAAACCATTAAGCTAAATTTAACAACTGCTGTAAACTTAACTTTCAATTTTTGTTAAAAAAAGTGGAAAAATCTAAAACCCACTCCTACACAGTTCTAACCTTAACAAGATTCCAAAGGGTATGGACAATTTATCTTTTAGATAAAATACCTTTTAAAAACTTAGTAATTTGTTTACTGTTCATTATCTATAATGTTTGAATGGCTTTTTATCAAAAGAAGGGTATTCAATTTAGTTTAAAGTTTTCTGTACTTTTCAAAAGGGCTAAAGTGATAGCACAGCTGGTAGGACATTTGTCTTGTACATGGCTGACCTGGAGTAGATTCCTCCACCCCTCTTAGAGAGCCCGGAAAGCTACCGAAAGTATCCCGCCCGCATGGCAGCGCCCACCCGCACGGCAGCCTGACAAGCTCCCTGTGACCTATTTGATATGTCAAAAACAGCAACAACAAGTCTTAAAATGGAGACACTACTGGTGCCCACTCGAGCAATTCGATGAACAATGGGAGAACAATGCTACTACAGTGCTACTTTTCAAAAATTCAGGGGCAAGATTAATAAGAAAATCATTTTCATATGAAAAAAATCTCTCCAGGAGATTATGTGATTGAAAGAAATTTATTATATGGATTGGGAAGAAAATACAGATTACTGTTAAGTGATTTTCATAAATAAACAATTATGTCTGTGATAGTTACCTTCTGCAGAATTTGATTTTTTAAAATGGAATTCAGCTCCTTTTCCTATATTATGATCTATTTGTTATTTATTAGTCTTCCTTTACAGTCACTCTGTTTGCAGGCATACTTTCTATTCAGAGAGGTTATAGGAAAAAAAGGTCTTAGAAAAGCAAGTAAATTGCCATTATGTCCTATATATTACCTTTGCAAACAGTTCCTTGGGCAAGAGTTCTAGTCTAATAAATAAGAGTAGGCATATAATTTAGAAGAGTTCACTTTTTTAGAACCAATTGCCTGGGAATTGAAAAATCTAAAGTGCTTTTTCATAGTATTATTATTTGAATTACTTTAAAGTTTTCACTTCATTAGATCTATTTCTGGGTCTCATCAACTTGCCCTCTTGAGAAAGAACTGGAGAACACTTCACTTTGGGAACAATTTAATTACATTTACAATGGAACACTAGAAGATAGAATTCCTGTGGTCTGGTCCTCTTAGGAAGTGGAAACACAGGAGGTGAAAGTCTGGAAGCTCTGATCCCAGAAGTTCAGGGGCAGGAAGCTGATGAAATGAGGCTGATACAGACCACAATTCATTCTCTTTAACTCAATTTCACTTTTCTAATATGTACCAAGTTTGTCTGGAGCATGACTATTCTGAACTATAAGTAATCTTATCTGAGGGCTCAATCTGTTTAATTTATAGTGTGGATTATATTTTATAATGTAGCTAGGACTTGATTATTTGCACTTTCTAGAAGGTATAACTGCTGCTCTGAACATTAAGAAAAGAACCACTATAGAATCTGAACATTAAACAGAGAATAGCTATAGGTAAATCTCCTAGAAATAAAAAAGTGATCTTATAATGATGATTTTAAAATAATCACTGTCACTGTCCTCCCGTTGTTCATTGATTTGCTCGAGCAGGCCCAGTAACATTGTGATATTATTTTGACAATAGTAGTTTAATAGTTTAATGTCCTGAAAAAGCATTAAAAATGAAGGAGTGACAGAAAGAACTATTTGTGTACTCTAACATTGCAGGTTAGCATATTGACAAATAAAATAAATAAATATACATGTCCTATATATCACTATATTTGTAGATGTAAATAAAACATATAAATGCCTATATAAGACATGATCACAGAAAGTATATACATTAATGTTAACTTGTAGACATACATTGATTTTAAACACATCTTTAAAATAGCTTTGATTTTCTGCCTAGAAGATAAAAGAGAACATTAATAGCTATCATTTAATAAGTTTACCTAGTTGAATATTAGCACTACTAAAAATGAGTCAACATTCATAACTCCAGAAGTTAGAAGATTAAAGGAATAAATGATTCTTTGAAAGTAAAACAAATTCTCAAATATGTCAAGAAAATATTTTTCTCAGTCTCACTTTAAGAGGAACTGAATAAGGATTATAAAAGCCTTTTGACATTAAAGTGAAATGCTGCTGGTATAAAATGTAACCTAATTAATTAAGATCTGCTTGAAGCAGAATCTGTATTAGAGTGATATGAAATGTGTTGTACTGTTTTATAACATAGTTAAAGCCCCCCACGCCCCCCGTAAATATTTAACATGAACACAATGGAAATGAAAAGAGAATATTCTTATCTGAAGGTAATTTATGTGTTGAATGGAGGTACCATTTATATTAATACAGAATAGTCTCTATACCTCCAACTGCTCTCTCTCTCTCTCTCTCTCTCTCTCTCTCTCTCTCTCTCTCTCTCTGTATAATTGCATGGCACAATGTAGAACATGGCTTTTAAACTGATGGAAGACACACCTTTATTATTAAATACAAAGATGAATCATTAGTAAAAATTGGTCACAACTTCTCATGATTCCAAGTAAGAAAGTCTTTTCTCTAGTTATTCTTTTCCTTTTTTTAAAGCTCTAATCTAAGATGAGGACCCATTCATTGATAGCAAGGCAGAGGTTAAATGGAGGACTACAGATTGAACACTGCAATTTTAAGGCAGTTTTAATTTGCTCCTCTACTAAATCCATGGGAATCTAGATTTGAATGAGGATGTCATGGAGGAATTCAAATATTAATGGGTTGCAAAAACGAAAATTCACATACAATTTCTTAATTGGAGAGCATGATATATTACTTTTAGAGATATAACATAAAATGTGCTCAGGAAAAAATGACTAGGGAGTTAATTTCTATAAGGTTTTTTTGTCAGTATTACAGAAAGTATTTGACTGCTTCCATTCTCTCAATAAGATTTAGCAGAACTACAAAAATACTTAAAATTTTTTTTTGTTGTTGGTATGCTTCCAGCATAGATAACTGACCACTTATGACATTCAGGTTAAAGGTAAAATCTGAGGCCTTATTGCATGTCTAGGGAAAATTACTTTTTGAATAACACACGATACAACCTTTATATCCTAATAGGGCAGGAAGAGTTCAGATATGGACATTTGCACTTTCAAAATGACCAGATTACACATGATTCACTTGCTCTGAAATGGTTCCATAAATGTAATTTCCAAATTTATTTCTTCATCATACTATGAAAAAGGTGAGCAATAAGTTCTAATATATTTAGGTATTTCAAAGAGGAAAAAGAGCATTCTTTTTCTCTTTAACTGTTCAAAATATTATTGTGGAATTTCCAGTATGTGGAGAATATTATGGAAAACAGCACATTCCTTGTGCCTCCAATAAAGGAGATTTCATTATATTGTACATTTTTCTTATTCCCTTTTAACTGCAGCATAATTAAAAAATAAAATGAGTAAAGTAACTCAATGCAAATTTAATCTGATGTTAGAAGAAAGCTGCATAGCAGACTAAATCAGATATGGGAGCTTTTTCTAAAACAGGATTAAGCAGCATTTCAAATCTCCTAGAATCAATTCTCATGGGACATTCTCACAGAAAAGATGATACTGAGTTAAGAAAACATTTTTTTCTTATGGAAAAATCACAAGTCAGAGCTTGCCACTTATGCTATCCAACATACGTTTGGTGATTATCCTGTAAATGAGCATCGATTGTTTTGTGTAGACTCCAATATTTCCAATCTTTGAGAAACTGTTCAGGTGTCCAGAAAGGCCAATTGCAAAATTATGTCAAATATTTTCTAGTGAAGTGATTGTTTTTCTGAGAAAACAAAGAAATTGCTTTACATTGGAGTCTGACCATACTGCTTTCTAAGACTAACTCTAACAGGGCAGAGAGGGAAAAAAAACCAACTCATCAACAAAAACTTAACTCAAACCCTATATATTTATTGTTTCTGGCTAACCCACAAGGTGGCACTAAAGAGAAAAGTGACAAAAGTGAAGATCAGCCAACTTTGATACTAAATCAACTGTCTTAAGATTTAAACCTATCTAATAAAATTATCTTCCAAATTTTAATATGCTAATAAATCAAATGTTCATATTCAGGTCCATTGTTTTTTATGGTAGACTGTTTTAGAGTAAAGTAAGTTTCCATTAATCAAGCAGTCAGGTTTCTAGAGTTAGAGCTGGACTAAATTTTTCAGTCTAGTTCTTTTGTTAGTAATAGTTTCCTGACAGATTCCACAGTCAATATTTTTTTTTAATTAGAACTATGTATCATTTAAAGTCCTTGTACTTATTGTTTTTAATGTAAATATAAAAAACATTTGATATATAATGCAATATAAAGATAAATATACCTTTCATGCTGAAAGTGATAACTACTATAATACAAATTACTTTTTAAAACCACCATTAAAAAGGTAGTTTAGCCAAAATCCAAATTTTTAAATTTTAAGAATAACTTTAAATGATAAATATAATAATATAATAGTCATTATTATATATAGCAATATAATTATAAATAATACACATAACAAAATAATAATAATAATAAAATAATAGTAAAAATACTATTGAAGGATTCCCAAATACGTATTTATCTTTTTTTACCTGGAGGGTACTTCAGGATGACAATATGGAAGCATCTTCACAAAACCATGTGCAGAGAAGGAATGAATGGAATGACATAAGCATAATTTGGGTATGTAACTCTTAAAGTAAAGAGGTAGTAAGGCTGAAGACCCTTACAATGCCAAGTGGCAGAAGGATTTTAGCCTTTTCTGCACATATCTCTTCTTACTAGCAGGGAGAATGTAGAGACAAAAACCAAACAAAATAATAATGATTATTTCAGCTTATGACCAAGAAAGTAAGTTACTATGCATAGGCCTAAAAATTTAAAGGAAATGTTATGATGATTATTTTACAAAGTTTTAAAGAGGAATTCATTGAACTGAAAAATATTTTAGCACAGCGGGTCGGGTGTCTGCCTTGCACGTGGTCAACATGGCTGACCCTCTGCCCCTGTCGGAGAACCCGGCGAGCTACCCAGAGTGCCTCGCCCACACGGCAAAGCCTGACAAGCTACCCATGATGTATTCGATAAGCCAAGCACAGTAACAAGTTTCACAATGTTACTGGGCCCGCTTGAGCAAATCAATGAACAACAGAGGACAGTGACAGTGACAGATTAATTTGTAAAATTTTATAATATATAGCCAGTGAAATATTTTCTAAGAGATGTACTTCATAATCAGGAATGACTTCATTTTTGATCAAAATATTGACTCAGAAAAAGCATGTATTATTGAAAATAAAAGAATAATTAGCTTAATACAACCTCACAAAACATATAGGAGATTGATATTTCATAATCTAAGAGAAAAACACTTCATTCATAGTTTCTTATTTCTCTATCAATCCCTGATGATAAAACCCATCATTTTACAATGATCATTTGATACCAAGTTGAGAAAGATATAATTACCTACCTAATTTAAAGAGCTATAGTGATAAATATGTATCAAATATCCGTGTAAGCACACGTTTTAGGAGAGAAGTAACACATTTTATTATCATGTGTAAAAGAATGAATGAATTATTATAAGGGAAATACATACAGATACCTAGGCAAACAAGGTATTTTGTCACTTTATATTAATATCTCTCCTTTCATACAACAAAAGGAGAGATAAGTGTCTTGAATTAAGATATTTGCATGGTTTGAAGAGGTGAAGCCCCATTCAAAACATGTAAATTTTCATTGTTAAATAAGCCTGGGTCAAATCTACACTTCTTCTCCCTGTGTGTGTTGGTGGGGAGGAGATTGGGTCAGTGGCATTTGAGGGCTACTACCAGTTTTATTCTCTGGAGTCACTCTTGTTTGATGTTCAGGAGACCAAGAGATACTGGGAACCAAACCTGGGTCACTTGCATGCAAAATATGATCTAAGTCAGTCCTTTGAGCTATCTCTCTACTTCAAAGCTAGATTTTTTAAAAAATACATTCAAGAGTTAAAATTTTGAAAGCACATAAAGTGCTTGTTCTGCAGTATGGAAATCAGATATAGTTAACATTTTCAACAGCTTAGTTCTTGATCATACTATGACTACTTTATAAACTACAAGTATTTATATGATCAGGGCCATATGACATTTTCCTTTATTCACTTTACTGAACAAACACATAGCGTTTATCAAATGTCAAGCTCAGAACACTCCAATGAGGACAAAACTCATACCTCTTGCCAAGAAGTAGCATGGCAGTTATGGGTAAGTGCTAGAACATGAAATGACACTACCCAATTTGGAATGTCAATTCTGCCACCTGTGAGTAAGTAATTTTCGGCAAAGTATTTCATTTCTCTAAGTTTTAGTTTCCTCATTTGAAAGTGGGTCTAATAGCAGCATTGACCTTACGAGGTTATTTTCATGTATAAAAAATGTAAAGCACTTAGGAAAATACCTGACACAAGTCCTTAAAAGTTCTTAACTGTTATTATTATCATCATTAATTCTTCCTGCCATATTTATCTAAAAATGTGGAATTTGAACTACTTATAGTCATGGTAAAAACTATGCTAATTGTTTACAGACTGAATGAATGAACTGCAAACATATTATTGGAACACTTTTGGCTTTTAATGAATGGAACTTCTTACTGAGATCATAAACATGATATGCACATATCATGATATGCGCATATCATGAGTCCACAGTATGCACTAAGGAGTTTTAGGTTGGGATAATACTGGGAAATGGAGGCATGTGGGCATTTGGTTCTTTTCCTCAGACAAACTGCTTCTGGATATTAAGTGCTAATCACATTTGAAGGTGCTGTGTACAGAAGGGCACTTTAGTTGAATGCCTGTATACAAACCAGTGTGAAAAGAATAAAAAGGTGTTCCAGTGTAAACAATCTTAGAATAATGACTGAAGAAGGCAAAGTATTCATGGAAAAGGATTCATTTTGATTATAGATAGGACCAAGTTGTAGAGTCAGTTTAGAAGAAAAATACCCCTTCTATTTGGTCTCATGTATATTAATCTTTTATAGTAAAACTTTTGTTTATTTGGGCAGTTTTTATTTTTACAAGTACAGAATCAAGCGTGGTCACATGGGCCTAGCACTGGCAAAAGTCAAAACTCTAGTTTTGTAAACCCCACTGCTAAATGAAGGCAATCTCCTCATAGAGGGACTATTAGTAGACATCTCTATTATTTTTGTTAGGTCATATCTAAATTCATCCCCTATTTTATTTTGGGGTAAAAGGTTTTCTAGAAAAAAATACCTTATCAAAACACTTACTTTTCAAAGGGAGAGTGTTAACTAAATATTTTCAGAAACTGAGAAAAGGAATATTCACTGGGTCCTATTGTAACATGAATATGAGGAAAAATATTTATCCACTTGACTATTAGCTTATTAGTTAAAGTTGTATTTTTGGAGAATTTGTATTTGAATAATTTGTGTCCTGTGTTAACAAACTTGACTCCATTCCACATGAGTTTCAAAAGTAGCAATCTACTATTTTAATTACAGTTAGTAGAGATTTACTAATTGGCATATGTATTTTTGATTCTGTAATACTTGAATTACCATGTAGTTACTTTCCAAGTACATATATGTATTGGTAAAATACAAAAAATTTTTAAAAACTTTTTCCTAACTCTTTTCTTGATTTGATGTCATTTTAGAAAAATATCTTAAGGAACCTACTGTATTACGGATTCCTTTGGTAAGTGGTTCTCATTCTTTACTGGGAAGATGTAGGTTCAGATTTTCTGATAATCCAAATGGAGTTAAGTTAATGGACTTTTGATCAAAAACCCTGAATTGCCACAGCAGAGTTAGAGAAGTCTAATCACTCACTTCCTAAGATGTGTGTATGCACACGTGTACATGTGTGTATACACATATACACACAGTGCTGAGAGGCAAAGTGAGCCAGGCACATACATTATGTGTATATACAGTCACTTTGTCTGTCTGTACTGTATTTCTTGAGTCTGTGGAAACTAATGAACTATACAATTCCCAAGTTTGAAAATGCATCCAGTTACATATAGACATCAAGAGCTGAGAGATTTAAAAACAGAGCAGAAAAAAGTAACTTGAACAGAATGTGGCATTTCCCTTGGTCTGTTGCTAACGGCCCACATACAACATGCTTAAAAAAAACCTACCCTGGCACTTTCCATCATCATTTAAAAATGATTCAAATGGACATTTAGAATGCATGGCACTAAGAATGTATCCTATCTGGGAATAAAGGATAAAGAGCTTCTTTAAGCAGGGCCAATGTGTTTTTGTGATTGTCCTGGTAAAGTTGACGCTTATTTGGTTTCTTGGACCATGATTTTTAAAGTTAATTATGAGATTTTAATTGTATACTTTTAGAACCCCCCTACCCCCAATAGAAACTCAAAACATTCCTTTTAGTATGAAAAGCCAATTGTGCCTATGAGTTTTTAAAATGCAGTGAGAATCTGAACATGTGAAAGAGACATGTAAAAAGGAATGACTTCATTCTCTTTTTATTCTACATTTAATTTTAAAACCCAATACACAGTATTTAATTGCAGTGCTTCGCCAGACAGTTTGGACTCTTAGCTGTTACCTTTGGGGTCCTTGTTTCCTGGATATTGTCCCATTTGGAATTCATCCAGATTCCAAGGACTGGGTTTGCCATATAGGCATACACAGTCTGCACTCTAATTGAAACTTCTATAAACTAATACCATGAGTCTACAACCAGCCAATGATTTGGGCACCTTTTAAGATCTTTCTTCCACCAGCAAACACTTCCTACTGATAACCGTTCTTAAAAAAAAAAAGTTTAAGCTATATTTAAGACTACATTGAAAAGGGCAAAAAAGTAATTGGGGCTAAGGTGAAATGAAAAATGGACAAGTCATGGAATATATTTGCTCACTATTCCGGTAAATCTGAAGTAATGGGGCTCATATCCTCAGTTTGCCTTAGTCTCAAGATTTTGGTAAGAAGAACGTTACACGGTAGGCATGATATGTTAATACCCTCAGCTAAAAATAGAAAACACCCTAGGGGAAAACGTTCCCAGTCCCGGATCTTTACTTCCGGCGGGGTGTTGATGCTCCATCGCTAAGCATTGTTTTAGCACCGCACACCTGGACTCATCACAACAGTATAATCTAGGCACCCGGGCTTCGGAGAATTTCATTCAATTTACATACGATCCTCCCCATCCTCCTCGGGTGAGCGGGACGTGAAACCGGACACTGCCTCATCTCCCCAGCTGGCACGGGCTCGGCTCTCGGCGTTCATAGCCCAAGGCTCCGAGCATCCCTCGCGGGAGGCGCGGTGGGACCACGGAGTCGGGAAGAGGGGTGACTGCGGGGCTTGTTGCACCGAAGATTTACAATGTACTTCTTGCAGGCGGCTCAGCAACCCCCTCTGTGGCTGTGGGTGTCTGGTGTGACAGAGCGGAGAAAAGCTCTCTAATCTCCCAGTGTCTGCCTCTGCCGCTCCGCCGCTCCCCACCCTCCCGCCTTCCCTGCCTCCTCGCGCGCGCTCTCTCTCTCGCGCTCTCCTTTGCCTTTCTCCGGGAGTTTCGGTCCCCGAATGCAGCCCGAGTGGCCCTGGCCATAGACCCGGAGCCCGTGTCCACACGCGCACACACGCGCCCACCATGCACACGCACTCACACGCGCGCACTCCCACGGGGAGCCCGAGCAAACCCAGAGCTTCGTCTACCTGAAGGGGGATGGCCCGGCTGGACACTTCTGGCTCACTTGTCGTCTCCGGAGGTCAGAGCGACGTCGCAACGCAGGAGGCCAGCTCTCGGCTCTGCCACGTCCGGCCGAGGGCCCCCGTCGCCGCTTAAAGTGTCCAGGGTGGAGGGCGACGGCGGCTTCTCCAGGACAGATTGGAACCGGAGCGGCTCTGCGGCCCTGGGACTTCGCCCGGCCGCTTCCTCCACGAGTGTCTCGGTGCCGGGCTGCGGGAAGCCGGGCTCGGGCACCGCCACCGCCGCCGCCGCCGCCGCCTCCGGCACACCCCACCCCGGGACTGCACGCCGCAGCTGGAGCGCGGGGAGAGCGCGAGCCGGAGGGAGCCGCGGCGCCAACTTCCCTCCTCCCCACCGCTCGGGGTGCCTTCCCGCCGCAGACGGGAGGAAAGTGCGGCGCGGGCGAGCCAGCAGCCGGCGGCACGCAGGGGCAGCCCCCGGGATGCGCTCGGCGGACAAGTAGCGCGCAGCGGGCTCGCCAGACGCTCTCCAAGTTGGGCGCGTCCCAGCGCTCGGCGCCCCGCGCCGGGGCCGCGGGAGTCGGGAGGGAGGCGGGGCCGATGGGGGGCGCCGAGGGGGCCGTCACCTGCGGCCGGAGCCCTTCGTAGGAGAACCCGGCTCAGCCTCCCCAGGGTCTCCGCGGCCGTCGCGCCCTCGGCCCCCTCGTGCGCTCTCCGATGCCGGCGCGGCTGGTGGCCCCGGTGGCCCGCCCGCGGGGGGTGCCGGAGGGGGCGGGAGAGTAGGAGGAGGCAGTGTGATGGCCCTGGACGGCGAGCGGGGGGAGCAAGAGGAGGAGAAGAAAAAGAAGAAGAAGAAAAAGAAGAGGAAGAAGAAGAAGGAGGAGGAAAAGGAGGAGGAGGAGGAGGAGGAGGGGGCTGAGAAGCGCTGCTCACCTTTCGCGGCCAGGATGGGCGAGAACGACTCGGCACTCCGGGCGGGCGGCAGGGGGCTCTCGGACCCGTGGGCAGACTCCGTCGGGGTGCGACCCCGGACCACCGAGCGCCATATCACGGTGCACAAGCGACTCGTGCTGGCCTTCGCCGTGTCCATCGTGGCGCTGCTCGCGGTCACCATGCTCGCCGTCCTGCTCAGCTTGCGCTTCGACGAGTGCGGCACGAGTACAGCGCCGGGCGCCGACGGCGGCCCCGCTGGCTTCCCCGCGCGTGGCGGCAACGGCAGCTTCCCGGGCTCGGCCCCGCGCAACCACCCCGCTGGCGTGGACCCTCCGGCGCCCGGGGCGGGCGGGGAGGCCACCCCGGGGACCCCGTCCGCCCCGCCGCCGTCGGAAGAGGAGAGGGAGCAGCCCTGGAAGCACCTGCGCCTGTCCGGCCACCTCAAACCACTGCACTACAATCTGATGCTCACCGCGTTCATGGAGAACTTCACCTTCTCGGGGGAGGTCAACGTGGAGATCGCGTGCAGGAATGCCACCCGCTATGTCGTGCTGCACGCTTCCCGGGTGGCGGTGGAGAAGGTGCAGGTGGCCGAGGACCGGGTGGCCGGGGCTGTCCCAGTGGCCGGCTTTTTCCTCTACCCACAAACCCAGGTTTTGGTGGTGGTGTTGAATAGAACCCTGGACGCGCACAGGAATTACAACTTGAAGATCATCTACAACGCCCTGATCGAGAACGAACTCTTGGGCTTCTTCCGCAGCTCCTACGTGCTCCACGGGGAGAGAAGGTACGGAGGGAGGCGGTGCCGGGTACCGCCCCACCCCGCCGAGCTGCTCGAACTGGGGGCAGCCGGCGTTCCCGGGGACCCGCTAGCTTCACAGAGTCAGAAATTGAGGGTGGGGAGAAAAGTGAAGGAAAGGTCAGACCCTCACCCATTGCCCTGGAGTTCTCCTAGACGTCTGTGTTTTCCCCGTTAGAAACTCCACTAACTCACTCCCCAGTGCCCAGCGCCAGAAACCACTCTTCTCTAGTCTGGGATCCCCTGCATCCTCAGGTCTGAGTTCCTTAAACAGCCCGCCCAATGGATCTTTTATAGAAGGGTCGGTTTTTGCTTGTGTTTCTGCTTTTAGAAGTATAATCTGGAAAGTGCAAATGTCCTCCGAAACCTGCCAACCAAGTGACCATCCAGGGAAACATCCCGGAGTGCCCAGAGGTTAGGGCAGCCAGCACTAACGCCCCAGTAAAGGGTTGGGGTAGGGCGAACAGGTTAGCACCTTTCTTTCTGGAATCTCACTGTCTCCTAGCCTCTCACCACCACCTGGCAGGTATAGAGCAGAGGATGAGCTTTGCCTGAATAAAGTTTTTCAAAACTGGGAGTTCAGATTTGAAGCGGGTCCAGTGGGTCCCAGAGGCTAAAGAAGGATAAAGGAGTGGGGTGGGAGTGTGTGTTGCCGAGGGGGCGTGTGGTGGATCATTGATGGCCATGGTCAATGCAAGGGAAAGCTGCCCTTCCTTGCAGGGGCTGCAAGTCTTCAAAGGCAGAGTGCCTCCAGTTGTTTGTTCCTTCTCAAAAAGATTCCCGGGCAAGGAAGGAAAGCTGGCTGCCAGCCTCCAGTGTCTTGTTAGTGAGTGCCCTGAACCTCCAGATTTGGGCAGTTTTTATTATTTCTGAGAAGCTGTGGGAACTCTACAGTAGTTGTTGAGAGCACAGACTTTGTGCTTCATCAGAACTGAACTCAGATCCCAACTGTAGAATTCTAGTCTGGTTGCTGTGACAACTTGAAGTGGTTGTTTAATTGAAGTCACCTGTTCCTGACAAGTATGACTTCTCATCATTGACTCCTGATCATTGTCCCTCTTCCTACTGTCCCCCAGGTAGTATCTCAGTTCTATAAGTAAACTATGCAACAGTGTTATTACCCAGTTTACAACTGGGGAAATGAAGGTACTGGGAAATTGAGTAACTTTGTCACACAGTGAACCCCTGGAGAAGGGGCACAGACTCAGGCTCTTTGGTTCAGGGTCCAGACTTTCAGTGTTACTTGGTACTAATCATCATATTGTTATCATAAGATTGTTTCAGGTCTCCATGAGTAAATGCACTGAAAAGCACTTTAACAGGTACCTGGCACCAGGAGTGCCTTTGCAAATGTTAGTGATTATGAATGTCTGGAGATGGAAAATTCTTAAGTGTATTCTTGGATGAATAAGTAGTCTTGCTCTGCTCTATTTCTTTTGATATAACTTCACTGAATTAAGTGGCCATGCAGCCGGTGAACAACTGAAATAAACTTAAAAAATGGAATAGACAACTTAGATGTGCAGTAAGGTTGAAAGTTAGCAAAGGTGTCACTGGTTAAGCCTTTTCTTTCTTTGTGTATGTGTGTGTGTGTTATTTTAGCTTAGCTGGGGGGGGGCATGGAAGGGGTCATGGGCATACCTGGTGCTCAAGGATCACTCCTGGTGGTTCAGGGAACTGAACCTGGGTTGGTTGTGTGCAAGGCAGGTTGGCTGTGTGCAAGGCTGTGCTACTGTTCCAGCCCCAAGCCTTTCCTTTCTTAAGGGTGTCTCACTGTAGCAGCAAACCTCTGCTCAGAGGTGCCCAGAGACACCAGGTCAACAGGCTTGGTCAGTGAAGAGCTGGGGCTGGAACTTTGGTTTTCTGATCCTTGCACATGGGCTCATTGTGTCTGGAAAGTCCCCAAACAACTATGATAGTGTAAGAAGATGGGAAATGTCATTGTGCTATGAAGATTACAAACATTTTGAACTTTATTGAGTGCTTATTAAGTAATCTCATATAATTGCTTACTACTTCTGTAGTTTTGATAGTTAAAACCACCTGTACATATATATATATTTATATATATATATATTTTAACCTCAAGCACCGAGGATCGGAATGGATAACTTCATTTTCCTTTCACCATATTCTCCCCATTCAACCAATATATTCTAAAGAAAACAGGTTAAAAAATACATTTTGAAATTCACATAATATCAACTATAGAAGAAAAGCTGTAGAAGGAAAATTTGCATGTTAAGTTCAGAAACAAGTTTGTCATGTTAAAATGTCAGTAGTGGGAGTAGTATACCATCACTATATATCTTGCATTGGTAAAAGAAATACTTGCATAAAATCCTGCTTTTAGAGCAATGCCAAAATATAGTTGGTGGAACTGAGTTGTTTTGGTCAGTGCTTTCAAATTAACAGCACTCTTGAAAAGACCAGATGTTTCTGCTTGACCCATAACTGATTTTTGGACCTGAAGTACATATTTGTATTCAAACTCTTTCCTCAGTTTTCCCCAAAGATGTAAATAACTTGGTTGGAAGTTTAACCTAGAGCACATGTGGCTTAACTCTGCATCCCAATGGAAATAAGGGATTGGCCTTTCAAGAAATCATAAGATGTTTTAAATTTCTAAATAGCGTCTTAGAAAAAGTCCTTGTTCCTGTTTTCTGACCTCTTTTCAATGTAAGAGTAAATATTATAATTTTTTGATATTTCTACTGAAATTGATACGTTAAAGAAATGTACTGAAATATTTCACAATTATGCCAACATTGCACATACTAATCTATTGGAGGGGGTTGTTGTTCCTATAACTATTTATAAACTTTTAAATATGCCAATATGAGCCACTAACTCAACCAGAGTTGGATTTTTGTTGGTAAGAATTTTGAATGGAATATAATGTAGTATCTAATGACATTTTAAAAACACTTTTGAAAAGGATGGAGATGTAAACTCTAATTTTCATTTGATTAATGATTAAATATCTTTGTCATTAGTTATTCATAATTTTCGCCAATTAATTAGTGAAAGTAAATATTTAATGGGCCAATGGGGAGCCACATTATGCTACTTGAAATATTTTAAAGATAAATATTACAATTCAGCCCACCTGACTTAGCCTATGTGGAAAAAAGACAGATATACCTAGTCAACCTTCACTTTTTGACTCATTCCTAAAGTCTGAGAGTAAGAATTTGGATGAGGGTAGGAAACAGATTTCTTCATTATGTGCTGAGTTCCTTTGATCCCTAGAAGGCTTTCTCTCCCATTAGGTGTTGAAGGTGATCTGGTTTTGTCCTCCAGGGAGAACTTAACCTTTCTTACACTCCTCTGTGGTGGTTAAAAAAAGAGGAGAAGCTCCAATTAAAGTTCAAGTTTCCTCTACTGGAGTCAAGTGCTCTACAGTCTGTTCATCTGACTAGAAGGAAAGCCATCACTTGCTGAGTATTGCAAATGAATTAATGTAGATTTGAAATGTTTGCACACAGTAGTCAATTATCTTCATTAGACAGTATACACTTTCCCTGTTTTCTCAGGTAGGCACGTAGAAGCAGATAAAGGAGGTGTGTATTTATGCTGTGGCATCCTGTAGTAACATATACTAGCTTAGAATTAGGCAAAACATTCTTTTACCTGAAGTAATTGCTTCTTTGGGGTAGCCAGATGGTGAGCATACCCATGTTCAAAGTAGGGTACCTTAATTTAGATCCAGATGGTAGATTGAAAGAGGAAATTTATCCAATGTAAATGAACATTTTATTCACTTTCAAAAGGGAGACTCTTTTTCTTTGACAAACTTTGATTGAGTCTTTAACATGCTGCTGTGACAGTGGCAGTATAAAAATAGGAGATCTTTTCTATAATCGGTTATTTGAAGGGAAACATGGTCTGTGAGTATGTTTTATACTCACAGAAAGTTAAAAAAGTTAAACTTTGTGGTTCTCAAAGAATTTTGCAAAAATAAAATACTTCTTTGAAAAGACTCTTGTGGATCTTATGGTCCAGCATATGATCATTGTGGTATTCATGTACCATAATAATGCCTTCTATATTTATTTATGAACTTAATTAATGACCATGATATTTAGTAAAAATGAGGAAGCCTTCACGTTGTTTCAATGTTGATGGCAGTCTCATTTTTCTCACTCAGCCTGGTGAGCATGATGGAGTTAATGACTTTTGTCACTTCATGGAAGACCCTGAACTGAAAAATTTGTGAGATCTCTGAGTCTTGTTGAAAAGTTTTGAAAGCAACTCTAAAAAGGACTATGTGTGGTGGATCTCTCCCAGAAGAACACAGGACTGTGACTGGATACCTCACATCGGATTTATATGACATGCTGATTTTCTCAAATCAAATTGGGTCACTACTTATGTGGATCAACTTGAGGCAAGAGTTCAGGACAACTGTGCTGATTTGTTCAAGAATGCAGATATTTATCTGATATGAATACAAAGAATAGGATTTACTTTTTTAAGCATAGTTGTAAAAAATGATATAAAAATTGTGGGGAAGAAATAATTTAGCATTAATATATAAGCGTTGTATAGTCCAAAAGGAAGTGTTTCTCTTTCACTTCATGTTTATCCTTCCATTCATTAGAAATGATAATAATCATCTTTGTCATCATAGTATTTCAAATTATTTGTGAGAAGAATTCCTTTCATTTGTCACATGCTTCCAGGTTTATAACAATGACTGGGATCCTCCAGAGATTTCTGTCTCATGCAGTCCTGCTTTTTGCCACTAGAGAGTGGATGGAGACTCCAGTAGAGAGAACTGCATTAGGAAGATACAAAGATGAAATAAACAAGCAAAAAATGAAAATAATCTCCCTCTCTTTTCAGTTTTTTGAACATTTTGAAATGATTCACCCAGAAACAGCAGGATGGTGGTGTTAGTGATAGAGGTGGCCTGACAATAGAGTAAATTCTATCAGATTGGCTCTGGTGAATTGGGGTTAAATTAGGGAAAATACACCTTCCCTAGGTGTATTTTCTCAGTCTCTGAATGCCCAAGTAGCCTCAGGGTTTAAGGAGCTCTGACACCAGTTGTGTAGGGTTACAGAACAGACTAGTCATTACATGCAGAGTGAAATTTGAGTTTAATTATTCAGATGGTTTCCCATGACCACACAAGTAAAGAAAACTCAGGTTAATATCTGGTTCGGTGGTAGAATGCATGCATCAGATGTGTGAACTCTTAGGTTTGATTATTGACCTTACCTCAAAGAAAAAAAATCATCATAGAATGGAATTATTTCAAAAAATTCTAGTCTTGGTTAATTTTCATGTCTGTTAAGAACAAACTGTAGCCAAGTTGTGGTTGTGTTGCTAAATGGAAAAAAAAATAAAGTGTGTGTTCGTGTGTGTGTAATGTGTTCATGGATTCTGTCCCAGACTGTATGGTTAATGTCCTGACTATTCTATTTCTTAACTTTATGACACTGACCAAGTTTTCTAATTTACCTGGGTCTATAGCCATCCTTGGAAATTAGGGAGAATGATGGTCTTTTAAAATGTCATTTTGAGGATTGTATGAGTTATGTAATAAAATTCTAGAACAGAGTCTGACAATTGGTAAGCACTGTTTTGGGTATTACTATTATATTATTCCACGGCAGAGATCTGTTATTGGGCTAGTCATGTTCGGTAGACATTGTGTAGAGTGTCCCCTTACTAGTAATATGGGGATGGGGTGGGGTGGGAATTTGTCACAGTGGCGTTTCCTTCGATTCCTTCTGCTGTCTGTTTTACCTTGATAGGTGAACTTGAATAATGGGGAAAGGAAGAGGCAGAGCTTTTCTTTAGTGAAGACAGTGAAGAGAAAGAATGTGATTATTTAACAGCTTGAGAAACCCCATGCTTGGTTCGTACAGTTTGACATGGAGAAGGTTGAAGGAACAGAAAGAGTATAGAAAACAGCCACACACAACTTTATGGTGCTGCTGTGTTTGGTTGTGAGAATAGACACCACCTCTAACAGGCTAGGAAAGAATCTCCCTCGTTACTATAACCTCGTATAGTAAGTAGAAAACCCCGTGGGGACTAAGGAAGGGTATATGAGACATTAGTTGTTGTTCTGAAGACTACTTGCGTTCTGACGGTAGCAGTACTTCAGAAAACTTAACCTAATCCTTTGCCTCTTTCTAATGTTAAGCAAATGGATCTCAGGCACTGGCTATTTATTTTCATGAGAACCTAATATTGTAGCCCAGGAAAGTAATTTTCGTGCATTTATACTAATTTTCATCAACACTGATCATTTATTCAGTATTCATTTTTGATATGAGTGTTTAGTAGAAAAATATAAAAACAAATATGAAGAGTATGCTGTTTTTATAACACAATTATTCACATATGTACCACTTCCTACATACAGATTGCTAGAATTATTGCATTATATTTTTAGTATACTAGAACAGTTATTTAAAAAAAGACTACATGCTTGCATATAGCACTGAATATTCAGCAGGAGTACTTCTGAAATTGCGGAAGCTTAATGATTCATTGAAATAGATAAAAACACATAGTCTAAATAATGACCCATTTTGGCTGAGAATGTTTCTTCATTGAGTAACTTGTATTTTGATTAATAGACTTCAACTTAAATAGGGTATGGGTAACTTCCATGACCTCCTAACTTAGTACATTTTACTAAACATTTGCTAGTGACTCGATTGTCCATTGAAACTTTCTTTTAAATATGGGCAGCTTTTGATATGGGCAGCTATCAATCTTACACGATTTGCAATTGTGATATAAGTAAGTTCACTTATTTTTCATTTGCAACCCTAAGCAAATTGCAATTGTTATATGAGTAACTTCAATGATTTTTCATTGTGCTGTGTGTGTGGTATGCATGAATGAGGTCAAAGCGGAAATCCCTCAAATGCCATGTCATTTGTGAGGTTCTCTTGGTTTTGGTGGGCTCCACTATGAAAAGCCATGGATCAATCTGATTACTAACAGCATTATGCAAATGTTTGTTTCCTCTGCATATTTTAACTTTATGAAAAGGCAAACTGAAAGTAATGGAACAGAAATTGTTTTGTATCACATACTGTAATTTGTTGGCAATATCAGCCAACGTTAATGCATTACTTCTGCTGAATCTTATCATAATGACTTGACACAAGTAGCTTGCCTAGTGAACTTCCGCAGAAATAAGAAGAAATCAATTCTCTATATCCTTCAGAGGCAACACAGAGCTTTAAGTCCTCCTTTTTAGCTCGACCAAAATGTCAAATAGAGAAGTTGTTAAGAACTCAAGTAATTTATTTTAGATAGAAATGAATTAGATGCATATATATTATTTTTATTTTTCTAGTTATGCTAAAGTGACATTCTTAGAATGACACTTCAGGATGACACTTTTGAAAGTGGAATTTTTATGATAATAGAGGGATTCATTAAAAGATAAATAATTTTGTTTAGGATGGCAGAGGAAGAATAGACGACTTAATACTTGTCACAATACCTTCTTCCTTGTGCTGTTATTTTACTTCTTGCTATATTTATATATGTATTCTACACCAATACTGTACATTAAAAATTTCCCACTTCTAATTATTTTTTTGTGTTTCTTCTGTTGGGTATCCTATTACCACTTCAAACACCTCAGATTTACTGACATATTTTTTGAAAAAATCAGCAACTAATTTTTCCACTACAGATTACCTTCTTTAAAGCAGCATTCTTCAAAAATTTTACTTTTGCATGTCAGCAGTTATAACTTTGCAGTATTTTAGTCATTTTCAAGCTTTCTACATGATTGGACCAGCACCAGAAGGGTAGTACTCTTGAGATCTCAGTTGTTTTAATAACAGTAAGCAGAAAAGAAGCTTTCACCAACTGAAGGAAACCATACAATATATACATTAAAGACACAATTATGTTCTTGAAATTCCCCAGGACACTGTTGAGTGTTGAGAACACTGAGTCTGAAACTAGGTCTTTCTGTTACAAAAGAGAGTGTCAGCCATGAGATGTTAGAGATGGATTGGCAATGTGTTGCTCTAATGAAACCAGGATCTGTAATAAGGTAGATGGGATGAACTTAATATGAGTCTATTTAAAGGATTTTTTTCTGTCAGCTTGTAGATAGCTTGTTCACTTTATCTGTCCATGATCCTTAAATAAGGCTTCAAGACCAAGTTTTATATTTCCTCTTTCTAAAAATTTTCCTTCTGTTCTTATGGTTGGTGGTCTCGTCTGCATCACTTTTGTTCTCCTGTGATCTGAAACTTTTGGGAACTTTTTGGCTCTCTCAAATGAGAAGAGGGTACTGGCATCTTAGATCAAGTTCAATGATACTAACTGTTCTATAGTGCCTTGACAACAAATAATTATCCAATAAAATATTTTCCAATTATCCAATAAAATATCAGCAGTTCTATAACTGAGAAATCCTGCATTTGAAGATTTTGTACACACACACATTTTCTATTATCTATCTATCCATCTATAATGAGAAAGAGAGAGAGAGAAGTTTCGGGGCCACACCTGATGGTTATCGGGGACTAATTCTGGCACTGCATTCAGGGATCACTTCTTGTGGGCTTGGGGGAACATATTAGATGCGAGAGAATGAAATCTGGGTCAGCTACAGGCAAGACAAAAGCCTTACCCACTATACTATCTCTCCAGTACCCCGAATAATGCATTTTTCATACATTTTTCCTTTCCTTTGTCACAGATTTTTGTATGATGCAGTTAGATTTATTTCTATTTTATTTATTTGATTATAACTTGAGAGAAGACAACTAAATATTTGTCTTTTTTGTCTTTAGTACTTAATGCTCTAAAAATAATTAAGGGAAGCAGGTGCATTTATAGAACTTTTAGTAAAAAGCTATTTAGTGACAGAATAATGCTTTTTAAAAACCTCATCAAATCAAAGGAATATTTTACTTTTATTTTTTTTCTTTTATAGAATCTCAAGCTTGGAAAAGACCTTAACAGTAATCTAGTCCAACTGCTCTTCTTTACCAAGGGACTTCTTTTGATTTCCTAAATACTGAATTGAAATTCTATTCAATCATTCTCAGGTGCCAGACTGTGAAATTGGTATTTCCTCATTTAGACGTTATCAGAATATATGTTGGCCCTCTGTGCATAGATATATACTCTGTGTATGAATCCATTAAGAATATTAATTGCAAAAAAGTCACTAAATGATCTTTGTAGTTCCTTTCAACCCTGAGAATTGGTGATTTATATTACTAGATTTAGTACATATTTACATATTTTTGCATCATTACATAAGGCAAAAAGAATCTGAATATTATAATTCGTCAGTGTAAGTCTTTGAGTTATTAATTTCTGTTTAACCAGAAGTATTTAGATCTTCTACATTTTATAGATTCCTAGTTCTTAATTACTTAATGCCAAAGACACCTTTGATTTTTGCTTAATGACTAATGCATTCTAATTGCAACCTTTCTATTGAACTCTTGTAGTATTTATATCTTAGTATTATTAGTTCCTATATATGTGTATATATACACACATAAATATGCACACATACTCTTTTAACTGTAAAAACCCTTAGGATGAAGTGGCAGTATCTTTAAAAAAGTCTACTATATAACCTAATATGGTGGAAAGCTCATACATCCTAGATAATATCTATTTATTCAATTTCTGCAATTGGAATTTTGAAGTACTTAATGGTAAAAGGAACAGTTTTCTTCATATATGAAATCCCATAGGTTTCTTTTAAATAACCACAGCAGAAAAATATCAAACTCAACGGACATTTTAATAGGTTTAGATATGGGTTGACAAATGATATTTGAGAATGTTCTGTAAGATAGAAAAACTCATGAAGAGAAAATTGTAAAAGGCTACATTCTAACTAAAAATTACTGACATTTCATTAAGAAACAACTATACAGATACCAATAGAAAATAATAAGGAAAATGTTATCACCATGCCAGCATATTTGGGAGAAGGAATATTGCAATAATTGAATTAAATTGTTTATAAAATTTGGCTAAAGATAAATTTTACTGGTTTTGTACTCATTTACCATATACTTAAACAAAGAAAGTGTGAATTCTAGATTCAGATTTGCAGTAATTTTTTCTGTTAACTTTTTTTTTGTTCTTGCTTTTTTGGGTCACACCCAGCATTGCTCAGGGGTTACTCCTGGCTCTGCACTCAGCAATTACTCCTGGTATTGCTTGGGGGACCATATGGGATGCTGGGAATTGAACCCAGGTCGACTGCATGTAAGGCAAACTCCCTACTCGCTGTGCTATCACTCCAGTCTTCTGTGTTAACTTTTGACAAATCATTTAACTTAACTAACTTTTCACTTTATAAATTTATGAAATCTGGACAATTTGTTTCTAATCCTTCTTCCTCATTAACCTTATATTTGCCTAAAGACAGCTAAAGCCTTTTCCCATATATTATCATATTTGATCATATAGACTTTAAAGGGGCTGGAGTGATAGCACAGCGGGTAGGGTGTTTGCCTTGCATGCGGCCGACCTGGGTTCGATTCCCAGCATCCCATATGGTGCCCTGAGCACTGCCAGGAGTAATTCCTGAGTGCATGAGCCAGGAGTAACCCCTGTGCAAAGCCGGGTGTGACCCAAAAAGCAATATATATATATATATATAGAGAGAGAGAGAGAGAGAGAGAGAGAGAGAGAGACTTTAAAAAAAAAACTAGAGAACAATATTTTTTCTCATACTAATGAAAAAATAAGCCCAGACAGTTAAGTCAGTTACCCAAACCTTATATCTATTATCCTGTTTTATTTCCAAAATAGTGGCTAAAAAACCTCTGTGAATCTCTCACAGACTCACAATTAATCTTAAATCTTTTATTTTTATCAGCTTTAAAACAACATGCACTCAATGGTAAACATGAGCTTCATCATTTTAAAATGGTATGAACATGGTTGTACCTCGTGGTTAGAGACAAAGATAGCCAGTAAGACTCAAAACACTTACTGGTCTCTATTTATGCCTGTAGCTTCTTAAAGAGCTGTGATATGTATGATTTTAAGAACAAGTTTGGACTCTGTGAGAAAGTGTGCTATGTACACTATGGGTGATAGAGAAATGGTGGGAGACTTTTATAGAGGAGAGAGTCTCTTAGAACTCAGAAATATTTTCTGAAAGAGTTTATACTAATACCTGTCGGAGTAATAGCACAGAGATAGGGCGTTTTCCTTGTATGCGACTGACCCAGGTTCAATTCCTCCGCCCCTCTCCAAGAGCCTGGTAAGCCACCAAGAGTATCCCGCCTGCATGGCAGAGCCTGGCAAGCTCCCCGTGGTGTATTCAATATGCCAAAAACAGTAACAACAAGTGTTGCAATGGAGATGTTATTGCTGCCCGCTTGAGCAAATCGATAAACAATGGGAGGACACTGCTACAGTGCTACTTACATCGGTTTCATAAATTATTTAAAATGTTATTATTTGTCATGTATGTTTTCATGAATAAAGAGAACATTTTAAAACCTCTCTCTCTTGAAGTTAAAGAAGTGTTCTTGGGGGTATGATGCCACCAACAGTTCAACTGTACCTGTGGGGCAAGTGCATCAGCAGCCTGATTTTGCCTTCAGTCTTCCTGACATCCCCAAATTGCTGTGTGCCTTTGGTTGGACCCCAACAACTTGGGACCAAGTTTACCAAGAAATCAAATGGCCAAAATTTTGGTATGTGGGAGCCATGCCCATAAACTACCTCTGGCTCAGCTATACAAGCTCATTTATTGGCCTTATTTTAGAGACCCATAGATAAATCTTGAAAGAGACCAAAAGCCACAGTTATAAACTCAGATCCATGCATGGCTGAACAGACTGGGGTAAATTGGAGGGGCGCAGATTGGCTTGCCCCTGCCCAAGCAGAGCCCCCAGCAGCTGCTTGCTTCCATAATCTGAAATTGCCGCCATACCCCCGGCCTGATTCCACCATCTCAGGATGGACCTCACCAAGATGTAATCTGCTGAAAATTTGGTATGGGGATTTTGTGACTGAAATCTCCAGGCTTTCATGGAGTTGGGGTGGGCTACCTCCCCCTACTTCCTAATACACATGGAAGCACTGGCCGTCACCCCCATGAACCAACTCCAGTGATCAAAAGCCAGAGACATAGCAGCGAGTCCCAGAAGACACCACAGAATCAGATCTCTCTGGACCCCATATTGAGCCAATTTCACTGGTACACCCCAGATGGAGCAGGTGCAGTCTCCCTGCCTACTCCAAATGGAATCCTGGTGACCAAGAACTTCCACAAGCAAGGCCCAGGTATGCGGGTTCCAGGATTAAATCTCCATGCTGCATGGCGGCAGAGGCACTGGGCTGTCCCTTCCCAGCTTCCCGCCCACTCATCAGCCTGGCTGTCAGCCCACAATGTGCCTCTGGCCGCCATCTTAGCACACCAACAACCCTGGTCCAGAGACACAACAATGAGTCCCAGAAGACACCACAGAGTTGGAGATCTCTCCAGGCCCCATACTGAGCCAATTTCCTTGGGGCACTCCAGGTGGAGGAGGTGCAGTCTCCCTGCCTACTCTAGATGGAATACCAGTGACCAAGAGCTTCAGCAAGCAAGGCCCAGTTATGAGGGTTCCAGGACTAAATCTCCATGCTGCATGGTTGCAGAGGTGCCGGGCTATCCCATCCTTCCCCTGCTCCACGTCCACTCATCGGCCTGGCTGTCACACCCATAATGTGCCTCCAGGTGCCATCTTAGTGCACCATCAGCCCTGGTCCAGAGATACCCAATTGAATCCCAAAATGGATTAATGCCTATAGAGATGTCTCCGGAACCCAACTATTTACAATCTAGGATTCCAGAAGCTTGTGGCTGCGGCACCCAAGGTTTCCGAAATGAGCAATGGACAATAAATGATCAGCATCTGCCCCTGACAGGCAGGTTTGAGTGGTAGTAGGAAAATTTGAGCAAAATATAATGCCCAAAAGTAGAAAGAGAGTATTGGGGAAATTGCCTGCCATGGAGGCAAGGTGAGGACTGGGATGGGTAAGGGATATACTGGGCAACTGGTGGTGGAAAGTGTGCACTGGTGGAAGGATGGGTGTTTGATCATTGTATGGCTGAATCTCGAACATGAAAACTTTGTAACTGTATACATCTCACAGTGATAAAAAAAAAGTAATGTGGAGTTTATGTCCATTTCAATCAGTTTAATTAGTGACTGAATAAATAGCTGTACTCTTACATTAAAAAAAAAGTGTTCTACCTCAGAGACTGGCCCACATTCAAAAGAACAAAAGCAACCGATGCTGGCGTGGATGTGGCGAGAAAGGGACACTCCTTCACTGTTGGTGGGGATGTCCACTGGTTCAGCCCTTCTGGAAAACAGTATGGACGATTCTCAAAAAATTAGAAATTGAGCTCCCATTTGACCCAGCAATACCACTCCTGGGAATATATCCCAGAGAGGCAAAAATGTATAGTCGAAGTGACATCTGCACTTGTTTGTTCATTGCAGCACTCTTTACAATAGCCAGAAACTGGAAGAAACCTGAATGCCCAAGAACAGATGACTGGTTAAAGAAACTTTGGTACATCTACACAATGGAGTACTATGTAGCTGTTAGAAAAGATGAAGTCATGAAATTTACATACAAGTGGTACAATATGGAAAGTATCATGCTAAGCGAAATGAGTCAGAAAGAGAGGGATAGACATAGAAAGATTGCATTCATCTGGGGGATATAAAGTAACAAAGTATGAGATTAATACCCAAGAATAGCTGAGATCAGCACCAGGAGGATTACTCCATAACTTAGAGGCCAGCCGGGTATCCTAGAGGAAAGGGCAGTTCAGATAGAGAAGGGAGCACCAAATAAAGGATGTTTGGAGGATCCTCCCAGGAGGGGAGATGCATGTCGAAAGTAGACTATGGACTGAACATGTTTGCCACTCAATGCCTCTTTTGCAGACCACAACACCCAAAAGGAGAGAAATAACACAGGGGATTGCCCTGCCACAGAGACAGGGGGGATGGGGGGATGGGGGTGGGAGGGATATTATCCATGGTGGTGGAAAATGGGCACTGGTGGAGGGATGGGTATCTGATCATTGTATAATTGAAACCAAAGCACAAAAAATTGTAAATCTACAACTGTAAAAAAAATAAAATAAAATAAAGGGAAAAAAAAAAGAAGCTGATGAGGATATATTTCCAGCCAATGTTTGGCCCTTCCATTCAAAGTTAATGTCATAGTCTTATTATGTTACTTTTAAATGGTCACTGCTTTTACAAAATGGGAGCTTACAATAAAAACTCATTTTAAAGCTTAAAAAAAAAGTGTTCTTCGGGGCTGGAGAGATAGCACAGCGGGTAGGGCATTTGCCTTGCACGCGGCCGACCCGGGTTCAATTCCCAGCATCACATATGGTCCCCTAAGTACCACCAGGAGTGACTCCTGAGTGCAGAGCCAGGAGTAACCCCTGTGCATCGCCTGGTGTGACGCAAAAAAAAAAAGTATTCTTCTTAAAGTACTTTAAGTGTTTTTATTTTTAACTATAAATGGTTAAACAAAATAGTTATTGCTTCTTGTTAGAATTTTTATGAAATCAAGCTTTGTAGTTTTATCTGAAAACTAGAAGACTATGTCATACATGATACACATATAGAACACATTTATTACATACATTTATTACATTATTATATTTATATTAACACATAATAAAATCAATAATTTATATAATTTTTATTATATATGAATTATGAGTAGTCAAAGCTAATGATCTCTGTATTATTCAATGTAATATATGTAATCATAGTTCAAGATCTGCAGATATTTTAAATCAGTGGCTGCTATTTATTGGGTGGTTGCCATTTATTATCTCTGCCTGTGGGAGCTATTCATCTAGTCATAGACATTGGGGCCTTACATCTTCCTTTTCCCTCTCCCTAAGCTTTGCAATACTTTTAAGCAGGACTTGACTGTTTTATTTTAAACAATAAAGAACAACACCCAGGGGAAGTCTAACAATAATCACAGATAATAATAAGATTGTGAAATTAGAATTTATGCCATTTTTTTTCAGGTTTCAAGTATTTTCTAAATAAAATTAGACCATGTCTAGTTTAAGTTTAGGGCAGAAATATTTCTCAGTGATAGTCTATGTTCACAAAATCTCATGACGCTCTGGACGTTAGTTTCATGGTTTTACGTATTATTCAGCTTCAGAAAGGAAAGTGAAGCATCCTAATGGAGAAGTATTGTTCCCCACTATTTTCCAGTTGTGATGTCAATGAGTTATTTTTATGTAAATGATAACTTTTTGGGTGTGGTCCAATAAACACTGCTATGGGTTGAGAGAAATTATTTTAATTGAGACAAAAACCTCCCTGAAGAGTTGTTGTTGGGGGAAGAAATAAATGAATTTGTTTAAGTGTTATTTCTGCACTTGTTTAGTAAAGAAAAAATATCTTGCATTTTGGCAAATATTATCTTATCAGCAGATACATGCAGAGTGGTCATAAAGTAATTGAGAATGTCATTTGTTTTTTTTTTTCTAGATTCCTTGGTGTGACTCAATTTTCACCTATACATGCCAGAAAGGCATTTCCTTGTTTTGATGAACCCATCTACAAGGCTACTTTCAAAATCAGCATCAAGCATCAAGCAACCTATTTGTCTTTATCCAATATGCCAGTGGAAACTTCTGTGTTTGAGGAAGATGGATGGGTTACAGATCACTTTTCACAGACCCCTCTCATGTCTACATATTATTTAGCCTGGGCAATTTGCAACTTCACATTCAGAGAAACCATCACCAAGAGTGGGGTTATAGTAAGTATTTTAAGCTTAATGATGTTTTTGGAGAATATGCACTCTGTAAACTAATCTGATTTCTGAGTTAATAATCAATGATTTATATATTACTCACATAGCATATAGCTGATTTTCATCCCTTAACCCTTGAAGTTAACGTTCTAATTTAAAAGTCAGAGAGGAAAGACTTTTCTATACCCAGCCCTCTTATTCATTTAAACTCTTCCTATTCTCAGCCCTCTTCATCTTCTGAGTGTCTCTGAAAGAGCTGCTGCTTGTTTTGTTAAGTTACCTGACTTTATTTATAAAACTTGGAAAACTGCTTTTTACTTTGAAATATTTCATATATACAGCAAATTTAGAGAATAATAAAATAAATTCCATGTACAATATACTTAACATTGTAGTATCTAAACATTTTTTAAAATCATACTTGCCTCAGTTTAGATTTTGAGACAGTAAAAACATATTGGTCTAGTTGAAACCCTATGTGTACATCTATCGGATTATATTGCCTTGATCATCTCCTAATAATTATAGTTATGAGTTTGATAACTTGTTATTTTCCTCCATATTATCATATAATTATGTAGCACGTATATATCTATTGAAAATGCATGCCACTTGAACATTTCTTACAAATGGTATTGTATATTGTTCTGAATATTAATTTCACTCTTCTTGATAACAACTATTTGTTTTTACTTTGGTATTCTGAGTTCTTTTTGTATGCCATTGCAGTGTGTTAGTCAGACTATCTCTGGCCATGTTGGATAACAGATTCCTTCTCATTTCAATGGCTTTCACAATAAATATGCACAATTTTTTATGTCAATCTTTAAAGCAAGGTTTTATGGTTCTACTTTTCCAAACAAGTAAACTAAGTTTAGAACTTTTCAAGGGTCAAAGAAGTGAGACAGTTGAAAGAATTGTAGGTAAAACTTTTTTGTTGATCTGTTCCCAAATTTTAGACTTATACAGTGCCTCAATAGTTCTGGACTTACCAGTTTGCCTTTTTATCTGTGTGTTTTTTTCTCTTTTTTGGTCATACCCAGGAGTGCTTAGGGGCTGACTTTTGGCTCTGCACTCAGGGATCAGTCTTGCAGCCTCAGTGGACTATATGGAATTCAATCCTAGCAGGCTTGGGGAACATATAGGATGCCGGGGATTGATCCCAGTTTGGCTGTGTGTAAAGCAAGCATACTATCCACTGTATTATCACTCTGGCCCGTCATCTGTGTGTCTTTAAGAGCATTCAGGAGCTGGAAATTAGAGCACAAGCTCTGCATGCAGGAGCCCTGGGTTTGATCCCAGCACTGTGTGGTCCCCATAAAACTGTCACAACTAATGCCCAAGTACTAGATTGGAATGTATCTCCCAAGAACTGTGAGGAGTGGTACTCAGACAAAACAAAACAAAAAAGAGGTTGCAAGTCATTATTCCTTTCATCCAATGACCATTGTAGTTAGTGTTGCTTTAGCATAGCAAATGAAGTAAATAGTATATATATAGTATATATATAATATATAGTATATGTAATAGTATATGTCTTATCCTATAGTAATTTTATGACTTTCCAGTAGCCTAATTTTGGAAAAATAAGTTTGCCTACATTTTTTTGCAGTTTTCAGTTTAAATCATTATAGAACTTATCTAAAAAATGTTTTCCTCTGTACAAAATTAATGCCACTATTAAAGAAATGTGTATAGTGGCTTCACCTATGTAATTAAATGTCTGTAAAGGATAAGATGGTTATTGCAGTCTTTTAGACTTAAAAACATGTTTAATTCCTTTGATGTATATTGTTGTTGCTTTCTCCTATGAATATTTCAGTATTGTATGCATTGAGCCATGTAAGGAAACAAGACTTCATTCCTTTTTACATCTTCAGAGGTTGTTAATTGACTTACTGTGGGGTCCTTTAGTACATGGGATAAACTGATATGTTTCTCCCAGTACATTTTCTTTAGGTTATTTTCGTATTATCAGCTCTACCCAATCATTCTTATTGCTGAGTGACCCATGTTTAAAACCAAATGCACTTTGATCACTTAGATGTGATATTTCATTAACATTAAGACACCAAGTGATTAGTAAACATTTAAAATTCCTTTTAAATAATTTTAATGTGGGAAAGATAAAACATTCTATCAGAAAATATCAAAAGGTCAACTGAAATAAAATTTTAGATTACATGTGCTAAAAACATTAAGATTAATAAAAAAATTAAAATCTCCATTATCAACTATGGAATTATAACCTGGCTCTCCTTTTCTGTCATCTCCTAGAAATCCAATATATTTTCACTTACTTTCAGACTCTTACTTATTAGAAAAACCTGGGAATGAAATTTCTGAATTCTTTTTTAGACTGTATTATTTTTTTACTTGTTAGAACATATATATATTTAAAATTTTTTTGTATTAAATCACTGAGACAGTTATAAAGTTGTCCATGAACTTTAGTCAGACAATGTTCCAACACCTATCTCTACACCAGTGTACATTTCCTACCATCCATGTCCTCAGTTTCCCTCTTTTAACCTTCTGCCCCCCCCCCCCCAGTCTGTATCTATGGGAGACACTTTTCCTCTTTTCCTCACTCACTCTCTCTCTCCCCCCCCCCCTCTGTAATTATAGTTTGTGGTACTGAACAATAACTTTAATCTGTTGTATATCATATCTAAGACCAGTCACAGTGATTGTGTGTGCATTTGCCCTTTTGTTTTGTTTTGGGCCACACCCAGTGGTGTTCACTCAGGTCTGTGCTCCAGGGTTACTCCTGGTGGTGCTCAGAGGTTCCTGTCCTGCCCAGGATCAGCCCAGACTTCCCACATGCAAGGCAGGCTCAGACTGCAGTGCATGTGCTTTTGACACAAGAGGTCAGCTTTGTCTGCAAGGGAGCTACAAAGAGAGAGTTATCTTCAACCATGTGGGTGTGAGCCTGGTGGAGGGAATTCAGGAGAATGAGGGATGGGTTTATGCAATGGTGGTGATCACAATAATAAACAAGGTAAGGGGGACACAGATTCTGGGGACTAAGAAAGGAGCAAAGGATTGTAGGATCGTTCCAGTAGCATCGGACATCTTAAGATGGTGGCAGAGGGAATGAGCTGGAAAGATAGGAGCTGGTTGTCAGAGAAAGCTCCACTTGAAAGGATAATTTTGGAGGAGATGGCCATCTTGTCTCAGCGAAACTGGAGGTTCACAATCTTCCTTTCTTATTTGAATCACTTGGAGAGCTTTTATTATTTAAACAAACAAAAAAAGATTGATTTTCCTTTTCCCGAAGCCTGCAGTGCTTTGGAGCTACTCTCCGTGGCGTGCTGTGGACTGAACTGGTGGGGGCTGAGGGGAATATGATGAATAAGATTCCTACTGTCTAATACTCCCAACAACCTGGTTGAGTTCATACTATAGCCAGAGCGAAGGCATCAGAATCAAACCCCACCTGGGGCCTGCGCAGGTCATGCCAATGTGAGGCCCAGTGCAGGGGATTGTGACAATTTCATACCAGGAGGGAGAATCTAATTCTATTTAAGGAGGCGTCAGGTCAGCAGCACTTGCGTTTCTGGATTCCAAAGGCAGTTTGGGCCCGGGTCTCTGCCGGCCGGGATGCTACTGGTCTGCTGGTTCTCTCCAGCCACAGGCCTAGGCCGATGGGGGTGCTCCAGAGCCTGCCCAAGATTGTCCCCTTCGCAAAGGTGAGGGTTCCAGCTTAGCCTGTGGACTTCACATTCCAGCACCAAGTGTGAAGTTAGCAGCTTCTCAAATGGTGAGTCCCCAGCGCCGACACTCTTCTCTATCTGCTGTCTGGCCTTTTGTGCTGCTTCTGTGGTTGTATTTGTTACGTGGGGCATTGCTCTGTTCTATCACTGTGCTCTTCTGCCTCTGCTTTGGATGTTCTTTGCTTTCTTTGACACCCCTACCCCCTCCACCTTGCCCAGCCTAGTCTCATTCTTGCCCCCAACCCTTTTCTCTCATTTGTGCATCACTTGTGGCCCCCTTGAAATATCCTGGCACCCCAGAGGTTTTATTTTCACCCACCCACTGGACAAGCTGCTGTAAAGTATGAACTGGGATCTGAACAGAGCAGAGGAAATAGGCTTGCCAGGGAGAGGTGGTCAGCGAACTGAAATAACAGAATTGCAGGGGTTATTTTCATAAATTTCCAGTTAACCAGGAGTCAGGGTTCAAACAAGGTGTACAAAACGATGCTGGAGAGACAGCATGGTCACCCTCCAGAGATGTGGGGAGGGCCCAGGTGGCATTATCTGATAGTGAAGTTTCCAAGGTGTGTGTGGGGGGCGGGGAGGGGAGGATGGGGGTGGTTCCCTGTGTGGATGCTCTAAGGGCATCTTCAACCGTTTGCACTTATACCTCATTTCACCACCCCTCCAAACACACATGGGCAAGAGTGTTCAGAAACACCCCACCGAATGGGTCTTCCCTTTGGGTGGTAGAACTATATCCAGTGCTTCTCGGGGTTCACTATGGACTGTTCTCAGGGTACCAGTCTTATGTGGTGCGGGGGCTTGAACCCAGGTCTGTTCTGTGGAGAACAAGCACGTAGACCTCCACACTAACTTTCTGGCCCCTGCCACAGCTTTATCTCACACATTCAGTCAATGTCTGCATGGAGTCCAACCTGGGGTTTAAGAAGCTGGGATCTAGGCCACATACAGCTGAGCATGGAGGGAAAGTCACTAGTCTGTGGCTGAGCCTTACGTCCCCCATGATCTCAGCAGGCACAGGGATTCTCTTCTGGAAGCTTCCTTGCCATTTGACTTGAGTCATTGTTTTGTCGTCCAGGAGAGCAATTGCGTTTTAATCCAGGTATAAAAGGTGAGGCCCAGTTGGGGCCTGGAGGGCAGCTGCAGCCAATAATGGTAGGACTGGGCCAACTCCTGGGGTGGACATCATCTCCCGCCCATCCAGCCTCAACTCGCTATTAGGTACACCACCTATTCTGCACCTCCCCTCCCCCCATGCTTTCCAAATGCTCATTATTAGAGCATTTTCCACTAGTCTCTTAGCTTTCAATTTTGAGTTTTGGAAAATTAGAAAAATATTTTTATAAAGCCCCCGAGCCAGTTTTTTTTTTAATTGAATCACTGTCAGATAGTTAATCACCAGTGTACCTTTCCCACCACCAATGTCCCCAGCATTCCTCCTGCTACCCCCAGTCTACCCACTGCCTCTATGGCAGGCACCTTCCTTCTTGCTCTCTCTACTTTGAGCGTCATGGTTTGCATTGCAGATACAGAGAGGCCTTCATGTTTGGTCCTTTTGTCTACTGTCAGCATACCTCCCATACTGAACAATCCCTCCAATCATCATTAACCTAGTGGTTCCTTCTCTATCTCAACTGCCTTCTCCCCAGCATATGAGGCAGGCTTCTAACCATGGAGCAGTCCTATGGGTCCTTGTCTCTACTGTACTTGGGTGTTAGTCTCATACTATGTTATTTTATATTCTACAACATTTCTGAATTCTTAACTGTTGTTAAGAGTAGAAGTTTATGATATTGAGTGTGCAGTGATCATATGAAGTTTAGGTAGTCACTTTAAATCAGAATCTGAAGCAGTTTTCTTTGGAACATATGTTAAGTACTGTGAATATCATTTTAATAATATGTATAATAATAATAGCAGTATCTTGAATGTGTATATTTGAAATATTATTATTTGCTAATAAAATTGCTAATAACTTTGCCTGCATTTTGCAAGGTAGAATTCTAAGTAACTAGGAAAAAAATGCTGTTTTAAGACTGAATTCAAGTCTGCAGAAATATTTTGTTTATCCATCCAGAAAATGGCATAACATTTTCTAATTACTTATCAACATTTAGAAATCAGAAGATTAAACTTAACGTCATTTATTTTTAGCTTCTCTTGAAAAATGAAGATCCTAGGATACTGGGCCCAGTTCCCACTTGGCAATATTTGTTGATTTATTTACTCATTCAACAGCGAGAAAGTTCCTGCTCTTAGTAAACTTAATTTCTACTGAGAAGAGTGTAATAAAAAGCAGTAAATATTTAATATGCCGAGTGGTAATATGATATAAAATGAAAAAAGTGAGTGTGAGTGTGATGGAGCTTATAAGGGACCACCCCATCATGAAGAGATTTGTTTTCCATTCTAACAGTTCAGACCATAGTTCTTTTTTTTTTTGCACTTAGTTCATTTCACTTTTGTATACTACTTGCCTGTGTTCTGTAGATATTTGGACTGTTAGGCCTTGTTTATCAACACGTGCATGGGGACATAATTAAAGAGGGATGTCAAGGAATGTGTGTTGGAAGGAAAAATGAATTCACTAATTGTGATCTAGATATGCAAGCATTCACTAATTGTGATCTAGGTATACATGCATTCAATTATTGCTAAGTAAACTATGTCAAAAACAAGTTCAAGACAGTTTAGAAAAAAATTGGAAAAATTGCACAGAATATGGTCTAGGTATGACTTTCATGGAGGAAATGGGATTTTAAATGGCCCCAAATTCCGGTTGACTTTGAGATGAAGATGACGTGGCAAATTTTGGCTGAGAAAAAATGTTTAATAGGAACAGATAGAGTTAGGAATATCTATGGCATTTTGTATCATGTTTAAAAATAGAAATTTTAAAATTAGGACTTTTTTTAGAACTTTTGTTTTGCTTATTTCTGATCTTGATCAATTATTTAGCTTCTTTCACCCTGGTTTTCTTGTTTGAAAAATGAAAACAACTTTACTGTTAAAAGATGTTTGAAAACATCTTTACTGTTATTATTATTTGCAATGTTGTTTTGGTTCCTATCATAGCATAACTGTTAGAATTTAATAGCATATATGACTACTTGATTGTAATGAATGGTGGAGATTTTAATCAAAGTTTAAATTTCAAAGTCCTAGTGAGTCTGGGATTTGGAAAACTATAGTGGGATACATTGTCTCTGTTCAGTGATGTCTGAGTTGAAGTGGAGAGATTTGGAGGGTTCATTTGACGACTAGAGATCAGAATCCCTTATACCATCTTCACTCTGTATCTAATGACTATTTATTCTGTTAGTATTCTGTGATGTCCAATGGGGATGCTGATCTGTTTGGACTGCTCAATATAAAAGCTAAAAGTAGTCTTGGAAGGCTCCTGTGGCCTGCAGTTCCTCAAAATATAGTGACCCTATGGTGGTTGATTTTCTTACAAGGTGAGGTAACTGACCTTGTGAATGTCTGCCGAAAAAGATCTAATTGCTAATGATATGACCTTGTTTTCTTCTAAAAAAGTTGCACAGCATCTAGTGGTGGGATATTAGTACTTTGGTGTGAGCTTGATGTAAAGAAATGTACATTTGCACTCCCTAACCAAATATAGAGTATTGTGAATTAACATTATAGGAGTAAAAAAGTCATAGATGTTCACTTCAGCTGTATTCGGGGTGAATATTATGAGTCTCTAAGGTTGTTTCAGACTTGACAGAAAAGGACTTGAACCCTAATTCTTGATGGAGGAGTAGGTAACCTGTTTACAATAGTGCTAATGTTTTGGTTCTGTTGTTTTCAGTCCAAGCAGGTATACTTATGTAAACTTATGTATACTTTTCCTATATCATTATATATGTATATATGTGTACATATATTCCATTTAGCACATCTATATGTATACATCTCTTTAAGATGATGTCTGTATATACTGAGTTGGTTATACAACTGTTTTTTTAGATGCTCTAATGTTTAACAGTGTACATTTAGGAGATAAACCATTAGACCCTTGGAAAACAATGCGATTATATTTTGGCGGATTGAGTCATACCAAGTGATGCTCAGGCTCCATGCTCAGGAATTACTCTTGGTAGTGCTTAGGAGGCCATGTAAACTGCTGAGGATTGAAATAGGGTCAATCCCTGAGTGCAAGTCAAGCTCTATAACCTCAGTATTATATCTCCATCCATAAACTGTCTTTTTGTAAGTATCTATGGGACATCACTTTTGGAGTTTCTTAAATCTTATGTCATATATTTTACTTTTTTTTTGGTAGTGATGAGGAGCTTCCAAGCAGTGTGCATGCTAAACTATTCTAAGGTAAGTTTAATGTGGTACAACTCATGCTCTGCAGGACCAGGAACCAAAAAGGCATAACTTTATGGGCCCAAAGGGCTATAGCCCAAAGCATGGAAAAGTGGGGGGTACTCTCAGGCTATGAATTTTTATACTTGGATGCCATGGTACAGTTGAGGGTAAAACCAGTATGAGCCCTAACTTCTGTATTATATCGATAACTGGTCTTGAATTCATCTTTTGAACATTTTTTCTTGATAATTACCAGCAAAATCTAGTGCAAGAGAGGATAAATGGTTTTTGTGAACTAGAAGACAAAGGGTTATTGTCTCTGTCATCTATCAGGAAAGCAAATTATATGAGTATTGATTAATGGGTGTGAGTTGTAATAGTTGGTTAAGTGGTTCTAAGTCATCTGGGTTTTTTGTTGCCTTAGGAGCCCACCAGGGTTTAGGGCATCTAAAGGATCTGAGTCAGTCAGTCTGGGGTCACCCAGTAAAGTCCTTACTCTTTATAATAGACTAGTCAAAGAGTTTTAGAAATTAAAAGATAAGGAATATTGTAGACAAATCTCCAAAAATTTCACTAGTATGGCAGGAAAAGAGTTGTTTGGTTCAATTAAGGAGTGATTATAGACTAAAGAAATGGATGCAGTGATCATACATTATTTTGAGTGGGGCATATCACTGTGCTCAAGTATTAGTCTTTTTTTTTGCTTTTTTTGGGGGGTCACACCCGGTGATGTACAGGGATTACTCCTGACTCTGCACTCAGGAATCACTTCTGGCGGTGCTCAGGGGACCATATGGGATGCTGGGAATCAAACCTGGGTTGGCCGCTTACAAGGCAAAAGGCCTACCTGCTATGCTATCGCTCCAGCCCCTCAAGTATTAGTCTTGACTCTTTGTTCAGGGCTCACTCTGGTGGTGCTTGGGGACCATATTCAGTGCCAGGGATCAAACTAGGGTCTGGCTGGTACTATCCTTTTGACTCTGTGGTCTATATTTTTAGGAGTGTTGATTTAGGGAAGGAAAAATAGAGTGCATCTATTCAGAACCTATGGAAAGTTACTTTTCGATTTTAGGAGAGCTGAATGTATATGAAGGAAAAAAATGTCTAATAACTTTGTATAAGAAATATCCAGCACTCTTTGGTGTAAGTCTTAAGTAACTAGAAAGATTAAGAATAGAGAAATCAGATGCTGTGTTATCCAATCTCACAGACTGACAAGGTACTTATGGCCAGCAGCCAAGACTCTTAGTCACCCGAAGTGACAATAAAAACCTTGTTGAAAAATCAGATGCTGTTGTTTCCAGAGAGGTAAAGAGACAAGAGAATTCATAATGGGAATTGTATTCCAGAACAATAAATTGGGGTGGTTGAAGAAATAGTGAAATTGAAAAGTAGCACTGGTGTGATGAAATGAATGGATGAGATAAAAAGATAGTGTTAGAGGTAAGGGTTTTAGATTACAGGGTTTTATTTTGGATGGTGGGAATTAAAAGTTAGATAGGGGAGATTGGATTAAGAATCAGGGAGAGGGGCTGGAGCAATAGCATGACAGGTAGGGCGTTTACCTTGCACGTGGTGACCTGAGTTCGATTCCCAGCATCCCATATGGTCCCCTGAGCATTGCTAGGGGTAATTCCTGAGCCGGAGCCAGAAGTAACCCCTGTGCATCACTTGGTGTGACCCAAAAAGAAAAAAAATAAAAAATAATCATGGAGAGAGCAGAGATAAGGTTAAATGTGAGGCCAGCTTTGAAAAAATGGCAAAGACATTAACAATATATACTTTTGAGCATGCTGGGAACAAAATTTTGATTCAGGCTTCAGACTCTAAGTATAAGTATAAACTGGAGTCCTTAATGGAGGCTGAAAGAGGATTTGGGAAAGTCATGAGTCCCCAAAGAGGAGATTTGTATTTTCAGGGAAGTAAATGAATATCCTTGCAAAAATAGTCATTGAAGAGCCAGAAAGATCTTCCTATCTCTCTCGACTCTCAGCATACATAGGAGCGGATCTAAATAAGGATGAAAATGTGGGAAGAAGTAGAGGGATTTAGGGTTTGTTTAATGGAAAACATTGGTTGATATAAAGGATCAGTCACTTACCCAGTGGGTGGAATTGCAGACAAGTTAGCTGAAGAGGTAAAGAATTGAGTAGGCACAATTTTAGTTAATAGAGGAGCTTATAGATCTTTCTAAGCTCCCCCAAGGTTTGCATTGAGATGCTGGTGTAACAGAGTATGCCTTAGCAAATCTCTAACCCCTGGTGGCTGGTCTAGGCTGATGGTAGATTTAGTGATGAATGATAATGGGTTTCATCATATAATCCACAATATATCAACTGCCTAGAGGTTTAAGAGTCTGCATATTCAAGAGGCTAATAGGAAAACCTTGAAGTGAAAAACAAACTACAAAACAGAATAGTTCAGTCAGTGTAGAATACTCATGGTTGTTGTATGTTTATACTTAAAAATGCATGTAATGAATTGCATGGCACACAGTCAGCTGGGTTTATTTCTCTCTTGGTAAAAAGAAAGGATGGTTCTGTCATTCTCCTCCTTTAATCTTCTAGATAGGCCTTTGAACAGTTATAGCAGAGGCTACCTATCCAGTTGTCCATTGGCTATGTCCAGTTTACTTTAGTCCATCTAAAGTAAAATAATGGTGTATAATCTGTTTATCTCAAAGAGTTTGTTTTTCCTTTATTTACTGTTTGATATCCTCTGACTTCAGATTTACCATTGTTTATTGTTCTTTTCCCCCCTCTTTTTAATTCTTTAGGAGTTTTATGTTATGGCTGATCCTTCATAATGTAAGGGAAGTAAGGTAATGTGTGATACTGAAGAGGAAGGTGATGAAAGGTGAGGTTGGAGTTTTATGCAGGAACCAAATCTTGAAGGGATTTGCATGTAATGCTCAGAGTTTGCATTTTATCCTTTAAAACAAAAGGAACCATTCAAGGATTTGAGTGGGTAAGGCTTTAGGTGATACCAGTAGCTTTCTATAGAAGTAGTGGAGGTAGTGCAATATAAATATCTATTCACCTTTATTCAAGAACTCATAGTTCCTTTCTTCTTTATTTGCTTGACCAGTTTTCCTGTTTGGTTAAGGCTTCTGTGCTGGGTTAGTTCAACTTTCCCAATGATCAAGAATCAGCCACAAGTGAATGTGTAGCAAATAAGCAGTGTTGCTTCGATTATAGTAGCCAATTTATGTATCTGGTTTCAGCCCCCATGTGTCTTGAGGAAAAAAAAATTCTGGGTAGCAAAGATATAAAACAATGATAAAATATCTTTTGATTGTTATACAGATTCAAATTATTCCTACAGAATTGGTGTCAACTGTGAGAAAGATTAGGATATTTGGTTGAGATAAATTTATATATCTGGAGATGGAAAATTCAGGAAATGAAGAGGAAAGTGTTTTTGTTGGAAAATAAAATATTATTTCTGGAAGGCCTTTGTACTTCCTTGGATCCATAAAGTTTAATATTCAGTGTGGAAGAAAACACCAAAAGTACTAATAGTTCTGACTGTACTTATCCGCTGCCACCTACTAATGTTTCTTGACTCTCTTTTCAAACCAGATGGCAGCGAAGAAGCTCTCTCTGGGCCTGTTAGATGCCACTGTGTTCTGATTTAGGTTTAATTTGGGGAGGAAATGGAGTATGTCTGAAACCAGTCACTATCTATATGTACAATTCATTCAATGCTGGAAATTATTTATTGCTTACCATATTTCTTAAAATTTTTGAAAAACCATTTCTTCATCCATTCACAAATATATCTTGAAAAATGTGTTCAATAGTGGACTGGGATATTCTGGAAACTGACATAACCAGAGCCAGGAGAAAATAGACTGGAAAGAGTTCACAAGAAGTTCACAGAGATTTGGATGCTAGGTTCCTTTTGCTTTAAAAGATAAAACTCCAAGCTTTGGATTAACTTTATAATCTGCAAGCTAATAAGGATCCACTGTCTTCTTTGAGCTTTTCATCATCTTAAACTATACATATGCCTATGTGGAAGGTTTTGATTTTGTTTTCAAGGGTTGAGAAGTCAGTTGATAAGTAAACATAAGCATGTTAGCAAATACTGGATTGTATAAAGTGCTATTTTATAAAGGAAAGGCAAATTTGGTGGTATGTTACAAGTTGAAGAACAAAAGAGGCAATCAATGAGGGCATAGATAACTATTTAAAAGTATTGAATCTTTAGGGATGGGTAGATAATGGCAGGCAGAAGACAAATTACAGAACTTTCTCTTTGAGAGAAACCTGTGTTCTAGGAAGGAATGCCCATAGGGTCTCTTCAGAGAGAAAATTAATGTATCGTTTAGTTGATCACAAATATCTGAGAGCAATTCAGGAAATTTTAAACAAAGCATCCTAGACAGAGGATGAAGAATTAAGCAATTATGTTTTAAAACGGTTACCCTGAGGATTTATTCTTTTCTTCTCTTTCCTTTTTTCTTTCCCTTTGCTGTTGTTGCTAAGGCTAAGGGTCACTCAAGCTTGCTTGTGTTGCTTAAAAATTGGCCACTGTGTTTGAAGGGGTGCACAGCTGAATGTGCTTTCATATGCTGGGAAGTTGCTCTCAATTAGCTGTGGTGCTCACACTCTAGTGTTTTCCAGGGGTGGAACTCATGGCCTCATACTTACAAGGCAAGAGCTTTTAGTCACGAAGCAACTCTGAAGTCTCTATTCCTGTAGATTAGGCAGCAGGTACTGTGATCAAAAGTCTTCTTGGGACATCACCATCAGATTGTTTTAACTTCTATTTCTTAAAATTCCAGGCCATATAAGAGAACAATTTATTCTGCCCTAAGAGATTATCCTAAGGCATGATGGAAGTGCTAAGAGAATGAGTGCCCAACTTAGCCTTGATTACTAAATCCTAAGTGGCAGAATCAGAATTTATACCCAAGAAGTTTTGTTCTGATACATCTTCTGAGCTATACTGGATCCTGGATAAGATGTAAGGTAGGGTTGTAAGATGAAAAATTAAACAGAGGTTAGATTAGAAATGAAAGAATTAAGTACCCCTAAAAGATAATGAATGTGAGGTTTAAGAAAAATTAATCTTGAAGAAATGTGTCGAATAAGTCTGGATTTTTGAAAGCCTACCAGAAATCATGTTCAGGCATGAGGATTTACATCCTAAAAGACAAATCCATTGATTATCCTTGTATATTTCTGTTTTTCCACATAACATTCAAACATTTACCATAAACTTAGCTCTATGAAATATTGTGATTAAGTTACTGAATTCAAAACTTACTGACTATTGGTATGACAGAGAAAAGTTATCCTAGCACTAGAACTTAACTGTCCTAGAAAGTTTTAAGTTTTACTTTTTCCATGATGTCTTGGCCCAGCTATATTCTTTCTCTTCTTTCAACTATTGTAGCCCTACAGTTGTGATTCTCTTTGAATCGTAGTCCTGAGTAAATTCATTTTGTTGTTGTTATTTTCTGCATCTTTTCCCTCACAAGATACACGATCTGGGAGGGCTACGACTGTTCCCTTGAAATATTTTCACATATTATATATACTATAATCATGGACCCATGCATGGGCATATATACTTGTGCATATGTGAATGAAAAAATATATACTCTGGACAGCTCACAGTAATGGCATGTAGGATATATCATATACTCCACAGTACACAGAGCATTTTGCCTATTGTCACACGGTAAATAATTGAAGTATGAATAATAAAAGACAGATTTGAGGGAAAAATCAATAGGTCTTGTTGAAAATGCTGATTTGGATGGCAAAGGGATAAAACTGAATTAAAGAAAAACCTCCATGTTGCAGGTGGTTTGACTGAGAGGTTGATACCTCAGTACCTGTAACGTCCTTACTTCTGTTTGTTTCTCTTTGCTTTCTTTCCCTTACACAGTCTTGTCACACCAGTGAAAGAAAATGAAGAATTCAGAGCTCTTTTTTTGTAATATGGCAAATTTATTATATGTGTCTCTCCGATGAAATGTAAATCTTTTAAATGGCAAGTCAGACTGAGAGTTAGGTTATCTCCACACATGCCTAGAATTAATGCAGAAGTGTCTCTCTGCAATTCAGAGAGGAAAAATCATTTAAAACAGAATCACTTTGTCTGGATGAGAGAATTTTTTTCTTCAGTAATTCACTAGACAATGGGAAATGCCATCAGAAGGACCTCTGCAGAGATGTCAGAGATACTCATGGTGAAGGCAGGGCTTTTTCTCTCTCCCTTCCCTAGGAAGAGGTGGTGAAACAGCAACAGAGTCAAGAATCCATAAAAGAATCAGCTGAAAATGAAGTGATTCTGTTGAGAGAGGTGTTTCCTAGGAGGGTGTAGAGGAATACAAAAACTGACTGGAAAAAAGAGTATAGGAAATAGCACTGGTGTTTGTCAGATAGGGGTTGAATTTTTGATTCCAACACTTCCTAATGGCAGATTTCTTAATTAGAGCCATAATCTCAGAGGCAACACAGGGATAACAGCTATGCTTTATAATCTTGACAAATTTAAAAGCGACAATGCCAATTAAATGTTCATCACAGTGCCCGAAACTTGGGCATGAGAAGTTTGGCAGTACTATAGAGAAAAGTAAGTTTCGGTATCACCCCTGAGAAGGTCCAGTGATGGGGGTGGTCTGGGTAGGGGTGGGGAGTGTTTTGGGGGAGAAGTGTTGGGGGAGGGGCATGAAGAGAAAGAGCATGGGTTAAAGTGAAGCTATTTTGGCATCAGCTTATAAAAGTAGTTTGCAAAGGCAAAAGATGACTGTTTAGAGACAAAGGAAGGAAGTACTAATATTTCATCTTGATGTATCACGTATATCACATTCCTCCCGTTGTTCATCGATTTGCTCGAGCCGGCCCAGTAACGTCTCCGTCATGAGACTTGTTGTTACTGTGTTTGGCATATTGAATACATCACGGGTAGCTTGCCATCTGCCGTGTGGGCAAGATACTCTCAGTAGCTTGCTGGGCTCTCCGAGAGGGGCGGAGGAATCGAACTCGGGTTGACCATGTTGGCTGCGTGCAAGGCAAATGCCCTACCCGCTGTGCTATCGCTCCAGCCCTTCATCTTGATATCCCCCAAATAATGCCTCCCCGTAAAAGCATTGCAAAAATACTTAGGGCTTATTTTACTTTTGATTCTAAAATCATACAGGTGACATAACGTCAATGTTAGTTGAAGTGTCTAACTTGAGTATTTTCTAGGATATATCCTAGAATATTTACCAAGGCCACTATCATTTGTGGAAAGATAAAAATCTTAGGTTTCTGTGATCATTCTTCTCAGAAGAAATCAGGGATAGAAAATTATTTAAAGGCATATAGATTAAGCCAGTACACAAAGGCATCTATGTCTATTACATATATCCATATACTTCTACTTATAAGCCCCCGAATAAAAAACATACGTGTTTAAAGATCTGAGATGTTCTGCAGTGTGAGAGCATCAAAACAGCTCATTCAATTTTAAGATTACTTTTAAAATGGCATTAGATCTGAGGTTGTGGTTTAATGGCAAAGTACAAACCTGGTGTGCCTAAGACCTGGGTTTAAGCCCAGGCAGTGAAAAAAATAAGCAGAAAAAACAAAAATGCAGCTTATTTTATCAGTGATTGTTCTGAAAACTTTACTAGGATTATTTACTTTATATTTAATAGTAATTATATTAGGAAGGATCTATAAAATGTTTTATGATATGCAATAAGGAAACAGGCTCAGAAAATAGCTTGACTGTCCATGATCACAGGAATAAATAAAATGCTGGGGCTGGAATTAAGCTCAGATGGTCTGACTGCAGAGCCTGTGACTCTCACAGTCCCCTATGCCATCTCACAGTTAAGTTTGAGTGTTTATGTAATAGACAGGACTGTAACAACAAACATGGCTTCTCTTTTGGTAGAGTTTATTTTCTCACTGTCAGATGCTTCTCAGAGAATGTGCATTTTGGGAATTCTAGGAATGAATCTACAGAAGAATGAGTCCCTCCAGTACCCTTTGGAAGCATTTTTCAGCCTCGACACTTCTGGTATTCGATTAGATACCTTTGGGCTGTGGAGATATGACCTATGCATTGTTGGATGGTTATCAGCAGCATCCTTGGACTCTGCCCACTAGAGGACAGTAGAATCTTTACTTGTGAGAGCCCAAAATATCTCCAGGTATGAGTTTCCAAGGAAAGTGCAGGTGCGTGTGGGACTCTGGCATTCAGTGGCCAAGAGCTGTTCCTCTGGCCGGTCCACGGCAAAGGATGGACGAAGGACTGAGGAAAGAGAAACAGGGTCCCAGGATGGTTGGTAGACAGTTTATTTCTCTCTCCTCCCCAACGTAGTCCAATCTCTCCCTTTACTGCACAATCATAGTGGTAGTTTTGGTCATAGTCCCAGTCATCATAATTTCATCATTCTAGTACCATCATAGTCCTTGATTAGTTCTTATCTTCTTCCTATTCTCCTCTTTCCCCTTATAGCATAGTTATATAGAAATCATGAAGGGTGGTGGTACACATAGGTGGGGATTGAACATTGTCATAACCACAAACAGAGGTAAAACCACTCCTTCAGGAGAACTTCTAGAGATTAACTCAAGGACAAAATCTCATCTGAGTGCTCAGCACTTTAGATTTCCAGGAGATCCACTCAAGGTCGGGATGCCATCTAGGGTGTATTGCTTTATCCTTTCCTCAGCTAGTAATCCATTTAAACAATCACAGTGATTTTACTTCTTATAATATTTCTAGTCATTTTGTATGAACATAGTTTGAGATATATTAAGCTTAAAGATTGGCTCTTCCTGGGGACATCTCGCTATATATTCCACACCACAGTCCTCGGGGCCAGGTTAATCTTTCTTAACCCCAACAGGGTTATTCAGTTACTTCTTTTTGGGTCATGACAGAATTTGTTACATGTCCATGCTCTTAACTTATTATACTTATGGTGCTTAGCTTTTTCCCTTTCGATGTTATGGTAGTTTACAGTTTGTCCTGGGTCCATCCTGGGTCCTTCACTGGGACCCTCCTTTGAGGGGTATTAGGAAGTAAGAGAAACAGGCTTAAGTAAATATGATGAATGCCCAGGAGTAAATATTATTTGAAGTCAATTAACTCCCATGTTACAAAAGTATAGCATCAACTGTCTTCCTGTGTATATACAAAAAGGACATTGTTAAATAAACCATGCGAGTGACATAAAGGAAAGAGTAAAGCAATATAGCATTATTAGTACTTGAAGGAATTGGGTGTGCCTCAGGGCCACTGTTGTGGGAGTAACTCAATAAACCTAAGGTCCTTGTAGAAGAAGGATCAAGGACAACTCAATGTTATCCTACATCCAGGCTTTACCAAATGTGCCGTGACAAAAATCACTCCTGACTGTACCTCTGTTCTAGAAGAGTGATTTGGTGGGCTGATTAGACTGTATGAAAGGCATGGAATTGATTCCATCTGAAAGTAAGCAGCCTGGTGTGTACCCGAATAATGACAGAGGGCTTATCAAAACTCATTTAACTCACTGGTATTTGCTCACTTTGCATAAATGTGTATATGAGTGCCAATGGAAGAAATCTAGAATATATCATTAGAGACTTTGAGGTTCTAGATAGGAAAGGAGTATTAAGAAACAAAGATTTTCATAATTTAAGGAAATAGCTCATCATATAGAAAGAAAATCTGAGAAGGAACAGTTTGTACTGTGTTCTGTGGTTAAACACTGACTGGTTTAGAGGTTCAGTCTTGCTGTAGAATTGGAGAATGTCCAACATACTGTGCAATTGGTGTTTGTTTATTTTCCTATTCTAGACCCATGAGGCTTGGTAGAGGTCTTGTGGTGGTTCTTACTATATGTGCCTATCAGAACAACATAGTAGCTATTTCTGTCATTCATATTTATGGACTATTCCCCAGTCATTTTGAACCTGAGCCTTCATATTGGGGCTCCTCTGCTTTGAGAATGCATTAAAATGCTCTGATGTACATGCCTGGATTTGAAGGATAGCTAAAGCTTTTCTTCCTATGATTCACTATCTGAGATGATCTTTAGTGATTCTGTTACACATTCAGAATTTTAAAATATTCCCATTGGTCATAACTTTCTCACATGCTATACCTAAGTGCAAAGGATGTTGGGAAATAGTCATTCCAAAAGGCTACATGGTGAACTAAAGATAAGAGATTCTAAAATGAAAGAACAAGGATTGGATATTTGTATACAGCAGTTCTCTGTCACAGATTATTATCATTAAAATGCAATAACAACATCAGACATTTATTGAACACTTAACACGTGCCAGGAGCTATGAGAACAAGCTTCATGATATTGCTCCTATCATCATCCTTATTTTATAGATGAGGAAATGAAATTGTGAAGGCTTAACAACTTGATCATTTTCACATACATGCATAGAAAATAGAGTGCAAATACCGTTTGGGTTCCTTTTAGTTACATAAGACAATTTAATTATACTACTTTAATTGCTCACGAGCCTATTGATGACACAGTGCATAGGGTTTTTAGATTTGTGCATAAAACATATTTAGTTCTTACTGGTAAGGGGAGTATAATGTCAGTAGTCTTTTAGAGTTCAGAATTTTTGAAAATTTTACTACTGTAGGGGCTGGGTGATAGTACTGTCATTTAGGGTGCATGTTTTTCAAACACCAGACTTGGGTTTTATTCCCTCGCCTCTTGGTTCTCTGAGCATCACTAGATACAGCTCTGGAGGATACTGAATTGCACTGGGTATGGCCTGGAACTCACGTCTCCCCTAGGGTGCCAGGGGTAATTTTGAAACTGCAGAGCCTGAGAAGCATGTGTCACTGGGCTTTTGCATGGAACTTCCTGTTGGGGTTGGACAAGAAAGTCTGTGGTGTCTTGGGAGATACTTTGAGCAACTTTGGAAGACCCCAGCCCAGCAAAATAATAGAATAAAATTGTGAGACTATATATTTTAAATGGGATACCTATTTTCTCCTTTCAGTTCAGACAGAGAAAGGAGATAGAACCATAATGTGGGGTGGATGCAGAGTAAGCCTGACTTTTTAAAGCATATTTGGCCACCTTTACAGTGTGCCTTCAAATTCCAGGGGGTCATACATAAAGATTGGGTAGTTATTGGAGTCTCTTGATTCTGCCACAGTATGATTCATAGAAAAATCTGGTTTGGGTTTCTATAAATGGATAGGTCTTTCTTCATGATAGCTAGTTCATGAATCAAATAGAAAAACACCTAGTTAAGCTGATTTATCATCTTAAATGACACGAGTGGAAGCATCTCAGAATCTGTCTTACAAGTCTCTAAGTCTAAGAACCTTGTTAACTGTGAGCGCCTTAGAGCGTAGGTCCATCTGTGAGATAGTTACCTCATTCAGGGTCTTTCCTTAGACTTCTTTTGACTCAGTAGCGCTGAACCACAATTACACATATAATACAAAAAAAACCCAAGGGATATTTTTAATTGTTAATACAGGATATATATATATATGTATATATATATATATATATATATATATATATATATATCACTGTCACTGTCCTCCCATTGTTTATTGATTTTCTCGAGCGGGCCCAGTAACATCTCCATTGTGAGACTTGATTGTTATTGTGTTTGGCATATCGAATATGTCACGGGTAGCTTGCCAGGCTTTGCCGTGCGGGTGAGATACTCTTGGTAGCTTGCCGGGCTCTCCGAGAGGGGCAGAGGAATCGAACTCGGGTTGGCCATGTTGGCTGCGTGTAAGGCAAACGCCCTACCCACTGTGCTATTGCTCCAGCCCCATACACACACACACACACACACACACACACACACACACCAGGGTATATACAGTGCTATATATATATATATATACAGTGCTATATATATATACATATATATATATAGCACTGTAGCACTGTCCTCCTGTTGTTCATAGATTTGCTCGAGGGGGCACCAGTAGCGTCTCCATTGTGAGACTTGTTACTGATTTTGGGATATCGGACATGCCATGCAGAGCTTGCCAGGCTCTGCTGTGTGGGTGGGATACTCTCAGTAGCTTGCCTGGCTCTCTGAGAGGGACTGAGGAATTGAACCCAGGTTGGCTGCATGCAAGGCAAACACCTACCTGCTGTGCTATCGCTCCAGTCCATAATTATATAATTTTTTTAAGTCCATGACTGATTTTCTAAACAGTAAGTAATTTATGCACTTTAGTTACTTTAGGGAGATTTGTTCTGTAAAACATTGTATAGGGTTGAAGGAAGTTTTGGGTCAGGGATAAGGCTTGTGAAAAAGAACATATCTTATAGGCATGGGACCTTGTTTTGATCCTTGACATCCAATAATAAGAGGAACAATCACTTGATCACTTCACTTGATCCCCCGTTATTCATCGATTTACTCAAGCAGGTGCCAGTAATGTCTCTATTCACCCCTGTTGCGTGCTAGTGTAGCCCAATGGCATCTGCTCATTCTAGGAACATGCAGAGCCTCAAACCGATCATTCATGGTCTTGACGAAGAAGTCTGACCATCTTGTAGGTGGGCGTCCACGCGATCTGTTATAAATGTTTACATAATTGCATAAATAGTTTGATATTTATTTTCTAAATACTAGTCTATCCCCCCCCCCAAAAAAAAAAGAGACTAAGATAAAACAATAAAACCTGCTAATTCTGGGAGATATACTACAAATGTTATACTACCTAATACTCTTTTCCTTATTATTTTTTTGGGGGTCATACCCAGTGATGCATAGGGGTTACTCCTGGCTCTTCACTCAGGAATTACTCCTGGCGGTGCCGGGGGATGATATGGGATGCTGGGAAGTGAATCTGAGTTGGCCGCATGCAAGGCAAAAGCCCTACCCGCTGTGCTATCACTCTAGCTCATCTTTTTCTAATATTTTTTATTAAAAAGTTTCCAGCTGTTGACAATAACACTGAAGCAACTATGACAGTATTTTAAAGGTGATGTGTAGCATGTTCACTATAAAATAATATAAATGTTATATCACAGATATCACAAATTAGGCTAATAGTTTTCAACAATTATTGTTTTTTAAAGAAAAGGATTACTAAATCCTATGGAAAAGCTCCAGGCTCAGCTATTACAGATAATTACTGAAGAGATATTGGAACATAATTGATAGTCATTGTTTGGATCTTGAAAATTAAATCATAGAAGTATAAATTACTATTGATGACAAGCCAAAGAATTAATCAACAAACGGTGGCTGTGAATCAAGGAGAATTTGGTCACATGGGTTATACATCTCTTCACTAGCAGTCACATTGATTTTAGTAGGGTACTTCTTAACTAGATAAAAAGCTATATCTGGATATGTCTACAACTAAAGAAGAGGAATTTCTCTAAAAACATCCTTTGAATCTAGGTATAGCATGTGAGAAAGTCTAGTTTAATGTATAGAAACTGGCATATTAAAAAAAAAGAACAACCAGAATAAAAAGATATTTTTTGTTGTTGAAAATTCAGTATTTGTACAAACAAGAACGTGCAAGTATACTGGCACAAAGAAAACATTTTCTCTAGTAGTTTCACTGACTCGACCTACAGCTCTTTTCTTTTCCTCACATATGGCTTTATTTTATTTTTAAAATTAAAAAAAATTTTAGGTCCTTTTGGCTGTGGTCATGGTTCACTCTTAATTCTATGCTTAGGGATCACTTCTGATGGAGCTCAGGGGACTTTATGGAGTGCTGGGTATAGAAACCAGACCAGCTGTTCACAAGGCAAGTGAGTCATCTACTGTATGTACTCCAGCCGCCGCATTATTATCCTCTCTGCACTCAGAATTGTGCTTCCTAGTCTTCCTTCTTGACTTTTACCCTTTCCCCGCCTTGTCTTTGTTTTTAAGCCATTCAGATGTCAATTGTGCATGTAACTTCATCTTGTTACTACTAATAGGTCCAAGTAGTCAGAGATTTATAGTCCTCAGTAACTAGGTTCTGGGATGTTTGGATGGTTCTGTCATTCTTCTTTTCACTTATTTTAAAACTGAGAGCTTGTTCTTCTAGTGGATATTTACCCCCCCCCCCCACACACCAAAAAATGAATAGATTAGTTTAAATATATTTTTCAAGTAGTATTTATATACAAATCCATATCTATAGTATTCACAAAGTCATGCTAAATGGCATTCTGTATTAATTCCCCTATCAGTTTTTGATTCAAAGTAAGAAAGCTCTATGGATTAAATGTAGTATCTGTAAATCAGAGGCTAATATGCTTTACAAAGATATGAATGATAGTAACAGTATTGATATGTAAAGCATATTAATATAAATCAAACTTTGGCCCTAATTTTTTATTTACCTTAAATTTATAATATACAACTTGGAAACAGTATTAGAGACACGTCTGTATATATTTCAAGTGCTGTAATCAAGAAGATCAGCGTTCTTCTGTGTACATGTCATAATTTCATTAATTTGATCTTAGTACCCACTCCATATATAATTTGAGCACTATCCAGACACTGGTACTGGATAAATGGGATGAAACTCCACACAGTTTATATTTTCTCTTAGTGGGAAGAAATTGACAATAAAGGTGTGTTGGTAATAAGTACATAAGTAGAAAACAGCAGGGAAGTACAGTGATGCCATTTAGAACAGTGATTTGGAAAGATTTTTCTGAAATGAATGTTTAGGCAAAAGTTCAGTTGATCTGGAATGAGTTTTGGGATACAGGTATCCATCCACTTAGTTTTGAAGTTTGCCTTGCACAACTTAACTTTTTCAAAAAGATCTATGGTGATACTGGTTCTTCCTTGATCACTTGATCACTTGACTTCTCGTTAATCCTCGATTTGCTCGAGCGGGCGCCAGTAACATCTCCATTTGTCCCTGTCGTGTGCTAGTGTCGCCCAATGGCGTCTGTTCGCTCTAGGAACACGAAGAGCCTCAAACCGATCGTTCATGATCTTGTTGAAGAAGTCTGACCATCTGGTAGGTGGGCGGCCACACGGTCTTTTGACATCCCGTGGAATCCAGTCGGTAACAGCTCTAGTCCAGTGGTTGTCCTTAAATCTCATTAAGTGACCAGCCCATCTGATTTTTGATGTCTTGGCAAACGAGATAGCATCCCTGATTCTTGATCGTCCATGGAGGTCGGAACTCTGGATTCTTTCTCTCATTTGAGTGAAACGTGATATTCCAAGCATAGCTCTTTCAATTCCTCTTTAGGAGACCCGAATAGCGTTCTCATCCTGTTTGCATAGGGCCCAGGTCTCTGAGGCATATGTTAATGCAGGAAGAACAGTGGAATCAAAGAGATGTGCCTGGAGCCGACGGTTCTTCGTCCTCTTAGCTATTTCTTTGACGCCCTTGAAGGCGTTCCAAGCCGCTCTCTTTCTCCTGCGCAGCTTGGGTGCCAGGTCATTTCTCATGTTGACTTCTCGACCTAGGTACATATAGCTGTTGCATTCAGAGATGGTCATTCCTTTGAGAGCAAATGGGGCGTCAGGAACGAGACTATTTCTCATAAACATTGTCTTTGTAAGATTCAGCTGTAGTTCGACCTTTCCACACTCATGGTCGAAATCGGCCAGCATTTGTGCCGCTTGGCTGATGTTTGGTGTTATTAAAACAATGTCATCAGCAAAGCGGAAGTGGTGTAGTTGCCGACCATCTATCTTCACTCCCATTCCTTCCCATTCCAGTCGTCGCATGATGTTCTCAAGGGTGGCACTGAAGAGTTTTGGTGAAATGGTATCACCCTGCCGAACCCCTCTCTTGACATCAATGATTACTTCTTTGTAGAATGGTGAGATCCTGGTAGTGAATCTGTAATACAGCTCACGGAGAATCTTGATGTATTGAGCTTGAATGCCCTGATTGGCTAGGGCTTCAATGACTGCTTCCATCTCAACAGAATCAAAGGCCTTCTTTAAATCAATGAACGTTAGACAGAGCGGCATCTTGAACTACCGAGAAACCTCAATGAGCTTGGTTATCATGTGGATATGGTCGATGGTGCTGAATCCTTTTCGGAACCCGGCTTGCTCGCATGGTTGTCCTTCATCTAGTGTTCTGCCAATCCTATTTAGGATGACTCGAGTGAACAACTTGTAGACAATAGGCAGATTGGGCGATAGTTGCCAATGTCATGGATGTCTCCCTTCTTGTACAGTAGTACGGTCCTGCTGGTTTTCCATTGGGACAGAACCTTGCATTCAGACAGGTAGCGTGTGAAGAGCCGAGCCAGTATATTGATGAATACTGACGGCAGGTTCTTCAGGTGTTCAGGTCTGACCTTGTCTGGGCTGGGTGCTGTTCCTTTCTTTACTGACAAAATGGCGTGTCGGATTTCGGTATCCATCCACTTAGTTTTGAAGTTTGCCTTGCATAACTTAACTTTTTCAAAAAGATCTATAGTGATACTGGTTTTTCCTAAATAAAAGAAATCAAAGAGGATTTAATATTTAAAACAAAATTCAAAAGTGCAAAATTGAATTCTTGGATTGCTTTACAGCATCCATTAGTGAGTTCGTGTGCACTCATGGCCACCAGAGTGTAATCACCAAGTTCCTTCCCGGAACTACACTACCTTCTAAGTATTTATGGCTTCATTGCTGTGTTTCCATTATGTTAGTGTTATTTGGGGTTTAATGTGTTATTTGGTATAATTTTGTAGGTTGTTTTTTTGAGGTTTGGGAACATTCATGCTTTCGATGTTAATTAATGTAATTGATTTTTTTTTTTACATAATTGCGGCTGTTATGTCAAAGTTTTTATAGGATAGCAGATAACAAGAGGAAACCGCTAGCTTAGGAAGGAGGATTTCAGGCAGAGGGAGCAGACAGTACAAAGACAATGAGGTAAAAACTGGGAATCCAGTCAGCCACAAGAGAAAGCAGTGGTGGTTGACGAGATCAGACGTGTGTGTGTGTGTGTGTGTGTGTGTGTGTGTGTGTGTGTGTGTGTGCAGGCATGCGTCTCTGTGTAAGTTGTAATATGCAATTATAGGCACTTGTTCTTTCTTTCTGCCTTTGGAAGGTTGAAGCAGGGGAATTACATATCATAATTATTTTGTGAAAGGATCCCTCTGACTACCAGTGTTGGAATACACAAAACTAGGGTGAAGAGGGAGACAGAGAGACTTCTAAGTGGTGATAACAAAGTGAAGATGGTGGAGTGGATTAATGTAGTGGGATCCCAGCTACATTTTATTTTATTTTTGCTTTCTGGGTCACACCCGGCGATGCACAGGGGTTACTCCTGGCTCTGCACTCAGGAATTACTCCTGGTGGTGCTCGGGGGACCATATGGGATGCTGAGAATTGAACCCGGGTTGGCTGCATGCAAGACAAATGCCTTACCTGCTGTGCTATCACTCCAGCCCCATCTCAGCTACATTTTAAAGGTAAAACTGTAGGAACTCATGATGTTTTTTTGTGAGAAAATGAAAGAATTTGAAGAACACTATTTTATGCTGAGAAGAGACCTGGAATTTTTTTAATTAAATTGATATTGAGATCATGTGTTTTATCACGAGCATCCTGTTGTTCGTCGATTTCCTCGAGCAGGCACCAGTAACGTCTCCTTCTTCCTAGCCCTGAGATTTTAAAAGAGCCATTTCAATGCTCTTTCAGGATTAGGAGAATGAGACCCATCATTATTACTGGTATTTGGCATATTGTATATGACACGGGAAGTTTGCCAGACTCTGCCATGTGGGCAGGATACTTTTGGTAGCCTGCCAGATTCTCCAAAGGAAAAATAAGATAATAAGATGTCGGGAGCTTCCAGAAGTTGGGTTTTATAGTCTCTGTGTCTTGGCCGTTGATGGGACCAACCTGGCACTGGCGGCAGCTTGTGGGTGTGACACCTACCTACTGGAAGATGGGGAGTCTGGTTGGAGAAGGCCCAGTCCCAGTTCCAGGTAGTCTTGGAGACCTCAGCCCCAGGACCCACATGCCTGTGTTCCTCTGCCAGTTCTTTCATGCATGAGGCCCGTCCGGATGTGTGGATAGTGGTCCCAGCTTGGCCGTGGCTGCCTCCTCAGCTGCTGGGGCTCTGCTCGGGGCGGGGGGGTGGGGGCGGGAGAGAAACTCAACCCTCTCCCCTCCAAGGGGCCCTGGTGAGGACAGCCAGGTGCGCGGGGGCAGGAGACTCCTGTGTTTTATAATGGTGTTAATTTATAAACTTGTGGTGTACTAAGATTCTATACTGCACCGCCACCTCCAAAGTGTACCAGTTTCCCCACCCTGGCCATTATTTTTTTCACAATTTTCTCCCTTTCTCATTAATCTACTGAACTCCTATGATGTGAATATTGTTTCTCTTAATTCTGTTTCACAAATACCTTTCATGTTTTCATTGTTTCATTTTCTCTTCTCCTGTCTCCTTTTTTCTTTGTTAAAAAATGATTCTGTTTATTCTGTCTTTGAGTTTACTAGTTTTCAGCTTCTACCATTCTGCTTCCCAGTTCTTGCTATTTTTTCCCCTTTTATCTAACATCTGTACACTTTAGCTCATGAATTTTTGTTCTGAATTTTTCACTCTTTTATATTTTTTTTCTTTACTGATGACCTCATTCACTGATTTGTTTTCATTTCATTGAAATGACAGGATCATTGCTTGGGAGTCTCTTTCAGGAATTTAGAAAGTTCCCATGTATTTGAAGATCTTCTAGGTCTTTTGTCCCCATCCACTAATGAGAGTGAGTTTTTTCATTTCTTAATTATGCCTGGTGCTAAGGACGGAAATCCATATATGAGATAGCCTGAGCTAAAAAGGACTCAGATTTCATACTTGGGTCAGTGCCTAAAACTATAAGACAGTGGGGGCTGGTTTCCCACTGGAGATATGTGGTCATACTAGCCGAGTCACAATTACAATGCCAAGTCTAGTAGGCCTCAGCTCTGGGTCGCTGGTTTCAGGCAGCAGATCTGGCTGACTCAAATAGTGATGTGGGATTATGTTCATCTGTTCCTTGAATAGCTAGGTTTTAGATCACAAATACCCGCAGTTTCTTCGCACTTATTACTGGTTGGGTACACTGTATCACTAAAACCTTCTAGTCTGCTTGTGTTTACGTAGATCTGTATATTAATGGGTAACATATGTGGTGACTCCACCTTAATAGATATCTGGTACTTCCATCATCACACTAACTTCTGGATTTGAATAAGCACTTTGATAGCTGAAAATGCTTTGAAAAGCATGGCCTGTTTGCTAGCAGCCTACTGGTGAGGGCTAAAGAAGTGCTTTAATCATGAGTTTTCTCTGCTCTAGGCCTGTGTTGGATGGGATTCACTTTAGGAATCGGAAGTACCAGCCAGATCAGCAGTAGAACAGAGACAATGCACTGAACTGGTCCTGAGTCAAGATTCTGGTTCTTAGTGATTTTCTTCCCAGTTCAATGGCTGTGAAAGCAGACCCTGGTATTTGGGAGATTTGAGTCCATGCTGTGCCCAAGCCCTGTTTCTGCAGCTGAAATCTGTTCCTGCCTTATTGGGATCCATGTGGCTTTGCTTCTCCATGCTCTCCCGTTTCATTCCTCCACTGCCAGTGCCCCATTCCTCTTCACTCCTTTGTCCTGTGTATTCAATACCTCAGCTACTTGCAGTTCCACAGTGGAATTCCTCTCCTGGAAGGGCGGCGATGTTGCATAAATTCAGTGACATTTTCTGCTAAAACTCTGGCAGGGTTCTCCTTCATTTTCAAATTGTTGCAGATCCTTGTTTCACAGCTGAGATTGTCCCACAGTTGTGGTTCCATTCTCCAGTAAAGTTCTCAGTGGAAAACAGGATTCTGTATTTCTGGTTGTTGTTTTTTTTGGGTGGAATTTATTTCCAGATGCATCTTCAAATTTCTCCCTACCCTATTTCACTCCCCTAATCTTCTGCACTACTTTTAAATTTTGTGACATACAGATAATAGCTGAGATAGTGACAGTTGTCAGATAGTTTTAAGTTTCCTAAACTTAACATGGAAATCTTTTCATTCTCTAAACGGGTAATACAGATTAAACTTACCCAACAAGATAACTAAATGAGCTTTAGGGAATGAGTTTTGTAGTTCGTACATTTTATGTGCATCTATGAAATTGTTGATTTTATTAAAAATCAAATGTTCAGGGGCTAGAGAGAGAGTCCAGAAGATTGGGGATTTGCCATGCATGTAACTGACCTGGGTTCGATCTCAACACCCTGTATGGTCTCCTGCAGCAGCCAGGAGTAAGCCCTGAACACTTCCAGGTGTGGCCTTAAGATAAAAACAATAAAAAATCAAATGTTCATATTCAAGATGCCTTTTTTCTGTCATGTCTATTTCTTTCACATCATATGGTGCAGAATTGTTTGAGTTCAACCAAAAATTCACTGAAGGCTTCAACAGAATGAAGACTTATCACATCTTTTTGTTTCTTGAAGATCCTTCTCTGTTCATGTCATTATGAAGGGAGGGCTAGGAGAAAATATAAGTAAGCTCTCAGCTGGACATCTCTGACTCCTGCATTTCTTGATAGGTAAAGCACATTTATTCTCCTGTTCTGTACTATTGCTACTCTATACACACATCAGTGAACGTGAGGACAAATTGCCTATGATCTATCATTTGACACTGACTTCCTCAGACAACTGCTACCTGAGAGAGATCATCTAATGGACATTTTGACAATCTACTTGTTTAGATGTATATGGCATTATAAGAGAGGTTTTAAAACTTGACAAATCTTGGGACTGTTTCTGGTCCTACTGTGTATTAGCTGTGTTAAACATTTAAAATAACTACTTTCACTTCTTTTAATGAGCTCTTAATGTGTATGTTGGATGAAATGAGATTTTATAGATCCATAATACCTGACAGGTGATAGATGATTTTTCTCCAGTCTTTTCTTATTCTGGCAATGTATTGTATTGTCAGGAAGTAGCCAGTCCAGTTCAGGCTGTATCATCAACTGCAGAAATGCTTTCATTGAGTACTAATTTATGTGGGGACCCATTTCCCTTCTCCAGGGCTTAGACTTGCTAAGCATCAGCACAGCCATTTTGGGTAAATGTAAGCATTCTTTAAAAAATCAGCAGTTTTTGCCAGTAGCCAACAGCTGAACCCAGTAATACCCTGCCAGTGACCAAAAATTGAACCTGGTAACATCCATTTGCTGGACCTGGGTCAAAAAGCAGAACTACCCCTACACGAGCCAGTAGAGATAGCTACTGAACCAATCAAGGAAAAGGTCTCCAGGGTGTGGTAAGGATGGTCATGAAAGTTCCTTGCAGTTTTTGAGTTTAAAAGGACCCTGGAAAGAAGAGGAGCGGTCCCTCTCCTACTGGAGGGGATGGCCCTGACTGGTCAGCTTCTCAGTTTTCTGACCTCAAAGCTTGCTTGACTTGAGCCAAATGAAATTTCATACTTCAAAGTTCATTGCTTTATGTGATCTTTTGGATATTGACCCTAACAATTTACAGTTAGGCACTCATTTTAAAAATAGAGGATGATACAGAAACTATTCAATTAAATATTGTTTCTCTATATAATTTAAAGCTGTTATGGTGCTAAAATCTCATCTTAAAGATTATGTGATACTTCCTTATTGAATTCGATTCTCTTGAAGAAATTTCTCAAATTCAATGTTACTTTCTCAAGTGGAAAGAAATACATCTCATTCGAGTCTTGTTGCATAATTTATCTTTTACCTTTATTTAACATTCTAGTCTACTTTCTGTTTAATTCACTTCCTTAAAAAAATTAGAATCCCTGTCAGACTGAGTTAATTTTTTAATCAATTTTATGGAGGTATAATTTATGTAGGAGAAATGGCACCTTTCTAAAATGTAGAATTTACTGGGTTTTGATAGATGTGAAGCTTCTGCTTCAATGGAGATGCAAATTGTTTCCTTGGCCACCAAAAGTTTTCGAATCCCCTCCCTCCACCCCAAGCCTGAGGCCACTACAAGATTGTTGTAATTTAACTGATCCAGCAAAGGCTTTTTTTTTTTTTTTTGAAGCAGCCAACACAGAACTCTGGTTTAGCAGCCTGGAGAAGGTGAAGCAACAAACTCCCAGACTTTTAAGACTTCACGGGATGACAAAAGTCTAGTGGAGGTAGTCAGCCACAAGTTAAAAGAGGAATTTGAAGAATAAGAAATGATAACATGCTTTTGTACTGAACAGAAAAAATTAGCCAAGGAGGATATTTTTAATGGGGAGGAAGGGGTCTCCTAATCACTACTCAGGAGTTCCTGGGTTCCTGGGGGCCATTCTCAGCCAAATGAGCCTGAAAATGCCATGACACATCTGGGGGCCTCAAGGGCAGCACTCAGGGGTGCTTGAAGGGGATTTTGTGGTACCAGGATGAAACCACTGCATGCAGACACTTTAATAGCTGTGCTCCTGGAGAGGGATATTTTAGAGCTGCTGAAGAGATGGGAAATTAGTGATAAAGGAGTTCCCAAAGGACATGAAAAGGTCTGGGTGAACAACAAAATGGGGGGGAAAAGTGGAAACAGGAAAAAACAGCCTTTTCTCAAAAAATAGAAGTAAGGTGTTCAAGAACATATCAAATAAAGGTATAGGTATAGGGCTTAGAAACAAAGTTAAGTCTGATGGTTGTTACTGTTGACATCGTTCTTAAATTTTTTTTGTCAATTGACAAAAAATAAGCTCATGCATTGAGAGATAGGAAAAACAACTATGAGAAGCTGCTGAGGAAAATAAAGAGATTGGAGGGGGGCAAGGGGTGAGGGGAGCCTTTGTACTGTCTGTGGAGGGTGATAGAGTATCTCTTAATGCATCAGTGATACAAGAGGTCAAGGCTTCATGGTGGCATCAACTTTAGGTTTTGTTTTCCTCATCTGTTCTTTGACTGAGATGTAGCAACAAAAGATGAGGGCTTTTTTTTTTAAGTTGGGAAAAGTTGCAAAGAAGATGCTGAGGAAGGACAGAAGTATCAGGAAATTGAACACACTCAGAAGGGAACACCAAATAAAGGGTGTTGGGAGGATCCTCCCAGGATGGGAGAAGCATGCTGAAAGTAGACTATAGACCAAACATGATTGTCACCCATTGCCTCTTTTGCAAACCACAACACCCAATAAGAGAGAGAGGACAAAAGGGAATGCCCTGCCACAGAGGCAGGATGGGATGGGGGGCATGGGGGGGTGGGAGGGATACTGGGATCCATGGTGGTGGGAAATGGGTACTGGTGGAGGGATGGGTATTTCATCATTGTATAATTGAAACCCAAGCACAAAAAATTGTAAGTCTACAACTGTACCTCATGATGTCTCACTAATAAAAAAAAAAGAATGACAGATTACATAAGATTATGCACCACAGGAGTTTTTACTTGATTGATTCAGTGCTGTGGATAAAAAAACAAGGTCTTATACATACAAGGCAGATACTAAATTCCATCCCCAACCCCATAAAATATAATTTTTATTTATTTTCATTATTTTTGCAGTGTCAGGGATCAAACCCAATGTGTCATTCGTGTAAGGCAGATGGTCTATCACGGAGACACAGACACATACCTCTGGTCCTACACCATGGGGTTAAACTGGGTTAGAAAACTGGCCAGTCAGAAATCCGGATGGTCAGACACATTTTTAATTTCCTGTCAGATCTGAAGTTCTGTTCCAAAATAAAAAGTAAACTTTAATCGTTTAATTTATTATGTTCATGTAACTCAATTTGCATCACAATAAGATTGAGTAGAGCATGTTTGGTGGCATGGAGTGGACCTTATGTCCTGTGTAAGAAAAACTGGAGTCATTGTGATACAATGTTTTATGGTGGTAGATGGTGAAATCTGGAGCCTTATTGTCTGTGCTCAAATTCTGGTTCTTTGCTTTCGAGCTTTGTCACCTTGGACAAGTTACTTAATCCTTTTGTATCTAAGTTCCCTCATTTGTTAAAGGGGGAACTTAAATTGTACTTAGTCCTTAGTATTCATGATATCAAGTGCTTTAATATTTGCACTTCTGTAAACTTAGCTATTATTATTAGGAGTTAATTTTGCATATCTCATGCCTTCAAACTATGGCCATGAGACAATGATTTTATCCTGGCTGTTTGCTTTTTACTTCTCCAGTTTCTAAAACTGATTTATTAATATGTGTCATATATGCTTTAGTAAAATTGAAGGAGATAAAATAAATGAGAGTGCTCTGTGACTGAACTACTATAGAAAATAAAGTATCTTCTTATTCCCACATAACATATGACATTAATTGTGTGGCCAGTTATATAGGACTTCTATAAGGTAATACATGTTAAATGTTTCAAAAATGTGAAATGTTTGTGTAAAACTAAGTAGCACTGGAAATATTTTGTGGTGTTTTATTACAATAATTTAAGTTATATACTGATATGATGATATTTTTAGCTTATAGATCAGAAGAAACAATTAGTAAGATGGTGCCACTTAATTTCCTAATGAAAATGAAGTTTTACTTCCCTCCTAAATCTCATTTCCTTTCTTTGCTTGAGCATGTGGAGTTGAAATTTGACAGTACATAATCAATACCAATTTCAGTTGATTCTGACCTCTAATGGTATTGAGTCTAAGAATTTATTCATGTAAAGAATGTTGCAAGTTCTTTTAAAGATTTGTGACAACTCTGCATTTTAGCTTTATGGAGAATTATTGAAGGATAACGTCATAGCCTTTCACTAATTGTCCCTCTACTTTTGGTTCCTTTTATTCCCAGTTATTTGAATTAAAACATGTAAACAGTGTTATTCATCCTTTTAAAGTGTTTAATTCTACAGAGTTTTATAAATGCATCAAGACTTCCTAATCATCAGCTCTGTCAGTATATAGAGCATTTCTGTAACTCCTAAAGTACTTTAATGCCTCTCATGGTCATTTCCTTTCCCCTGATCTCTAGCAGCTCTGGTAAACTGCTCACAACTTTTCTTCTATATTTGTTTTGTGTTTTCTGTAATGTTGTTTGTATTAGTTAGATGCTTTAAAGGGAGACCTGGAAAAATCTTACTGTACTTCATAACTAATTGCATCCCAATTAATTATTTTCACGTATGTAAGTGTATAAATGGATATATTTATATGTAACTGGATGTGGATGGTTGAATAACATTAATGCTAATGAACTCATAGATGCAAGATTCATTATGACAGCAGCATCTGAAGCTAGTTGTGTGATCCTCATAGATGAGGTCAGCACATTAGCACTGCTAAAGTGTAAGGAAAAGAAGAGATTCTCTTCCTCAGTTGTCACTTAATAAACATTGACTGTACATCAAATGAATAATACTTTAATAGGATACTAAGTAATAATACTTAACTGCAAGGTAGAAACTTCAGTTAATTTGTTTAATAACATAACATCTAGTCTTAATACTATTTTTTCCACTACGCTGGCTATTTGAAGTATCATAGTTGAGTCAGTACATTTTGGTAGATGTCTAGTAATACAGTAGAAAGCTAAATTGACTGAAAAATAGTCAATTGAGAGGCAATACATTTCTTCCCATAACATACAGGATAGAATGCAACACATTACATAAACTGTCCACTGAGAGAAATTCTAAGAATTTAGTACATCTCAAGAAAACTTCACAATTCTTGCCTATTCCTATTTTATTCATTAAGACAATTATAGAGATTTTTAAGTCTGGATTTTAACATTGATATAGATAGATGGAGAAAACTTCACAATTCTTGCCTATTCCTATTTTATCCATTAAAGATAATTATTGAGATTTTTAAGTCTGGATTTTAACATTGATATAGGTAGATGGAGAAGTGAAAAAGAAAAAAATTTGAGTGTCTAGCAATTTTTAAAATACTTTTGTGAAATGATTTTATTTTATTTACTTGGTGTGTTTGTGTATGTGGGGTCACCCCCCATAGTTCTCTGGAGCTGTTGTGTGATTGCAGTTTGCTCCCTGTGGTGCTCAGGAGACCATACAATGCCACGTATTGAACATGACCTTCCATATGCAACATATTAGCTCCAGCCCACTGAGCCATCTTTTTTTTTCCCCTTTATTTTATTTTATTTTTTTTTTACAGTTGTAAATTTATAATTTTTTGTGCTTTGGTTTCAATTATACAATGATCAGATACCCATCCCTCCACCAGTGCCCATTTTCCACCACCATGGATAATATCCCTCCCACCCCCATCCCCCCATCCCCCCTGTCTCTGTGGCAGGGCAATCCCCTGTGTTCTCTCTCTCCTTTTGGGTGTTGTGGTCTGCAAAAGAGGCATTGAGTGGCAAACATGTTCAGTCCATAGTCTACTTTCGACATGCATCTCCCCTCCTGGGAGGATCCTCCAAACATCCTTTATTTGGTGCTCCCTTCTCTATCTGAACTGCCTTTCCTCTAGGATACCCGGCTGGCCTCTAAGCTATGGAGTAATCCTCCTGGTGCTGATCTCAGCTATTCTTGGGTATTAATCTCATGCTTTGTTACTTCATATCCACTGAGCCATCTTTGTGGCCCAATTATTTTTTTGATGAGGGAGGGTTATACTGGGAAATTGAGCGCAGGTCTTCATACATGCAAGGCAGGTGCTGAGGTACAGTACTGGTCCCAGTCAGATTTTTAAATACATCTCACTTAGTTTTCATGAAAATCCTGAATTAGAGGTATTGTCATCACCATTTTACAGAAAAGCAAATCAAAAGAGAGTTTGTTCAGGGTCACATTGCTGGAAAAAACCAAGTGTCTTTAAAAAGGCTGCAGTCAGGCTGCTCACCTTGCTGATTTCCCATACTGCTGCTCGTTATGCTGCCTGATGATTTTTCAGTGCCAGCTCTTATGCTTCATTTGTCTACCGGCTAAACGTATTGATATTGTTCACGGTGCATCAACTTTATGATTATGTACAATTGTTCACCAAATAACAGGAATTGCTTTTAATTTTCTATATTTAGGACGTTAGAATAACTGATAATAAATATGATGACCTCTGGGCCAGCCATTTCCTGTAAAGTAATGACCAGACAATCTCCAGTTCTGCTATTAATTATGATCCAAGAGCACTCAAGTGTTGTTTTAAAAATAATAAAATAACAACAAATGATCCTTTGGTTATTATGTAACCATGTGGTGGGTGTTAGAAATATTGGCCTGTGACTATTTACTGTTACTCCACTTACAGAGTAGATGAACACATTTTCCCGGAGGCCACAAACTTACCTGATTTCATTGGAATATGTCATCCTCTCAAACCATAAGAAAATTTTATGAAGTTTATAATTCTATAAACTTTTTTCAAGATCTATCACTTGAAAGAATAAGAGATGATATTATCTACCAAGCACCACTAAGTGTGGCTTGGTGGAGAAAAAAATATGAAATGATCATCAATTTAGGCTAATGACAAAACATTAGGTCTTGGGAAATTTATAAGCTGATAAAATATTGAATTGTAGTTCCACTATTATTCCCCCTCCCTCACTCATTTTTCATCTCTGTGAAATTTATGAAGAAATCTGTGTTTAGTCTGTGCAGGTTTCAAAGTAAAGCTTTTTTAAATTTCTCTTGCTTCTAAAGGTTGTTTACTCCTTCTTCCTTTCAACCTTCCTTTCTTTTCAGCTGTTTGAAATATTTTAGTTTGGTACATCTGTGTCTGCTTATACAGGTGGCTGTCTCACTTTTCTGCTTGTTTCTTTGAAGAGATGAGCAACACAGTAAGCAATGGCCTGGGGTAGCCCCAACGTGAGGTAAAACATTAAATGCCATTATTGGAGTTTGTCCTGCTCTGTCTTTGACAAACCCCCAGTACTTCTCAGTAAATAATGGGTACCCCAAATGGAGAGTTCTCAAATCTTTCTGTGTTTATTTGTTTTTTAAAATAAATGTTATTGAATCACCATGAGATACAGTTACAAAGTTGCATGATTACATTTCGGTCATACAATGCTGGACCACCCTTCCCTTCACCAGTGAACATTTTCCACCACCATTGTTCCCAGTGTCCTTCCCGCCATCCTCACCTCATCCCACTCCCTGCCTCTGTGTTAGGTACAATCCTTCTAACTCTCTAATTTTTTAAAAAAAATTTTTTTATTAGTGAAACACCATGAGGTACAGTTATAGACCTACAAATTTCTGTGTTTGGGTTTTAGTCATACAACGATCAAGCACCCATCCCTCCACCAGTGCCCAAACTCCACCACCACGGGTCCCAGATCCCCCCCCACCCCCCATCCCCCCCGTCCCACCCTGCCTCTGTTGCAGGGCATTCCCCCTTGTTCTCTCTCTCTTCTTTTGGGTACTGTGTTTTGCAAGAGAGGCATTGAGTGGCAATCATGTTTGGTCTATAGACTACTTTTAGCATGCTTCTCCCACCCTGGGAGGGTCCTCACAACACCCTTTATTTGGTGCTCTCTTCTCTATCTGAGCTTCCTTTTCACCTAACACGTGTGGCTGGCCTTCAAGTCATGGAGCAAAATTCCTGGTACTAATCTCAGCCATTCCTGGGTGTTAGTCTCCCTTTTTGTTGCTTTATGTTCCCCAGATGAATGCAATCTTTCTGTGTCTATCCTGCTCTTTCTGACTCATTTCACTTAACATGATACTTTCCATGTAGTATCACTTGTATGTAAATTTCATAACTTCATCTTTTCTAACAGCTACATAGTACTCCATTGTGTAAATGTACCAAAGTTTCTTTAACCAGTCATCTGTTCTCGGGCACTCAGGTTTTTTCCAGATTCTGGCTATTGTAAAGCTAACTCTCTAATTTTGGACATTATGATTTGCAATACAGATACTAAGAGGCCATTATGTTTGGTCCTTGATCTACTTTCAGCACACATCTCCCATTCCAGGCGATCCCTCCAATCATCATTTAATAAGTAGTTCCTTCTCCATCCCACATGCCTTTTCCCCCAGCATGGGGTCGGGGGGCAGTGACACTGGCTTACAAACCAAGGAGTGATCCTCCCCACCCTTATCTCTACTGTCCTTAGATGTTAGTCTCATATTATGCTACAGTATATTCCACAAATGAGTGCAGTCATTCTGTCTGTCCCTCTCTTTCTGACTCATTTCACTTAGCATGATTCTCTCCATATCCATCCACGTACATGCAAATTTCACAGTTTCATCTCTTCTAACAGCTGCATAATATTCCATTGTGTAGATGTACCAGAGTTTCTTTAACCAGTCATCTGTTCTCGGGCACTCAGGGTTTTTGGTTTTTTTCCCCCAGATTCTGGCTATTGTGAACAGTGCTGCAATAAACATACAAGTGCAGATGTCAGTTCTACTGTGTTTTTTTGCCATCTCTGGGATATATTCCCAGAAGTGGTGTTCCTGGGTCACTTGGGAGCTCAATTTCTAGTTTTTGGAGGAATGTACATATTGTTTTCCAAAAAGGCTGAAGCAGTCGGTATTCCCACCAAAAATGAATGAGAGTTCCTTTCTCCCAGCATCGGAGACAGCACTGGTTGTTCTTGTTATTAATGTATGTCAGTTTATGTGGTGTAAGCTGATACCTCATTGTTGTTCTGATTTGCATGTCCCTGATGATTAGGGATGTAGCACTGTAGCACTGTCCTTCCCTTAATCATTGATTTGCTCGAGTGGGCCCAGTAACGTCTCCACTGTGAGACTTGTTACTGTGTTTGGCATATTGAATATGTCACATGGAGCTTACCAGGCTTTGCTGTGTGGGTGAGATACTCTCAGTAGCTTGCCGGACTCTCCGAGAAAGGCAGAGGAATAGAACCAGGGTCGCATGGTTGGCCATGCACAAGGCAAATAAATGCCCTATCTGCTGTGCTATTGCTCCAGCATGTGCCTTTTGGCCACTTGAATTTCTTTTTTGATGAAGTTTCTGTTCATTTCTTCTCTCCATGTTTTGATGGGGTTAGAGTTTTTTTCTTGTAAAGTTCTACCAGTGTCATATATCCTGGATATTAAGCCCCTATCTGATGGATATTGGGTAAATATTTTTTTCCCATTTCGTATTTCAGTATTTCTCATTTCACGTTTCAATACTGTTTCTTTTGAGTTGCAGAAGATTCTTAGTTTAATGCAGTTCTATTTGTTTATATTTGTTTCCACTTGATTGGTCAGTGGTGTTTTCATACGTGAAGATGACTTTAGCTTCAATATCATGGAGGCTTCTGCCTATGTTTTCCTCCATGTACCTTATGTATACAGGTCTAATATTGGGGTCTTTAACCCATTTTGATCTGACTTTTGTGCTAGGTGTTAGACAGAGGTCTGATTTCATTCTTTTGCATATAGCTGTCCAATTTTCCCAGCACTACTTGTTGAAGAGGCTTTCCTTGTTCCACCTCACATTTCTTGCTCCTTTATCAAAGATTAAGTGATTGCATACTTGAGAGGTTGTGTCAGAATGCTCAACTTTGTTCTATTCGTCTGCATGTCTTGTTTCTAGTCAAACACCATGCTTTTTTATTTATTTATTCTTTTTTGCTTTTTTAAAAATTGAATCACCATGAGATACAGTTACAAAACTTTCATGTTTGAATTTCAGTCATACCATGGTTGAACACCCATCCCTCCACCAGTGCACATTCTCTATCACCAATGTGTCCAGTATATTCCTCCCCCTTTTCCAACCTTCCGCTGCCTCTATGGCAGACAACTTCCCCCATACTCTCTACTTTTGGGCATTACACCATGCTGTTTTAATTACTGCTCTTTTGTAGTACAGTTTGAAGTTGGGGAAGGTGATCTCTTTTTCCCTAAGAATTGCTTTAGCTATTCATGGGGAGTTTATTACTTCATATGTATTTCAGGAGTTTTTTGTCTATTTCTTTGAAAAGTGTCAGGGGTATCATGATAGGGATTTCATTAAATCTGCATAATGCTTTTGGGAGTTTTGCCATTTTTATAATGTTAATCCTCCCTATCCATGAGCAGAAATGTCTCCATTTCCTAGTGTCCCCTTTTATTTCTTGAAGTAGAGTTTTGTAATTTTTCTTGTATAGGTCCTTCACCTCTTCAGTTAAACTGATTCCCAGATACTTAATTTTCTGAGGTACCATTTGAATGGTAATTTTTTAAATATCTCTTTCTTCTCTTTCATTATTTGTGTATAGGAAAGCCATGGACTTTTGGGTGTTGATTTTGTAGCCTTCGACTTTACTATACAAATCTATTGTTTCTAGGAGCTTTTCTGTAGAGTCTTTAGGATTTTCTAAGTATAGTATCAAATCGTCTGCAAATAGTGATAGCTTGACCTCTTCCTTTTCTGTCTGTATGACCTTGATATCTTTTTTTGATGATCTGCTATGGCCATAACTTCAGTACTATATTAAAAAGGAGTGATGAGAACGAGTAACCTAGTCTTGTCCCTGAAATTAGAGGGAAGGCTTTTAGTTTCTCCTCATTGAGAACGATGCTTGACATGGCTTTGATGATATTGAGGAAAGTTTCTTCAATGCACATTTTTGCTGAGAGTTTTCATCATAAACACATGCTGGATTTTGTCAGATGCTTTCTCTGCCTCTATTGATATGATGACATTTTTTTTATCTTTTCTTTTATTGATATGATAGATTATGTTGATTGATTGTGAATGTTAAACCATCCTTGCATGCCCGGGATGAATGCTACTTGGTCATGGTGTATGATCTTTTTGATGCATCATTAGATTCTGCTTGGTAATATTTTCTTGAGGATCTTTACATCTGTGTTCATCAGGGATATCGTCCTGTAGTTCTCTTTCTTTTTGATATCTCTGTTTTGCTTTTGGTATCAGGGTGATATTTGCTTCATAGAAATTGTTTGGAAGTGTTTCTGATTCTTAAATTTCCTGGGAAAACTTAAAAATGATTGGGAGTAAGTCCTCTTTAAAGATTTCAAAGAATTCACTAGTGAATCTATCTGGGCCAGAACTTTTGTTTTTTCAGGAGACTCTTTATTACTGTTTTAATTTCCTTGATGGTGATAGGTCTGTTCAGGTATTCCAGGTCTTGTTTAATCCTCGGGAGGCTATAGGAATCCAGGAATTTATCCATTTCTTCAAGATTATCTTGTTTTGTGGCATAAAAATTCTCAAAGTAATCTCTGAGGGTCCTTTGAATTTCTGAGTTGTGATGTCCCCCTTTTTGTTTCTGATTTGGTTCATTGGGGTCTTCTCTCTCCCTTTCTTTGTGAATCTTCTTATAGATTTATCAATCTCATTTATTTTCTCAAAGAACCAGCTCTTAGTTTCATTGATCTTTTTGGATTGTTTTTTGGCTTCCATCTTGCTAATTTCTGCTCTAAGTTTTATTATTTCTTTCCTCCTGCCTGGGTTGGGCTCCTTTTGTTGCTCATTCTCCAAGCTCTTTATCTGTGAGGTTAGGTTACTTAATGTGGGCTCATTCTTCCTTCCTGAGGAATGCTTGTAGAGCTATAAACTTTCCTCTTAACTCAGCTTTTGCCGTGTCCCATAAGTTCTGGAAACTTGTGTCTTCATTTTCATTTGTTTCCAGGAATCTTTTGATTCCCTCTTTGATTTTTTTCTAAGCCGCTCATTATTCAGTAATGAGCTGTCTAAATTCCGTGTGTTTGATTTGATTTTCTGTTTGTCTGTGTGATTCACTTTTATTTTCAGTGCATCATGGTCTGAGAAGATCATTGATACAATCTCTATCTTAATTTTATGAATATATGTTTTGTGACCAGCATGTGATCTCTCTTGGAGAGTGTCCCACACAAACTTGAGAAGAATGTGTATTCAACTTTTTGAGGATGAAGTGTCCTGTATATATCTACTAAGCCCCTTTCTCCCATTTCTTCCCTCAGATAAAGTATGTCCTTGCTAAGCTTGAGTCTGGTTGAACTATTGAGAGGTGATAAAGTGGTGTTGAAATCTCCTGCTGGTATTATGTTGCTATCGATGTCCTTCTTCAAGTCTATGAGTAGTTGTTTTAAGTATTTTGCTGGTTCCTCACTAGGTACAAATACATTTAGATGTGTAAGTTCTTCCTGATACACGGATCCCTTGATCAATAAGAAATGACCTTCACTGTCTCTTGTGACCTTTCTCGGTCTGAAATCATTGTGGTCTGATACCAGAATGGCCACCCCAGCTTTTTTGAGGGAATTGTTTGTCTTTAGAATTGTTTTCCAGTCTTTGACTTTGAATCTGTGTTTGCTCTGACGGTTCAGATGTGTTTCTTATAGGCTGCAGAATGTCGAATTCAATTTTTCTGATCCATCCTACCACTCTGTGTCTCTTAATTGGTGCATTTAGCCCAATTGAGAGAGATTATTGTTATGGGGTTTTGTCCCATCTTTTGCCAAAGTTTGGTGTATTCGGAGGCTTGTCTTATCGTAAAGTAGACTGTTTAGTTGTTCTTGTAACCATGGCATTGAGGCTATGAAGTTCCTGAGTTGTCTGTGAAGCTGTGTGTTGTTCCTTCTGATATGACTGAGAGTCTGAGTGGGTATAATATGTTTGGTGAGGAATTTACTTAATTAAGTTTTTTCACTGTATCCCACCACTGTCTTGGGGCCTTTAAGGCTTTATCAGATATGTAGGCTATAAATCTTAAGGATGCTCCTTTATAGGAAATTTCTTTCTTTGATCTTGCTGCTTTCAGAATTTTGTCTCTTCTGTGGTCTTTGTCATTCTGATTAGGATGTGTCTTGTAGTATTTTTATTTGGATTACTTCTAACTGACCCTTTGAATCTGGTTGCATGTGCTCTTCAGTTTTGGGAATGTCTTAACAGTGATGTTTTGACAGTTTCTTCTTCGTCAGGGTTTTCTTCTTGTCACTTTGATTCTTATGTTATTCTTCTTGGCTTCATCCCGACTTTCTCTTGATGTTTGTTGGTTCATTTTGAGGCTCTTTTCCATTTTCTGCTTTTGTCTGGAGATTCTCTGTACTTTTATCTTGGAGCTCACTGATTCTGTCCTCAGCAGCTGTTACTCTGTTGCTGAGGCGTTCCACTGAGTTTTTCAATTCACCTACAAGGTTTTTCAGATCTGTCATTTCCGTTTGTAATTTTGTTTGCATTTTCCTAATTTCTACTCTCAAATTCTCTTTTATTTTATTTGCTGTGTGTTCTATTGTTTCTTTTAGCACCCTGTGCATCCTCAGTAGCTCTTTTCTAAATTTCTTGTCAGAGAAGTTGTCTAGCACTTCATTACTGTTTGGGTCATCTGGGCTAGTTTCTTCACTAAGTTTGGTGGGATTCTGCATTGCTTTCCCATTGTGACCTGTTCAGTTTAGACTTTCATGCTCACTGTTACTGTTGTGTTTTTGGTGTAATGCTAATTGTGGTGGGGCTAATGAATTATCAGCCTAGTGTGTTTTTGGTGTTCAGGCTATCCTAGTGAAAGTTCCAGAGAAGAGGATAATTTATGGTTCTTATGGAATATGGAACTGGAGGGCTGGAGCGATAGCACAGCAGGTAGGGCGTTCGCCTTACAAGCGGCCAACATGGCCGACCCGAGTTCGATTCCTCCGCCCCTCTCGGAGAGCCCGGCAAGCTACCGAGAGTATTCGATATGCCAGACACAGTAACAACAAAGTCTCCAATGGAGACGTTACTGGGCCCGCTCGAGCAAATCGACGATCAACGGGAGGGCCTTTACCTTTACCTTTTATGGAATATGGAGGGGGAGAAAGCTGGCTGTTGTGGTGGCCTGCCTGGGTTCCCATCCCTCGGAAATCTGGGCTTGGAGCCCCTTTGAAATTCTTTTGGATTGACTGCCACTACTCCAAGTTAGCCTTGAAAAAGGAAGTGTAGGCCAGAATGTATGATTTCTCTCTTCTCCAGTCATTACTGGCCCTACAGGTATCAAGGCCTAGCTCTATGTGGGTCTTGGAGCACACCACCAGAGTGAAGGGGAACTAGTCTTCATTGGGAAATCTGGTCTGGATAAGGTGACATAAAACTGCTACCTGCGAACCTTGGTGAAAAGGTCCTTACACTGTGATCCTGACCACGCCAACTGCTCTGTAGGTGGATGGAATCAAAACCTGGGTCCACGTTTCACACATAAAAGCAGCCTCCCCTCTTGGAGACAGAACACTGACCAGTGGCGTGTCTGGACAAGGAGAGACGACCCCCTCAAGATAAGACTGAAGAAAGAAAGTGACTTAAAGGAACCATGGGTAGGGCACAGGTTTTTCTGTTTCTGCATGCACATAGTGACAGCTGCGGAGCGAGCTCCTTACATGCCTCAGTTTTGGCACTGTGTACTTTCTGATACTGAGACAGAATTAATCTTGATCTGTGCCACTTATGGCCCATGCCGGGACGTATGTTTGTTCAGGGATCTACCGAGCCTATTGTAACTAAAACTATAGAGTGGCCTCCCAGCAACCATACCACATGTCAGCTAGCAAAGCCCCTATACTGGGGACCCAACAATACTTGGCTTGTTTGCACATATCGCCTAAACCCTTGCTTATCCCCTTCCTACTTTGCTGATTCCAATCCTCCTGAATTATTTTTAATATTAAAGATAGTGCTACAGGTATTGTTATAGAGGGAGATCTGGGGAAGTCAACTTGTCACTCTGATCACATCCCACATGGGACCCCCTAGTGCTCCTTCTTTTGCTGACCTTGAGCCCCTGCATCCTGAACAAGGTGGTAGCTTTTGTCAACGATAGGATAAATATGGTACAAATAATGGCGATAAGACAATAGTATTAATGAGTTAGCACTTGACTCTACACTATTTGAAGAATCAGCTTCAAAAGTATGATTGCTCTTGAGCTACCTATAAAAGGGGAAATGAAAAGCTGAGTCACACAATAAGCAATGGCAATTTTGACAGGTGACAAAAATAAGAAAAATCAGCTAGGCCTCAGATTCAGTTCCTGGAACTTAAATAGTTTCTATTTCCCCGAAATAAAAAATGCAAAACTAACCAACCAGAAAGTCCCTGGGCCCAGCAAGTGCCCTCAACCAATCACCATGTGCCATTTCAGCAACGCTAGTGCCAGTCTTTTGTTAACCACAAAAAAATGAGTAGCTTATGTAATCATATAAAATGCCAACTAAAATTGGAGTCTAGGTCCTTGTCCTGAGGCTGCTGCATTGGTGGGGACCTGGACCCTAGCTCAAACTAGCGATAGAATTCCTTGCTTTTGCATCCCGAGAGTGGTCTCTTTCCTTATCTTGATTCCTGGTACAACATCTTCAGTCTAGATTAAAATTAGACTTTGAAAATAAAATTTAAATAGTTTTTTTTCCTCTGAAATCTAAATCTTCAGGCTATCTCTGATTAGCTTACAATTTTAAAATTCTTTTAAGCAGTGGGTCTTTGGTGATTTCATTATTTTGGAGAATATTTATAGCATCAGACAACTAGGTTCAGACAGACAGATCATCATTTACTCTATTTTGAAAACTGAAGTATTTAGCAACTTCCAAAGTATTTAGTAACTTCCAGAATATTGAAGGATTGTTTTACTGAGGAAGAGTGTCTCTCAAGCAGTGCAGAGGAAGACCATGGCCCCCACTGACATTTCTCCATCCTCTGGGCTGGGGGTGCAATGCAAGATCCAGAGATTGAGGTGTTGCTCAGGCCTGGCATTGCCAGGGGTTTCTTGGGCTATACCTATGGTATTCATGGGTCTTAGGGCTGCACTCATTTCTGCTGTACCTGGCAGTGCTCAGTGGACCATGTGGTATTGGAGCTCAAACCCATTCAGGCTGAACTAGCTTTTCAACTCCTATTGAATACATATTCATTTTATTTATATTATAAAAATTTTAATAGACCAAAAATTAGTGCATGTTTTAATATGGTTCGTATTTTTCATTTGCTTTTGACTTTCTTCAGTTTAAATAAAAACATACATAATATTTGTCATGCTTACTTATTGTTTAAATAAGTGTTTATAAGTGGTGTTATATGCAAGATAGAACTGTGGTTGTTTAAGATACAGTTCCAAATGTACTCATTGTACCCAAATTAATCGTACTATCAAATGGGCATTTTTTAAATTAATACCAAACCTTGCATAGTTTTATTATAGAAAATGAACATATCATAGATGTGTTTATTTTCAGGTAAAGGGTGGAACTATTTTCAGGAAATAATTGTTATAAATTATTCTGGAGCACATAATATAAAACTCTTGGGCTATCCATGGTTTCTATAAGTCTTATTTTTATTTATTTATTTATTTATTTTCTTTTTTGGTGGGGGTCATATCCAGCAACGGGCAGGGGTTATTCCTGGCTCATGCACTCAGAAATTACTCCTGGTGGTGCTTGGGGGACCAGATTGGATGCTGGGAATCGAACCCGGGTTGGCCACATGCAAGGCAAACACCCTACATGTTGTGCTATTGTTCCAGCCCCAATTTTAAGCTTTTATTTTGGGTTGTCTTTTCAAGAGCAAATGACTTTAGATAGTTTTATCTGCCCGGGAAAATGACAAAATGGTTTCCTAACCCAGGAACAAAGTGTAGACAAATTTGTCTCTATAAGATTGGGGTTTTCCCAACTTTGGACTTTTGTAGCTCTACACACATCCATTGTGGGCATACCTCTACCTCAGCTATTTTGTGAGTCCACTTGCACCTGGGGACCAGAGGACCCCGTGAGACATTGGAGCTCATTTAGGATTAAAGGCACCTCCACCAACCCAGGTGTCTCATATCATGACTAACAGCTATGAAAACTGGCTAATTAGACTGCTAGCTTGTAAGCAAAGTAGACTTTCAGACTTTTAATGGTTATTGACAAAAGCCTATTTTATCATATGTGAACTAAATGTGAAAGATCGGAGCACTAGAAATTTTTTTAAAAGAGAGAAATGGAAAAAAATCTTATAAATTGCAAACTTGCAATCTGTTACTCCTGAGTTCTGGTTAATTTTGTAACTTAAACGTACTGGGAATGAATTGTTCATATGTAATATTTGCCTTATAAACATAATCCACTATGACAGTATTTATTATAGACACAGCACATGAATAAGAAATTAATTTTATTTGCATAAAATTGCCGTATCAAATGAATTGGCAATTTCAGTGGAAAGAAAAATGCTGCTTGTATGGCATTCAACTCTTTGGACCGACAAAAATTTGTAGGTGAAATTCATATTTGAATTGTACCAAGTGCATAAGACCATTTCAGTTTTTAAAAAGTAAAGGTGCTTGATGATTTGGCGATTTTGTTTTGTTTCTAGTATTTTTCAAACTCAGTTCCCATGATTAATTGCTGGATTAGGAACTGGGATTTGAACATGGTTACATTAAAGAAGAATAAAGAAGAAGAAACCCTTACAATCGGGGCTAATACTCGACAGATGGCAAATTTTGAACTCATTGATCCAAAAATACCTGTAAACATTACTCATGTTTTCATTTAATCTGACCAGATGAACATGGTACTACTCAGTTAAAAGTAAATTGTTAGCCAGATATGTGCACGAGGATTGCATTTTAAACATTTATTTAGAGTATTTTTACTCTTTTAAATAATTTTCTTTTGCTTCATTCAAAGAAAAAATACTTTATCATTTCAGTTGTCTTTTTTGAAAATTTGCTCATCTTCTTGCATTAAGATCTTTAATTTACCTAATTTGTGTGAGGGAGATAAACTTTTACATTAGTTGTTGCTGAGATTAGGGTATATTGAAAAGGAATTCTTAAGGGTTGTTATTTACTAATTTTTAAAGAAAATAGTAGACAAAACTGCTAAGGTTCCCCAGGGTGGCAATGTTTTATGAACAAGTAGTTTAGATTTTTGTAATGTTCATATATGTTTTAGATTTTTTTCAAGCGAGCATCTGTGCCATAACTTATGATTTCGTGTGCATTTTAATCAGCATCTAGGTATGCATAGCCCCAGCCTTATTGCCTTCTAAATACTTAAAACAGTAAAGTGCTGCTGAATTTTAGGATTCCAAGCTGTAAAATTATGGTGTGTACTTTCTCTACCTGAGCAGATGATTTGCAAATCAGGTCCTCTCAGAAAGCACATCTGCGGATCTGTGGAGAGCATGGCTGGCAAGAGCTCAGGGCCCGTGTGTGAGGCTGCCAGAGGGTCTGACCTTATTGTAGTTGGATTTTGGGTCCAGCAGGTAAGGAGTATGGGCTGGTGCTGTCTTCCCTCTGGCTTACTCTGACTGGCCTCTCAGTCTGGATTGAAAAGGAGATCTGACAGATCAGTCTCATTCCCATGTATTCTGGTTTTCTGTAGCATTTTAATTGCATTGTGTGGCTTTGGAATTATGGTTACTTTATATGGCCATGTGATGATTTTTTCCCCTCCTTTATGTGTAATTTAGTTGGGAAAAAAGAACACGACAAATTTCATTTCAAACCGAAATGTGTTACACCAGCTGTGGATTGAGGCCTGGCCTTGATTTGCAAATTTTTACTGATTCAGTGGATGTTCTGCCAGCAGTCAGTGTAATAACTGGGATATGGCCAAAGGGAAGGTTTTTGTGGAATATATTCTGTTCCAGTTTCTGAAAGCACAGACCCAAGGAACTTTTTCCTTGAGAAGACACTGATATATTTACTTGGAATGGCATTATACACACGTAAATCAAGACTTCTAGCTAGAAATCCAGTACTTGCAGATTTAAGTTCTGAGTCATAGACGTGTTATACGACTTCGGAGTGGCTCTTATACTGTCTTCAACTCTTTATTCTGAAATGAATTCACGGCCAGGGAGCAGGTATGTCTAGGTTCCTAGAAGCTACCGTACAGTATAGTTAATTACAAACATTTGTGCTGAGATATAAGAAATGTAATGTTCATATATGTTTTAGATTTTTTTACAGAAAAGTGATCAAGTTCTGTATTTATGTCTCAATGGAATTTTATGGGATGAGAAGACCCACATAATCAACATGCAGTATGTCAACAGTACCCACAGATACCCTTTCAGAATTCTTTAACTAATCCTCATCTCAGTGAAAAGTCTCCCCTGGATTTTAGCACTATAAATGATTCTTTGCATGATTTTTAACTTAATGTAAATAGAATAATTTGTACTTATTACTCTTAACTTTGATTTTTTCACTCACAAATGTGTTTGCACACTTGATTCATATTGATGCATCGGATAAAAAATCCATAATATGAACATGCCAAAATTTAATCATTTATAAAATAGAATGCATGTGGTTAAATAATTCTGTAGTCTCTCCTTGATCTGTTGTAACTTTGGAGGGGAAGAGCCCTAGACCACACCTGGTAGTGCTCAGACTTTGCATCTCGCTCTGTGCTCAAAGGTCACTCCTGGAGGTACTTGGGGGACCATATGCAGTGCCAGATATCAAATCAGAGTCAGCAGTATACAAGGCAAACACTTAACCCCCGTATTATCTCTCCAACCTTTCAAAGTTTATAATTTAATGATCATTTAGAGAAATGTATGTATATCCATACATATACTTATTTCTGATATGTTATTATTTTGTGGTCTCTGTCACTGTCTTCCCATTGTACATCAATTTGGTCGAGCAGGCCCAGTAACATAGTGAGACTTGTTTTTACTGTGTTTGACATATTGAGTACGCCACAGGTAGCTTGCCAGGCTTTGTCGTGTGGTAAGATACTCGGTAGCTAGCTGGTCTCTCCGAGAGGGACAGAGAAATCGAACTCTAGTCGGCCCAGTCGGCCATGTGTAAGACAATTGCCCTATCAACTGTGCTCCAGCGGTAACACATAAAATTTTGTGGTAACACATAAAATTGGATAAATGCAAACAACACAATTTTTAAAAATAGGGATATTTGGGCTGGAGCGATAGCACAGCGGGTAGGGTGTTCGCCTTACAAGCAGCCAACATGGCCGACCCGAGTTCGATTCCTCCGCCCCTCTTGGAGAGCCCGGCAAGCTACTGAGAGTATTCAATATGCCAAACACAGTAACAGCAAAGTCTCCAATGGAGACGTTACTGGGCCCGCTCGAGCAAATCGATGATCAACGGGAGGGCCTTTACTTGGGCATAATACCTATCAAGAAGAGTTTAGGCACATTTTGTTTTCCCCATTATTAAATTCATTAGATGTATATCAGGAATATCAAATCATACTATCACTTATAATTCAGATTTTTTGGGGGGATTCTCCTTAGTGGTGTGGAAGAGCCTAGAAATAAGCCCAGTGGTGAAGGCCTGACTGCTCAGTGTTCAATCTTGGTGATAATGATGCTGGTGGGGGCAGCCCCTGAGGCTCTTAGGCAGGGTGTGTGGTTCCATGCAGTGCTGTGGATTGAATTTGGAGTCTGCAGCTCACCCTTTGAGCCAATTCTGACTTCAGGCACTTTAAGTTCTTATAAAAACTCCACAGGATTGTAAGTCTGCTTTTCATAGATTAGGAGATCAAGTCTTAAAGAAATTTGTTAATTCTCTTCCCTCCTCAACCCTTTAAATCTCCATCTCAGGTAGGTTTGTGGTCTTTCCCAGAAATTTTTAACCAACCCACCACTGACTTTATTTGAGGAGCACAAGAATCTCCTTGGACTCTCTCCTGTGGGGAATCACCCAAGCTACCATGGAATGGTTGGGAGCCTCCAGTGCAATAGTCACTAGTCCCCAGGGATTTTTCAGGGTTACACCCAGTGTTGCATGTGCGTATTGGAGCAACTGGTACCAGAGATCAAATGTGGGTTAGCTCCATGCAAGACATGTATCTTAACCCCTGTGCTATCTCCCCAGAACCTAGCTATCTGTCTTTCTGCAATTTCCAAGTCATAAAACTGAACTTAGGCTGTTCTATCACATTTTTAACTATATCTTATTAAAAATTACCAAGGCAGAATACTTGCATGCCTGGAGCTTATATTCTGATGATTTATAGAGCTGGAACTACCTGTGGTCAAAGTAGACAAATTACTGAGAATTCTAATATGGTAGGGAAAATTGAAACTCGAGGAACATGGAGGGGTAAGACCAATGTCAATCTACAGAGTAAGAAAGGACAGGATAGCAAGGGCAAAACAGCATTCCAAACAGAGCAATACCTATGAAAGTGTGGAAAGTTCTGAATGTTGTTGTAATGAAACTTCAAGGTAGTTGGTGGGATGGGAAGATGAAAGAATGTAGAATAATGGGGCTAAGGATGAAAACAGGACAGCAGGCAGGATTGCACTATCTTGCTTCGCACTCAATTGACCCAGGTTCAATTCCCAATGTCAAATATGGTCCCAGCACACCACCAGGAATGCGGAATCAGGAATAAGCCCTGTCACAACCAAATGGGGTCTGAATCTCCCTAAAAAAAAAAAGTAATGGAAGCACGTATAAGAAGATGGATAACTCAGTGTTTCACTTAATGAACTTGGGATTCTTCCATGAGAGAATTTTTAGTTACTAAAAATACTTTTTCATTGTGGAGCAATTATTCATTGGCAGTACAGAGTTCACTGTCTTTGTTCTTCAACAAGTCATTTCTGCTGTTGGAAAAGTTGAGTTTATTGCACATCACAAAGAAGGGAAATTCATGCTATGAGCAATAAGGGGCATTTCAGCAAGAGTATGTTAAAATGACCTATTTATATTTGGTTTGTGGTGGGTGACATGAAAAATAATCTGAAAAATCAGGGGATAATTATGAGTTGGTGTATATAAGGAAGATGAGATTATTTTATAATTTGGTGAGGCAATAAATTATCTTGTGGGAGGGAACACAAGAGAATTTTAATGTATAATTGCTAAAATAGCAGCAGTCACTTCTATTACTTGGGAAAGCAGACGATAGGTATTTTCTTTGCTCAGTGTCCTTAACTGCATATAAACTTAAACAAGATTATGGCTACAAAAGTATAAAACTAAAAACTAATTATAATAACTAGAAAAATACCCAAATATGTGGATATCAAACAAATAAAAAACAAACAAAAGATGAAATAAGAGAGAAAAATGAGGGAAAATAGAGCAACCTTCAGATAAACAGAAATGGAAATACAACATTTCAAAACTCTGAGAAGCAGCAGAAGTAATTCTAAGCAGAAATTTCACAGTAATTAATCTTCTTCATTAATGAAAAAGGGTCTAAAAACATAGAACAGTAGATAAATTGGATTATGGTTTGGATTAATGGAGAGGAAGGTGCTTGTCTTGCACGAGGCCAATCTGGTTATTTGATCTGCAGAATCCCATATGGTCCGATGGACATTCTGTAGTGACTCCAGAGCAAAGAACCAGGAATTATATCCCTGAACTCAGCCAGTATGTCCCTGAGGACCACAAAGATAAATAGCACAGCGGTAAGGTGTTTGCCTTCCATGCAGCTGGCCCAGCTGAGCCGGGTTCGATTCCTGCACCCCTCTCAGAGACCCCGGCAAGCTACTGAGAGTATCTCGCCCACACGGCAAAGCCTGGCAAGCTACCTATGATGTATTCGATATGCCAAACACAGTAACAAGTCTCACAATGGAGACGTTACTGGGCCCGCTCGAGTAAATCGATGAACAATGGGAGGACCATGAATACCTCAAGAAAGTAGAAATGAAGAGAGGAAAAGTGGGAGAATTTACGGGAGAGACCAAATAATTGAAGGACTTGGACACTGATGACACAACTTGAGAAGGAGACAATGGTTCTGGTTTGGGTTAATAGATAGGAAGTGAGATCACTAGTTGAGGTTGGGAATACTAGAACAGAAAAGCACATGGAGGATTAGACATTCCAGCCAGATACAGCTACTTAGCAGACTGCTGAAGATTCACGACTGAAACTCAGGGGACGTCACTCTCTGATCTCTCATAGAAAGAGCAACTGTCAGGTGAGAAATGTCACTGACCTTGTCCTTTGCGAGTCCCTTTACTCCCTCTTCAGGATTGTGGAAAAACTTTTTTTTTTTAAATTCTGAATGCATCATCAAACCTAGAACCACCTCAGTAGACTTCAGAAATAGAATTTAACTTTATCAACACAAAATTTTTGTTGTGCCAGATTTTTTTTTAAACTTTCAACTCCTTTATGCAAAATACTTACCAAAAAGCTTGCATGGGAAAAATAGTATGCATGAAATGCTTGAAAAGTGTGCCATGGATAGATATATTCTTAGATGTTTCATTTAGTTTCTATTATTCTATAATTAAAAAAATTGCTTATCAGATTTGAGTATGTTTTTACATTATTAGCATTTAGTATAATTGATTTACTGAACTTTAATCTAGCCTAATAACATCAGCTGATTGAGACATATTATTAGAAAGAGCCAAGGGACTCATGGCTTACTCTTTATTTACCATATTATTATTGTGGGGATGCAGGGTTATTTATTATATTAATGAAATTTTATGAGATTCTCAGAGGAAAATATCTCTTACACATTGACATTTCTTTTCCTTAATGTGGTGAGTTGGGTAGTTACATAGTTCCCTCAGTGCAATGGTCACCTGGAAGCTCAGAATACAAAATGTTTTCTTATATAGGTTGAATATTCTCTCACAGACCCCCAAATATATATGACCACTTAATCTTTGCCAAAAGGAGCAAGAAATGTGAAGTGGAACAAGGAAAGCTTCTTCAACAAGTGGTGCTGGGAAAACTGGATAACTACTTAAAAAAATGAACGCTGATCTCTGTCTAATACCAGGCACAAAAGTCATATCAAAGTGTATTAAAGACCTCAATATCAGACATGAATCCATAAGGTACATAGAGGAAAATGTAGGCAGAATCCTCCACGACATTGAAGCTAAAAACATCTTTAAGAATGAAACAGCACTGACCATGCAAGTGGAAGCAAACCTAAACAAATGGGACTACATCAAACTAAGAAGCTTCTGCACTTCAAAAGAAACAGTGACCAAAATACAGAAAGAGCCCACAAAATGGAAAGAATATTTACCCAATACCCATCTGATAAGGGATTAATATCCAGGATATACAAGACACTAGTAGAACTGTACAAGAAAAAACCACTAACCCCATCAAAAAATGGGGAGCAGAAATGAACAGAAGTTTCCTCAAAAAAGAAATACAAATGGCCAAAAGGCACATGAAAAAATGCTCCACATCACTAGGCAATAGGGAGATGCAAATCAAAACAACATTGAGATATCATCTCACACCACAGAGACTGGCACACATTCAAAAGAACAAAAGCAACCAGTGCTGGCGTGGGTGTGGTGAGAAAGGGACACTCTTTCACTGTTGGTGGAAATGCCCACTAGTCCAACCTTTCTGGAAAACAATATGGACAGTCCTTCAAAAACTATAAATTGAGCTCCCATATGACCCTGCAATACCACTTCTCGGAATATATCCCGAGGATGCAAAAAAGCACAGTAGAAATGATATCTGTACCTATAAGTTCATTGCAGCACTGTTCATAACAGCCAAAAACCGGAAACAACCCAAGTGCCCTAGAACAGATGACTGGTTAAAGAAACTTCGATACATCTACACAATGGAATACTATGCATCTGTCAGGAGAGATGAAGTTATGAACTTTGCTTATAAATGGATAGACATGGAGAGTATCATGCTAAGTGAAATGAAAGAGAGAAATGGCAGAAAGAGAGGGACAGACATAGAAGGACTGCACTCATTTGTAGAGTATAAAACAACATAACATGAGGCTGACACCTAAAGCTAGTAGATACATGGGACAAATAGATTTCTCCATAGCTGGAAGCCTGCCTCATGAGCGGAGGGGAGAAGGCAGCTGGAATAGAGAAGGGATCACTAAGAAAAAGATTGCTGGAGGAATTGGTTGGGATAGGAGATGTGTGCAGAAAGTAGATAAAGGACCAAACATGATAATCTCTCAGTGTCTGTATTGCAAAGCATAATGCCCACAAGTAGAGAGAGATTATGGGGAATCATGTCTGCCATGGAGGCAGGGAGAGGGTGGAAAAGGGGGGGGTATACTGGGGATATTGGTGGTGGGGAATGTGCACTGGTGGAGGTATACGGGTTTGATCATTGTGTGATTGTAACCCAAAAATGAAAGCTTGTAACTATCTCACAATGATTCAATAAAATTAAAACATTAAAATAAATAAATAGGTCATCTGATATTATGGTGTGTTATGACAGACTAACCATTTATACATCTGACTTTTTTTTTACTCTCCTTTTACTTCCACATAATCACAATTTTCTCAGTTGTTTTAGTATTTCTGTCAAAATTTTATATTTCTTCTTAAAAATCAGGAGTATGTGAGATAACCACAGAATGCTCATGTATATTAAAATCATATATTTGTATAGAGTTACACTCATGGAGTGATATGGGCAAAAGTATTCTTACTCAAGTGAAGTTGAGTCTATGAAGTTGAATACAAAAGTATCATTTTAATTTCTAGATTATTACCTGCACATTAAGGATATGCTAAAAATGTTCTGTAATGCTATATGCAAAAATATGGGTCACCCCTTTTGCTCATATATTAAGTGTATCTAATTCAATTTTACTATAGTAGTCACCATCTCATATGCCAATATGAATAAGCAGGCTCTGATAAAAAGAATATTGATTCTAAGTGTCTCATTTTTAATAGAAGCAGTAGTAAGAGAAATCTTTAGCCCATGTCTTAATTTTACAATATGAACATTTCATATTGTTAAGGGCTTCAGGAAATAGCAGTGCTTTGCGTACATTCACCTAATACTAACTTCGGGTGATTGATTCCGTTTCTAAAACTACACTGAATCTGTTAATAATGTTAAGAGAAAACTGAGAATGATATTCAGTCTTTTGTCTGATAATTTGGAAAACCTTTTCAAAATTCACCTTTTGAGACTACATAGACCTGAGGAAAAATACAGCTGCAAATTTTGGAAGAAAGCAAATGTACTTTTGTTTTACCAAGCATTTGTGAATATTCATTAAAATGTATACATTGTATTCTAAGTATATCTGGTTTTGTTTCTAAAAGTCACATTTTACTGCAAGTGCATAATAAAGGTGTGTGTTAAAGTGTAATTCTAATATAGTTGTAAAATACTAAAACAGTAGTTTTTATAAACAATTATAAATAACGTGTAATTTTCCTTAGTATTAAAGTTCTCTGCCTAGTGGTGGATAATATAAAGTTATGAAAAAAAATAGTAAAAATCCTGGAGGCTGTATTCTAACATCAAAGGAGTTTTTTTTAATTGACTAACTGTGAGAAACAGTTACACAGCTTTCATGTTTGAAATTCAGCCATACAGTAATTGAACACCCATCCCTTCCATCAGTGCAAATTTTCCCACCACCAGTGTCCCCATTATCCTCCCACCTCCACCATTTCAGTCCTCCCCCTGCCTCTAAGGCAGAGAATTTCCCCAATACTCTCTCTCTACCTTTGGCATTGTATTTTGTTCAAATTTTCCCACTACCATTCAAGCCTGCCTGACAGGGGCAGATGCTAGATCATTTATTTTCCATTGCTCATTCTGCATATCATGAGAGGTCATGAGGTCACTTTTATGGCTGTGTTCTTCTGGAATTCTAAGATTGTAAATGGTTGGTTTTCAGAGACATCTCTGTAGGGAGCTAATCCATTTTGGGATTCAATTGGGAGTTTCTGGACCCAAGGTGTTGGTGTGCTAAAATGGTGGCCAGAGGCGGGCTGTGGGTGCAACATCCAGTCTCAAGGACGGGAAGCCCCGGTGGAGTAGCCTGACTCCGCTGCCGACATGCGGCTTGGAGACTTTGTCTTTGTGCTAGCTCTTGGTCACCGGGATTCCATCTGGAGAGACTGCACCTGCTCCATCTGTGGTCTCCCAGTGAAATCGGCTTGGTATGGGACACAGAGAAATCTCTGGTGTTGTGATGTTTTCTGGGACTTGCTGCTGTCTCTCCAAAGGAGTTGTTGATGACAAAATAACAGGAAGAAAATAGATGCAACTTCATCACTCAGATTATATAGAAGTATAGGCTATCTGCATTCACAGACTAAATCTATTCTATTTTTCCTATCTGCTAAATGCATTTGAAGTCCTCAAGGAGACTTTCTCGGTCTCTCATTCACTTATAGACAAGTATAGAACGGTTAAAATTTGTAGTCACCTAGTGAGTATGTTGCCAGGTAAGGTCAAACCAGTGGATACATGGCCTACATTATCTCACCTTTCATTGTGTAGACAGGTGTCATTTTCATTGTTTGTGTCATGTCACTGTCACTGTCCTCCCGTTGTTCATCGATTTGCTCGAGCGGGCCCAGTAACGTCTCCATTGGAGACTTTTGTCGTTACTGTGTTTGGCATATCGAATACATCACGGGTAGCTTGCCAGGCTCTGCTGTAGCTTGCCGGGCTCTCTGAGAGGGGCGGAGGAATCGAACTCGGGCCGGCCATGTTGGCCGCTTGCAAGGCAAACTCCCTACCTGCTGTGCTATCATTGTTTGTGTAACGCCACTTTTTTTCTCTCCCCTGAATTTATGTGCCTTTGTTTGTTTGGGGGCCACACCACATGCCTGGCAATGCTCAAATGATCATATAGGGTGCCAGGGATTGAACCCAAATCAGCTATGTGCAAAACAAATGCCTAACCTGCTGTACTACTGCTCCAGTTCTAATGTACCTTATTATGTATTTCTTTTTTTTTTTTTTTTGCCATACCCAATGGTTCTTTGGTGGTGTTCCTGGTGATTATTCTGGTGGTGTTCAGGGGACTGTATATGTGTGGAGGGATCAGGAGTTGAACTGGGTTCAGTGACATGAAATCTGCTATGCTACCTCTTCATTTCCCCAAATTTCTGTGCTTTTTTAATTTTTAACTTCACTTTTTAAAATGGTCCTACACATAATTTCAAAATGCCATTTAGGGTTCCTATGTACAAGGAGTCTAATATGCCTTATGGTGAGAATATATGTGTTTAATAAGTTTTGTTTAATTGATAATGCTGCTAACTTTAAGTTCAGTGTTAATTGATAAGCAATCACGATCACAATCATCCTGTTGTTCGTCGATTACCTCGAGCAGGCACCAGTAAGGTCTCCTTCTTCCTAGGATAATCAATGCATGTTAAACAAAATGTCTCATACAGAAGTAGGCAAAAGTATTTTTTTGATTTAGTAGTGAATAGTTGATAAAAATGTGATCAAAATCTTGAAAAGCATTTCCTAACCCTGAGGTTTCTCTAGGAGCATTGATTTAGTATTCATTAATTCAATGTTTTCAACAATTTTGTAGCAGTGTAAATGATGAGAACAGACTGTATATGAAAGTATTGAGATAATTGACTACCTTTTCTAAAAATACATATACATAAATGTAGCTATCACTGTGTTATGAGATAAATATCAGGCCAGTTCTTTAATAATTGCATAATAAATTATAAATGATACTTATAAATTATAAATCCCCACATTACTCTATTACATCAACAGTAGACAGAGGGTACATGGGTACTAGCTGGAACCTTAGCTTACCTTGTTTCTTGTCTTATTCTTGTTACTGATTATCTCTGTGATCTCAAGCTATTTTTACTGTTACCTCTCAAACAATGTTAAGATTCCCAAAAATTATTTCCAGTTTTAAATGTTTAAATGTTTAAAAATGTTTAAATATGAGAGATTTAGAGAGATTTAGCACTTACAGCTTTACCCATGTCTTAAGGGAAGAGGAAGGAAATTTCTTCTTCCCTTAAGTTATGTCTATATAAATTACCATTTAGATAACTAAGATCCCCTGAAAGCAGATGGTTAAAAGTTACAAGAGGGGGAGCAGAATTGTACAGATTAACTTTTCTCCAGTTTTTGCTCTCCCTTAAGAGAGTCTCTAATTAAACAAGACTTAGAACTCTTGCTTAGGAGTGTTGTATGAGTTTCTAGAAAAGGGCAACACTCTACTTGCCATCATTCTTGGAATTTGTCCTTCCCACAGCCTCTGTTACATAGTTACACTTCCAAATGTATCTCATTTTTGCAGTCTTTTTTTTCTAGATACTCTTGACTGGCCTCTTGCCACAATTCCACTATGATAGGTTTATTGGTTTATAATAGATGGAGGCAACTAAAGGAAGCCAGTTAGTAGCATGAGGTATGTGCTTAAGCAGAATAAAGAAACACACATCTGGTAAAGAGTTTCAGATAAAGTCACATTTTACCTCACTGAGCTGGGGTTGAATGACTGTGTGAGAAATGGCCTTTCCCAACATACACACACACATAGAGGTAAGGACATCATAGAGGATGTAAAAATAGAAACAATAAGTCTTGGAAAATTCAAATGAGTAGAAGTTCATGAGAGGATGTTCCTATTGTTAAAAATAATTCAAATTAGTCATCATGGAGAGGCTCCTGGGTGAGAAAGAAAAACCTAATGGATAAGAGAGAGCCATAACTCATTTATGACATAGTTAAAAGTGGCTTAGATCAGATAGGAAATGAGTTGAGGAGAGGGGTAAACTCTGACTTAGTTCTAGTATCTGTATATGACCAGGATTCATCTAGGAAACTATGATGCATGGATTAAATAAAATTTAAGCTTAGACACTTCATACAACACAAAAACTAAAGATGCAAATAGTAGGGACTGACTTCTTACTTTTTGTATTCTAAATAAATAAGTTCTGTTAACTTCTCTGCCATCATTATTGTTACCATCCTGTGAAATAAAGTATAGTTTAGCACAAGGAAGTAGGAACTCTGCTCAAAGATTAATAGACAGTGTATCACATTGAACAAATTAGGCTTTGTCAAAAATTGCTACATTTCCTCTCCTGTCCTCATTCTGACTTGAATAGTGGACCCTTTGGGAATAAGAGACAAGAACCATGGGATCTTTTCCGGAAACTCATGGAGTAGATATATGCCCATATCTGTTCCTTTATCTTTGTCAACATCTGTTTCTGTTTCAACAATTTCTAAAGTTCTTTGGTTTTATGATTCAAAGTTTTATTCTTTGCTTTTTGCATATATTTATAGATTAGCCCCCCCCCCACACACCCCCAAAAGAGTTAGTATACAGTTATCACAGAAAAGGTCCTGTGAAGACCTTTTCTCAACCTAGAAACAGAAATGTATTTCAGAAAATGGCTTGATCTGATGTGGCTAATGAGAAGGAGGGGCATAGAGGTTAGGGACACTGATCCAAAACTTTAATTAATGAGAATGAAGACCACCATGGGGTGCTTTGCTTTATACCTCTTACTGAATATTAGGACTTGTACAGAGGAAGAAATGTGACATAAGGGTGAGATCTGAGTATTATTCGGCAGTCACAGGAGTCTGGTAAAGCCTCCAAAATTTACGTTTTGCTCAAAGAATGAAAGAAATAATGACTTTCCTTTTTTCACATTATTTAATTTTCTACCCGGTTAAGGTACTTTAGTCCATGATGTTCTAAAATTATTTGTATTTGAGAACTCATTACGATTTTATGGATCATCTAGTCAAACACCTTGAATAAGCAAACTGACCATAGAATTTTTTTCAGAATTGAACAAAGTTTTCATATGATATTGCTAATATAAGAAGAAAATGTACTGACACCACAGTTAAGAGGTGTTACATATAATCTTACAGTTTTTCAACCTTCAGGATTAAACACATTCTTTTACTATTGAATCTTTTTAAGTCCAAGATAAAAATTAGTTCTTAGCAGTTTTCTTCTTTGATTGGATTGACGTTAAAATAAAAATAAGATGTGACATAAAATTAACACCTAAACTAATTGATTACATATCTGACTGTAAATATGAAAGAACTGACTCTGTTATTCAAAAGAGTGCTTTGGGAATTTGTTTTCTCAAATTTGTCTTTTGCCACGTCTTTCACATTTACTCTTCAGTTTTCTCACTAGAAATGTGTACAGGGCCAACTTCCCAGTTTGGGTAATTGTCCTTGCTTGGCTTTTACCTAATCAACACCAGTTGTTTGGTTTCTGCATACTAACATACAAGCAAATGGTCCAGGTACATCAGAGGGAGAAGTTGGCTTGCCAGATTTAAATAATACCAGACTATGAATTATTTCAGTCAAAACCAGCTATTTAAATCTGAGATCTCAAAAGTCTATTTTGAGTTTGAACCTAACGGTATATATATATTTTTTTGCTTGACTTCATATTGACACAACCTAAATTTAGATTCCTACAAAGGCTAGCACTGATGAGTTCAGTATTAAGGTACAATTTAAAGAGAAGTTGAGTGTTACAAATTAGTATTTATCTCACTTGAAATTCATCTTTCTTGTGTGTAGATCATTTTATTTCAATTTAATTCTCCAAATCTCAGTTGATGCATGTGTTTTCATAAACAGTATTCACTGGTGCTTAGGGGATGCTCCTGGGTCTTGCTCAGGTGTCACTCCTGATCATGCTCAGGAACCAGGCAGTGTCAGGAATCAGATCCTGTCTCCTGATGTGCTCAGCCCATAACATTCTCTTCCTAGTCAACATTCACATTTTCTATTTTTTAAAATTTGAAATGTGTGCACATAAGCCTAAAACTATAGTCATATTTACTCTTGGCTTATTGATTATTAAACAATTATGATATTAGGAAGAAAAAATGGAAAGCTTTTTATCTGTTTTCGTGATTTGGGGATTCTGGGTAGGTCCCTTTTATGATTTGGGGATCTTAGGTGGGGAGCATTCAGATCACATTTATTCTAGATGCTTCAGTGATTTTAGTATATTTCATCATGTTCTATTTTAGAGAGAAACTATACTGCACATGCATCTTAAGTGCACTGTGATGGAAAAAAATTACTGAAATGGTTTAACATGATAAGATTTAACTTTGCAAGTGATGAAGTAATTTTGCAGTGAGAGAAAAAGTTTCTCTCCTGCTAACTTTATCTTACTGCATTTTTAGTTTTTAGGTATCATAATTCCAAGGGAAAATCCTAATTGACATAATACCATTCGAGTAAATAGTTCATTATTTGTTTTAGTGTTTGCCGTGATACTCAGTTTATTTGATAGTTTTAGCTTCTTCAGTTGAATTTTTATTTAATAGTTTTGATGATAACTCAACCTTTGATAATCCCATTTAAAAATAAATTTTTATTTTCTGTTGTCATTGAAAATATTTTGTATCTGAAGACAGAATATTTTCAAAAATTTTGTTTTTGTTTATTCTATTATGAGAATACTCATGGAGAACATAGTACCCATGTGCTTTACTGATTATACTTAGGGTCTAGCTCATGTTTTCTAGTATACAATCAGTTGATTATTAAGGTAAGGTAAGGTAAAGGCCCTCCCGTTGATCATCGATTTGCTCGAGCGGGCCCAGTAACGTCTCCATTGGAGACTTTGTTGTTACTGTGTCTGGCATATCGAATACTCTCGGTAGCTTGCCGGGCTCTCCGAGAGGGGCGGAGGAATCGAACTCGGGTCGGCCATGTTGGCCGCTTGTAAGGCGAACGCCCTACCCGCTGTGCTATCGCTCCAGCCCAGTTGATTATTAGCTCATAAAAATAGAAAAATTTTATTCAGAAAATTTATATTATTTGACATGATAAACCAAGTAAAGGACATTGTGAGTATTGGAGTATATTCTTTTAATTGTTATGTAAAATATTATTACTGATAGATTTTATCCACTTCAAATAAACTAGTCCTTAGAAAGTTTAAATACTGAACAATGAACTCAGCAATTGCAGAACACTGGGTACAAAAAGAATTCCATTTTATTTGAAATCACAAAACATTGAATAGATTATATATATATATTTATATAGTGTAAATAATGGGAAGTCAGAGAATGATAGAATGATAGCAATGCATAGAACCCAATTCTCCCCTGTATATTACTCATGTTATTCTTTTTCCTTTCTTTTTTTTAAATTCAAGTCTTCAAAGTGGGGTGTGTGTGTTTTGAAAGTAACTAAGCAGAGCTTTTTGAGAAATGTTGCTTTCTTTGGTTTTGAGGAAACTTCTAGTTTATCCCAATTTTGCTTCTTTTTTATAGCCTGCATTGATGTTAAAATCATTTAACTTCAATTTAATGAAGAGGAAGTAGTTGAAAGAGCATTTACTTTTTTGTTTGTTTGTTTATCCCATTTGGATGAAACAAAAGAGATTTTTGTGTGTGTGTGTGGGGGGGAGAGGACGGAGGGTGGGGTTTATACCATGAAATGATGGCTTATTTATCCTGTGCCAGTTCCTTTGAGAGAAAAAGGATGTCTCGGGACTTTGTACCCCACGGGCTCATTTGTTCTGGATTTTACCAGTGCTCATCAAAATCCAAGAATACTGGGATGACAGCAGAAGTGGGAGGAGGGCACCAAGAGACACTTAAGGGAAGTAGAGAGATGCAAGTAGGACTCCAAAGAAGATAAATGGTTTTGCTGTCAGTGCAATATAATGAAAATGAAATTGGTACAGGTAGTGTGCCCATTTCCCTCATCATGCCTAGCCCCAAACATGGCTTTAAATAAAACATATTTCTTTTATTTCCCATTCCTTGCTTTGCTAACTTAAAGATAAATGACTTGCTTGCAAGTGCAGTGAAAAGGAAATAAAATCACTAACAGGCAGTGCCCAAAATGCCCCAGCTGCTTAACGGTCTGGCCTTGAGCGATCCACAGTTTTTATGGAAAAGTTTTACTGTTCTGCTGTTAAGGAAACAAAAGCACCTCTCCTCACCCCAACCCCCCCTCCCTCAGATCTCAAAAAATTCAAAGCAAAGAAAAACAGAAAGCGGAAACCCAAGTCTAGGAAAGTCACAGCAGTGGAGAATCATGGGCCCTTGGCTCAGGTGCTGGGGCAACAGTAACTGTGAGGAAGTGTCAGTTCCCGAGTTGCCTGAGCAGCTCAGAGGCTCAGATGCTGCTTTCCCAGGCGTGGGAGGGCTCAGCTCCATCTCAGGCAGCCAGGGGTCAGCCACCAGTAATTAGGCCCCCGGGTGTTTCTAGGTAGACAATTGGATAAGCAATTAAATAGTTTGTGAGCAGCAGTTTGGGGCGATCTCAAGGTTGGCAATTAGGCAGCTCTGTAAGTGTAGTTGTATACACTGGGGCAGGACTTGGTAGTGGAAGGAGGTAGAAAAAAAGCACTTTCCGAGCAAAATATCATGCCTCGTTAAAAATCATAGGAGCCATTTAGTTACTCACTTCTTCCTTTGCTTGACACTCAATGCAGGTGGTCTAGCTCTGCAGTGTTTTTGATCGTCAGGGCAGTGCTTGTAAACTTGCTGGGGATCTGATTTATCAGGGGGGTTATTAGAGCACACTTTGGTGTCCCCATTTCCAGCCATTTCCAGAGTGTCTTAACTCTGGAAACTGATGTGGGGCCTGGGAATGTGCATCTCTGACAAGTTCTCGGGTGATGGTGGCTCTGAGAAATGCATTTTGATAACCAAATGTTAGTCGAGAACCCTCTGTGGGCACAATAATGGTCACACTGGCAAACGTTAGCACCTGCTGGAGTTCAGGAACTTTACTAGCAGTTCACAGCTGTTTGCTTTTTTTCATCTCTACAAAAACTGCTGGGTATCATTTATCTCTTTTAAATGTAGAACTTTGACTCCCCCAAGACAGAGACAGAACAAGTGGAGTTGTTCATGTTGCGTTATAAGCTCAATTTAGGTGTGTAAATGATCCTTTATGCCAAGAAGAGAATAGAAAATGGAATTCAGGATAACTTGTTTTCCCTTTTTTTTCCCCTTTAAAAATTTTTGTTAGCATTAATGGACATGGAACATAACATACACTAAATATTTACATATAAAATACACATATTTGGAAGCGTATTTCGGTGGCCCTCCCAAGAAGTGCTTGAGGGACTGAAGCATTCTGGGTGATTCTTGGTCAAACAGGCAGTTCAATTGATTCCTGTGGCGAAGGATGTGGGGGTATTTGGGTTGTGCCTCCCATGCTGAGGACCACCAGGACTATACCTGGCTATGCTGGGGCACATGATACTTGCACTGAGCTAGGTTCTAGCACATGCAAAACATGTTCCTTAAGCCCTGTATTTTCCCTGTAACCCATATGTTTTACTTAGCAGACAAAATACAACACTGTCAGTGAATTTTACTCCAACAAAAGGATATTTAACTACTTAGCCACCAGATCGATTTTTTTTCACTATAAAGATACATCTTACTGTACTACCTGTGAATCAAGTTCTGTGAGGTACAGACTTCGTGGGGAGTTGAAAGTGTTAGTGGCCCTAGGTTTATGGAGAAAGAGGAGCAGATTTTTTGGCCCTCTGTTAAGTGAGCAAAATTTATGTGTATGTTGTGGGGAAAGTGATCCAAACTAAAGGGAAGTTATATAGGAGAAGCAGGTCTGGGATGGTGAGTCAAATATGAAGTAAATTTTATGGCCAACATCAAAAGCTGGTTTAAAAATGATTTGACTAATTCTATATAAGAGAAAGTTGAGACACGTTCACTTCTTCACTGTTTTTTTTTTTTGGCCACACCCAGCTGTAATGAGACCTTGGTCCTGACTCTGTGCTTAGGGATCACTCCTGCTGGACTTGGCCGACTATGTGGTGCCAGGGATGGAACCCTGGTTGGTCCCATGCAAGGCAAGAGCCTTACATGCTCTGTATCCTCTCCGACCCCTATATTCTTTACTTCTTTATTTTTTTGTTTCTTAAATTTTTTATTTGGAAGTGCTGACTTGGGGGCTATTTCAAGCTCTATGCTCAGGTGTATTCCCAGCAGTGCTCATGGGTACCTTGCAGTCCCAGACATGAAATCACAACTGCAGGTAAAGCAAGTGCCTTAATCCCTGTACCATCTCTTTATTCCTTATTTTTGTCTTGTTCATGAGTGTTTAAACTATCTAACACAAACACACTACTTGTGGGGGGCAAGGCTGGCACCACTGGACTAAGAAGAGACATAAAAAAGATACAGTGGAATTGAGTACAGTGTCTCAGTTCCTTTCAGATTACTCATGTGCTAGTAGTGTCAGTTACAGGCTCCATCTAGGAGCTTGTTAGAAATGCAAATCTTAGTATTCCAACCAACTTCAACAGAGCCAGAATCTGCATCAAACAAGATTCCAAAGCAATTTACTAAATGCTATCATGAACATAGTTGAACACATATCTTCTCAAATTAATTTTCTGTGTGTGTAGGGTAGAAGCCATGAAGTGAAATTACTAGAAGTAAATTCTTACTTTTTGAGCATTCTCCGTACCATATTCCATAGATGCTAAACCAAATAATATTTCCACAAATAGTGAATGAGCATTGCTTTATCACTATATCATCACTGTTTCCAATTTTTTTTTCTTTTTGCTTTCTGGATCACACCCAGTGATGCACAGGGGTTACTCCTGGCTCTGCACTCAGGAATCACTCCTGGCAGTGCTCAGGGGACCATATGGGATGCTGGGAATTGAACCTGGGCCGGCTGTGTGCAAGGTAAATACCCTACCTACTGTGCTATCTCTCCAGCCCCTGTTTCCAATTTTTTGATAGATGCTATTCTTACTGAAGCAAGATGATATCTCATTATTGTTTTGATTTGCTTTCCCCTCATAATAAGTAGCACTGTCCTCCCGTTGCTCATCAATTTGCTCAAGCAGGCCCAGTAACATTGTGAGACTTGTTGTTACTGTGTTTGGTTTATCAAACAGGTCACAGGGAGCTTGCCAGGCTTTGCCCTGCAGGCGAGATACTCTCGTAGTTCGACGGGCTCTCTGAGAGAGGCAGAGGAATCAAATTCCGTTCCGGTCCCATATCCGCTGGTAGGCTGTTTGCTTGTGCATGGCTGGCCTGGCCAACCCGGGTTCGATTCCTTCACCCCTCTTGGAGAGCCCGGCAAGCTACCAAGAGTATCTTGCCCTCATGGCATAGCCTGGCAAGCTCCCTGTGACATATTCTGTAAGCCAAACACAGCAACAAGTCTCACAATGGAGATGTTACTGGGCCCACTTGAGCAAATCGATGAACAACTGGAAGACAGTGCTACAGTGCTAATAAGTGGTGGTGAACACATTATCTTGTGCCTATTGATCATCCATATGCCTTCTTTAGAGATAGTGTCTGTGTATCTTCTCTCCCACATTTTGATTAGATTAGTGGATTTTCATTGTTGTTTGCCAGAGCAATAGCTCAGCAGGTAGGACGTTTGCCTTGCACACGGCCGACCCGGGTTCAATTCCTTTGTCCCTCTTGAAGAGCCCGGCAAGCTACTGAGAGTATCCTACCCCACAGAGCAGAGCCTGGCATGCTCCCTGTGGCATATTTGATATGCCAAAAACAGTAACAACAAGTCTCAAAATGGATGTTAGTAGTGCCCACTCAAGCAAATCGATGAACAACGGGAGGGCAGTGCTACAATACTACAGTGTTAATTGTTGTTAAGCTTTGATATATATATATCAAACTATATATATATATATATATATATATATCACTGTCACTGTCCTCCCATTGTTCATCGATTTTCTCAAGCGGGCCCAGTAACGTCTCCATTGGAGACATTTTTTGTTACTGTGTTTGGCATATCGAATACATCACGGGTAGCTTGTCAGGCTCTGCCGTGCGGGCGAGATACTCTCGGTAGCTTGCCGGGCTCTCCAAGAGGGGCGGAGGAATCGAACTCTGGTCGGCCATGTTGGAAGGCAAACGCCTTACCGCTGTGCTATCGCTCCAGCCCATATATACGTGTGTGTGTGTGTGTGTGTGTGTGTGTATTTATATATACACTAGTCCTTTATCTGATACATAAAGGTAGCTTGAGATTTCACTCCTTGTACAGGCGGGGTCTAAAGCCCCACTGTCAGCAGGAAGCAGCTCCAGAAGATGGACCTTAGATCATTTTCCCCTTGAAGATTTGAGGTGGTGAAATATCTAAAAAGGCATATGATTCAGGCAGGTGGATTAGAGAAGCTTTGCACCCCCCCCCATCATGGCAATAACCCCCCTATACAGGACAGAAGAATGCGAAGAGGAGGGGTCAAAGATTTCACCCAGTTAATAGTAAAAGGGGAGAATGAAGAAGGGTACAGTTATAGACTTAAAAATTTTTGTGCTTGGGTTTCAATTATACAATGATCAATTACCCATCCCTCCACCAGTGCCCAGTATCTTTCCCACCCCCTAACCTCCCATCCCACCCTACCTCTGTGGCAGGGCATTCCCTTTTGTTCTCTCTCTCTCTCTCCCTAGTGACCATCCATGAAACCTGATAACACCCTGCCAGTGACCGACAGTTGAATCCTATTAACACCGTTGTACTTGGCCTCAGTTCAGACAGCAGAACTATCTTTAAGTGGACCAGTGGAGATAGCCAACGAATCAATCAAGGAAAATGCAGCAGGGTTTGCTACAGGATAGTCAGGAAAGCCCCTTACAGTTTTAGAATTTAAATGGAAACAAAGGGGGAAGGATTAGTGGATTTTTAATTGTTGTTGAGCTTTGAAATATATATATATATATACATATATATATGTGTGTGTGTGTGTGTGTGTGTGTGTGGAGAGATAGAGAAAGAGATAGATAGATAGATAGATAGATAGAGATAGATGGAAGGGCTGGCCCTGACCAGTTAGCTTTCTACACTTAATACTTTCTAAACTCAATACTGGCATGACTTGTGCCAAATAAAATCTTACACTGCAAAGGTCATTGCTTTGTGTGGTCCTTTGGACACTGGACCCTAAAAATCTCAAAGTCTTTAATTTACTTTAAAATAAATTTTGTAAGTGGCTTCCCTCTCAAGCAATTTCTATGAATATTTTGCTTGTGAAACACTAGTTAACTGCTTCTCAATTGGTCACCACGTGGCCCTCTGTGGATCCCTCCCATATTTTAAGGGGCACTTAATGTGATTTATAAAAATCACATAAGTGGATGAGAGCTGCATGATATGGGATTAGGAGGCCAGATAGTAGAATGGGAAGATGGGAAGGAAACTAGGCCAGAAGGGGCCACAGTTAAAAAAATATTGAGAACCACTACACTAGATGCTTACGCTTGTAGTTCTTAACTTTCTTATTTTAGTTCACTGAAATTGATGATTGTCTGTGCAATATAACCTGGGAAAAGTAAATTAAATAAAAGAATATGAAGGTGTAAAGAAAATAAAATCACTGAGTGATGTTCTTCAGGTGCTAGATTAACTATCTTCAAAATGGAGAGTAACATTCACATATATATTTTTTATTCTTTAAATCCTAAGGACCACGTACTTTGCTGGGGCCTAATTATAACTAACAGATTTTTCTAATGGAGAAGCAAAATTTTCTCAGGAAATATAGATTATTTCTTAGTAGTTAGCAATATGTGTAATGTCTTATGATAAGAGGTAACACTAGACAAAAACTGTAAGGAAATCTACTTTAGCAGATTTGAAGGTTGTCTGCATTGGGAAATGTTACTGTTAGAGATTTGGAAGCAGAGAGAGTGGTAATCCATGTGAAGATAATAGAGGTCTGGTTTTAGAAAAAGAAGGTGACTTAGGGAGATGTTGTGAAGAGTTTGTGACAGTAATGGAATTAAATAATAGCTCTTCACAAGTGAAGATTTCTTGTTCTATACATTAAAACTGAATGACCAGGGATTGAAGGAAGAGACCCTGTAGGTGGAAATTGTAAAAGCTGGATGATTAGGTGTATGTTAGGTCAGAAATGCATGTCTGCCAAAATATCCTATGATCCTTTTCCCTGTGAATATATATCTAAAGATGAATTTACAACAGAAACTTCACAACTATCATTCTGTGTCACTGATTTGGATTTGAATTTAAGCATTGAGACTTGATTATTTTGCCTATTTTTTCTAAGCCTGAATAGAACCTTTTTTGAAATCTTATTATGAAAGAAACATAGGTTTTCAAAAAAGTGTTATTGCACTGGTTAATTCAAATTTAAGTGACAATGCATAGAAAGAAGTTTGTTTTATGGTCCAGCTACTTGGAGATTAAAGCCAACCTTTGATTTTCTATAGCTAGTAAAATGGGCATAATTTTAGCTTTATTGGGAGTCTTCCAAATCATTTTCCTAATTACTCTCTTTTTTAATTCTTTTCAATAAAAATAGAGAAATAGCTTCTATACACTTGGACTTGAAATCAGGGGTATGGTGTAAAATAATAACATTACAGTGCACTGAGAGCAAAAATTTCTGTGTAATATATTGTTCAGCAAATCATTCATCATAATAATTGCCACAGTCGACACTTTGCTCATTTGTAGATTTTTTTTCCTTCTTGCCAGAATTTTTCTTCAGTAAAAATGATTTAAAGAGTAGCTATAGGGTTCAGTTCTATTCTTCATGATAGAACAGGGACAAGTGTATTTTCCAAATCGACTCCCACTTGAATTCTAGTTTATTATGATCGCACATTCCTAAGGAGCTTGCCAATCACAAAGCATTTTCTTTATGTTCTCCTGGGGGTAAATTCCATATTCTGTCATGAGATTTTAGGGAGTAGATTCTATTATTGTTGCATAGCTCTTATATACCATTTGCATCTGTTTTCAGAAGATTCATTCTTTGAGCCAGGGACATTAGCTTCAGATTAACCAGTGGACACACATATAAGATATTGCAAATTATTTTGATGTCAATAAATATCATTTTTTCATTTTTCTTTTATGGGCTAGAGATATAAAGAAGGTATAATTTAAAACAGTCAACTTGGCACAAACACCAGATTGCTGTTGGGCATGTTTGTCACATATTCTTCCTTCCACCTCTTGCCAACCAGCTCCCTCTAATATACTCAACATCGCATGAACCATTCCATGGCAGAAACACTACCATAATCACGTAGGCTGGCCCATAGAGTACTATGTGTAAGACTTTAAATATAGACTATAAAACTGAGCTTATTATATAAAAATTTAATAAAGATTGCCTAGAAGTTCTGTCAACAATTCAGAGTATTCTGCTTTATATCTCTTATTCTATTCATTCAACAAGCGGGTGGTAAGTTAAAAATCATAAATACCTTTAAAAAGCCCTGAGTATATGGTTGCCTTATCTATATTTCTGATGAGAATACATTCAGGAGAAATTATTTTTAAAATGCTTAGCGAGCAAGGTGGGGAATGCATAAATACATTTAGTATATTACAAAAAAGGAAGTAAAAATAAAAAGTCAATGTAATTTTCCTTAGACATAAGCATATTTAGAGTGATCAGGAATGGAAATAAGTTAATAAAATGTGGGGAAAAATTATTCATGGTAAGGCTGGAGATGAAGTTTATTTTAGATGTTAGTGATAAGGGAAGATAATTTATTTTTTTCATTGATAACTTACATCTGTTACCTCTTCCAAGATCTTTGGCAGATTTTAAATTTGTTCCTAATTTTAATTTTTGTTGAAGAAGCATTGGCTTGTAACATATAGGTTTCAGGCACACAGGAATAGAGTTCAATATTTGTATGTATACTATATTAGCATCCTCAACAAAGTGTATAATTTATCAGTGGGAAACTGATGCTAAGAGAGGCTATTTAATTTCAAAGTTAATCTGATACTAGTCCAACACACTCCTATGTGAAAACCATAAAATAATAGACCGACCCAAAGAATTCAACAGCTAATAGTACCTCTTCAAATCCTCAAATTATCTATTTTAAACATCTCTGATGAAATTATCATGGGAATCTCATGGGTGCTGTCTTTGACATTTAAATTTACTAATTTATTTTCAGATTTAGTTTCAGTATGTCTTCTTAAGGAAATTTGCCTTCTCTTTGTGTGAGTTAGGTACCCGTGGCAAGTTGCTATGTTGTAGTTCAGTTATTCTTTTCTGAGTCTGTACCTGGGACTCAGCTTTTAGGTCCTTGATGGTCAGAATACTGGCCACTGACCACATTATCTATGAGGATGTTAGAAATGCAAAATCTCAGGCACCATTTCAGAAATCTGACGCATAAACTGCATTTTAAAGAAATCACCAGATTTTTTTTAATGTATTTGGGTTGGAAAGTAGTGCTCCAGTGTCTGGGATGATCTTCTTTGAGCAAATAGATGCTACAATGCACTGCAACACTGTCCCCCCCATTGTTCATCGATTTGCTCGAGCAGGCACCAGTAATGTCTCCACTGTGAGACTTGTTGTTACTGTTTTTGGTATATTAAATATGAGAAATGCCGAGAGAGAGAAAGCCACAAAAAGATGCTTGTCTTCAGAATCTCTCGAGCTCATTCACCACATGGCTTGGCACGAGCCTCAGGCAACCACAAGCTAACATCTGAGTTCGCAAAGCAGTGCAGAGAAACGATAAAGGAAGACCTCAAAGAGAAGAGCAGCAGTGCTGGCAGATGCGGTAGAAGCTGGGAAAAGCATTCGCAACGCCCGCCTGTCCTTCGCCAACTACAAGACCAACATGACTGCCCTCTGATGTCCTGATGGATCTATCACATCTTCCAGAAGGGCAATGGAGAAGATTATGCATGACTTCTACTCAGATCTCTTTGATAGCCACGTCCACCTGCCCACATACCAAATTCCGCAGGATGGATATGTCATTCCCAATGTTCTCCTGAAATCTGACATGCCATTTTGTCGGTAAAGAAGTGAAGAGCACCCGGTCTAGACAAGGTCAGACCCGAATACCTGAAGAGTCTGCCGCCAGTACTCATCAATACACTGGCTCGGCTCTTTACACACTACCTGTCTGAATGCAAGGTTCAGTCCCAGTGGAAAACCAGCAGAACCATTCTTCTGTACAAGAAGGGAAAGATCCATGACAATGGCAACTATCACACAATCTGCCTGTTGTCTGTCGTCAACAAGCTGTTCACTTGAGTCATCCTGAATAGGATTGGCAGAACACTTGAAGGACAACAATGCGAGCAAGCCGGGTTTTGAAAAGGATTCAGTTCGATCGACCATACCCACTTAGTAACCAAGTTCATTGAGGTTTCTAGGGAGTTCAAGATGCCACTCTGTCTAATGTTCATCGACTTAAAGAAGGCCTTTGTGTTGAGACTGACATGGTCATCAAAGCACTAGCCAAACGGAGTTCAAACTCAATACATCAGGATCCTCCATGGGCTGTATTACAGATTCACTACCAGGACTTCACCATTCTACAAGGAAGTGATCATCGATGTCGAGAGGGGTTTGGCAGGGTGATACCATTTCACATAAACTCTTCAGTGCACCCTTGAGAGTGTCATGCAATGACTGGAATGGGAAGGAGTGGGAGTGAAGATAGATGGTTGGCAACTACACCACCTCTGCTTTGCTGATGACATCATTCTAATAACACCAAACAATAGCCAAGTGGCATGAGTGCTAGCCGACATTGACCATGAGTGTGGAAGGGTTGAATTACAGCTGAATCTCACAAAGACAATTTTTGTGAGAAACGGACTCATTCCTGATGTTCCATTTGCTCTCAATGGAACGAACATCTCTGAATGCAGCAGTTATGTGTACCTAGGTTGAGAACTCAACATGACGAATGACCTGGCACCTAAGCTGCACAGGAAGATGAGAGCAGCATGGAATCCCTCAAGAGCATAGAATAAGTTATTGAGAGGACAAAGAACCTCTGGCTTCGGGCACATCTCTTTGATTCCACCATTCTTCCTGCATTTACATATGCCTCAGAGACCTGGGCTCTAAGAAATCAGGATGAGAATGCTATTCTGATCTCCCAAAAAGGAATCGAAAGAACTGTGTTTGGAGTATCATGCTTCACTCAAGTGAAAGAAGGAATCCAGAGTTCCGACCTTTGTAAATGATTGAGAATCAGGGATGCTGTCTCATTTGCCAAGGCATCGAAAATCAGATGGGCTGGATATGTAATGAGACTTGGAGATGGCTGCCGGACTAGAGCTGTTACTAGATTCCAAGGGACATCAAAAGATCAAGTGGCCGCCCACCTAGGAGATGGTCTGACTTCTTGTCAAGACACTGAATGAACGGTTTGAGGCTCTTCGTGTTCCTGGAGTGAGCAGATGCTATTAGGCTATACTAGCATGCGACAGGGATGAATGGAGACGTTATTGGCGCCTGTTTCAAGCAAGTCAGTGAGTAACGGGATATCGTGTAATCAAGTGATCAAGTGATCAAATACTTCACGGGTAGCTTGCCAGGCTTAGATACTATAATAGGAAACTTAACCTGGGTACAGGTTTGAGTGTGGAGATGGGGAGTGGGAGGACACTGGGACAGTGACTGAGGGAAGCTGACCCTGGTGGAGGATATGGGGAGGGAAGGTTTCATGTATGAAACCCTATTAGTAACGATTTTGTAAAACTCAGTTACTAAAATAAAATTAAACTACAAATTCAAAAAGAAAGCTTTTTTAAATTTGGAATTGTCTGCTTGCCTTTTGTTTTTCTTTTCAGTCACCATGAATTACAGTCACAAAATTATTCATGGTTGAGTTTCAGTAGTACCATATTACAACACCAGTCCCTTCACCAGTGTTGATTTTCCTTCACCAGTACCCACAGTTTCCATCCTGCCCCCCAGCCAACTTCTATGGCAGGCACATTTTTACTTTTTTCTTACCCCTTTTAGAGCCCGGCAAGCTACCGAGAGTATCTCGCCCACACGGCAAAGCCTGGCAAGCTACCCGTGATGTATTCAATATGCCAAAAACAGTAACAACAAGTCTCACAATGGAGACATAACTGGGCCCGCTCGAGTAAATTGATGAACAACGGGAGGACAGCACAGTACAGTACGCTCTTTAGGTACTTCAGTTTAATACTTTTGCTAGTAGGATATCATGCATATCTCTTTACCTCCTTTCAGCACCCTTTTCTTGTCCAGAGTGACCACTTCCCTCTATCATTGACACAGTGGTCTCTCCTCTGACTTGTCTCCTTTACCCTCAATGTCAAACTTCCTATTAAGGACCAATTCTCTTGCTCTTCATTTTTGTTGTCTAAATCCCTAGAGTGGCAGAGGCAAGCATCAAGAAGGTGGGCCAAGAAAGTTCCTGTCCTGCTCTTGCTACTGCTCATTTTAGGCTGATCAGAGCTGCCTGATCCTCATGCAGAGCAGACTGAATTCAGGCTACACCTGTCTAGTGCTTTGGTCCAGAATACTCCAAGCAGGAGCAAAGGACTCACGGTGTAAGCAGGTTTGATGCCAAGAACAAAGGAAGGAAAAAGTAAATTTAAAACTTCATTTTTAGGCCTCATTCAGACAATGAATAGTTTTCTTTAATTATTTATGATGTTACCTTGGTGTATTTTTAGATTATGATCAGATTCCCTCCTTGAAGCTCATTCTCCAGACTGCATAAATTTAGTTTCCCCCCGAGTGTGTCTCATATGTCTTTTCCTCCGATCCAAGCCTGAAATGCATTCTCTTTCTCTTGGCTTGCTTGGTGATTTATCTGCATTATCCCTAAACTGCTGGACTCGGAAGAGTTCTTACTTATGTCCTTTGGTGGGTTTAGATTCACGGCTGCCTCCCTGATTTTCTATGCTGTTCCTAATATGCGTAGCTGTGTTGTGCTGGGATTATTGTTATTATTTTTTATTGTCAGGCCAGGGCAAACATTTAAATGCAGTAGAGTGGATAAAACACTGTTTTTCTGTTGCAGACACTTGGCTACGCTTAAGCATGAGACTTAGGAACTCTTAGGAGAAGCTTGAGCTCAGTGAAAACATCAACAAAGTAAATCTGCACCATTCCTGAAGAAAATTCACTGTAGGTTTCAAATCTTCAGAAATTTTCTGCTAATTGGAACTCAAAAATATGTTTCAGATGACTTTTTGAAAAAGTGTTACTGTGTCTGCTTATGTTTTCACGCAGAGTGTTGGAAAGGAATGAGTTTTCTCTTTCTTGGCTATACTTATTTATTAGATTGATGCCAAGCTTTTCCTCTGAAGCTTTTTATTGCCAATTTGGGGCTTTATTCCACCCTCCTACCTCAGGCAAAAATCTTGTTGTTTTCAAACTAAGAGTTGTGGTGATGATTGCTTTTCTGTTTGGCCGTTGATTATCAGGGTTGATTGTGTAGATAGAATGTAACTTCTTCAATTCGCTATTTTCTACTGGTAGCTCTTACCTAGTTAATTTTACATAACTCAGTGTCCATGCAGAAATAGAAGCTCTATAGCTAAATTGAACTTCAGAGTTGGAAAGTAGTGAAAAAAGAGAAAATAATATGTTGGGGTACTATTGTGTGAAAATGACAAAAGAATTGTCAAATCAGGAGTTAAAAACCCAAATCACTTGTTTATCCTAAGGACAGATTTCTTGTACTTCACAAGGCTTTAAGGATTGAGTGGCTGATGCCTGCAAAGCCCTTGATAAACAATGACATGCCATAAACATATCAAGTAACAGATGATGGTGAACATGCTTTTGCTGTGGCTTATGGAGGTATAATTTATGTTCCATGAAGAAGACATATTCTAAGTGAGTTTTGTGAGCCTATAGTGTGTTACAAATCATTACTAATAAATGTAAACTATTAATATATGTTTTTACCTCCAAAGAATCTTGATTTAAAAGTAAATATAGTTTAAATTTATTGAAGAGTGATATAATTTTAAATTTATTCTCTTTCTCTCTTTTTTTTTTTGCTTTTTGGGTCACACTCAATGATGCACAGGGGTTACTCCTGGCTCTGCACTCAGGAATTACTCCTGAAAGTACTTGGGGGACCCTAGGGGATGCTGGGAATCGAACCCGGGTGGATCACGTGCAAGGCAAACACCCTACCTGCTGTGCTATAGCTCCAGCCCCTAACCTTATTCTGTTTAAAATTTGGCCTCACACTCTTGAATAAACTTGGGGACAGCTACATAGTCCTTCAACATGATTAGATAAATAGACTTTGGAACCTTCAGACAATGGTATGTTGTTTAGTACTAAAAAGAAATGAGCTATCTAATGATACAAATACATGGAAGAACTTTAATTCATATATCTGAGTGAAGATGCCAGCCCAAGAAGTGTTCATATTATATGAGTACAAAGACTTCAGACTTCATAATTTATGACATCTGCAAAATCCAACAACCAAACCAACAAAAACTAAAGAGACAACAAAACAAAAAGATCAGTGTTCTTTAGGAATTAGAGGAATATGGGATGAAGGTAATGAGAAATAAATGAGCAATACACAGGGAATTTTTATGAAAGTGAAAATACTCCTCTACATAATCATGAATATATGCTATGCTTTTGTCCAGGTCCATTGACTGAGATTAAACACCAGGAACAAACCATATGGAAAACTACAGCATTTGGTGGAGAAAAAGATGGCCATCCACAAAACAAAAGATCCTATTAACATAATTAGTTCAGTATACTTAGGCTTTCACTAAAATATTTTTTCTTTTCTTCTCTTTCTTTCTTCTCATATTTTTTGGTCAGCCAGTTTGGGAGCCACACTGAGTGGTGCTCAGGGCTTACTGAAGGTGCTGTGCTCAAAGATCACCCCTGGCATGTCTCAAGGGACCAAATATGACCTGGGGGTTGAATCTGGGTCAGCTGTTCACCAGGCAAAACCTCATCTTCTGTACTGTCACTCTGGCCCTACCTAAAGAATGATTTTGTAATGAAAAATTCTATAACTTATTTTCCTTTTCACATGCTATTGTGATCCATGACAAATAATTTTTTTAACTTTTTTAAAAATTAATCTCCAGGGGCTGGAGCAATAGCACAGAGGGTAGGGCGTTTTCCTTGCACGCAGCCAATCTGGGTTAGATTCCCAGTGTCCCATATGGTCCCCTGAGTACCGCCAGAAGTAATTCCTGAGTGCAGAGCCAGGAATAATCCCTGTGCATCGCCGGGTGTGACCCAAAAGGCAATAAAAATGTTCTGAAACCATTTAAAAAACCACTCTCGAAAAAGCAATCTGCCAAAAAGTGGAGAAGGCAGGACAGGGCACTGGAGGAGACGATGGCAACGTAGTTTCGCCTGCGAGAGGCTTCCTCCAGTCTAGGGAGCCTTGGAATCTGAAGTGCGTTTATGGAGACAGGCATTGAATCAAGAAATCAGACCTCATTTATTTTCACACACCTGTAATTAATTTTCCTCTCCCTCTACAAATGCCCCTGTCATGGCCTCCCAGAAAGAAAGATACAACTAAGATCCTTAACAGCAGAAATGCTCAGCAGATGGGAAAAGGGCAAGCACAGCACTACACACTCTGATTGGAGACTGCACTTATTATTTTTAAGTATGTAATGTCTGAAATGATAAAATAATTTAGTTTGTATGAATGGATGGATGGAAGACCTTTCAAGAGTCTTTCTGTAAGGAATGCGTTCTCTGAGAGTCAATTTCCAGAGAAGCCAATCTTGGATATGTCTTTTCAGGAGTAGTTCATATTTTAACATGAGGCTGATAGGAAAATATTTTCTTTTTGTTTTGAGTGAGGGAGCATTGCATGTGACTGTGCTCAGGAGGAACTTGCTCCTGACTGTGCTCAGGGATCACTACTGGAAGTGCTCAGGGGACCATATGTGGTCTGCCACATGTAAGGCAGAGTATTTTAATTCCTATCCTATCTCTCAGGACCTAGTTTTGTTTTGTTCTGTTTTGGGTCACAGTTGATAGTTCTTGGTAGCTACTCTTGGTGGTGTGAGGGGACTTTGTGGTGCTTGGAATCAGAGGCTCTTGAATGCATGTATGGCTCCACATCTTTAAATCATTTTAGTGGCCCCTAGACCAGTTTTTGAAATCAAACATGATAAGCACAGAATCTTAACGGCAGGATTGTATGAAAACTGGTAGGAAGAATTAAAAAAAAACTCATCTTTGAATGCAGGAACTGGGAAAGTAATTAAGAAGTATTGATGATCTGACACTTGGTGTTTATAGAATTAAGCCAATTAGAGATTAAAGCAATCCAAATACTCACATGGTTTATTAAGAGATCTTGATATAGTTCAGAAGCCCTAAATAGAAGGAAACTATTTACAAAATGAGGGAAAACAAGGTAATTCTGCTTAAAATGTTAGGAAGGATAAATATAGGCAGCAGACATCTATTTCCTTCCTATCCAATCATTAATATTCCCATATTAATTTTGAATAGTTATGAATAAGGGTTTTAGTTCAGTTTAGATTTGGCCGCAGTGTGAAACCCCACAAATAGTGGCTTGAATTAGAACTGTGTTTATTTTGTGCATAAAAGGAGCACAGAGATAGTCCATCTAGTGTTGCTATGGTGCTTTATAGTGTCAGGAACCGAACTTTACTCTATGCCAGGATTCCACTGTAGATGGCTTCCAACCAAAGAAATTGACGTCCAGCATGACTGCTGGATCTATCTTTATATTCTGTATTTTAGCCAGCAGAAAGGAGGGGGGGATAAATAAAGCATGCTCCCACCCCCTCTCTTTAGTTTTTTTTTCAGAAGCATAATTCTAGCGCTTTGCTTAGGGGTTACTTATAGTTTTTCTTGGGGAACAAAATCTATAGCTCCTATATTCAAATCCTCCAGTCTTTTGAGTTATATCCCCAACTCCCTGACTCTTTTATATTAGGGGACATCCTTGTATATATGGGCGCTCCCTGGGCTACATCTGGTCTTTCCTGAGGAACTGTGGACAGGGATTGAACCAGGACCTTAAATAGTAGCGTGTATTCTATCACTTGATTGTATCACCAGCTTGCTTGTCCAATGTGAAGGACACTTCCTAGAAGGTGAATACAACTTCTACTTATGCTCTATTGGCCAGTGCTAAGTCATATGGTACTCTTTCTTTGGGAAAGTGAAAATACAGTTTTTATTATGACACTATATATGAAGTTGAAAATATCATAATAGGCAGGTTATTTGGAATAACGAGAAGTTTCTTTCATGAAAACTATTATTTCTCATTGAGTATTGTCTTGTCAATATCAAGTTTATGGTACTTGAACTTGAGCTAAGTGACCCAAAGATAAACATGATTGCTATTCTGGAGAAGCCATTATTCTTCCTACCAGGGCCTCATTGTCTAAGGTTATTTAATTAATGTTTCTTTTGATTTTATGAGCCAACCAGTACTATACTAAATTCTATATTATTTTTTCAGTATACAAAATATATTGTAACCATTGCACCATATTAGTTACATTGAATATATTAGATATTTTTTCAGTATATGCAATAGTGGTTTGGTAAATTTTAAGTTGGATAGTGATGTTATCAAATTTTTGTCTAAGAAATATTTTTTTAAACCTTAAAAATTAGATGAAATTGGAAGGAGTTTGGAAGCTGAGTTATTAAATTTGCACATAAGTCTAGATGAGAAGTAATGAGTAACTAAGCCTAGAATCAGCAATATGTGTGAATCCAACAGGCAGTAATTGAAAGTTTTGTGGAGGGAAAAGACAAGACTATTTTAAAACTGCTTATTTATAGACATATAATGTTGAACAATTGAAGGTGAACATAATTGTATGAAGATAATTACAAAATGATCTTCTAAAAATAATCATCTGGTCTTTCCTGAGGAACTGTGGACAGGCTGTCTTTAACATCCTGTGCTGGTACTCATGAGTATATATTCAGTGCTAGTTTACAAAAGTGGCAAGTCACAAAACAGCAGGAATTAGGTAAGCAGTAGAAAGGATTGGAACAATTCAAAATCAGCATTTAAGATATAAATATGGGTATAAATAAAAGTTAAAAATTCCTAAATTTCTGTGAATGTGAAGCTATTTGAAATAAATTAGAGTTCATTTAGAATAAGAGTTTACAGTATTTTTATTTGTATTTCTAAGATGTTTGTATGATTTTATGTTTTTATTCTATTCTCTGGTTTCATTTTATTATAACATAAAGAAAATAGGTTATACCTGTTTATTAAATTGGTTAATGCTTGGAAAATGTGGTATAAGTGAAAGCAAGTTAATTTTACCAAATCTGAGGACTTTTAGTTCTCAACTAATCATTTCTTTTTAGATATGTGTTCAAATTAATTTTTCCAGTGTTTTGAATTCTTAGAAAACAAAATGTCTCAATAGGAAATAAATTCCCTGTATTTCCCAAATATCTGTACATGTTCTTCTCCAAATAATGTCTTTGCAGACGTTTAATTTATTTCCTAAAGAAGGCAATCACTTATCACTTAATCACTTAATCCCCGTTATTCATCGATTTATTCAAGCAGGTGCCAGTAACGTCTCCATTCATCCCGGTTGCGTGCTAGCGTAGCCCAATGGTATCTGTTCGTTTTAGGAACATGTAGAGCCTCAAACCGATCATTTAGGGTCTTGACAAAGAAGTCTGACCATCTTATAGGTGGGCGTCCACGTGATCTTTTGATGTCTCGTGGAATCCAATCAGTAATGGCTCTAGTCCAGCGGTTGTCTGTAAACCTCATTACGTGTCCAGCCCATCTGATTTTTGATGTCTTGGCAAATGAGACAGCGTCCCTGATTCTTGAGCATTGACGAAGATCAGAACTCCGGATTCTATCTCTCATTTGAGTGAATCATGACATTCCAAGCATAGTTCTTTCGATTCCTCTTTGAGAGACCCGAATAGTGTTCTCATCCTGTTTTCGTAGGGTCCAGGTTTCTGAGGCATATGTTCATGCAGGAAGAATAGTGGAATCAAAGAGATGTGCTCGTAGCTGGAGGTTCTTTGTCCTTTTAGTTATTTCTTCAATGCTCTTGAAGGCATTCCAAGCCGCTCTCTTCCTCCTGTGCAACTCAGGTGCCAGGTCATTCATCATGTTGATTTTTCGACCTAGGTATATATAACTGTTGCATTCGGAGATGGTGGTTCCGTTGAGAGCGAATGGAGCGTCAGGAACAAGGCTGTTTCTCATAAACATTGTCTTCGTAAGATTCAGCTGTAGTCCGACCTTTCCACATTCACGGTCAAAGTTGTTCAGCATTTGTGCCGCTTGGTTGATGTTTGGTGTTATTAGAACGATGTCATCAGCAAAGCGGAGGTGGTGTAGTTGCCAACCATCTATCTTCACTCCCATGTTTTCCCATTCCAGTCGGCGCATGATGTTCTCGAGGGTGGCACTGAAGAGTTTTGGTGAAATGGTATCACCCAGCCGAACCCCTCTCTTGATATGGATGATTACTTCTTTGTAGAATGGTGAGATCTTGGTAGTGAATCCGCAATAGAGCTCACGAAGGATCCTGATGTATTGAGTTTGTACGCCCTGATTGGCTAGGGCTTCCACGACCGCTTTCGTCTCAACAGAATCAAAGGCCTTCTTTAAATCAATGAACGTTAGACAGAGCGGCATCTTGAACTCCCGAGATACCTCAATGAGCTTGGTTATTGTGTGGATATGGTCGATGGTACTGAATCCTTTTCGGAATCCAGCTTGTTCACATGGTTGTCCTTCATCTAGTGTTCTGCTAATCCTATTCAGGATGACTCGAGTGAATAGTTTGTAGATGACAGACAATAGGCAGATTGGGCGATAGTTGCCAATGTCGTGGATGTCTCCTTTCTTGTATAGTAGTACAGTCCTGCTGGTTTTCCATTGGAATGGAACCTTGCATTCAGACAGGTAGCGTGTGAAGAGTCGAGCCAATGTATTGATGAGTACTGATGGTAAGTTCTTCAGGTGTTCAGGTCTGATCTTGTCTGGGCCAGGTGCTCTTTGTTTCTTTACCGACGAGATGGCATGTTGGATTTCGGAAAGGAGAACATTGGGAACAACATATCCATCATGTGGTATGTGGTATGTGGGCAAGTGGATGTGGCTATTAAAGAGATCTGAGTAGAAGTCATGAATAGTCTTCTCCATTGCCCTTCTGGAAGATGTGATAGATCCATCATGATGTCGGAGGGCAGTCATCTTGGTTTTGTAGTTGGTGAAGGACAGGTGGGCATTACGAATGTTTTTCCCAGCTTCTGCTGCATCTACCAGTACTGCTGCTCTCCTGTTTTTGAGGTCATCATTGATGGCTTCTCTGCATTGTTTTGCCATTTCGGACGTTCGCTTGTGGTTGCCTGAGGCACGTGCCAAGCCACATTGGCGAATAAGTTCAAGAGTGTTCGAAGAAAGACGGTTTTTTGTGGTTATCTCTCTCTTGGCATTCCTTGCACAATCATGGAGTTGTTGAATCATTCGATCGTATTCCTCATCAATGTTGTCAATGACGGCATCTTCCCATGTTGCCGCAATAGAGCCAAAGAGCTCCCAGTTGGTGGTTGTTCTGGGAGTCCTCTTCTTAAACCTTGCATTCTTTTCTCCTCGTTCTGTGAGGTATAATTTTGCATGAAGAAGACGGTGGTCTGATCCCGTTTGGAATTTTGGGACAACAGCAACATCGGTTAGGCAAAACCGCCGATTGAATATGATGTGGTCTATTTCATCGTGGAACCGTCCATCGGGAGACTCCCATGTCCAACGTTTAGATTCAGCCTTTTGGAATTGTGAGTTACCATGGAAGGTTTTGGTTGACATGATGAACTCAGACAGTCTGTCACCCTGTTCGTTCCATTCCAGGCCATGGGTTCCGATGTGGAGTTCATCGACTGATCTTCTTGGTCCTATCTTGGCATTAAAATCACCGACAATGATCTTGTAGAAGGTGTGATCTTCTTTATAGAACTTCTCCAGCTCTAAGGCAATAATGAAGATAATATGGTAATCATACATGATTGATATGTGTAATTGGAAGATTCAATCTCCTTTAATTCCATTAACTTCCAATATAAACAATTAATGAATAAAATTATTGGAGTATAACATAGGTATTTGATAATTTGATTTAGCTAGTAGCACTGTAGCACTGTCCTCCCGTTGTTCATCGATTTGCTCTAGAGGGCTCAGTAACGTCTCCATTGTGAGACTTTGTTGTTACTGTGTTTGGCATATCGAATACACCATGGGTAGCTTGCCAGGCTTTGCCATGTGGGTGAATTACCCTTGGTAGCTTGCCATGCTCTCTGAGAGGGGAGGAGGAATCGAACCTGGCTGGGCTGGGCCGGCCTCACACAAGGCAAACGCCCTGCCGCTGTGCTATCACTCAAGGAAGTTAGTTCTTTCTTATATTAGAGGATTATGAACTTACACATATAAGGATTAGAACACATCCATTGATTTTCCTTCTTCATTTTAGTGGAATGTAATATAGCTCCATAGGCATAGTTCTCTGGGAATTTTCTTTTCTATTTTTTGATAACAGACTACATCTTAGTCTGTTCAGGCTGCTCTTAAAGAATACCATGACTGGTAGCTTAAACAACAAACATCCATTTTTAACAGTTTTGGAGAATGATATGTCTGAGATCTGAAAGCTAGAAGATTCAATGTCTGGTGACGACCCCCTTCTTGATTTGCAGATGGTTGTCTTTCTGCTGTATCCCTTCACTTGATAGAACAAGCCGGTGAGCTAGCTCACTGTCTGCTTACTCCTCATAGAGCCGCTAATCCCATCATGAGGACTCCATTCTTATCTAGAGTTAATTGCTTCCAAGAGGCCCATATTTCTACTATCATTATGTTGAAGTTTAAGACTTCCGCATATTAATCTGGGAAGTCACAAATACTTCACAATCATGATCACGATAATTCTTTTGTTCGTTGATTGCCTCAAGCAGGCACCAGTAACGTCTCCTTTGCCCTAACCCTGAGATTTTAAAAAGTGCCATATTCAAGGCTCATTCAGGGTTATGAGAATGAGACCCATTATTGTTACTGGTATTTGGCATATTGGGTACACCACTGGGAGTTTGCCAGACTCTGCCATGTGGGCAGTTTATATTCGGTAGCCTGCCAGGTTGTCCAAAGTAAGAATGAGATAATAAGATGTTGTGTGACCACAAATGCTCACAAATACACAATCCATAAAAATCATCTAATTTCAATGATAATGCTAAGTATCACAGGCAACTCATCACATTTATTATGTGTTAGGCACTGTTCCAAGTACTGTGCATATCACACTAACATCCCACACAGTAGGCCTTATTATTTGTTTTATAGATCGAGGAACAAAGAGGTCATGTAATACAACTGTTAATGTCAGAATGAAGATTATCATTCAGCAGTCAAGCCTTATAGTTTATGCTATTAATCACAATGTTATAAAAGTTCTGTATTTTGAGGGGGGAGTTTGGCACTTCCAAGATATGCTCAGAAGACCAGAGGTCTCTTCTTGGGATTCTCAGTGGTGCAAGAGCCTGAGAATCTGTTGGTGCTTGAACCCTACCTGGCTCACCTCATCGGTGCTTGGGATATTCTATGCCTGCACCCAGCAATGTTCAGGAGTCAAGTGGTGTTGGAGATAGAACCAGCGCTGGCCATATGCACTTTTAATTTTTGTACTGTTTCTTCAGCTCCTAAAATAGTATGTTTTGGGAATGTCAACATGAGTGGTCAGAGAAACTAACAGAAAAAATTCAATTTTCTACATACATATTGATTTGAGAAGTTAATATTGTAAATATTTGCATTATTTCAACTATAGTCCACACAATATAAATTTTCCCAGGTTGTGATAATTTGTTTGGGTTATATGTTACTTTATTTTAAACTGTATGACCAATATTGCTTATTATGTCATGAGGTTTTATAGCATATTCATTTTCTAAGAGACCTACTAATTGATGCTTGGTATTTGATGTGTGTACTTTTTTAAAGGTTATTTTTAAGCAAACAAAAGGTAATTTGACTAGGAGTATAATGCAGAGAGATTTGATGGATCTAAAGAGAAAGGGTTAACATTCCTGAATTATCTTCAAATAATTGGTTCTCTCATGGTTGGAGAACGACTTGTTAGATTATCCCTTGAGATCATTTATAATTATATTGCTTTCACTGAGAACTTACCTTATGGATATTATTCTGCACTGTTAAACTAGCTTGACAGTGGAATCATATTTAATCTTTGTTTATATTGATTGCTTTTCTTATTTGTTGTTACCGGACTTCATAACATTTGCCTTAAAGCATAAGATTTGCTAAACGTGGTCAGATTATAAGGATTTACTAATATTTTAAATAATGTCATTCATATTTAGTGAAATGTAAACATTGAGCCAAGCATATTTTTGCTTTTATAGCAGTAGAGAGCTATTATTCAGGTTGTATTTTCTTTGTTTGTTTTTTGCTTTTTGGGTCACACCCAGCAATGCACAGGGGTTCCTCCTGGCTCTGCACTCAGTAATTACTCCTGTCGGTTCTCAGGGGACCATGTGGAATGCTGGCTATCGAACCTGGGTTGGCTGCATGCAAGGCAAACGCCCTACCCCACTGTGCTGTAGACCCTCAAGTTGTATTTTCTGACTGCCTGGCAAGCTCCCCGTGATGTATTCGATATGCCAAACACAGTAACAACAAAGTCTCCATTGGAGACATTACTGGGCCCGCTCAAGCAAATCGAGCAAATCTTAGATATTAATATTAACATGTTTCTTTCTGTTTTTGTTTTGGTGCTGTACCTGACTCTGCTTGGCAATTCCACCTGGCTCTGCACTCTGGGGGCTGGACTAGGGGAGACATTTAGGGTGCTGGGAATTGAGCCCAGGTCAGCCAGGTGCAAGGCAAGTGCCATACCTGCTAAATGTCTCCAGCTCTATTTCTGCATTTCTAAAATAAACTTTAGAATAGCAACTATCTCTGACATAATGAGTATTGAAACAATATCATCTATGTGAATTGTGAAGCACTGTGATTCTCAAGGAGGTGCTTAATATATGTTGCTGCTGGAGTTATCATATATATCTATATGCTATAATACCTACATCTTCATGACAGGTAGGACTTACTTACCTTCACTATTGGGTAAACTGAAGTTTGCATAATTTAGATATCTTTTCTAGTGTCACTGAGTTAATAGCTAGTGGATGAAGCGCTGGTTTCCACGAACTTTTATATTCATTAATTCAGTCTTCCAAGTTTTAGACTGGGTTTTTTTCTGTAGTATGAAAATAAAATGGTGTCCCTTGTAATATAAGAAACATGAACAAGGATTTTTTCAGTGAGAACATGGTGAGAGTCTGTTGCAGTTGGCATGCAAATGGAAAGATAATTGCAGAAGATGTATGGAGTCTGCATTGCCCCTAAAATATGCTGAACCGGTTCAGAGTACAAGTGAAAAACATATCCAAGTCCTCATCCTCAAATTTTTGACCAGCTGTAGTCCATTTGTATTCCTGCTTCTGGGTTGGTTTAATATCATGAGGGGAACTTTGTTTATGGGTAAAAAATATCTGACCACACACATGCTCCCTAAAGGTACACACCAGAGAGAATTCTTCCACTAGAATGAAGTACAATGTGATAAGAAACTAGTACTAGCACTGAAAGAGAGTATGCGCTTAGTGTTCTGCAGACATTTAACAACTACTTTACTGATGCAGTTCCTTCTGTCCTGGTGTCCGACACTTTTATTTAGGTTAACAAGTAAGATTAAAATGAAACAATAAAGTAGGACTCACTTTCTTCTCAAAGTCATGAGTGATTTTTTAACTAAATTAATAGTTTTTGAAAATGTTATGAATATTTTGCAGTAATTTTTGTGCCCATGTGAATCATTAGAGAGTCAATACATTTGTAAGTTAACCTCATTGTTTACATCTTCTCCATGCCTTTCTTATTTCTAAATAATCAAGAAAACCACAAATCAACTCTTGATGTGTAGAATTTACCAGTTTGTGATGGAAATGTTCTTATATTATACTTTTTAAAGATACTAACATGATGTCACAGAATACAGATTTGTGGAGCTGCATTTTTAATACTATCAAGCCCATCACTGGGTAGTATTTCCACTGTTAAACACAATAGATATACATAATTTCATGTACATATGTTATGAAAACATAAGGCAATATGATTATTTTGTTTTCATTTCTGGGCTGCACCTGGCTGTGCTTAGGGTTCATTCCTGGTTATTCATTCAGGGATCAGTTTGTCATTGCTCAGGGAATACATGGTGCTGGAATTTAACTTGGTTCAGTACATTCAAGGCAATCACCCACTGTTCTAACTGTAATATATATTCAGTATTTGCAATTTTTAATATAGCTTATATGCTTTACCTTTAATAATGGTCATGTTAATTTCTAGTTTGCAACATTTCTGAGGAATTACTGATGGGAATTGTTGGCTCTGGAGCAATAGGATGGTGGGTAGGGCACTTGCCTTGCACATGGAGAACCCAGGTTCAATTCTCGAACTGCATATGGTACCCCAAGCCTGCCATGAGTGATTCCTGAGTATAGATTTAGGAGTTCACCCCAGCACTGACATGTGTGTCCCCCAAACCAAATATTGGTGGAATTTGTGAATTGTAGGAGGCAAACATAGAACAAGACTGACCTGTCTTTACATGTAATTCTAAGTCTTTCAGTATTTCAAATATTGCCTAGTGGGGGTGTGGGTAAGTGTGAAATCAAGGTGGGTATATTCCATTTGCCCCTGAGGATTCTTTATCCCTTGGAGAATCACAGAGGAGATGAGGAAGAGATTGGTTATTTAAAGTCTGGGACCAGATTAGGAGCCTGGGTTCTTCATATCAAAGGAGGTTTCCAGGGACCAATCATAATGTCTTCCATTATTCCTTCTGTTATTTTCAAAAGGAGGCAGATGATTCTTGATTGAGTGAAACTGTAGGGTCAGCAAAGCATATCTTGTTACAGCACCAATTCTACACAATGTTGGTTAGGAAAACTCATTATCAAATTATCAAATATCCGTTAAAATAAGATTGGCTCTATCACAGTATAATACATAAAATATGTATTTATTTTTCAAAGAAAATGTGACACAGAGTAGCCATTTCATGCTGGGTATGTCTGCTCTTGTAAACTTACTGCTATAATTAAAGTGACTCAATGGAAAGTATGACCTAAGCAGAAACCAGTATAGACAAGCTACCTTTAAACTTCTCACACCTGTTGACTAGTACCTGGTAGATCAGTGGTTTTTTCAACTTTTCTACACCTTCATGGACTTGTGTCTTACAGCACTGATACAGACCTTTGAACATGGGTTTCTAGAGTTGATGGAAACCATGAGAATTCTGAGTTTCTAAAGAGCTGTGTTCATAGAGAGATAAAGATCATGGCTCAGGCATTACTTAGGCAAAAGCCTCAGTAACAGTGAAAATGTCCTTCAAAAAGCATTCTGTCATGGAGGCTTGAGAAATCATACAGTGGGCAAAGTGCTTGCCTTGCATGCAGCTGATTGGAGTTCGATCCCTGGTACTCTATATGGTTTCCCAAGCACAGCCAAGGGTGATACCTGAGCACAGAGCCAGGGGTAAACGCTGAGCACTGCTGGGCATGTACCCCAGAAAAAACAAACAAACCAAAAACCAAAAAAAAAAAGCATCCTCTCAGGAATGGGTAAATAGAGGTTGAAATCCAGCTGGCAGTCTCTTGTCAAGTGTAATTTCCCTGCCAAGATCAAACTGATGTATTAGTCGGCTCATGGGCTGTACTTTTGTCCACAGTTCCTCTTAGAGTAACATCTTTATGTTAATTTATTCTTCAGGAGGGAATGCAATTTTTCAATTTGTGTGTGTATGCTTGTGCATGTCGCAGCTGTATTGTTTATTGCTAAGTGCCCAGTACCTAACACAGAACTTTGTATGTAGAAGGCACTGAGAAAATTATTTGTTGAATAGATGAATGATTATGTGAATTGATATGGTGAGATTTATAATTGAAATCTTCATTCATCATATTTCAACGAGAAATTTATTTGGCAAGTTTTGTAGAAGATAATGAATCAGTTTACTCATGCTGCTATAACAAAATGTCCCAGATTTAGTATCTTAAACAAAACATTATTCACTGACAGGTCTGGAAGCTAGAAGTCTGAACTCCATGTGTCAGTAGTATAATGCATCCTTTAAAATCACTACTATCAGTTCCAATTTTTTTTCTTAGCTTCTGGTAGTCATTTTACTTATGGAACTATAGCTTCAGTCTTACACATTATTATCTATATCATAGTGTATAATAAATTTGTTAGTGTTCAGATGTCCATGTTTCAATTTTTGTTTTGGTTTTTGGGTCACACTTGGTTGACTTACTCCTAGATCAGTGCTCAGGTATCACACCTGGAAGAGCTTTGGGGACCATATCGGGTGCTGGGGATTGAAACAGGGTTAGCTGTGTGAGGGACGAGTGCCTTACCTGTTCTACTATTGCTGTGACGCCAACTTTACATTTTATAAAATCAGAAAGCAATTTACACCATATTAGGGGCCTGTATATTCAATATGTGTTCATCTTATTTAAATTTTATTTTGTTTGAACACAGTGATTTACATAGTTTTTTTATAATGCACTTGTTTTCAGTCATACAGTGTTCCAACACCAAGTCCATCACCAGTTGACCTCTCCCTCAGCAATGTCCCTAGTTTCCCGCCCATCCCTTAAGCCTGCCCTCTTAGCAGACACAAACACATTTACTTCATATTGGTAGTTACAACAAAATGGCAAACTTAATTATCAAAAAACAAAAACCATCACACAGGCAGAGCCTGGCAAGCTCCTTATGGCGTATTTGATATGCCAAATACAGTAACGACAATAGGTCTCATTCCCCTGACCCTGAAAGAGCCTCCAATCATTGGGAAAAGATGATTAAGAAGAGGCTGCTAAAATCTCAGGGCTAGGAGGAATAGAGACATTACTGGCGCCCGCTCGAGTAAATAGATGACCAATGGGATAATAGTGATAGTGATAGTGAGAAACAATTTTGTGATGATTATTTATCTCACAACAATGTTAATAAGATCATTGTGTATTTAATGGACTGGTTGGTGCTAGTTGAGCCTGCTGTGTTATTGTTTTCACTCATTAAGCTTGATGGTCTTTTACACAACTTGCCCATCCAATTTGCTGTGCTACTACTGGCAGTACTGTGAAAGTTGAGCCATTGAAAGGCTTCCTATGCAGCCATAAGCTCTAGGAGCTGTTTGAGCTGGCTTGGTCTGGCAGCTTGATGAGGCTCAGTTGTGGAGCTTGGCTGTTTGTATGCTGGATGACTGGTGTGGGTGTGTACTGTTGGTACATATTAAATATTATCTGCTGTAATATTGTTTCTGTATAATGAATTATCTCAAAACATTTAGTGGCCATAAATGATAGCACTTATTTTCTTACAGTTTTTGTAGGTTAACAATGTGGATATGGTTTAGTGAGTCCTCTGGCTCAGGATTTCTGCTTAGACTTTTATCAAGGTGTTGAAGAGTCACTTTAAGGTTCTTTCTGAAGAAGGCTTTTCTATCTCACACACATGGTGGTTGGCAAGATTGGTTCCTTGCTGGAATTGATAGAAGGCATTTCTCAGTTCTTTGTCATGGGATCTTTTTACAGCAGAAGTTAGCACATGAAATTCGGATTTAAAAGAGTGAGCAAATTAGACCAGCCAGGTAGCGTGTAAGACAGAAATAACAATCTTTTGTAATTCAATCTTGAAATTATCATCATATTACTTTTACCTTGTTCTGCTCAATAGTAGCATCTTACCAAATCCATTAATACTCAAATGAAAGCATGAATACTTGAGAGCTTGAATAGGAGCAGATGTGGCTCATTGAGGACCAAGTCAAAGAGACTGCCTATACATAAAATTAATTGTTTGTATGTATGGAGATTTGTTTCATAAGTAGTTGCCCAACTTTTAAAATATTTATATGTCGGTCATTCCATTAACGCAGTGGGAAATTGCCATGTGCTGGGTTAATTCTAGTGTATTTATAGTACCTATCTACATCACTCTGGACCACTGGTGAGGTACTTAACCATTTTGATTTCTGATATTGCTCTAAATCTTGAAGTCCTGCTATATGAACAGCCCTATAATTGATTCAGGTCATTTAAAAATCATTTTTGGAAGTGTTATTTTAAAAATACCACTGCAGAGCCCATGAAATATCTCAGTGGTTAGAAATACATGCTTTGTATACCTTCTGGTACTCTGAACACTGCCAGGTGTAGCCCTGAAGGAACTTATCACTACCCTGGTGCTACTGGTGTGTCCCTGGTGGCCTTAGCACTATTAGGTTGAGGGCACTGCAACTATGTCCCAAGCATGGAACTGTCATTCATGTTTTCCTGAGAATTGTTGGGAGTGGACCCTGGGTGCTGTGAGCATTGCTTGGGAGACCCTACCACCCAAGAAATACTTATTCTTGAAGACAGTATAAAACTTAGCAAGTTTAAGTATACTGAGAGGGACAAATATCCTTATACTGAAAGTTTAGTATTTTTCTAGATTAAATATTACTGGAATTATTTCAAATGGAGGCATGAACTTTGAGCATTTCAGGTCAAATTTGCACTAGCTAATATGGTACTTTCTTAAAAAGATGGATTTCATAAGCATGCATTCTTTTGAGATCTATATATACAGAGATAGAAGTGTTTGGCACTTTGATAAGTTGATATGAAAAATATAGCACCAGCTAAATAAATTTTCTGGATATTTTACAGATTTTTAGATAGTTTATTTCTAAATTTATTTTGAGTTGAAAATGTTTGGTTTGTTAGAAGTCTTTGTTGCTAATAATTTTCTCCAGTAGAATATTGTATATGAAAAGTTTGATTTTTTTCCCTATTTTATAGTTAATGTATTTTCTTTTTCAAGCTGAATTGTATATCTTTCCCCTCTGACATTTTTTCTAGCTTCAGGGAACATAGTTCCGTCTGGTCCATTAATATTAGCATTACATTAGTGATGTAATCCTGTTTCTTTTTCACTATGAGTTTTATACTGTAGTTATAACTTCTCACACGTAAAGTTGAATTTTGCTATGGATGCAATTTCTACTATTTTTCCAATGAATATTTTTGCATTCCTAAAAATGCTAGCAATATATATTAGAAATTCATTTGCTCCTACAAGTAGTCTGAAATAATCATGGAAATCAGTTTTGTTATTTTTAATCTGCTTATTTTATTTTATTGCCTATAGAACAGTTTCTAGGAACAATACCTACAGAACATTGCTTAGAAAAAACGGATGTGAAATGGTTTATTTTCTCTGTATGTTGTTTTACATTTAGAAAGTTTTCCCGAAAAGGTAACGGACCTATTCTTGGGCTTTTTAGGCATATAGGCAAAAATACAAACTAATGTGTCTGGGCACAGCAGAGCCTGTCAAGCTCCCTGTGGCATATTCGACATGCCAAAAATCCGTATTGTTAATAACGGGTCTCATTTCTCTGACCCTGAAAGAGCCTCCAATATGGCATTGTTGGGAAGGCTATGTAAGGAGAGGCTGATAAAATCTCAGGGCTGGGACGAACGGAGTTGTTACTGGTGCCTGATCGAGCAAATCGATGAACAAGGAGATGACAGTGATACAGTGACAGTGAATGTGTCTGGGATTGCCTGCTACCACTTACTTTACATGGAGACCTGCAATTAAATTTGGAGTTATGGTCATAAAAAGCCAGACCATGTGACCTTCAAACCAACATCTGTGTAGTAAAAAGAGTATGAGCTTTTAAGTGACAAACACTAGTTTACATTTTGGCCTATTATTTCTATAGTCATAGGTATATGACTATAAATTAGTCACTTTTTAAATTTTAGTTACCTCTGTAAAATGGGAGTAATTATCATGTGTTTCTCATGCTTGGTAGTAGCTTCTATATCAGCACATGCTTGTTACTACACAAATCTAAAAGGTAATAAAATCTATTTAGTTCAAGTCTATGCTGCTATCCTTTTGCTTCAGTTGGTAATATATATCATTTTATGTATACTCTATTTTTTCTGAACTTCTACTTACTCCTCTATTCAACCTATTTATCCAGAACTATATAAGAAAAATATAACTTTACCCCTTATTTTTGCACATATTCATATAGAACATACCCAATTATTAAAATTTTCATTAGTTTTTCTGTGTTTAAGATTACATCTTTCAGTATGCTGATAAATATAAACAATCATCTACAGAACCTTTCATTCTTTTCTTTTTTCCAGTTTTTTGGGCTATACCTAATTGTGCTCAGGTCTTATTCCTGGCTTTGTGATCAGTGATCACTCCTGATGAGCTTGGGTGAAGCCATTTAAGGTACTGGGGATAAAACCCTTATCAGGCTGTATGAAAGGTGCGCACCCTACCCACTGTACTATCTCTACAGTCCCAAAATATTTTACTTACAAATATCCTCCTTTGGTGCATGAAATTGCTTGCAAAAAAGCAGAAAAATAACAAGGGTAGTTATAATGACTGCTCCTGTGCATCTTTGTGTAAATTACTCTGTGCATTATGGCATTATATCAAAGTGTATTATTTGATAAATAATATAGAACATGCTATCTTATTATAATTTTATTTCTTTTAAAAACCTGATACTTAAGTTTTCAAAGGATGCAAAACTAGTAAACGGTGAAGATAAATAGTCAAATCCAGCAGTTCCTGCCAGTCTGGACCCATATATCAATTCCTGGTGTTTGGGTCCAGAATTTTAGCTGGTTATTGGAATGATTATTTCTCTAAGTTTGAATCTTCCAGGTGTCAAGCTCTGATAATGAAATTGCCCAGAAGATATTAAAATGTATTAGAAAATGGGATTAAAGATGATATTCCAAATATTGAAAGCTATTTTTATTTCTGGAAAATAAAATATTTTCAGAATATTTGAATCAGATAAATCTGATAATCCAATTGAGAGGATACATGGTAAAAACTCATAGCTTCCCTTAGTGGTTATGACTTAGTAAGAGAGACATAAATTCTGAAATCATGAAAAGGTGAAATTTCTCTGAAGGACAAGATTATGGCCAGTGTTACTATGAGAGTCTATAATAAAACAATTTAAACGCAGCCAAGTAGAACTTTCCATTTGCATACCATTGATTGTGAACTTGAAGGAAAAATTGTAGCAAATCTTTAAAGGTTTGTATTTCTGTCATATACACCTTGTTCAACTAATTGAAGATTCAGAAGAAAAGGTTAGGAATTTTTGAAATTTCTACAGGCTTCGCAGATTAAGTTTTCATAAACTGGAACAAATCCATAGAAAGAGTGAAGCCCTGAGAAGTAGGCGTCCTATGTGTGATAATCAGACATGCTGAAGAAGCAAGTAAGGTTAGCAGCAATGAAAATAACTTATGTCCCACAGGGTTAAATACAATCATACATTGGTTTGGAAAATTAGTTCTGCCCTGCTAAAGAACTGTCGATTACAGAATACCTACAACTAAAACTGTTCTTTATTGTAAATGGCACTGAAACGATTGCTTTAATGGATGCATGAAGAATTCTGCCAAGGTGTTCAAACAGTTACAGGAGAGTAGTTCTTTTTTAACCTACAAGGATGTGACCGATTGGCAGCCATAATAAAGAAAGCAGTACAATGCCTAGAAAGATTCTTGGAGAAATTATGAAAGAGGCTTTGTTGCGTCTATCCTTTCCTGTCTCATCCTATTGATTTTGACTTTTTTTAATACCTCTAGATTTTCTGCACCTCTTTTCATCTCCATCACTGCTACCTTGGTTCACATTAGTGCTAACTCTCACTTAGACTATGGAAACATTTTTATAATTGGTTTTTCTTCTTCTTGTTTCCCAATTCGTTCTCTACTCTGCAGCCTTTCATCTTAGAGTCCATAAATAGCTTTTTATTTTACTTAAAGAATAAATGCTTAAGATAGCCAAGTAAAGAGGAACGTTTTTGGACACTTTCTTTTCTTCTTGCTTTATCTTGAATCTTCTTTATTTACACTTTTACCAGCCTTATAGTGAACTTACTATATTTTGTCACACAGAAAATTTTGTATGTGCTCTTCCCTTTATCAGCTTAACTCACTTGCTCTCTATAGATATTGACTCAGGGAGTTTTCTCTGATCTTACAGACTATACTCCTTTATTTTAGAAAGTTTTTATTTTATTTTTTTGTTTTTTAATTTTTATTAGTGAAACACCATGAGGTACAGTTGTAGACTTACATTTTTTTTTTTGGCTTGGGTTTCAATTATACAATGATCAAGTACCCATCTCTCCATCAGTGTCCATTTTCTAACACCATGGGTCCCAGTATCCCTCCCACCCCCCATCCTCTCCATCCCACCCTGCTTCTGTGGCAGGGCATTCCCTTTTGTTCTCTCTCTCTCCTTTTGGGTCCTGTGGTTTGAAAGAGAGATATTGAGTGGCAATCATGTTCTGTCTATAGTCCACTTTCAGCATGCTTCTCCCATCCTGGGAGGATCCTCCCAACACCCTTTATTTGGTGCTCCCTTCTCTATCTGAGCTGCCTTTTCACCTAGCATGTGTGGTTGGCCTCCAAGCCATTGAGTAAAATTCCTGGTATTTATCTCGGCTATTGGTGGGTGTTAGTCTCCTATTTTGTTACTTTATGTTCCCCAGATGAACGCAATCTTTCTATGTCTGTCCCTCTCTTTCTGACTCATTTCGCTTACCATGATACTAGAAAGTTTTTATTGACTGTGATCTCCTGCTTCACAATAGTTTCATCTTATGTGATCTCAATTTTAATTAGTGTTTGTCTTCATGGGTAGATTTTTACTAGGAATGCTGTCAGGTTTTGCTTCTAAGTGTAATTTTAGAATCCAATACATGTTCTTTAAACATACACTGCATGTATTTGTGTATTAACTGGAATTTGTTGGAGAATAAAGAGATTTGTAAAATACTGTTTTGCTTAGGCAGAATTGTCCATTGCTTAACTTTTCCATTTAAAATAACAATGGACAGTGCTTTATGTATATGAGGCATCTACTCATCTACTTTTTCAGATCCTACTTTCGAATTTCTGCTTACAGATATGATTAAGTTGCTATTTATATTTTGAGATGGGCATTTTGTTTGCTAGTCTCCAAATTACCAGACTGTGTATGGTTTTAAGTTGCTAGGAAAGTAGACATAAACTTTAGATTCATTTAAACACCAATTATTATCAAATGTTTATCGATGCTCTATTTTGAATATTTCTAAGATTGAGTTTTTTTTTTAAATAAATACAGAGTTCTATGAAAGTGTTTTTTTTTTTAAAAAAGTGATAGTTAGTTGGTAATCTTGCAGAAAATTATACTATTTTGGCAACTCATTTTAGGGATTATTGTAGTTGAATAATGGGTTTGAAATTGGTACAAAGTACTTGTCCCAGATTTGATGGAATCTTTGTAATATACCTAACTTCTTAAAAACCTTACCTCATAGAAATTACAAAAATTTTTAGTTTTTATTACAGTGTAAGTAGGTGAATTTTGTTGTTGACTTAGAAAAATGGAATATAAATTAAATTTTATTTAAAATGTATTGACCGACCAGAGGAAAAAATACAATGATATTAAGCATTTTGTTCACAAAATGACCCAGTAATTCAATTAGTAAAAAGAATAGACAGTTTTAGTTCTCCTAAGATAAAACTGACAGGTTCAATATTTGATGGCTCTTTTTACACTTACTCATTTAGAAACATTTACACATGATCTATATATGTGTGTGTGTGTGTGTATGCATAAGATATATATGTAAAGACCCTCCGGTTGTTCGTCGATTTGCTCGAGCGGGCCCAGTAACGTCTCCATTGGAGACTTTGTTGTTACTGTGTTTGGCATATCGAATATGTCACGTGGACTCTCGGTAGCTTGCCGGGCTCTCCGAGAGGGGCGGAGGAATCGAACTTGGGTCAGCCATGTTGACTGTGTGCAAGGCAAACGCCCTACCGCTGTGCTATTGCTCCACATCCAAGAAGATTATGTACACCAGAAAGGAATATGTAAAATATAGAAGAAAAATTATTAAATATTATCAATTTATAGAATTGCATTAATTAAACATTTATAATTATAAATGATAATAGCCACTATAGAGCACCTTCTGTATCAGTTTTCTCTTTAGAGAATTGTACTAAAATATTGAACATTGAACATGTTTTTAAATAGTAAATGTATTAAATGATATCTTATACCAATACATTTTTTAAATGATTAAAATCAGTATCAGGGCTGGAGCAATAGCACAGAGGGTAGGGTGTTTGCCTTGCACGTGGCCGACCCAGGTTCAATTCCTAGCATCCCATATGGTCCTTTACTTCCTTAGTTAAGCTGATTCCTAGGTACTTGATTTTCTGGGGCACAATTGTGAACGGGATTGTTTTCTTCATGTCATTTTCTTCTCTTTCACTATTTGTGTATAGGAAAGCCATGGACTTTTGGATATTGATTTTATAGGCTGCAACTTTACTATACAAGTCTATTGTTTCTAGGAGTTTCTTGGTAGAGGTTTTAGGGTTCTCTAAGAATAGTATCATATAATCTGCGAATAGTGAGAGCTTGATTTCTTCCTTTCCTACCTGGATGCCCTTAATATCTTTTTCTTGCCTAATCACTAACGCAAGTACTTCCAGTACTATATTGAACAGCAGTGGAGAGAGTGGACATCCTTGTCTCATCCCTGATCTTAGGAGGAAGGCTCTCAGTTTTTCCCCAATGAGGATGATGCTTCTTGTAGGCTTGTGGTAGATGGATTTAACTATATTGAGGAAAGTCCCCTCTATCCCCATTTTGGCAAGGGTTTTCATCATAAACGAGTGCTGGATATTGTCAAATGCTTTCTCTACATCTGTTGATATGATCATATGATTTTTATGTTTTCTTTTGTTGATATGATAGGTTATGTTGATCAATTTCTGAGTGTTAAACCATCCTTGCATCCCCAGGATGCTCTCATTTGACCCAGCAATACCACTCCTGGGAATATATACCAGAGAGGCAAAAAATTATAGTCGAAGTGACATTTGCACTTGTTTGTTCATTGCAGCACTCTTTACAATAGCCAGAATCTGGAGAAAACCTGAGTGCCCGAGAACAGATGACTGGTTAAAGAAACTTTGGTACATTTACACAATGGAGTACTATGTAGCTGTTAGAAAACATAAGTCATGAAATTTACATACAAGTAGTACTACACGGAAAGTATTATGTTAAGCAAAATGAGTCAGAAAAAGGGATAGACATAGAAAGGTTGCATTCATCTGGGGAACATAAAGTAAAAAAAATAGAAGACTAACACCCAAGACTGGCCAAGATTAGTACTAGGAATTTTGCTCCATGGCTTGGAGGCCAGCCACACATGCTAGGGATAAAGCTAGCTCAGATAGAAAAGGGAGCACCAAATAAAGGGTGTTGGGAGGATCCTCCCTGGATGGGAGAAGCATGCTAAAAGTATACTATAGACCAAACATGATTGCCACTCAATGCCTCTTTTGCAAACCATAATACCCAAAAGGAGAGAGAGAACAGAGAGGAATGCCCTGCCACAGAGGCAGGGTGGGATAGGTAGGATGGGGAGTGGGAGGGATCCTGGGATCTGTGGTGGTGGGAAATGGGCACTGGTGGAGGGATGGGTATTTGATCATTGTATAACTGAAACACAAGCACAAAATTTGTAAATCTACAACTGTACTTCATTGTGTCTCACCAATAAAAAAAAGAGAGAAATAAATAGGGAAAAAAATTCCCTGGGATGGGAATAAGGGAGCTCTTTTTCTCTTTTGGTGAAAACATAAAAGACTATGACCAGTTCAGAGAATAGCATCTTGTTTCAATGGACTCTAGTGTCTTGCCATTTTGATGTCTTACCATTTGTACTTAAGGATAGAAGTAGAGAGAGAGAAACTTTATAGTCTGTACATGGAGACTTGCTTGAGGATGCTCATTTAATCAACGTTGGTGATGTGAGTAGTCAACAATACACTGTACAGTAATACTTTTCCAGAAAAGATGAGCTAGGTAGACTTAGAAGATTACAAACTAGGAAATTCTTAGAAGAAATTAATAAGATTTTTATTGCTAGAAACATGAACAGATCTCAAAATTAGTCAACTGAACAATCAGTAAAAGTGTTAATGAGTTAGTAACACTATTTATAAAAATTCAAAAACACACATATACATAATGATATATATTTCCATGGAAACTTGTCTAGGAGTGGACCCTGAGATCTCCAGGTGTGACACCACCCATATATGTGTATAGATACATATATATATATATATATATGTACGTGTGTGTGTAAACATGAGTGATGGGTAGATATAAATTACATAGCAGTGATTACTGATAAAGGTAGAAGAAATATCTTAGTAATAAGGAATAAAGTGGGGACTAGTAAAAATCAAATATATAGCAATAGAGGAAATTTGTACAGATTACTGATGAAAGCGTGATATGATAGACTCAATGTGATAAAATTTAGCCAGTTATAGTTATTGCTATATCACTTTTGCTTAAATTAGTTCCTGGGGCATAACTGGGAGATATTATAAATAAGATGGAGGGGGATAGCTGGTAGATATATAAATAAGATGGAAATAAATACCGAATGCACAAACTGAGAATGACAATCAACTCAGTTTGAATTACCTGCAAGTCAATCAAAACTAGTAGTTCTATATTTTCTTAATTTATAATTCATAGCTATATATAATTCTTTATTACTACATAGGTAGTACCCTAGTTTCTGATTAAATAAAAGTAAATAAAAATACATCCTTTTGGATCCCAGAGAGGCAGCACTGTGTGTATTGTGTATGGCATTTGCCTGCACATGCCCAACCTACATTTGATTCCGAGAACCCCGTATGGTACCCTGGACACACCCTGAGTGATCTATGAGCACAGAACCAGGAGTAAGCCCTGAACACTGAACACAGTTGGGTTAGCCCAGCTCCCAAATACATCCTTTAAAATTTAAGTCACCTTGAATTATAAAGTTATATAGAACTGGGGGGCTAGAGCAACAGCACAGTGATAGGGCATTTGCCTTGCATGCAGCCAACCCAGGTTCAATTCCTCCATTCCTCCTTGAAAGCCCAGCAAGCTACTGAGAGTATCCCACCCGCACAGCAAAGCCTGACAAGTTACCCATGACATATTCAGTATGCCAAAAACAACAAGTCTCACAATGGAGACATTACTGGTGGCCGCTCGAGCTACAGACAATGCTATACAATTGGGTTTCATGCATACAGTGTTCCAGCACCAATCCCTCCCTTCACCAGTGTTCACTTCCTTTTGTCTATGTCTTCAGTTTCTCTCCCATCCATCAGCCTGTCTCTTTTACAGGCACCGCAGCACTACACTGTCCTCCCATTGGTTCATCGATTTACTCAAGCAGGCAGCAGTAATGTCTCCATTGTGAGACTTGTTACTGTTTATGGCATATCGAATAAGCCATGGGGAGCTGGCCAGGCTCTGCTGTATGGGTGGAATACACTCCATAGCTTGCCGTGCTCTCCAAGAGGGCCAGAGGAATTGAACAGGAACAAAATATATAATTTTTGGATACTGTAATATGCACTATTGTTACTGTAGGGTTTCATGCATTATGCTTTACCACCTTTCAACACCCCTCTTAGTCCTGTTTGAATGCTTTCCTCACCATTGTTGGCATGCTCTCTTTCCCGTCCCATTGTTCTTTTCAAAACAACTTGTAACAAGCTACAAGCTGCTGTTTATTTTTATTTCTATTGCTTCAGGCATTTTTGTACCCCTATTATGTTTGAAGAAAGACAAAAATGATTGTCTGTACTTTCAATGCACGTACGCTGGCATCTGAAGCATCCATCGAGGACCTGATGGTACAAGAACGAAAGATCAAGTACAACATCATTCGTCTGACCAAAACGAGAAGACATCAATCACATCATGCCGTTTTCAACACTGGAGAAGAACTGTTGCTTGGAACATGTGACAAAAGAGGCGTCGATGGTGTCGGTATCCTTGTCAACACGAACTTAGCCATGAGCATTGATTCATTCGAATGCCTAACAACCCGAATCAGATAATTACACTTGAATAGATGTGGCTCACTGCCGGCAGTTTCTATCTTTGTTGTCTATGCACCAACATCCAATTATGGTGAAGGAGAAATTGAGAAGTTCTACATGGAGCTGGAGAAGTTCTATAAAGAAAACCACACCTTCTACAAGATCATTGTTGGTGATTTTAATGCCAAAATAGGAAAAAGAAGATCAGCCGATGAACTCCACATGGGGACCCATGGCCTAGAATGGAACAAACAGGGTGACAGACAGTCTGAGTACATCATGTCAACCAAGATCATCCATGGTGACTCACTGTTCCAAAAGGCTGAATATAAACGTTGGACATGGGAGTCTCCTGGTGGACGGTTCCACAATGAAACAGACCACATCATATTCAATCAGCTGTTTTGCCTAACCGATGTTGCTGTTGTCCCAAAATTCCAAACAACATCGGACCACTGTCTCCTTCGTACAAAATTCTACCTCACAGAACAGGGAGAAAAGAATGCAAAGTTTAAGAAGAGAACTCCAAGAACGACCACCAACTGGGAGCTCTTTGGCTCTGTTGTGGCAACATGGGAAGATGCCGTCATTGACAACATTGATGAGGAATGCAATCAAGTGATTCAGCACCTCCATGATTGTGCAAGGAATGCCAAGAGAGAGATAAACACACAAAAAAAAAATGCCTTTCTTCGAACACGCTTGAACTTATTCGCCAACGTAGCTTGGCACATGCCTCAGGCAACCACAAGCGAACTTCCGAGCTGGAAAAAGAGTGCAGAAAAGCGATCAAGGATGACCTTAAAGACAGGAGAGCAGCAGTGCTGGTAGATGTGGCAGAAACCAGGAAAAGTATTCGTAATGCCTGCCTGTCCTTCACCAACTACAAGACCAAGATGATTGCCCTCTGACATCTTGATGGATCTATCACATCTTCCAGAAGGGCAATGAAGAAGATTATTCATGACTTCTACTCAGATCTCTTTAATAGCCATGTCCACTTGCCCACATACCAAATTCCTCAGGATGGATATGTCGTTCCCAATGTTTTCCCTTCTGAAATCCAACACGCCATCTCCTCAGTAAAGAAACAAAGAGCACCTGGCCCAGACAAGGTCAGACCTGGACACCTGAAGAACTTACTGTCAGTACTCATCAATACACTGGCTCGGCTCTTCACATGCTACCTGTCTGAATGCAAGGTTTCCATCCCAGTGGAAAACCAGCAGAACTGTACTACTATACAAGAAGGGAGACATCCATGACATTGGCAACTATCACCCAATCTGCCTGTTGTCTGTCATCTACAAACTATTCACTCGAGACATCCTGAATAGGATTGGCAGAACACTAGATGAAGGACAACCATGCAAACAAGCTGGGTTCCAAAAAGGCTTCAACACCATGGACCTTATCCACACGATAACCAAGCTCATTGAGGTTTCTCAGGAGTTCAAGATGGCACTCTGTCTAAGGTTCATTGATTTAAAGAAGGCCTTTGATTCTGTTGAGATGGAAGCAGTCATCGAAGTCCTAGCCAATCAGGGTGTACAAACTCAATACATCAGGATCCTCCATGAGCTCTATTACAGATTCACTACCAGGATCTCACCATTCTACAAAGAAATAATCATTGATGTCAAGAGAGGGGTTCGGCAGGGTGATACCATTTCACCAAAACTCTTCAGTGCTGCCCTTGAAAACATCATGCTATGACTGGAATGGGAAGGAATGGGAGTAAAGATAGACGGTTGGCAACCTCCTCCACCTCCGCTTTGCTGATGACATCGTTCTAATAACACCAAACATCAGCCAAGTGGCACAAATGCTAACCGACTTCGACCATGAGTGTGGAAAGGTCGGATTACAACTGAATCTCACAAAGACAATGTTCATGAGAAACAGTCTTGTTCCTGATGTTACATTCACTCTCAAAGGAACCACCATCTCCGAGTGCAACAGTTATATATACCTAGGTCGAGAAATCAACATGATGAATGTCCTGGCACCTGAGTTACGCAGGAGGAAGCGAGTGGCTTGGAATGCCTTCAATAGCATTGAAGAAATAACTAAGAGGACAAAGGACCTCCAGCTCTGAGCACATCTCTTCAATTCCACTGTTCTTCCTGCATTAACATTTGGCTCAGAGACCTGGGCCCTATGAAAACAGGATGAGAACGGTATTCGGGTCTCTCAAAGAGGAATCAAAGGAGCTATGCTTAGAGTATCATGCTTCACTCAAATGAGAAATAGAATCCGGAGTTCTGATCTTCGTCAACGCTCAAGAATCAGGGATGCTGTCTCATTTGCCAAGGCATCAAAAATCAGATGGGCTGGACACGTAATGAGGTTTAGAGACAACCGCTGGATTAGAGCCATTACTGACTGGATTCCACGGGACGTCAAAAGATCGCGTGGATGCCCACCTACAAGATGGTCAGACTTCTTCGTCAAGACCAAGAATGATCGGTTTGAGGCTCTGTATGTTCCTAGAACGAGCAGATGCCATTGGGCTACGCTAGTATGCAACAGGGATGAATGGAGACGTTACTGGCACCTGCTCAAGTAAATCGAGGAGTAACGGGGTATCAAGTGATCAAGTGATTATGTTTCTTTATATTCCAGGTATGAGATAGATCATTCTGTGCCAGTGTCTCTTTCTCTGATTAACTTCACAGCATGATACTTTACATATTCACTTAGCAGCACATTGCATGATTTTATCTTTTCTTACGGACCAGTGATATTCTATTGTGTATATCTACCATAGTTGCTTTATCTAGTCATCTGTTCTTGAGCATTTGTATTGTTTCCAGGTTTGGACTATCTTGAATAGTGCTGCAATGAACATAGGAATGCAAATTGTCTTTTCTCCAACATAGTTTTGGGCTTTGGGGTATATTTACAAGAAGTGGAATCGCTCACTTCCTAGTTGTTTTAGGAGTGTCCATATTCTTTTCCAGGAAGGCCAGACCAGTCAACATTCCCACTAGCAGTGAGTCAGGGTCTCCTTTTCTTGCATCTGTACTAACACTTGTTTTAGTTCTTTTTAATGTGTTCTAGTTTCTATGGTGTGAAGCGATATAGCATTGTTGTTATGATTTACATTACCTTGATTAGAGATGCAGAGAAATTTTCCATACACCTTTTGGGCATCTGTTTGTCTTCTTTAAGTTTGTTTATCTCGTCTCATTTCTTTATGATGGCTTGAGAGCTAGAGATATAGGTCAGGAATAGGGGGCTTGCCTTGCACATGACCAACCTGGGTTTGATTCCCAACACTGCATATGGTCCTTTGAGCCCCTCCAGGTGAGATACCTGGGTGTAGAGGCAGGAGTATTCCCAGAATGCTACCAAATGCGGTTCAAAAAAAAATTATTAGCTGAACTATATGGACAAGTCTGACAATGGATTCATAGGATATTTTAATACCTTTTCTAGAAGCAGAGATTAGAAAAAAAACCAGCACTTTAGAGGCTGTAAACTATACATTATTGATCAAATTTAATTTATTTAGAATCATTTATCTAAAACAAGTAGAAGTTAAACATGGTTTTAAACTATCTCTATCAAATACTTGGAAAATTTATCAATTATTGGTCTACAATATATCTGAAAGTATAACAAAAATCAATATCAAACAGTCCATGCTTTTGCTAATAATTTTAAATAGCAATGAACAAAAATATAGCCTATATATCACAAATATAAATAAGTTTAATGTTTGCCTTGAAATTTATAGGCCAAATAGTTCTTGAAATGTTTAGAAATTAATGAAAAATTAACACATGGCATTAAAGTTTGTGGAGGGTATTGAAAGCTATACTTGGAAAGAATTACAAGAATTAACATATAAGTATAACTGTATTTATTCATTCCTATTTATTTTTCTCTAGGGACCCCACCCACTCATACTCAGGCACCAGAAACTACTCCCAGAGGTAGGGAGGGACCTGATGGTTTGATGCTGAGCTGGTGGATCTGGGTGTCCATCAGGGACATGCCTGCTTTTGTTTGGATGTCATGTCATGCTGGGAATAGTACTTAGAGCCTCATACATGCTAAATATCTACTTGAACTGTAACCCAAACCCCTAAAAACCATTTTTAAAATAGTTTATTTAAAATTAATCACCTGAAAGTTTTTCAGAATTTCAGAGACATTGTAGCACAACAGCAGCAAAAAAAAAAAAAACCTCTAATAAGCTTTATTGGCTTTATTTTTATCTTTATTAGATTAGAAATAGTGGGGCTGGAATGATAGCATAGGGGGTAGGGCGTTTGCCTTGCACGTGGCTGACCTGGGTTCAATTCCCAGCATCCCATATGGTCCCTGAGCACCGCTAGGAGTAATTCCTGAGTGCATGAGCCAGGAGTAACCTCTGTGCATCGCCGGGTGTAACCCAAAAAGAAAAAAAAAGAATAAATATATCAGAAATAGATAAACTAAAAAATTAAGAAATAACATAAAGATTCAGTGAAACCAAAAGAGTTCTTTGATGACTATGAAATATGCCTCTGATAATCTTGATAGAAGCCACAAATATTAATAGAAATACATTTAGATATTGGAGCCATTTTAAAAAGAGATTATTATAAAAAATTCATTTTCTGGCCTTCAACAACAAGATTAAATGCATAGTATTAAGAATAATATAAGTGATCAATAACTACAGATCTATTAAATAAAATACCTCCTTACACACTGCCACAGGTTTGCAATGCCTTATATGTATGTGCCCCCAACTCTTTGGAAGCTAAATCTTCTTATAAAAGGGAAAAGCTTTCCAGTAAGTAGGTTGTTTCTCATCCCTTTCCTCTCCTTTCCAGGAAAGAAAACAGTTTAACACTCAAAGATGTATTATTATAATTAACTGTCTTAACAGAACACAGGAGAAGAAGAAGGCATATCATCTGAATAGATGTGATGAAAGCATTAGCAAATTTCAACACTATTCATGATACCATTCTTGGCAAACAATGAATAGAAGGAAACTTCCTTTCTTGCAGTAAGAATTCTACTTGGTAGAACAATCCAAATAAAAGTTTAAAAATACAGTAAGTACTTTTTCTGTATTCATTTGGCATCATTCAAGAATTACCGAGACAAGCCATCACAAACCAATATAGAAAAGCTATAACAATTCAGGAAGTTGGCTTCTTCAAAATTATTTTATAAAATTCAATAAAAGGCTAATATCAGCAATAATAAATAAGATTTTTGAAATCCCACTTATAGTAAAAAAATCCACAAGGAATATAGTAATAAAACTTTACCAAATGTCAAGGTTAATATGAAGAAAATCATAAAATTTAAATGTGTGATGAAGACAAATAATCAAGACACATTCCATGGATGTCAATGTTATGATTATTGTCAAATAAACATGCATTTTATAAAAGGTTTTGGTAGGTTTTGCATATAAATGTGGAAAATGATTTTAAAATTTATATAGTGAAATGAAGAAACTTTGAAAATAAAGAAATTATTTTTCTTAATAGATCTCATTAGAATTTGATATAGTTGGTATACAGAGATGAAATATCTCAGTGCACAAGACTAACTAATAGTATTGAAATTATTGATGATTCATATGGAAAAAGTTTCAGATCCCCATTTCACATTCTTTATACAAACCCATTTCACATGGATTGATATTCTGATTTTGAAAAGAAGTTAAAAATTTTAAAAGAAAAGATTGAAAAGATAACTTTTTGACCTTGAGATCAGTAAAAGACTTCTTTGAAAGGACCAAGAAAGCACAAGCCTTAAAGGGAACATTTGATATTTGACTACATTCAAAGTAAAAAATTCTATTTGATCAGGAACATAATGTGCAAGACTAGCAAAGACTGGAAGATTTTTGAAAATCCTATCCTGGCAAATGGTTGTTGTCCAGAATGTACAAATAACTACCTTATATCTTAGGGGTATCAGAAAAAATGATGCAATGGAAGAATAGACAAAGGAGTAAGATAATTTGAAGAGGAAAATATGATTGCCAAGAAGCGTGGCATAATGGTAAACTTAACTATAACCAGGGAAATTAAAATTTCAATTTACTAGACACATTTTTATACTACTGGTTAGCAAAAAAATTAAATTCAGCATTCATTCAGGTTGTGACAAAAAAAAAAGAACTTGAAACATTACTGATAGAATATAAACCAGCACAACTTGTTTGAGGAGAAAGTAATACCAGTAAAACTGGAGGACAAATATGACATGAATTTGAAATATACTAAAGCTAATAAGCCATAGATTTGATTCATTCCATAGTAAAAGGGAGAAGATGGGAAGGAAGGGTTAGAATACCTCAAGGGAATTGCAGTATTTTACATAGTAGAAAATATGTGAAACAAATACAGAAATATCAATATTTAATCTGTGGGAAGGATAAGGATAATGTACTTTTGCTTAGCACTTTTCTTTGTGATTTCTATAATTAGAATATTTTGCATTTTCTTTAAAAAACTGAATGGACCGGCTTATAGACTGAAACAGTGATTTTTATTTACTGTTTATATGTATTTCAGTTGAGGCATCATATTATTGCAGTCATTATTTTATAGTTGCAGAGTACAACACTAATCTTTTCATCAGATGCAGTGATTTTTTTTTTAATCAGTGAAACACCGTGAGATACAGTTGTAGACTTACAAGTTTTTGTGCTTTGGTTTCAGTTATACAACGATCAAGTACCTATCCCACCACCAGTGCCCATTCTCCACCCCTACCAATCCCAGTATCCCTCCAACCCCCCTATCCCCCAACCCACCCTGCCTCTGTGGCAGGGCACTCCCTTTTGTTCTCTCCTTTTGGGTGCTGTGATTTGCAGAGGACGCATTGGGTGGCAATCATGTTCAGTCTATAGAGTCTACTTTCAGCATGCATTGCCTGTCCTGGGCTGATCTTCCCAGCACCCTTTATTTGGTGCTCCCTTCTCCATCTGAGCTGCTTTACCCCTAGAGTGTGCGGCTGGCCTCAAAGCCATGGAGTGAACCTCCTGGTATTTATCACAGCTGTTCTTGGGTGTTAGTCTCTTATTTTGTTACTTTATGTTACCTAAATGAATGCAATCTTTCTATGTCTATCCCTCTCTTTCTGGCTCATTTTGCTTAGCGTGATATTTTCCATGTAGTACCACTTGTATGTAAATTTCATGACTTCATCTTTTCTAACAGCTACATAGTACTCCATTGTGTAGTTGTACCAAAGTTTCTTTAACCAGTCATCTGTTCTCGGGCACTCAGGTGTTTTCCATATTCTAGCGATTGCAAACAGTGCTGCAATGAACAAACAAGTGCAGATGTCACTTCGACTATACTTTTTTGCCTCTCCGGGGTATATTCCCAGGAGTGGTATTGCTGAGTGAAATGGGAGCTCAATTTCCAATTTTTGGAGAATCATCCATACTGTTTTCCAAAAGGGTTGAACCAGTCAGCATTCCCACCAGCATTGAAGGAGGGTCCCTTTCTCACCACATCCACGCCAGCACTGGTTGCTTTTGTTCTTTTGGATGTGGGCCAGTCTCTGTGGTGTGAAATGATATTTCATTGTTTTGATCTGCAACTCCCTGATGATTAATGATGTAGAGCATTTTCTTATGTGTCTTTTAGCCATTCGGATTTCTTCTTTGAGAAAGTTTCTGTTCATTTTGTTGCCCCACTTTTTGATGGGGTTGGATGTTTTCTTCTTGTGGAGTTCAAGCAGTACTTTGTATATCCTTGATATCAACCCCTTTTTGGATGTGTATTCAGCGAATATCCTTTCCCATTCTGTAGACTGACTTTGTATTTTGGTCACTGTTTCTTTTAAGTTGCAGAAGCTTCTTAGTTTAAGATAGTCCCATTTGTCTATCTCTGTTTTCACTTGCTTGGCCAGTGGCGTGTCATCTTTGAAGATACCATTAGCTTCAATGTCATGGAGGGTTTTGCCCAACTTTTTCTTCAATATACCTTATGGATTCTGATCTGATGTTGAGGTCTTTGATCCATTTTGATCTTACTTTTGTACATGATGTTAGGCAGAGATCTGAGCCCAGTTTTTTGCATGTAGCCGTCCAGTTTTGCCAGCACCATTTGTTAAAAAGGCTTTCCTTACTACACTTCGCATTTCTTGCTCCTTTATCAAAGATTATATGATCATATGTTTGAGGGGAGATGTCAGTATATTCAACCCTGTTCCATAGGTTTGCAGCTCTGCCTTTGTTCCACTACCATGCTGTTTTGATTATTACTGCTTTGTAGTAGAGTTTGAGATTTGGGAGGTTAATTCCTCCCACTTTCTTTTCCCCAAGGATTGCTTTAGCTTTTCGTGGGGGCTTATTGTTCCATATGAATTTCAGGAGTATTTGCTCCATTTCTTTGAAGAATGTCATGGGTATCCTAATAGGGATCACACTGAATTTGTACAGTGCTTTGAGAAGTATTGCCATTTTGACAATGTTAATTCCCCCGATCCATGAATAGGGGATATTTTTCAATTTTCTCACGTCCTCTTTTATTTCCTGAAGTAGCGTTTTGTAGGTTTCTTTATACAGGTCCTTTACTTCCTTAGTTAAGCTAATTCCTAGGTACTTGATTTTCTGGGGTACAATTGTGAATGGGATTCTTTTCTTCGTGTCATTTTCTTCTCTCTCACTATTTGCGTATAGGAAAACCATGGACTTTTGGGTATTGATTTTAAGGACATTGTTAAGGTTCTATTCCTAGAACTTAGTCATCCCACCCTCCTAGAAATCTGTATTTACATTGCTCACAACTGCACTAATTTTTAATTTTTACTCAATCATCATTCATCTGTCTTAGTAGTACGTCATCTTAGTGAGGATCAGTTTGGCCTTTGACTTTTCCTAACTTTAACTAACTTTTTTTTGTAGAACACATCATTATTTAGCTAGTTATATACACTATCTCACTTATCTCTTTCCTATGAGAATAAAAACTATTCATAGCACAAATTTCTGCTTCGTTCATGCCTATATCCTCAGTGCCCTCAAAAAGGGTCTGGTATAAAGCAGTCTCTCCAATACAAGTGAAATGAGTCAATGGAAAAAAATGAATCTTGTGTTTTGACACTGGGTGAATGCCTGAATCACTGAAAGATACAAAGGGGAGATGTGGGAAGGAGGATTCTTGTTTGAATAGGATGATGTTGATTTGCAGGGGAAGAAGACATCCATGGAAGTGAGGTCAGCAGGCAGTGGGAAATCAGGAAATAAAAGGACAGATGGACCAGACTAAATTGAATCTGGATCCAACTGAGCGCTGAGATCCTGTGTTTACTAATGGATGTACTTGGCTGTCAGTATTGCTGAAGAAACTTGAGCAGGCAGAAGCTAGATAGCTTAATAAGAAAATTCTCTAAATTTGGTCTATCCCACTTAAAAAAACAAAAAACCAAAAACCTGCAATTCAGTATGGTACACAAGAGGCACTCTATCTCAGAGAGGGATTGAATGCTACTGTTTTATCTATGAACTCTGACAGCATTAAACAACTTTTACTGGTTTCCAAATATTGGATCTGACTCATCTGTTGTTTATCATTTGTTGTTCAAGGGGAAAGAAAGATTAGTTGTTAGAGTTTAAAATAATAACAGTCGTGTCGAATGTATCTTCATTGAAGATGCTGATGTGGAAAGAGATTTAAGGGATAAGGGAGGGTGGGGGGGTGTTTGTGTGTGTGTGTGTTTTCCTACGTGTTAGATTCTTACTAAATATTTGTTTCCAGATAGGAGGTTTGCTGTCGTAGGAGTTAATGAACAGAAGGTTCTTCAGGTGGTTCTAGGCTAGTTGTTCTTCAACATTAGTTTATGTGACTTAGTCTGTAAATTTAGCAAAATGAAGGCTTTGCTTGTTTGTTTTTAATGGGGGTAAGCTGTGGCCTGGAGGTTTCTTACTCTGGCTCTGTGGTACTTGGGTTTCACCTGGGCAATGATGAGCTGGGCGTATGGTGTTGGTTGTTGAAACCAGAGCTTTGCACATGCAGGCAGTTCTTCTACCATTTCAGTTACTTTCCTCAAATGAAGATTTTTAAGGGCTTTAAGGTTTTACCTGAGCAGTTACTCATAGTTTCTGGAGTGGTTAGGTCTAGTATTCAGAGTTTTAAATGCTTCTGTCAGACAGTTCTAATGGGAAAACACTTAGAAATATCTGGAAACAATTCTAAGTTTAACTCAATCATTTGCACTCTGACTCTGTGTGTATGTGTGTGTGTGTGTGTGTGTGTGTGTGTGTGTGTGTGCACGCATGCCAATTATGTGCACTTGAAAATAATGTGAGTAAAACAGTTGAATCAACATTAGCCATTTGAAAATTGAAAATTATACCTTCAACAAAAAGACACACAGAAACACAAAATGTGCTCTTACTATAAGCAACTAAAAATCCAACATAAAACATATAACATTGGACATAATTATATTAATTTTGAAGGTAGAGGGAAAAATGTAGTTTTATAGCTATTCTGTAATAAATTACCATGAACCTATGAATTTGATATGATGTGATACTCATTTATACTATTAGTCTGAACTTGGAATTACTCTTGGCAGTGCTCGGGGGCCTGCCAGGATGCTGGGGATTGAACCCAGGTCAGCTGCGTGCAAGGCAAGTGCTCCACCTGCTGTCCTGTAGCTCTGGCTCTGTAATAAATTTTATAGGCAAAAATCAAGGTATTGGTAGAGTTGGTTCCTTTTAGAGGCTCTCAAAGAGATGATTTTTGCCTTCCCAGCTTTTAAAGCTCTTTTCTTTGCATTCTGTCTTGTGATATCTGTCTCTATCTCAAATTTATCTCAGCTTCTGTCATTCACTGCATTTCTCCTTCCTTTATTAAAACTTCTGCTTTCCTCTAATAAGATAAATCTATGTGATCACATTTAGGACACTGCTACAGAATTCAGAATAATCTCATTTCAAAATTCTTCACCTTGTAATTATGAAAGCCTACTTTTTCCCCCTTCTGGTTTTGATTACTGAGCCAAACTTGACAGTGCTTGAGGACTATTCTTGACTATGTGCCCAAGGACCACTCCTAGCAGTTCTTGAGGGACCATCTGGGATGCCCAGAATCAAACCTGGGTTGGCCACATGCAAGACAAGGATTTTATTTGCTATACTATTTCCAGACCCAGTAAAACTTTAAAAGGCAACACTCACATCTTCTGAAGAACTGGACCTGGCTGTCTTTTAGAGCCATTATTCTCCAGACCCATATCTACTAAAAAAATGTCATGCGAGCAATGTGAATATGGCAAAGTCCTGTGCCCTTTCCTTGAAATAGCCATAAGTTAAACTCTCACACTCTAGAGCGAACTAGTAAATACTGTACTTAGTAAATAAATGTGAAGTGATTTACAAGAAGAGACCATGCAGGTTGCAAGGGCGCTAATTTCCTTGCCTGGAGTGAAATGTAGTTGGAAAATGCAATCAATCTATTATAACAGCATTTTAGTACCAAGGCAGACAAGGACCTTCCAAGTTTATTGCCATTTTATGGAAGTCAGCAACATGGTGTCGTCCCTGTTGGGTACAAAAGTAAGTAGTGAAAGTAATGGAAAATATGGGCCAGGTGCATAAAGAGCAAGTCTCCCGTTGAGGTGAGATGAGTAAACTTTTTTTACTAAGTCTATAAACATATAGAACAAAAGCCACTGGAGCCACGTGGCCCCGGGAACCCATATAGTGTGACGTGAAACTGCTTCAAAGTCCTCAGGAAAATTCTAGGCAAGCAAAAGGGAGAAAATACAAACAGGGACAGGCTATCAATGTAAGTGCTCTGAAGTCTCTTTATAATAATATTTGTTATAAAGTGGAATTTAATATACTGGCCTTAAATATTATTAAAAATTCTTGATTAATTGTTTTCAAAATATCTCTCCTATGGGTCTGAGGCTTGATTTTTCAAGGTAACAAATCCAGAGCTTCTGATGATTGCTTCTACACTGCATTTTTGTTAGAATAGACAGGTTTGGTGGGGTGGGAATGGAGGAATTGTGGTTGGCTCTCACCGCGTGCCTCATTCCTTAGTATGGGGCTTTTATTACCCATCAGTCCCCCATTTCCAAATTTTCCTCCTCCTCAGAATGGGTTCTGTGACTAAAGAAGATGGAGACTGCCTATTACAGCCTGTTCTCACTGTACACTCTACAAAACAAAATGTTCACTTGCAACATGATGCTTTTCTACACATGTGCCTGTCTCCACATGTGCGGAATTCTGCCATCTCGAAAATTTCCCTCGGTTGTTTTCAGTCATGTTTATCTGCTTCCAACTGTGAAGTGAATCATTAGTTCTCAGGGCAACACACACCCGGGCTCTATACCAGAGATGTCAAGCCCCTTCACAGTTTCTTCTCTCCTCCAGTTCACCACCTTCTCTACTTCACCCACTTTCTTCCCTCTCCCCTTCTATTTTGCCTTCTCATGTTTTTTGGCTCTACATCTGGGCACTGGTTTCTTTTTTCTGTCAGAACTTTATATGTATTTATTCCTCCATTTGCTTCACACATACCAAAGTTATCCTCCGAATTCTAAATAAGACTGATTCTCCTGGGCCTCTAGTTTCTAGTTTACAATATCCTTCCCTCTTTGTATCAATATATTTATTTTTTACTTAGTTCCAAAAGCACCTGCTTTCTCTCAGGCTTGTTCTGTTTTCCTGATTTGTATGAAGAACCCTCAAATCAAATTATATTCACAGAGGTGAATTAATTCAGTTTTATTGGCTCAGAATTTAGTGACAACGTGCTGTTGTTTTGCCGTTATTAAAGAAAGGAACTGATTTTTCTCCAGTTAGGCAAAAGAAAAAGTAAACTTATTATATTTTAAAGCCAGGAAAAATTACTATGTCTTCCAAAGTTCCAAATGTACACTAGTGCTGTAAAATTTTCTCAGAATATCTCTGGCAAGCATGAAGGTTTGTTTAACTTATTAACTCACAAACTTCATATCAGAGAGAATGTTTTCCAAGCCTTTACATAAAAGATGCACTACTGTTGTAAATGTCCCCTTGCTTCATGCTATGACTACACTGTTTCATATAATCATATAGCAACTATCACAATTCTTTTCAATGCAAGAAATAATTAAGTAGTATAGAATAAAAACCTGTAAAAAAGTGTTGTAGTCTCTGTCGTAAAATCACTCAACAACTAAAAAAAATTTGCAAATTTCAGATTTACTGCCCTCTCCATTCTAACTCTACAGGCATTTTTGACTAGTGTTTTTTTTTTTTCTGTTTGTTTTTGTCCACAACATTACTCCTGGCTTAGGAATCATTTCTGGCAGGGGAACCCGGGTTGACTGCGTGTAAGGCAAGTGCTTTATCTGCTTTGCCTTCAGGCCACATATATAGGCATTTTGTAATAGTAAATAAAATCTTTAGTTTCAATTCTTAGAAAAAAATTCATTTTTATCTCTAGACAAATGCAGAAGTGCTCATGTGCTATTTCTGGTTCTGTGTTCAGGAATGACCCTTGGTGGTGCTTGGGTACCAAATGAGGTACTGGGAATTTGTATAGGCAAGTATCTTTTTCCTCTATACTATCTCTCCAGCTCTATGATAATATTTTATAAATTTATATGACAACTGCATGTGCATACTTAATTTATTACATTAGCATTGTATATATGTGTGTATAATTTTTTTTCCTTTTTTGGGTCACACCCGGCGATGCACAGGGGTTACTCCTGGCTCTGCACTCAGGAGTTACTCCTAGCGGTGCTCAGGGGACCATATGGGATGCTGGGAATCGAACCCAGGTTGGCCGCGTGCAAGGCAAATGCCCTACCCGCTGTGCTGTCTCTCCAGCCCCAATGTGTGTATAATCTTTAACTGCAATATGACATATAAATTTGAGATGTGCGTTATTAGAAACCAAGGTGTGATGTATTGCCTGAAGTGTGCCACTGAAAGTCTTTTTGAATTTTTTTTTTTTTTTTTTTTTACTTTTTAGGTCACACCCAGCAATACTCAAGAGGTTACTCCTGGCTCTGCAATCAGGAATTACTCTTGGTGGTGGGTGGGCCATAAGGAATGCTGGGGATTGAACTCAGTCAGCCACATGCAAGGCAAACACCCTACCTGCTGTACTATCACTCTGATCCTCTTTTTGAAATTTTTAATATTTGAATTTGAACATTCTTTACAAGATTTTGAATATTTTTTCCTTTACTTCCTTGGCATTTGATCCTTTGTTGCTGATTTATCATCCTTTTTTTCTGTCTTTAAAATTTTTTTAAATTAAATCATTGTGAGATAGACCCTTACAAAGCTGTTCATAACTAGGTTTCAGTCATATAGTATTCCAACACCCATCCTTCACCAGTGTACATTTCCCAGCACCAGTGTCCCCAGGTTACCTCGCATCACCCCATCACCCTGACCCCTATCCCCTCCACTCCCTCTATAGCACGGGCTTTTCTTCTCTCTCTGGCTCTGGAGAGGACTTCTCTGAAGAGTCATTATAATGGGATCTACTTAGTTGTCATTCTCTTTTATAAGATTTTGCTGTTTTATGGCAGTATTGGAATTCCAATTCCTTAAAAACAAAGACTGTATTGTTTTTCCTTACCTTTGGACATTTAATGTCAAGTGTCCTGACAATAGATGCTCATTAAATATTAATTAAGCAAACAAAGATCCCTATAAGCACATGTCTAAAATCGTCTTTGTTATTCTAAATTGCACAGTTTTCAGAGATTATTAGCTTGAGATTTTCTAAATTCCCTGTGTGATAAAGTTCCCTTTAAGAATATATTCTATCAAAGATGAAGTTCATGAAATTTATATACAAGTGGTACTACATGGAAAGTATCATGTTAAGCGAAATGAGTCAGAAAGAGTGGGATAGACACAGAAAGATTGCATTCATAAAGTAACAAAATAGGAGACTAACACCCATGAATAGCCGAGATTAGTACCAGGAATTTTGCTCTATGACTTGGAGGCCAGCCACACATGCTAGGGGAAAAGGCAGCTCAGATAGAGAAGGGAGCACCAAATAAAGGGTGTTGGGAGGATCCTCCCAGGATGGGAGAAGCATGCTGAAAGTAGACTATAGACCAAACATGATTGCCACTCAATGCCTCTCTTGCAAACCACAGGACTCAAAAGGAGAGAGAGAGAGAACAAAAGGGAATGCCCTGCCACAGAGGCAGGGTGGGATGGGTGGGATGGGGAGTGGGATTGATACTGGGACCCGTGGTGGTGAAAAATGGGTACTGGTGGAGGGATGGGTACTTGATCATTGTATAACTGGAACCCAAGCACAAAAATTTGTAAGTCTTTAACTGTACCTCATGGTGTTCCACTATTAAAAAATATATATATTCTATCATAATAATGGCAAATACCAAACATCAGTTGCACCCCTCCTTCCCTTCAAAGTACAGATGCATCTCACTGATGAAGACTTTCTCCTTCCAGTTGTGGATGTGGTCTCAGGATTCTCCCAGCCATGTCTTCTAAATAGATGTTCTACTTGTCGGAGTGAAACTTAATTTCCTTGCTTGTTTCTTTGAAAAAGTGAGATGACAAAAAGGTTAGATGATTTCTGGCATCAGTTCATTTTCCTTTGTTTTGGTTTGGGTTACTCGGGCTCAGGGCTCAGTGTTCATGGATCACTCCTTACCCAGTGCCAGGTATCAAATTCAAGTCAGCTACATGTAAGGCAGGGGATCTTATCTGCTGCACTATCTTTCTGGCCCCCTCTGGTATGAGATTTTATTTCCTTTTAATGATTAAAATACTTAAAATGCTATAAAAGGATTTATATCCTTTAAGTATATACATGAAATATCAGAGTAAATAAAGATCACTGTGCCCAATAGCCACCCAAAATGCCCCTTATAGCATCTATTTGGAGTTTTACATGTCTGTATACTAGTACAATGTACCAATATCTCAGGCATAGTGCATTATATAGATAGAGATAGATTTTTATTCCTGGAATTCACTTTGTTCTGGAATGTAGAGAAGTTAACTGACTTTCACAAGTTCACAGAGGTAGTGAGAAGGATGTCTCCACTTCATCTGTGCCAGTTCTTAGTGTGAAGTTCTTTCTGCAAACTGAATGGGCACTTAGATTCATATTGGTTGTTACAAGAGGCTTTGCAGAGGTAGAGATAAAGCCCAGTAAGCAATTTATGTTTTCAGAGTGAGACTCTTATCATGGAATGTCAGAAAATGCAAATAAGCAGGTGTAATAAAATTATATTTCATTTCTTTTGAATGATAACTGTGTTTATGGAGATTCCATTTCTATGTTATGATTAAATGGAGACTATTTATTCTAAGAGAAGAAAACAACTGTGATTTTTTTGCAGTGTAAAATGAATTCTTATATAAAAAAATCCTGATTACACACACAGAAATTACTCATTTTGTGAAATATTTTGGACTTTCCCCCTTCATCATTCAATTGAATTTTACTTGTCCCAAAAAGGCACTGTAGTGAGACAGTAGATAAGGTGAATGATTATTCTTAAGTGAGGATGTGACTACAATTGACTTGGTAACTAAAGAAATTGTTCAGTAGAACATTAGGATCAGTTTAATAAATCTTTCCATTTGTCTGTCTGCCATTACTCCAAAGTAAATCACCATAAAATTTTACATTGACTTCTATAATAGTATACCTTATTCCTTTTTATTTGTCCATATTACCTGCTAATAATCACCTACATTTCAAGTGATGCAATTCATTGAAATCTAACTATGAAAATGCCGTTTCATGATTTAAAATCTTTAAATGAGTTGCCTGTGCTGTTGTATTAAATTAACATTCTCCCAGTTTACAGGTCCTTTTGAGTATGATCTGAAGCATCTTTCTATTTGTTCAGCCTTAACTATCACTATGTATATTTTCACATTGTAATGATTTTTTCTTTCTGTAAGCAGTCTCAGTGTACAGAACCCCAAAACTCAAAGAACATCATATAGGGGGTTAGAAAAATAGTACAATGATTATGGAGCTTGCCTTGCATGTGGTAGACACAGGTTTGATCCTCAGCATCCCATATGGACCCCCAAGCTTACCACGAGTGATTCCTGAGTGTAGAGCCAGTAGTAGTACCTTAGTGTCCCTGGGAGTGGCCATAAAATAAACAAAAACAAACAAAGGGGACATAATGTAGATCTTCCTAGGGTATAGAGGCAATTTTTGTATATAGTCATAGATGTGATCTTTCTGAGGTGCAGGAATAATTTTCTCGCATTCTGGTTAATACTCGCAAATGAATTTAACCACTAGTATAATAAAGTCCAATACTAATGTTTTTGAAATATTTATTCTCTGACTCTCATTGTTGCTTTGTAACTTTATCTATGATATGTCTCTATACATAGTTTACAGCACCTAACAACTTAGCTAAATGATTTTTCCCATGGTAATCTTAACGTTTTATCAATAGATTGCTGTTATGGACTCCCTTTGAACTTTCACTTAACCATTCATTTATTCCTTCATCAAAAGCTTATTAAGTGCCTAATATGTATCAAACACTTAAAAAGCAAATTGAACAGTAATATTTTGACTTGCAAAAATGATACTTTAGTGTGGTTAGAACCAATAAAAAATCTTTGCTGTAATTCATTCTTGGAAAAAGCATCTAGAAGCAAAATGAATCAGTGGAGCACATGTCTTCTTGAATAGTGTTAACTGTTTGGGAAACAATAAAGCAACTCATGGGGAGTGAAAGTACTGAGGTAGAAAACATTATTTCTTAATGAGAAGAGTTATTTGGGATAAATTTCGGAAATTAAGGAAAGCTGGACCAGAGTAAGAGTAGGTAAGTTGTAAGAAGTGACTCTGGGCAAAAACTTTTAAGTTTAGTTAGTTTGAGAGTCTGGTTTAATACCTAAGTAAAATATAGCTAGTGGAAATTTGGAAGTCTGAAATTATTGGAACAAACAGCCTCTAAATGATATTTATAACCACGAGAATGGATTTTATCACCAAGGGATGCATATGAATTTAAGAGTGAGATGTGAAGACATCTGTGCATCTTTGGATTGACACCTTGAACTTGCTGATGTTAACAAGTGAGCAGGATGAAAAAAAGTTGACCATCATATTGAGAAGAAAGAATCAGATAGGAAGCCAGGGTAATTAAGATAGAGGCTAAACTTTAGACAGAGACAAAATTCTGAAAGCAGCAAGATCGAAGAAAGAAATCTCTTACAAAGGAGCATCCTTAAAATTCACTGCTGATTTTTCTGATGAAACCCTCAGGGCCCGAAAACAGTGGTGGGACATAGTGAAAAAACTCAATGAAATAAATGCTTCTCCAAAAATACTTTACCCAGCGAGACTCTCATTCATAATAGAAGGAACAACACACAGTTTCACGGACAAACAGCAGCTCAGGAACTTCATAGACTCAAAACCATGGTTACGAGTACAACTAAATGGGCTACTTTAAGGCAAGACAGACCTCTCAAATACACCAAATTTCAACAGAACAATGGGACAAAATCCCATAACAATAATCTCTCTCAATGTCAATGGGCTAAACGCACCAATTAAGAGACATAGAGTGGCAGGATGGATTAGAAAATTGAACCCAACATTCTGCTGCCTGCAAGAAACACATCTCAATAGTCAAAGCAAACACAGACTCAGAGTCAAAGGCTGGAAAACAATCCTACAGGCAAACAGCTCCCAGAAAAAAGCTGGGGTAGCTATCCTAATATCAGACCACATCGATTTCAGAGTGAAGAAGGTCATAAGAGACAGTGAAGGTCATTTCCTATTGACCAAAGGATCTGTACAACAGGAAGAACTTACAATAATAAATGTATATGCACCTAATGAGAGACCAGCAAAGTACTTAAAACAACTACTCATAGATTTGGAAAAAGAAATCGATAGCAACACAATACTAGTGGGAGACCTCAACACCGCTTTGTCACCTCTTGATAGATCAACCAGACTCAAGCTTAGCAAGGACATACTTCATCTGAGGGAAACAATGGAAGAAAGGGGCTTAGTAGATATATACAGGACACTTCATCCACAAAAAGCTCAATACACATTCTTCTCAAGCGTACATGGAACATTCTCCAAGATAGACCACATGCTGAGCCACAAAACATGCCTCCAAAAAATTAAGAAGATAGAGATTGTATCAACAATCTTCTCAGACCATAATGCGCTGAAATTAGAAGTAAATCACACACAAAAACAGAAAACTAAATTAAACACATGGAAATTAAACAGTGCGCTATTAAACAACGAGTGGCTTAGACAGGAAATTAAAGAGGAAATCAAAAGATTCCTAGAAACGAATGAAAACGAGGACACGAGTTACCAAAACCTATGGGACACAGCAAAAGCAGTCTTAAGAGGAAAGTTTATAGCTCTACAAGCATTCCTCAGGAAGGAGGAGCGAGCCCACATAAATAAACTAACCTCACAGCTTAAGAACTTGGAGAAGGACCAACAAAAGGAGCACAACCCTAACAGGAGGAAGGAAATAATAAAACTCAGAGCAGAGATTAACGAGATGGAAACCCAGAAAACAATCCGAAAGATCAATGAAACCAAGAGCTGGTTCTTTGAGAAAATTAACAAAATCGATAAGCCCCTAGCAAAACTCACAAAGAAAGGGAGAGAGAAAACCCTAATAAACCGAATCAGAAATGAAAAGGGGGTCATTACAACAGAAAATACAGAAATTCAAAGGATCCTCAGGGAGTACTTTGAAAAGCTTTATGCCACAGAACATCAAAACCTCGAGGAAATGGATAAATTCCTAGACTCCTACAGACTCCCAAGGCTGAACCAAGAAGACCTGGAATACCTGAACAGACCTATCACCATCAAGGAAATTGAAATGGTAATAAAAAGTCTCCCCAAGCACAAAAGCCCTGGCCCGGATGGATTCACCAGTGAATTCTTCCAAATCTTTAAAGAAGACTTACTCCCAATCCTCTTTAAGCTTTTCCATGAAATTGAAATATCAAATACACTTCCGAACAGTTTCTATGAAGCAAATATCACACTGATACCAAAAGCAGACAGAGATAACACAAAGAAAGAGAACTACAGGCCGATATCCCTGATGAACACAGATGCAAAGATCCTCAACAAACTACTAGCAAATAGAATCCAACTACTCATCAAAAAGATCATACACCATGACCAAGTAGGATTCATCCCAGGGATGCAAGGATGGTTCAACATTCGGAAATCAATCAACATAATCCATCATATCAACAAAAGAAAAGATAAAAAGCATATGATCATATCAATAGACGCAGAGAAAGCATTTGACAAGATCCAGCACCCCTTTATGATGAAAACCCTAGCCAAAATGGGCATAGAGGGGACTTTCCTCAACATAGTTAAAGCCATCTACCACAAGCCTACAGCAAGCATCATCCTCAATGGGGAAAAACTGAGAGCCTTCCCTCTAAGATCAGGGACGAGACAAGGATGCCCACTCTCTTCACTGCTGTTCAATATAGTACTGGAAGTACTTGCAATAGCAATTAGGCAAGAAAAAGACATTAAGGGCATTCAGGTAGGAAAGGAAGAAATAAAGCTCTCACTATTCGCAGATGATATGATACTATACTTAGAGAACCCAATAACCTCCACCAAAAAACTCCTAGAAACAATAGACTTGTATAGTAAAGTTGCAGGTTATAAAATCAATACACAAAAGTCCATGGCTTTCCTATACGCAAACAGTGAGAGAGAAGAAAGCATCATGAAAAAAACAATCCCGTTCACAATTGTGCCCCAGAAAATCAAGTACCTAGGAATCAGCTTAACTAAGGAAGTAAAGGACCTGTACAAAGAAAACTACAAAACGCTACTTCAGGAAATAAAAGAGGACATGAGGAAATGGAAAGACATCCCCTGCTCATGGGTCGGAAGACTTAACATTGTCAAAATGGCAATACTACCGAAAGCACTGTACAAATTCAGTGCAATCCCTATAAGGATACCCATGACATTCTTCAAAGAAATGGAGAAAACACTCCTGAAATTTATATGGAATAATAAACCCCCACGAATAGCTAAAGCAATTCTTGGGAAAAAGAAAATGGGAGGAATCAACCTCCCGAACTTCAAACTTTACTACAAAGCGGTAATAATCAAAACAGCATGGTACTGGAACAAAGGCAGAACTGCAGACCAATGGAACAGAGTTGAATACACTGACATCACCCCCCAATCATATGATCATCTAATCTTTGATAAAGGTGCAAGAAATGTGAAGTGGAGTAAGGAAAGCCTCTTTAACAAATTGTGCTGGCATCACTGGACGGCTACATGCAAAAAAATGGGCTCAGAATTCTGCCTAACACCATGTACAAAGGTAAGATCAAAATGGATTAAAGACCTCAACATCAGACCAGAAACCATAAGATACATTGAAGACAAAGTTGGCAAAACCCTCCATGACATTGAGGCTAATGGTATGTTCAAAGATGACACGCCACTGGCTGAGCAAGTGAAAACAGAGATAGATAAATGGGACTATCTTAAACTAAGAAGCTTCTGTACCTCCAAAGAAACAGTGACCAAAATACAAAGACAGCCTACAGAATGGGAAAGAATATTCGCCGAATACACATCTGACAAGGGGTTGATATCAAGGATATACAAAATACTGGTAGAACTCCACAAGAAGAAAACATCCAACCCCATCAAAAAATGGGGCAATGAAATGAACAGAAACTTTCTCAAAGAAGAAATCCGAATGGCAAAAAAGCACATGAGAAAATGCTCTACATCATTAATCATCAGGGAGATGCAGATCAAAACCACAATGAGATATCATCTCACACCTCAGAGACTGGCCCACATTCAAAAGAACAAAAGCAACCTTTGCTGGTGCGGATGTGGCGAGAAAGGGACACTCCTTCACTGTTGGTGGGAATGTCCACTGGTTCAGCCCTTCTGGAAAACAGTATGGACGTTCCTCAAAAAATTAGAAATTGAGCTCCCATTTGACCCAGCGATACCACTCCTGGGAATATATCCCAGAGAGGCAAAAACGTGTAGCCGAAGGGACATCTGCACTTGTTTGTTCATTGCAGCACTCTTTACAGTAGCCAGAAACTGGAAGAGACCTGAGTGCCCAAGAACAGATGACTGGTTAAAGAAACTTTGGTACATCTACACAATGGAGTACTATGTGGCTCTTAGAAGAGATGAAATCACCAACTTTACATACAAGTGGTACAATATGGAAAGTATCATGCTAAGCGAAATGAGTCAGAAAGAGAGGGATAGACATAGAAAGATAGCATTCATCTGGGGGATATAAAATAATAAAATATGAGATTAATACCCACAACACCAGGAGAATTACTCCATAAATTAGAGGCCAGCTGGGTATTCTAGGGGAAAGGACAATTCAGATGGAGAGGGGAACGCCAAGTGGAGGGTGTTTGGAGGATCCTCCCAGGAGGGGAGATGCAGGTTGAAAGTAGAGTGGACTGAACATGTTCGCCACTCAATGCCTCTTTGGCTGATCACAGCGCCCAGGAGGAGAGAGAGAACAGGGGGGAATGCCCTGCCACAGTGGCAGGGGGGGATGGGGGGATGGGAGGATGGGGGGGAGGGATATTATCCTGGTGGTGGAAAATGGGCACTGGTGGAGGGATGGGTATTTGATCGTGGTATGACCGAGATCCATGCACAAAATTTGTAAATCTACAACTGTATCTCATGTTGTTTCACTAATAAAAAAGAAAAAAAAAAAAGAAAAAAAAAAGATAGAGGCTAAATGCAACTGAGGAAATTATTCTTATTATTTTAAGAGATGACATTCAGTTGTTTGAGCAGGAGGGTGGACTTGTCATGGATAACCATTTAACCCAAGATCTACACGTGGTAAATGTGCTCTGCTACTTGAACTATCTCTCCAGTTGAGAATCAAGTACAGAAAGCATTTAAAAGAAGGGAAATGACCAACAAACTCTGCTAAGTGCTGCAGAAAGTTAGGCAAAGTACGTGGAGGATTAAAACTGGCTATTGGATATGGCATCCTGAGATTATTGATAAGGGCACTTTTGCTAGAGTCATGAATGTTTGTTGCAGTGAATTCAGGAAAAGCTAGGAAAGGGCAATATAAATAAGCAGTATCCCTAGTTATGCATACTGTCTCAGAGATCAGTAAATTTTCATTCTCAAACCTACACTTACTTGGATTTTTGCTTATATGACAGTTCCTAAGTAATCAGGAAATTCATCCAAGGAGCATTATTAAAAATCATATCTGGATGAAATATGGGTTAAATATATATAATATATAATTTTTTAATTTATAAAACTTTTTATAGAGGACACAAAGAGTAGTGCTGGAAAGTTGTGTGTTACTGGAAAGTGAACTCAGGGTTTCACATAGTATAAACAATTTCTCTGAATTGAACAACTCTTCAGTCTAGGAAAATTTTTAAACATATATATATTTATGTATATTTAAAACATAAGCAAGATGAAAGTAATACAGTATAGAAGCATAAATGAGAAGGGAGAAAGAAAGGAAAATTTTTTAAGGCGGGTGATATTTTTGAAAAGTCAAGAAGGGGTGCTGTGTACAGGATCTGGGCTTGAATAGGAGCTCAATCCTTTCAACATTCATGATAGGATGGAATGTAGATTGCCTTGTTAATGTGTCTCACACTAAAATTTTGTTGATTTATTAGTCTTCTATATTATGAGAACCTTTGAAAATCAGTAAGTATAGATATTTTATTCATCATGTGGTAAGAATTTTTGTTGTCCTCTTTCTATTCTGTAAAACAGTGCCTGACACAAATAGGCATGTGATAAATTTTTGAACATACTTATCCAGACCCTGCATACAGCATTCTTGTTTTGTCTTACCCAAATCATTCCTATTAAATCTGGACAATCAGATTGATTTAATCATCTTTTTCTTATAACTGATAGAACTGATTGATAGGAATCCTCATGCTTCTACCTAAATCAATGATACTTCCTAAGAGTAATATCAGCAGTCCTACTGTATTGTTCTTCAGTGGTCCTCACTATTATTTTAACATGAGTTTTCTATTTAATTTATCTTGAACTAACTGAGAATTATTTATCCTCTCTTAGTTCTTTGCCACTAATGGTTCACCATTCATACAGCATGTGCTATTATCTGTTATTATTTTCTAACTAAATAAATGAAAAGCTCATTTGGGAATGGGGATTATATCTTTATTGCCTTTGTTTCCTCCCAGTTGTACTTTGCACCCACCTTTGGTGAGAAAATCTCTTTGGCAGGGGTTGGAGACATAGTACAATGGAAAGGGTACTTGCCTTGCACAAGTCCCCTTGAATGGGTAAGTTCTATGGCTGGGTGTTGGTACACAAACCAGATTTCCTCTCCTGCTTGGTTTCCTATGAGCAACTTCCATCACTTTGCTTCTAGCAAACTCTTTCATGAACTCATCTCCAAAGGCCTTGTACTAATGGAGATGTATCAGCAGGTGATAAAAGAATAAGAAAATACTGGGATTAAATGTTTTCCCCCATGATGAAAACCAGAAAAAAAAAACAGTTTTGTTAAGTATGGGAGTTTAGTCCTCTTGCCTCAATGCAGCACAAATTCATCTGTGACAGTTAAACTACAGAGGTCCCTATGGGCTCAAGCTGGGGCCAGAACTGTACCTGAAGTTGTATACCTGCTTCGGTTATCCTCCTCCTTTATTTTTTTTCTTGTTTCTTTGCTTCCATTCCTATTTTTTTTTTTTTGGAGAAAATCAGCTGTGCATTCACTCTTAGGGAGTGCATCTTTGCCTAACATATTGTATATAAGCAGTATACATGGGTTAATTGTCACTGTCTCTCTAATAGTATTAAATTCTACTGTGCCCTATGAACTCTCCTAATATTTTTGGTTTTGTACACTGGTCAGCCAAAACCATTATTTTATTTTATATTCTGTTTGGTTATTGAATGGAAAGTACCAATTTCACTAATTTTTCCCATTTTTAAAAAATAATTGCTATTGAATTTAGAAAATGTTTGTCAGTTACAGACTCTCTAACATAAAACCCGCATGCCTTTTTCTTGATTTCCTACACTGATTTAAAAAAAAATCTCTATTCTCTCTTTTTAAGCAAGGATAATACAGAGTTAATTGTATATTCATTTTTTATATTATTTATTACAGCTTTCTTTTGTCTATGTGCTAAATACTGATATCGATTTCCACAGACTGCATAAATAATTTATCTTTTAGTAATTTAAAAAGAATGCAAACTTCTTTATCTGTAAAATGGGATTTAAAATAATGTGTTTTAGAATTGGAAAGCACTTTAGCAACTACCTGTGGCCAAAATGAGAAAATTTGAGGCTCAAAGAAGTTTGTAATTTAATATTACCCTGCCTGGATAATAGCAAAACAGGACTAATACCCAACTTCTAGGTCTCCAGGCTCTCCACTGCTCCACTGCTTATTCACAGAATTGATATGAGGATTGGGGACCACAGCTGTGAGAAGTAGATTTAGCCTTTGGAAAGAAAGATGCTGGATAGCTTTATGAAAGCATTATGAAAACTAATCTCATTTAACCTTTTCTATACAATTGTTAGTGTTGTTCAGTTTGACGTTAGTTGCCACAGGCTTTTTGTTTGGTCAAAGACTAGATAATATAGAGCGCTTGATTTAAAATCAATATTAAGTGTCTGAATTGAGTTAGAAATATGAATTACTTTGCTGGTTTTGAAATCAGGAGCAGTTGCAGACAGCTCTTTAGAATAGCACTCACTTAGATACATGAGAAGTTTTCTAGTCCTATTTTGCATATTGGGAATAAGGGCAGTTGGTTCCAAAGAAGGAAAGGAATCATAAATTACACTTTTGTTGAACTTGGTAATAATTCCAGAGCTTGATGCAATATGTGGTTAACAAACCATGAATTTTCTCTCCTGCCAAGCCACCATATCCTGCCTACTTTCAGCATCGTCAGAAAACCATTATACTAATCCACCGTACCTTCATATCTCTAGCAAGCACATGTAAGTGATAACTCGGAATATTTATTTTGATGCAAGGTGTATAAATCTTCTCTATGTCATCTAAAAGCGAGGAAATTGTCACTTGCTCAACTTGGTTACTTTAATTGTTTTTTTTTCAATCACAGTATGCTCTGATACATAAACAAAACTGCTGTTTAATTTTTGCAGCATTCCAACTGATTTGTGTAGATTCATTTATGCAGGAAAGATAAAATTTGAATATCAAAAGGTTAAAACAATTTTTGTGTATATTTTTAATTAGGTACGATTATATGCCAGACCTGATGCTATCAGAAGAGGATCTGGGGACTATGCTCTTCATATCACAAAGAGATTAATAGAATTTTATGAAGACTACTTTCAAGTGCCCTATTCCTTGCCAAAACTAGGTAAGAATATTGGTTATTTTATTCGAAGGATTCCTTGAAGATGGTCTTTCTTCCTTATGCTTTTATATGTGGCATCTCGAAGCATACAAATTTCCAGGGCTTGTATTTTTAGAGAACATGAGCATAAAAATATTTTCTTCTCAAGAATAAAAAAATGAAATAAGATGTAGAGTTTCTGAAGTCTTGCAAAAGGTGCTCATAGGAATTAAGAAAGGCATTATGTAAATTTTATATTCTAAAAGAAATCCAAACAGCTAAAATCAGTTGCATACAGTATTTTCGAGGGATGCTTGCCACCTTTCACTTAATCCTCATGACAGTTATGTAAATGAGTATTGTTAGAACATTTTGCAAATAAGGGGAGGATTTCATTCATTCTGATTGCCATTAAGAGAAGTAGTTGGAGTTTCAAGCTAAATCTTGATGACTCCCAGAACTATTGAATGTTTTATATTGAATAGGAAATCATTCCTGATTTTTTACAGCTTAATTATCAGATATCAGGCTTTAATGCATTACATATCCTTTAGATAATTTTTATTCATTCACTCATTCATTCATAGTTTGGGTATAAGATAGTAATAAAATGAGAGATGGGTGCTGTAGAGATGTTCATCACGAACAAGCTTATATGTCTCCCTTTTACAAAGAAGATCCGTCTAGTAATTGTTTCTGAATGAATAAATGAATGAAAATTTCTATCCTAACTTTAATGCAGCTACTTCTTTGCAAGGAAGTTAACTATGGTTTTTCCAGGAGTCATTAGAAATGCCTAAGTTACTCTTTTTCTCAAAACATCTGCTTTGAAATATTGTATCACAGTTCTGTGTACTCCTATTCTAAGTCCCCCTTTCCTACAGCATTTTAAAGAAATCAGAATCCATATAAAAATTTTGATTCTTGGAAAGAATTGATGCAATGTGTTACCATTTGAACCATTTGAACTACTGTTTCTTCTCCTGGAGTATTGGACCTATTTCGTGAAGGTATCTGCCTGCTGTTTAGCTTTATTGGTCTTACATTGAGCTGTTCAAGAAGTAGGTAGACACAGAGACTGACCCACATCCAAAAGAACAAAAGCAATTGGTGCTGGCGTGGATGTAGCAAGAAAGGGACCCTCTTTCACTGCTGGTGGGAATGCCGACTGGTTCAGCCCTTTTGGAAAACAGTATGGACGATTCTCCAAAAATTAGAAATTAAGCTCCTAGCAATACCACTCCTGGGAATATATCCCAGAGAGGCAAAAAAGTATAGTTAAGTGACATCTGCATTTGTTTGTTCATTGCAGCAGTTTACAATAGCCAGAATCTGGAAAAAACCTGAGTGTCCGAGAACAGATGACTGGTTAAAGAAACTTTGGTACATCTATACAATGGAGTACTACTATGTAGCTGTTGGAAAAGATGAAGTCATGAAATTTTCATACAAGTGGTACTACATTGAAAGTATCATGCTAAGCAAAATGAGTCAGAAAGAGAGGGACAGACATAGAAAGATTGCATTTTTCTGGGGAACGTAAAGTAACAAAATAGGAGACTAACACCCAAGAATAGCCAAGATAATTACCAGAAGGTTTACTCCATGGCTTGGAGGCCAGCCACACATGCTAGGGGAAAAGGTAGCTCAGATAGAGAAGGGAGAACCAAATAAAGGGTGTTGGGAGGATCCTCCCAGAATGGGAGAAGCATGCTGAAAGTAGACTATAGACTGAACATGATTGCCACTCAGTGCCTCTTTTGCAAACCACAGCACCAAAAGGAGAGAAAGAACAAAAGAGAATGCCCTGCCACAGAGGCAGGGTGGGGTGGGGGGGGCTGGGGGGTGGGAGGGATACTGGGATCAGTGGTGGTGGAAAATTGGCACTGGTGGAGGGATGGGTACTTGATTATTGTATAATTGAAACTCAAGCACAAAAATCTGTAAGTCTAAAACTGTACCTCATGGTGTTTCACTAATAAAAATTTAAAAAAAAAGTAGTTAGAATTGTTAGTAGTCTTATAAATGGATGCAGCATACTTTTAATGAATAGTTTTTCAAAATTTGGGGATCTTTATGGAATATTTGTTCTTAGAATTAATAATATTAATTAAAAATTAATTTCAAACACAATATCTGAACAAAATTTTTATTTCAAATAGCACCTGTTTTATTTTGGTTTGTTTTTCTTTTTCTCCCCCTCTATATCAATTTATTTGTTAGAATTGGTTACACTGAAATATCCCTAGTAGGCACCCACGGTAGGAAGGAATATCTGACCTAATTTGCATGGTAGGTGACCCTGTTCTCTATTTCAGGTAAAACTGCCTGGGAATTTCCCAGCTTGACCCTAATGTAAAATGCACAAGTGCTTATGTTGCAAGTTCAGCAAGAGAAGTAAAATGTGGATCTTTGTCCCCTTTGGACCAGTAATTAGTAGAGAAACTCAATTTTTAACTTCAGGGGGTTCCATGTAACTGTCAGCTTCCAGCAGGAGGCATTTCTGTTCCCCTATTTCACTCACAATTAAACCATGCAGCCTTTCATCTGTAGAAAAGAACTTTGTTCATGGGTGCTGTTACTTGCTATGCTACCTTATGATATGTATGGCATGTATTAGTGATTTGACTTAGCCCACTTAGCCCACTTTGGATAAAATGAGGTAGTTACCACAGTTCATGGAACTTTGTAGAATTTCCCTTAAAGTTCACTGCTTTATATATCTATAGTTAGATCTGTGTATTAATTGATTCATAATTATGATTCTCAGTACTATGTTCATAAAAACCAAACGAAATAATTTTGAAAAATTACTCTGGGTAATACACACAATTACATTTTAGATAAACACTATGGAAATCAACTTAGTTTTTACCAATGATACATGTTGATATTAGCTATGTATACTTTAGCTTCAGGGATAAGACGGTTTCTAACACCATTCTTCACTCTCCCCACTACGTTCTTTGCGACATGCTCTCCTCCACCTTTATTTTATCTGTGCTTATTGAGTGCTTTACTGAGTACTTTCCTGTCAGTAAATAAGACAGCAATTCCTTCCTTCCTGAACCTTAAATTTTACTGACTAGAGTCTCATTAAAGTGTTTGGTAATACAACATATCAGATAAAAGTGCCATTATAAAATGAGGCTAGTACAAATTATATGAAAATGTGAATGGCAGATAAGACAATGATATCACCATACATATTTTAGTGGTGGTTACAGAAGTCTTTACTAGTAGACTGACTTTTGAGCAAAGAGCATAGGTAATGAAGGGATAAGCCAGTGAATTTCATGGGACAAGGACTCTAGGGAGAAGGAACTGAGTGTCCAACTTTGAGAAAGACTTTTTCATGGTGTAGGAGCTGTAGTGAGCACAGCAGGTAGGGAGTTTTTCTTGCACATGGCCTACCTGGGTTCAATTCCCAGAATCCCATATGGCACCCAAGCACCACCAGGAGTAATTCCTGAGTGCATGAGCCAGGTAGTAACCCTTGTGCATCTCTGGGTGTGACCCAATAAGAAAAAAAAAGAATTTTTCTTGGTGTATATGAATTACAACAAAGGAACAGGTATGCCTGGAATAAAGTAAGTAGAGTGGTAAGAATTAAAAGATGATCTCAAGAATCAATGGGTGAATAATGAGTCATATCAGGCTGTGATGATGAGTTTATTTTTTAATTTATTTTTCAATTTTTTTGCTTTTTGGGTCACACCCAGCAATGCTCAGGGGTTACTCCTGGCTCTGCGCTCAGGAATTACTCCTGGCGGTGCTCAAGGGACCATATGGGATGCTGGGGATCGAACCCGGGTTGGCCGCATACAAGGCAAACACCCTACCCACTGTGCTATAGCTTCGGCCTCAGTGGTGATGAGTTTAGCTTCTTTTTCTTTCTCTGAGTGAATGGAAATTTATTGGTCAATTTCAAATAAAATAATCTGTGTTTTCTTGTGACTGAATTATTTTTGCAGCTAGGTTAAAAATGTCTACTACTCTGGGTAATAGTTCTCATGTGATTTTTGTCCTTCAAGGGCACTTCATCTTATCTAAAGATGTTTTTGTTTGTTAAAATTTCGGAAGTAGGTGGATATTGTACACACTTCTGACATTTAGTGGGTAGATGCCACAGGGAGTACTACACATCCTATAATACATATTATATAGCGTCTCATAACAAAGAGTTATCTAGTTCAAAATGTGTCATCTGACATTGCAATACCTCGATACAGTGTGAAAAGACAGACATTAAAACCAAGTATGAGACAATGGCAGAAATTCATGCAAAGTGTTATGGTTATTTGAACAAGTATGTTACGTATGGGTTAGTCAGTAGTTTTCCTTCCAATTCTGGATAGATATTGAAAATAAACACAAAAGCTTTTTTAAGAACAGTATGGAGGGTGAAGGAAAGAGATACCAAGGATCAAAAAAGGCTTGTTTTTAAATTAAAAATATTTTAACTTTAAAAAATTAATTATATGTATACATAATAGTTCAAGCTTAGGAGAGGGCCTGGGAATCCTCCCAATGATTTCTGGTCAACTGGGTCATTGGCTCAAAATGAAGGCCCAAGGATACAGTGCTGCACAGGGCATGTGGGGCAGCACTATTCTGGCATCGCTGGGCTAACAATACTGCATCAGGGAAGATTGTTGAAAATTGTGGTGCATGTAAGGCATGTAACTTAATCCCTATGCTATTTGTCTAGTCCCTTTAAAAATGAGTTTTAATTTATTTAAACAATATTAGTTTTAAAGAATATACATATATGTCTGTGTGTATATGCATATATATGCACACATATATATATATATGTACGTATATATGGGTGAGATAGTGCTATATTATACTTACCACCAAAAGTCATTAGAACTATCCACCAAAGTTTGTAGAACCCGTCACTCCCATGCCCCATTCTTTTTACGTAACCTACATTCTATTGATAGTCTTAGAGCTTTTTCCCCCATTGGGCATTGTTTATTTCTTTCCTTTTTTTCCTTATATCCCATCTCTGTGGGCTGGAGAGATAGCACAGCGGTAGGGTGTTTGCCTTGCACGCAGCCAACATGGCCGACGCGAGTTCGATTTCTCCGCCCCTCTTGGAGAGCCTGGAAAGCTACCGAGAGTATCTCGCCTGCACGGCAGACCCGTGACGTATTAGATATGCCAAACACAGTAACAATGAGTCTCACAATGGAGACGTTACTGGGCCCGCTCGAACAAATCGATGAACAACGGGAGGACAGTGACAGTGACAGATCCCACTTCTGAGTAACATTATCCAACATTTGTCTTTCTACTTCTGATTTATTTTACTTAGCATGACCCCTTCCAGTTCCACCCATGTTGTAGCTTAGATTATAAATGGTTAATTTCTACTTTAACGGCATTATGATAAACAATATACTTGATATGAATCTTTGATATTCATGACTGTATGGACCCTTGTTTTGTTTGTTAGTATGCAGTCTATGCTGAAGAATGTCCCATCTATACTGGAAAAGAATGCACATTTACATTTTAAGGGTAGAAAATCTTGCAAATGTCTTTTAAATCACCTCTTCCAATTCTTCATTTAAGGCTATTGTTTCCTTACTGATTTTCTGTTAGTATGCTGATCTATCAAATTTTGAGAACAGGGGTTTAAAGGTCCCTACTACTATTGTGTTGAGATATGTTAGGAATAGTTACTCTATATATTTTTCTGTCCCCTTATTTAGAGCATATTTGTTAATAAGTGTTATGTCACCTCCACTATTAATTCCTTAATCGTTGTAGAAACTTCATCCCTGTCTCCTCATATCTTTTAAAGTTTAAAATCTATTTTGTATTATATGAATATGACAGAGTTGTATTTTAAAGTTACTACTTACAAGAAGTATAGTTTTGCAGCTTTTTCCTTTGAGAAACTATAACTATATTGATAAAACATGTTATAGTTTAAGTGAGTCTCCTGTAAACAGCAGAAGGTTAGGTTTTGTTTCCTGATCCATCTAGGTCCCTCTGCATTTTCATGAGTGATTTCAGGCCATTGACAGTGTAATTCCTGATATTTAAGTACTGATTGCCATTTTTTTCCTATGTACTGTAGATTTTTGGCCTTAGAACTAGAAAAATGGAATACTTTACTGATATAGAAGATAGTGGAAGAGGTAACTTTTGAGATTGACATAATCGAGCATGCAGTTGACACCTTAGTATCTGTAAGAAATTCAAGTAGACAGTTAAATTTGGAAGTATGGAATTTGTGGTCAATAATAAGGTTTGAGATATCCATTTTCCAGCATACTGAGGTATTTAATACTATGGAGCTACATGGAATTGTGAAGGCTATGAGAACAGGTGGAAATGGAGTAGGAATAAGAATGAAATAAGTACTTAGAGGTTAGAGAGAATAGGAACTTATGATGCTCACCAAGAAAACAACTAGTAGTTAAGGCACTAGTTAAGCAGATACGTGGTTTTCTTGACATGTAGAGAAGAAAAATACTATAAACAAGAACAGATGATTCATTGCAGTAAGTCAAGTTAAGATGAGATTGAGGACTATTCATTCATTGGCTAACGCCACCCGTGAAGGCCATCTATGACTTATGATCCTACCCATTTCAGGGCAAAGGCTTGTTTGGATGTTAATGTGTAGATAAGGATGAGACTAGGGAGTGAATAGCAACTAGAGGTAGCAATTATATGCCCACAATTTAGACCTGAAAATTCTTTCTGTAGGAGTTCTAGGAATAGGGGAAGAAACATTTTTGTGTTCTTTCTGAGGTGCTTCCCTGAAAACTCCTGACCTAACATCCCATCTTTTAAGCACTACCTCCTTTGAAACCAAATTAAGGCAAATGCAAATTTTGCCTTCTTTTCCTGATTTTTGGAGGTTCTAGCAGGGGAGCACAGCTACTTGTATACCCTCAACAGAAGACCTGTCTGTCTCTATTTGGGGAAGGTGGCGCAATAACACGACAGGGAGGGCATTTGCTTTGCATGTGGTGGACCGGGGTTCGATTCCTGCATCCCTCTCAGAGAGCCTGGCAAGCTACTGAGAGTATCCTGCCCGCAAGGCAGAGCCTGGCAAGCTCCCTGTGGCATATTGGATATGCCAAAAACAGTAACAAGTTCTCACAGTGGAGACATTACTGGTGCCGGCAGGAGCAAATGGGAGGACAATGCTACAGTTTCTGATTTTTATTCCAAAGCCAAAACTGGAAACAAATAATGAGAAAGCACTAACAGTTGACCCGACGTTGTTCAAACTTTGCAAGGGATGTGCCCATGTGTGAATGCCAGAGTTTACCAGTGCAGAAACCAGGACTAACCCTTAAGATGTAATGTTAGGTAATCTTTTCTTAAAAGTCACTTTGCTATTCTATCATAGATTCTGAAATCTATTCTATCATAGATTCTGAAATATAGTTTCTCTTCTCATCTCTATTTTCAAGTTCTTTTTATTTCAAAAGCTGAGTTTTTTTATTTTTCTTTTTTGGGTCACAAAGGCGATGCATGGGGGTTACTCCTGGCTCTGCACAAAGGAATAATTCCTGGCGGTGCTCAGGGGTCTTATGGGATATTGGGAATCGAACCCGGGTTTGCCTTACCTGCTGTGTTATTGCTCCAGCCCCTAACTTTCTCTCTGGTGGTATTGTCTTGTGCTTGCTTATTGCTGAGGATTTGATTTTCCCCTCCAAGTAGTATAGCAAAATAGTTCCTTTAAGAAGAACTACTGATGCTCACTGTTAGTACACACATTTGTTTTCCTCTGGCGCAAAAACGTACTTTTAAGATATTTAGCCAGAATATGTAGGTAGTGTATGCTCTGTATCTTACCGGGCTCTCCGAGAGGGGTGGAGGTAGCCTGGCAAGCTACCCATGACATATTCGATATGCCAAACACAGTAATAAGTCTCACAATGTTACTGGGCCCGCTTGAGCAAATCGATGAACAACAGGGTGACAGTGACATTGACAGTATGCTATGTGAGGATTCGATTTCAAATCTCTAAATTTTATAATTAAAGCTATTTCTGTGGGTTTTTTTAGAATTACCCTCTTTATGGTGTTGTAATGAGAGATAGTGGTCTATTTGATACAACACAACAAGTCTTTATCAATATACCCTATTTCTATGAGAATTCTCAAAGGCAGGGAAGTTTAATTTAAAGGTTGTTGTAGACATGTAAAGAATTAAGTTATTTTTTCTCTTATTCTCCCAAAATTTTGACCACAGTAGAAAACACTGAGTTTGTATTGACTTAATGTGAGCCACTCTTAAGGATTTTGTCGTACTCCTAATCCATTTAATCTTTACAACAAATTTTTTAGGTAGACCTGTTATTTTCTCATTTTCCAAGTGAGGAATTGTAAGCACTAGCTGATTAATTTACTCAGATCATGCCATAGGAATTAATGAATTTAGATTCATATTCAGGCTGCTTGGTTTCACAGTCTTGGAATTTTGTTAAGACAATTCAAAACACTTGAGAAATCAGAGGTTAAAATATGTATTCCTTTTACAAATTAGAAACTCTATGCCTGAGAAATAAGGTAATAACCATTTTTATTAATTACATGTTGGTATTAAAAGCAGAAACTTAAAAGTATATAAAGAGGGCCGGAGAGATTGTTTAGTGAATATGGTGTTGTCCTGCACTTGGTATATTGGTATTGGGTCCTATGGCCAAAAATGATCCTCATGCACCAACAGGAGTGAGCCCTGAGCAAAGAGCCAGGTTAAGCCCTGAACACTGCAATCAGGCAAACACCTTGACAGATTTTACTGATTTGCAATCACACAGTAGCAGCTAAAGGAAACTGAAACATATCAGTCACAATTAATTGAAATCTAGTAGGAGTGGCAAAATTTTCTATTATATATCTGAGTTACCAATCCACTACTTAATTAACTTTAAAACATCTATTATACACAAATATATAGTTTAGTTCACAAAACTAAGAGTTATTATATTTATGTGTGTGTATTATATATAATATTATATATACATTTATATTATATTATATATTATATTATATATATTATATATACACACATTCACGCATTTAATCCCCAGGATCAAATATGGGCTGGCCAAATGTAAGGTGAATTCCCTATTTATTATACATTCTTTCTGGCTCTCTTTATACACTTAAGTTTCCAAATTTTCTATAGGGACCCATATAAGACATGTAATTTCAACATAAATTTATCAAAGAATTGTTATTACATTATTTATCATGCAACAGAATTTCTAATTTATAAAGGAAGTACATTTTTTTTTTCAATTTCTCAAAAATTCTGGCATCTGTTTCAGCAGAGTCTCAAGATTTTGAAACCTGGCAGCCTGAAATTTGAATCTAAATCCACCAATTCCTATGGTGTGATCTGAGGACATCACTTAGTTAGGACCTAAATTTCCTCACTTGGGAAATAAGACAATAACAGATCTACCTGGAAGTTTTGTGGTAAAGATTAAATGGATTAGGAGCTACAAAGCCCTTAGGAGTGGCTCATATTTAGAAGCGCTACCTCCCTGTTTGTTAGTATGGTCAATATTTTTGGAGAATAAGAGGAAAAATCACATTATTCTTTACAAATCTTTAACAAACATATCTTAAATTTCCTTGTCTTTGAGAATTCTCATAAAACTAGAGTATATTGATAAATAATTACTGTATTGTATCAAGTAGATTGCATACCTCTTCTTAAAACTTAACACTAAATAGAAGATGCTTCTATAAACTTCAAACAAATAGTTTTAATTACAAAGTTTAGAGATTTTAAGACACTCTTTTTTGAATAATCCATTGCCAATCTGGCACAGAGCTGTAATTAGAGAGAAAGCACAGATATTTTACCAAAAGGAGATTGTGGTTTTATTGTGAGAAAGCAATATTTTTAGCAATGGATGTATTAGATAAGAGAGTCACACAACATGGAATATAATCAAATGTCAGCTTTCCATGGGCAAAAGTATAGAGTATAGTACCATGTAAGTTAAGAATGTGGAAACATTGTGCAATGCTGTGGGCATGGAATACACTTAAAGATAATTCTTCTAAAAGAAGAATAAATTTAATCAGAAATAGAGAAGAAAGGGGAAAATCTGAGAAATGTAGTGAAAGCCATGAATGTGTGGGTTTACGTATATGTACCCATAATGATGGAGTGTATATTTTTTGTAATACAATAGATTCATTATGGGACAATTTGTCCTATTAAAGTTCATAAACAATTGTTTCTAGCTTGAATGATTATTTTGTTCAAGGTATTCATTTAAGTATATATGTTTATTATTATTTGTTATGGTAATGGTGACTGGAGCGATAGCATAGCAGGTTGGGTGTTTGCCTTGCACACAGCCAACCCGGGTTTGATTCCTCCACCCTTCTGGGAGAGCCCAATAAGCTACCGATAGTCTCTTGCCTGGCAAGCTATCCATGAGGTATTTGATAAGCCAAAAACGGTAACAATGAGTCTCCCAATTTGTTGTGAGACATTACTGATGCCCACTTGAGCAAATCGATGAACAACAGGAGGACAGTGGTACAGTGCTATCATAATGGTGGGTGATCAGAGTTTTTGAACTTTTTTTCCAACTATGGCCCTCTTTTGGCATTGTCTGTCTTATGACTCCCTGTCCTACTGCTTGTCCCTACACCCCATTTACATGATTTTTCAACTGTAGCTCCCATGTCCACGTGGGCCCAGAGGGTTCCTGGTGGAGAAATGCTGCAGCTATTGCTGCTGCTGATTTGAATTTGCAAGTAATAATACTTTACTGTTGTTTATATCATGAAATATCTGTTTTGACTGCTAAGTCTGAAGTTCTGTATATTGTTTTTCTTTAAGCAATCGATATATTTGCTTTTAATTTGTGGCGATAATTATATATTACCATTCTCATTTTATTGACAAACCTATAGTTATTCAAGACTAAAATTTTTCTAGTATGATTATCTTGAGTTCATATAAATATTAAGTACAAAGTATATGTTAAAGGAACGGCTTGAAGTAATATTTCTTTAAAAAAAATTAGAGGCTCCTTATACAATCTGATCTAGTTCTGTATACTATTAAGAGACTCTTAAAATGTTTCCATTGACCAGAACTCAAAATATGTGAACTTACAGTGGAGGTATTTAATTTGATGATCTCTTGGTGGAAATTAATGTGTGCTTCTCTCTGTGGGTTAGCATTATTAGAACATGTAGAGGGTCAGATTAGGTAGTGTTTTGCTTTCCAATTTGCCTACTACTATAGACAGCTTTCTTTAAGTGACTATCCTTTTCCCCTTTGGAATTAGATAATATTTAGTCTCTCTACTTTATGAAGGTCATTTAATTTTGAAAAACTGTTATATGGTTATTTTCTCATAAACTAAAAGAGTCCTTATTGTTTAACTAAAAATATTTTTATATGCTCTTAACCCCTACTCTGACAACCATTTATGTTAAAACAATGCAAATTCTATTAACATGGATATAGTTGTTTCAATAGTGTATTAAAAAACTATTAAATATTTAACAATTTAACAAGGCACTTTCTCCCTCATTAATTATTTTATAATATAGCCATTTAACTATTATTGTTAGGCCATTTTGCAGTTTCTGCATGCTGTATACTTTTAAGACTATATTAACAAACAAACCATATGTATGATACTCAATGTTTATGATATTTATTCACTAATATAAAAATAAAAACAGAAGTAAGAAGAAGGAAATCAATGAAAATGCATTTTTGTAGGAATGATGCATGAGATTATTGCTGCTATAAACTAGATAGCCACAAGCTCAGACAGTAGAGAATTTAATGCGACACAAACCAACTGTAGAAGTGAATTAACTAATTAATTCAGCAAACACTTATTGAGTTACTATGTACATTGTACTTAGCAGTGGTTTTAAATAGCCTCTTTTGCTAGAAAACTTAAAATATATTTGAAGAGTTCTATATTATTGTGCTAGCTTTCTAATGTTGCTACATGTTCATTTTGCTTACTGCCATCCTCCCTTAACTAGTATTAAGAATTTCAGCCCTTCACAATTTTGGTTTCACTAAATATATTTTTTACTAATTCATTCAGTGTTTGTGTAGATTTTTTTTTCTTTCTGGGTCACACCCAGAGATGCTCAGGGTTTACTCCTGGCTCTGCACTCAGGAATCACTCCTGGCGGTGCTCGGGGGACCATATGGGATGCTGGGAATCGAACCCAGGTTGGCCATGTGCAAGACAAACGCTCTACTTGCTGTGATACCATTCCAGTCCCTGTATAGATTCTTATCCTGAAAATATATGTGATTAAAATAAAGTGCTTAACTTAATTAGGATGTATGTACCAAGAGACCACCATGGCATTTTTTATATATTCCAACAGGGGAATTTGGCACTTACATCTTTACCGGTATAGAAGTAAATGTGTCCATATTACATGGTCATTGTATAGGTTGTACATGTGCTATTTTATTTATGTCTACTGTGGTTCAAAAGGCATTTCTTCAACAATGGAAACCTTTTCCTTTTGTGTATCTGCTCCATACCTCTCACATGCTCAAGGACATAATTTCAATAATTTTTTTCTTTTTTCTCTTAAATCTTTTATTTTCCTTCACTATCTGATCTTTTCCTCATAAGCATTAAAATCTTTCAAATTAGCCATGCACAACCACCCTCAGTCTATTGCAGAATTTCTCCCTTCCTTTTGTAGCTAAACAGTGTGGAAGGTTACGTAACTGCATCAAAGTTGAATTCTCTGTTTCCCTTGTCTCTTGAATATACTCTGCTTTAATTAGGCTTTGACCCTAACACTGGGTTAAATGTACTCCTGTAAAGTGTCATAATGTCCCTATTGCTAAATTCAATGGTCAATTCTTTGCCTTTATCTGGATCTGGAGCAGCATTTCATGCAATTGTCTCCAGCTTCTTGAAGAACAATTATTTTTCAGAGTGATACATTTTTCTGTTTGGGATGGGGCTGTTCTTTCTCCAATTCACTCAAATTCTTTCCTTTCTCCCTTTCTTGTGTTGAATATTATAGTGCTTCAGAATACTGGTTTTAAACTTCTTTAGTTTGCTCCCTATATTGGTGGTACCTCGTCCAGCTTCCTGAATTAAACTACCATCTGCTGATGCTGGTGATTCTCAAATTTATAACTCCTGTCTGGTTTTCTATATTCAATTTTAAACTTCTACATTCTATTGACTATTTGGCATCTAAATTTGGATGCTTAGTTCGTGTTCTGTTCATATGCAGCCCATATTCTGATTTGGATTCAATGACAGTACTCTGTTTATATTGCAGATGACCACCTCCTGGCTGTGTTTCAAAGGTAGATAGAAATCAAACTCTGGTGTTTCTTGTAATAGAACATCCATCCTATCATAAGTGTCCCAAGTTCATCTAAACCTAACTACATCCCTTGCAAATATTGTACCTTCTGCCAAAATTTAGTGCTTCAATATAAGAATTACAGAGAGGTTGGTGTAGACCTATGTCCATAACTGGCATGCTCTGGAATAATTTTAATTTTTAAGGTAGTCCAGGAGGTACCTTATAGAACAGAGTGTAGAGGACTCTGGGAGCAAGGCTAAACAGAGAGAAACTACTCCATTTAAGAACAAATGATATATTGTACCTAAATGATAGTATTGGAGGTGGTTAGAAGTCGGCACATACCTTGAAAGGTGAATCAATTAGGTTTATTTATTACATCATAGACTTCAGATGAAGATTTAATATCAAATCCTATCAACAATAATTTAGAAGATTGTGACAAGCTTGAAAAACTATGAACTACTTTTCACCCTGTTGGCCTACTTGTCATTGTCACTGCAGTGAAAGCAAGTGATCTCTTTGTGACTCCTCTCTTTCTTGGTTATTTGAAATTAGCATACAAGATCAATAATTTGCATTTTATGTACTTTCTAGACAAAACAGCTGTACTTAGAACAAAATAATGTTCGTAACAAACCTCTTCTGGGGGTGAATTGCTTCCTTCTCTGGCCATTGGTCAGTCTGGAGTTAAATATAGCTAAAAAGCAATCCAAAACCCTGGAGAAAGGAAGAAACATTTCATTAAAGTCTAGGCTGGGGATTACTGCTGACAGAAGCACTGCCAATCAGGCAATTTTAAAAGAAAGGTGACTATTGCCATAAACTTTAGAGCTCACATAGCTCATATTGAGATCAAAGGGTTTTTCAAAATAGCTTTATTTCAAGAAACTGAGACAAAGAGATAGTTATGTAAATTAAGGTTAAGCATCTAAAAGTCAATTAAGGCAAAATGTTCTGAGAGAGAGAAATAGTAAAAATATATTATTTTTTTCTTATTCTAGTGTAATTGTTATAGTGATCTATATCCCAAGTCTGGACTTCTCAGATATGTGCATTGTAAACATATGCAGTGATTGCTTATTGACTGGTGATAAGAACCCAAATCAGAACATTCCTTTACATTTGCAGTTAAGTCCTTTTGATTTTATTAGAAAATGACAAGTAATAACATTTTTTTCTTTTTCTTTTTTCTTTCTTTTTTTTTTTTTTGGTCTGTTTTCAATTTAGTAGTGTGCTGTTTTAACCTGGATAAGACATATTGATGTAATTTGCTGTCTTGTCAAACGTAGGAGTTAAGTCCTTAGTAAACCATATAAAAGTGGATTTAGAAGGGTGTTGAGGGATTATTTTGAGAGAAAAAAAAGCAAGTAAATTTGAGATATTGCAAAAGTGATATAATCATTTTGAGTATAAAGCATTTAAAAAATAAAATGATTTATTTAAAAAACTTTGAAATAATGACTTTCCCAAGACACTGGGGGAGATACAATTGAAAATGAAACTTGTTAAGAGATTTCAAGTGGATATATTAACAGTGATCCATCTTTTACTTTTAGAGTATTTTATTACTCTCCAAGAATTTTCATGCTGCTGCTTATGAACTTTGAAATGTAAAACAGATTGAAGTGCAAAACAAACTTGAGCCTGTAAGGGAGGTTGCAATACTCAAGCCGGCCAAATCCAATATGGTAGTTGTAAATGAAGCCTTCAGGGCATTTCTTATGCTTTGTAAAGGGTAATTTTGAAAGAAAGGGTGAGTCCCAAATGCCATTTTCTGTTGGAGGAATTTTAATGGTTTATAACTTAGATTTATTCCATATTGACTTTATTCTTTATTTCTTAAATATTTTATATCCCTATTGAAACAAAATGTTTATGACCTAGTGTGTTATTAATAGCATTAACATTGGATTTATTTTCATCTTTTAAATTATTTAAAAATTAATTTAAAAATAATTAAAATAATTTTAAAATATTTTTATTTTACATACTAAAGTGTTCACTGACTATACATATATTGGTAATACTTAGGACAACTTAGCTACTTAGGTGCACTGACACATATCTTGGCCATCTTTCTTACTATTAACAAGGTCAACTGGTGAGTGATTCGAAACTTGATGAAGCAGATATTCCTATTGGGCAAACTGTAATTAACAGTAGTTTGTGTTAACTACCCAAACACTAATCTCTGAGATTTATTGCTGTGGACTGAATTGCATCTTCCAAATTCATAGGTTGGAACTCTAATTTTCAATATGACCAATTTCGGAGTAGGAGATAAAATATGACATTTCTATGAGACAGTCAAATTGTAATTTGATAGATTGTGACTGTAAAGAAGTTAGAGAAGTTGAGATTAAGAATTTCAAAAAGTTGTTTTATGTGAGAATATCATGAGGAAAAGGCTACATGAGAACATAGCTCTCATCAGAACCAAACCATGCTGTTAGCCTGTACTTGGCTTTCAAGCCCCAGAACAATAAGAAACTTAATTTTTGTGTGTAAGCCACCAAGACTATGGTATTCTGTTTTTGGCGCCTGAACTGATTACTCCATATTTGGTCTTAGGTCATTTTTAATACTGTTTACTTGGGTTTGTGGGAGGGATATCAATGACGAATGCAGCCAAAATAAAGATCATAGTTACCCTTGAATTACATAGACCTTCAAATTATAATTAATTTTGCTTGATTACTTTGTTTGAGGAGAAATTAATGATTTATCTTCTTAAATATTTGTTATTCTGCCTCCCTCCTTCCTTTCTTTTGTGGTAAAAAATTATATTCTGAAATAACTTTTTTATAGAGGCAACTCTGAGTGTTCCTACACAGTTGCCTGGGGGATAAATTCCAGCATCATTGTCTGATGTGCAGGCTTGATAGTTAGGTGATTGGGCCAGGCAGTATGTGTTCAGGGTCTGCCAGGATTGTAACCTGTCAAGGCAGGGCTGACTTTTGTCATGCTAGGGATTCAATTCAGGGCCTTGTCCTTGCTATGTATTTGCTATACTCCTTGAGCTATCTCTTCAGACCCTTAAAAGAATTTTAATCATATAAATAAGTCTCCATAATCAATGTCCCAGTGGTCAGCAAACTTTCTACAGAAAGGTCCACCTAACATTTTTTCTCTATGAATTATACCACCTCCACTTCTATTTTGCTTCTCTGCCATCATAGAAATAAACAAAATGACAGATAATATAATAATGAATGAATGTGACTAGTTCCAATAGAATTTTATTTCCCAAATCAGATTCTGGGCTAGTTTGAGCTCAAACACTGAATCTCACTGAATCTTGCATTATCCTATAATTCCTTTAACTGTATAATCATTAGAAATTCCTCAAACTAAGAAACCTTTATTAGGAGATTATTTCTTTCTTCAATTTTGTAAATGCTTAAGAATTAAACTGAATTGGTACATTAAAAAAACTCTACGTTGTTTTTCCTCAGGTATCTATTTGCTAATAAGTACGTACAGGATATGTACAATAATAAAATTTATGCATGTATTAATAAACATTATGTGCTTTATATATATGTGACATATACATTTAGTATATAGATAGTGCATACTTTAACATTTTATTTATATTTAATGAATATTAACATTTTATAAATCATATCCTCTATTTTATATTAACATAAAGATTATTATAGAAAATACCCTTATATAATTTCTTTAAAATAAAGAATTGAGAGTACTGACTTATACTGAGGAGATCACAAATGTGATTTAGTCTTTTGGGACAGTGGGAGAGAAAAATCATATGAAATATTGTATGATTGCCCTAAGATGTAAGGATCTAATTGGCTATATATTTACAGTGATTTTCATGTGAAGTTCAGTATAGACATAGAACTGACAGAGTTTAGGGGGTGGAGGGATAGTACAGTGGGTAAAGCACTTGCCTTTCATGTTTCTTACTTAGGTTCAATTCACACTACACCATATGGTCCCCTGAGAACTACCGGAAGTGATCCCTAAGTATAAAGCCAGGAGTAAGCTCTGAGCACTACCTCATGTGTCCCTAAAACCAAAACATAAAGATTGTTTTTTAAAAAGAGCTGACAGAGTTTCACCAGAGTATAGGATTTTCTACTTAGGAATTATGAAGAGAGGAGAAAAAGAATTGAAGCAGCAGACAGGAAATGATAAAATAGTGAAACATCAGATTATCTAGCTACATTGGATTGTGAACTAGAGTATGACAGGAACACTCGTTGCGAAAACTTGTAAATTTATTGATTTGGGGATCATTTGAGAAAAAGAATAAAGTTGGATCATATGAAGTGGAAGAACAAGACTCTACAGACAAGATGCTTTGAGTATGGAGTGGTATTCTTGAACACATTTCCAGGCGTTAAATTTCTTGAACATATAATGATCATGGAGGAGGTGAAGACAAAATTCTTAGAATTAAACAGATGAAGACCTCTAAAGAGTTTTGATGAAAAACAAATACAAATTCCTTACAACTAAATAGATGAAGACCTTTTCTAAAGGTTTTGACAAATAGAAATGTAAACATTTAAATAGACAAGTAAGATGACAGAGGAATAGAGGAAAATGGTCATTGTTCCAAAAAAAATTATTTGTTGAATAGCAATGACTGAATATCAATGACGGGTGAATTCAGCAAATAACTAAGAAGCAATGAGTAGATTTCATTTGTATCTATTCAGATCTTTGGGGAGTTTCAGGAAAATAGTAGAGAAAACAAGTAAACTGTAAGTGGTATTTAAACAAGAATGACATTTCCAGGCTTGAATTTTGTGAGATGTAAAAGAGAAATCAACCTCAATTGAGAGAAGCACAGCTGAATAAAATGTCAACAGAATGAGAGGTCTAGTTTATATTATGTAGATATATGTGAACATAAATAAAAAATTTTTAAAGTTAAAACTCAACATGAGGAATGACTTGGCACCAGACGGAAGGAAGAGAGCGGCATGGAACGCCTTCAAGAGCGTCGGAGAAGTTAAGAGGATGAAGAACCTCCAGCTCTGGGCACATTTCTTCGACTCCACTATTCTTCCTGCACTAACATGCCTCAGAGACCTGGGCCCTACGAAAACAGGAGGAGAACACTATTTGGGAGTCCCAAAGAAGAAGCAAAAGAACTATGCTTGGATTATCACGCTTCTCTCAAGTGAGAGAAAGAATCCGAAGTTCCAACCTCCATCGACCATCTAGAATCAGGGATGCTGTCTCATTTGCCAAGGCATTGAAAATCAGATGGACTAGACACATGTGATTTGGAGACAACCGCTGGAGTAGAGCCTTTATCGACTGGATTCCATGGGAGGTTGAAAGAACACCTGGCCTTACACCTACGAGATGGTCGGACTTCTTCATCAAGACCCTGAACAAACAGTTTGATGCTCTTCATGTTCCTGGAGTGAGCAGAGACCAGTGGGTTACATTAGCACACTACAGGGTTGAATGGAGACATTACTAGCGCCTGCTCAAGAAAATTGACAAACAACGAGATGCAAGTGATTACAGGTGATTGGAGTTAAAGGTATAGAAGAAATTACTATTGACATATAATTTTAGAGTAGAAGGGAAGAGTTTGGAACATATGTGAACTTGGAGTTTTTGCAGGGAATGTACATAGCTATGGCAAAAACTCAGTAATGAGACATTCTTTGGATGCTTGGGGTCATTGTGGTACAAAAATTGAAAAGTATTATTTCAGTTCTTTAGAGAACTGAAATAATAAAATCTCTTTATCACCTTTTTAGGAAGACAGTTTATTATGATAAAGATAGTGTCAGGCGATGAGACATAAAAAAAAGTTTAAGAGGCCTGGAGAACACACATGCCTTACATGGGTGAGACCTTGAGTTTGGTCTGCCCACTATCATGCTGATATGGAAGTCCCCAAGCCACACAAACCAAAAAGAGCATGCAGTGTCCTTTGGATCTCCGTTAAATTAAATTCAAAGTAACATATTTAGAATATTCCTGTTAACTAGTTATTAATTATGTTTCTCAGTGTTTGGCATTTGAGAAGTCAGAAGTGTTATCTTGCTTTATTAGACCCTGGCTACAGTTACAAACTTAAATTTGTGTAGCATATTAAGGAAGTTCTGGAAAATATTTTAATATCTTTAAGTACATTTAATTGTATCAACTAGTATTTTTAAAACTTTCACATTCCTCAGTACACAAATAGAAAATTTGTACTTGAACATGTTCTTGTGAGGCAGGCAGGTGAATTACTAATTTATCTACAACCCATTTATTCTCTCCAAGCAAAGCATCACAAAAAGAAAATTCATGAACATTATTATGATTTCTTTGTATTTTTGAAGGAAAAGAGTCACTTATTAATGCCAAACTTTAATACCTTCAGAAAATTTATAGTAACATATTTGTGATACTTCTGACATTTTTCACATCTCAACATCCAAAGATTTGCTCTCTAAACTCAGTGCAAAAAATGCATCAACTATAAATACAACATTATATCCATCAAAATAAATCAACTGCCATTGAAGAATGAGTATCACTCTATTTCCTTTTATGTGATTATTTGTTTGTCATTTATTTCCCTATCTAGTATCTTTATTGACTGATATGTTTGACAACAGATATACAAAATCTGACACTGTTGGAATAGATCCTCAATTTTACTATTTGCTAAGTTTAAAAATGTGTCAGATTCTGAGACATGATATGTGTTCCCTGAGATTGACAGTTTGTTTATATATTACACTTCCACACTCTTATATCATCATGCAGTTCTTGGGGATAAGAATATTGCAATTAAGTCAACTCCTTGTGGCCCAGGTTCAGAAATGGACCACATGACCCTAGGCATGAGTTTTGGTGAACTTAGTACCTTGAGAATAGGCAATGTAGTAGAAAAAATAGTATCTATTATTATTAGATAGGGAGATGACATTCAAATCCATACTGCCAATTATAATTATTTTTCAACAGAGACTAAATGGGATGGGTGTAGAGGAAGAATAATTAGACCAGAGGTGGCAACAAGGTACAGATGGTAGGTAAAGGGCAGTTCGGTGCTGAGGGTATGCATTAGCTGTGCAGATCAATATTTTAAACTTGAACACTATTTAAACCCTATAACCTAACTCTAATAGAAATATGAAAAATAATGAAAAATAATTTTTACATTTGGCCTTACCCTGAGAGTTGTGTATACAATAATCATGTTGCCTGAAATGTCTCCATTTCAAGCACTGGACACCTTGATTGTAGCATTCTCTCACTACCGCCTTGTACTTCTTCTCTCCCTGTTTCATTCTCCGTCTCTCTAGGCTTCCCAAACCATTGATTTCACACATTTTCCTGTCCATTGCTCCCCTCGTACCCTAGATCACATTTCATCCATGTTATATGATCTGATTCATCACTGTAATCAGTTCTTCATTTCTTTCTGCCCATCTTCATTGCTTTTTTCTCTATCTCCACAACTTTTTCAACTGGCAAATCTTCCAGCCTAGTTAACCCTTCACTGTGTTAAGTCTGTGCCTGTACTGACTTGATCAGGCTGGAGCAATAGCACAGTGGGTCGGGTGTTTGTCTTGCACGCAGCCGACTTGGGTTCGATTCCTCCGTCCTTCTCAGAGAGCCCCACAAGCCTCTGAGAGGATCGCGCCTACATGCAGAGCCTGGCAATCTCCCTGTGGCATATTCGATATGCCAAAAACAGTAACAACAAATCTCACAATGGAGACGTTACTGGTGCCTGCTGGAGCTAATCGATGACAGTACTATAGCGCTATTGACTTGATCATGTATTCACTTTAAATTTATGACTGTGCAATCATGAAGTGGCTAGGGAGCCCTGACGGCTCTCTCTGCTGAGTTCAATGGGCTCAGGCCACTTCTCCACCTCGAAGGGCCAATGCCATGGGTGGGCGAAAGAGTTTCTTTTTATTCCATTCTCACTACGCGCCTGTTCCAGTCTCCCTAAGCTTCCCATTCTAATTTCACACTGCCCCTCATTCCTGTCTCCTCCTGTCCCCCATGCTAGTCTCTGTGCTCCCACTCTCTCTGCCCCATCTCACAGCCTTGTCTCTCTCTAGTCTCTCCCTAACTCCCCACATTGGGGGTAGCCACCATATCCCATCCAAAATCACAATCAACATATCAAAAACCCTTCCTGATTGCCCATCAGGCTCAAAAGCAGAAATACCACCTAGGGGTGTTTCTCCTCTCCTTAGTCCTTACTTAACATCTTAATTAACATCTTAATGCTACTTCTTAATGTTAAATATTTGGTATGGACACAGTAAGAGATACATTGAGCTAGTAGGGTGACCCTCCTGGGGACATCTTGCTATAGATCTCAGACTATAGTGCTCAGGCCAGAATAATCTTTACTAACCTTAGCAGGGTCCTAATCTAGATGTTACTTTGGGGATCATGAAAGACTCTGTTCATGACCATGCTCTTATAGTTAAGTATTATGGCTTTTTAGACTGGCCCATTTCGATGCCAGGGTAGGTCACAGCTTGGTCTGGGTCCATCCAGTCCCTCGTCGGGACCCTTCTTTTGGGGTGCTAGGAAATAAGGGCAACTGAGGCTTAAATTGAAAGAACAGATGCCCAGGTGTGAATATCATTTGGAGTCAAGTAACTCCCAAATTACATAAGCATAGCATTAACTGTCCTCTTTTGTCTGTACAAAAAGGACATTGCTCTGAATTAACTATGCAAAGGACTTAAGAAGAGAAGAGCAATATTTACAAGTTATCAGACTCTGATTAGGAGATAAAGGTAATTGACAGATTGGGAAAGCAGAGCACAAATAAAGAATTTACAAATAACCACAGGAATGGGAGCACTGTGATGGGAGTAATCCAATAAACCTAAGTTCCCTGTGGCATGGCAGAAAGGACTAGCAAATGTTATCCTATGTCATCCTATGTCACCAGTTTAGTTTGTTCCTTGTGCTATGCAGCAATCATACTATATTCTCTTACTATTTTGTTCTCAAAATATTTTGTAGGACAAAAATCCTACACTTTCCCCTCCTCACTAGTGTACTCACTGCCTTCTCTCCTTCCTCACCCTCTTATTTTATTATGTAACAGAAGCAATTAGTGGGAAATTCTTTTATTAAACACCTACATCCATATCTATCTTTTCTTCCTTTGTGGTAAGATGAATGAACTTTCTTTTTTCGTTAGTATGTGTTATGTAGGTAACTTTATTATCATTTATTTTTATGTTTCAATTCCCATTTTTAAAGTTTAGTCTTTTTAAATTACAATTATTCTTACACTTTAAATAAACACTGTGGTTTACAAAGCTGTCCCTGATGATTTGTTACATTCAATATTCTAACAATATTCTAACACCAATCCCAGCACTTTACTCAACCGCTTCTTAAACTTGTCTTAAGAAGTGGACCCTCAATAATTTATCTATTATTGCTTATTATCAATAATTTGGGTCTGACCCCGGCAAGCTACCGAGAGTATCTCGCCTGCACGGCAGAGCCTGGCAAGCTCCTCGTGACATATTCGATATGCCAAACACAGTAACAACAAAGTCTCCAATGGAGACGTTACTGGGCCCGCTCGAGCAAATCGATCAATAATTTGATAACAGAACAATCAAAAATGTTTCTTTGGAAGAAAGTTAGTGAAAATTGTATCTTTCCCTGGAGCCATTAAGAGATTATATATGACTACTAAGATTTTGTTACAGTTTAAGCCTTCTGTGTTTATATATTGTTAATTGAGATTGGTTACCTTCTACCTGACATCCCATCCAATCTGGTGTGCTACTCCTGGGTTATCAGTGTTGCAGAGTTTGAAATGTCACATGTTTATGAATGTGTCTGCCTGCTCCAGGAAGTACAATTTTTTTTTTTTTTTTTTTTTTTTGCTTTTTGGGTCCCACCCGGCGGCAATGCACAGGTGTTACTTCTGCCTCTGCACTCAGGAATTACTCCTGGCGGTGCTCAGGGTACCATATGGGATGCTGGGATTTGAACCCGGGTTGGCCTTGTGCAAGTCAAATGTCCTACCCTATACACTATTGCTCCAGTCCCGGAAGTACAAAATTTTTAACAGGGTGATACTGTTGGAATTAAATTTTTAATTGGGTGTGGGTTAGGGGTATGTGCATGACTTCTGGAATTACTGGGAGATGGGGTTTTGGGAGGGGAAGGTAACCCATCCCAACTCTGTGAAAATCTGGAAATTTCAGTAACAAAACCTGCATGCCTGAGTGTTTCATTGAATTAATTTCTGGATGAGGCTCGTCCCAAGTAGTGCAGTGCAGCTGGGAGCATGGCAGTGATTGTGTAATGTGGAAGTTTATAGCTGCTGGGTCTCTGTTTGGGTGGGCATTAGGGTGATAACCCCCAACCCCCACCCCTCACCCACACCCCGGGATGCCTTATACAACTCAGCCTTGCATGGGGTTCTGAAGAACTACTGCTACTTGTTGACTTGTTGGTCTCTTTTGAGATTTATGTATGAGTTTCTGGATCATAGCCAGTGAATGAGCTTTTTTGGTGCCAGATGGGCAATGAATAAATTTTTTTATAAGGCCATCTCCTATACTTTTTATCTTGAACCTGTAACTTTGACTGTGTCTAGGACTTTTACTTTAAATTCCTCTCTATTTTGTATTATTAGTTCTACCCTCCTTTCAGCTTCATTAATTTGTATCAAATTGATATTTGCATATCCTGTCTTAAAGAATAAACAAATAGTACTCTTTTTCCTTGATATTTATGCTCTGATTTTTCTATTCATACTATTTAAAGGAGACTCTACAGAATGTTTTCTGTCCTCTGTATTCCCTTCTTTCCTTGTCTGCTAAGTCTGCTTTAATTTGTCCAGTGCATAATGGAGGAATTTAAATTTATTTTGACCTCTCAGTAACACTCTTTAACCTGTCTATTTAAAGCATTCTTTCTTTAGCTCCTGTAATGGTACAAAAGCTTTTTCCAACATCACTGACTGTTTTTACTCCTTATTCCTGGGTTCTCATTTTCTCAATGTCTACATACTGATCTCCCTTAAGCTATAAATTGTTGATATTTTGAACATCAAATAGGCAAATATAAATATCCCAAACACAGAACCCTTGTTTACCTGTTTGCTCTTCTTCAATTTTCATTTCACACTTTGTAGCCCAAAGGATCAAGATGCTCAGGTAAGATGTAAAGAATCAGCCTTGATTTCTGTCTTTTTAAAAACATCGTTATGCAATTTATCAGTAGGTTCTATAGGCTCACTTTCAAAATGGTCCTGTATATTACTAATTGTATATATTCTCATGGGCTGGAGCAATAGCACAGCAGTAGGGTGTTTGTCTTACATGCAGCCGACCCTACCGACCTGGGTTCAATTCCTCCGCCCCTCTCGGAGAGCCCAGCAAACTACCAAGAGTATCTCACCCACTCGGCAAAGGCTGGCAAGCTACCCGTGATGTATTCAATATGCCAAACACAGTAACAAGTCTCACAATGGAGACGTTACTGGGCCTGCTGGAGCAAATCGATGAACAACAGGAGGACAGTGACAGTGACAGTGACATATTCTCATGGCTATTCCAAGACATCTTGTTCAACCCTCTTGGATTCTTGGATTAACTTTCAAATTACTCTTTTAATTTTCACTGCTGTACAAATTCTATTTCCAAAATAACTCAAGACAGGATTTTAAAAATAGAGATGATGGGCCAGACAGTATAGAGGGCAAGGCACTTACCTTGCACATGGTCCATCTGGTTTCTCTCTCCCTCCAGTACTAGTAGGAGTGATCCTTGGAGGCAGCTTGGTGTGTCTTCAACATGTGTGTGTGTGTGTGTGTGTGTGTGTGTGAACTCACATGTGCAGATATATGTCAATATAAATATTTATATACATATATAGAGAGAACATTGATCTCTGCTGTTTGCCATCAAATTTTGAATGTTTTTAGATCAACCTACAACCTTACTGACTAAACCCAATTTTATCTTTGCCTCTATTATTCTATACTTTTAAATTTTGTTTCTGTTTTTGTAGCCACACCCAGGAATCTTTGGGGCTACTTCCAGTTAAGTGCTCAGGGGTTACACCTGACTGTGCTCAAGGGTTCATGGGGTAAATGGAATCAAACCCTTACATTTTGCATGCAAAGCTTTCATTCCAGCCTGCTAAGCGGATGCTTCAATCTTCTATATAAAAGTTTAACCCTTAAGTGAATACCCACTCTGGAATCCTCAGCGTCTCAAAATTAGTTTTTTCTCAATCTGAATTCTTTCCATTAGAGACAAATTTCTGAAATATGTTTAAATATTTTAGACTACATTCAAAGAATTCTATAAGTCTGGAATTACTTCTGGATGATTTAAAGAGAAGTGTTTTCATGTGGTGCTAAAGAGGTTGTTTGGGTGGGAGGGTCTTCACTGCAGTTTCTTCACTAACTGGGCCGTGAATTTAGTACAAGTATCAGAGGATGTGAGCTGCTTGTGATCTACAGTGCTGAGATAAACTGGCCACCCGTGGAGGTGCTGGGGCCCTCCAGGGCTACACCCTCTAGTGCTCAGGATGCAATGTGCTATCAGGCACTGAACCCAGATCTGCTGCACCATCTTCCAACCCCTCTTTATGATTTTTTAAATAACCCTTTTGGATTTTATTTTCTATATAGCACTTGCATGGTACTATGCTATAGTCTTTACTATTAGTGCAACAGTGTCTACCATGATGAATCTCTGTGATTTCTCAGTGTTGTAATAGTGTCTGACAGATAATGCTTAAAATATCGATGTTATTAAAGTCTTCCTAGTTTCAAATTTGTCAATCTAGACAACTTCCCAAATATCTTAAGTCGAAAAAACTCAATTTAAAAAAATTGTATTTTGAGCCCCAGTGTAGACAAAAATTCAGAGAACTTCTCTTATTGTGTGAGATGTTAGTGTCCATCATTTAACTCTACTACTTAAGATGTGAAAATGGAATCATTACATCCTTAATGTTAATAAGAACATTTTATTTTTCCCATCCCAGGCTTCAGATATCTCCAAATTAATATAAATAAAATAAATTTTGAGCATTTGCCTGAAAGCTAGTGGTAGGAAAATCTTTACAGAGTGGCTTAGGAGAATTTCTTAAGATTAGATCATGTAATTGAGTTTTCTTAGAAAATAATATTTAATTCTTACTAGGAATAGCACACACCATTTTATCTCGTAAGTGGCTCAATTTCTAATTTATGGAATAATTTGATATGGAACTTGATAATTTTGTGCTTATTTAATAATGATTAAAACTACTTCCCTGGTGCTTTAAAAATATAGGGAAAAGGATGATTCATTTATTATATTATTCACATAAGAACATAAAAGCTAATGTTGTGAGTTACGTTTCTCACAGAGAAAGTTTTTTAACATGAAAAATACTATAGTTCTTGCAAAGGCTAAAATTTGCATGTAGAAAGTTCAAATTAAACCCAGTTTGTGATTGATGAGATATATAAGATGCAAAAATAAGTTGCTTTCACTGGATTTTAGATGACTCCTAAGCAAATTTAATTAAAAGTTGTTCTTTTCTTCTCATTCTTTATTAAAGTATAGTAATTCTTATGACTTCAAAAAAAGACTGCTTTTATGTAAAATAGTAAACTTTCCATGATAAATGACTGGCTGATTTCTTGGTTCTTTATTGCCTCTGTATTCAAGTTGTCTGTGATGTATTTTAATATGTAGATGAGTATACTATCAGGAGAAAATAGAGTACAATGATTTCAGTTTTAATTTCCCATCCTGCTACTATTTTCTTTATTTATTCTTGGGCAAATGCTCTCTGGCTCTCAGTTTCTTAATCTTATTAATGGGAATCTTTGTCTCATCTTCATTTTTGAAGAAAAGTGCAACTTATTTGGTAAATACAGATTAGATTTTCATGTAAGTATGTTAATTTCATCCATTACAGTAATTGAGTGTCTTATTTTTTGTTGATGAAAATTCTGATTTTTTTGTTTGTTTGCTAGTACTTGGAGGCCAGGCTGCCTCTCTATGTGAGGATTGTTCCCAGAAATGATTTTGGGGCCCTACTATTTGGAATTCAAATTAAAACCAACCATCCCCAAGCGAGTATGTGATCCAGTTCTCAAATAACCTTTCTAGTCTCCGACTAAATTATTTTAAATACTGAAAATTCACATAGGATATTGCAGTAGAAAGTTTTATAAGGTATTCAAAATTGTTATTTTTTAATATTATTAATTATTAGGGCAGGAGCAATAGCACAGCAGTAGAGCTTTTGCCTTGTGCGCAGCCAGCCCAGCCAAGCTGGGTTCGATTCCTCCGCCACTGTCAGAGCGCCCTGCAAGCTACTGAGAGTATCTCACCCGCATGGCAAAGCCTGGCAAGCTACTCGTGACATAGTCAATATGCCAAACACAGTAACAACAAGTCTCACAATGGAGAAGTTACTGGGCCCACTCGAACAAATCGATGAACAATGGGAGGATTGTGATGATTAATTATTAATTTTTTTCTTTTTCTCATGACAGTGTAGGAAGCCAGCAATGGTACTAATTTCTCAGAGTAATTTGTTGTTGTTGTTCAAGGAGTGAGATATTGTAGACTTTGCATATGTTTATTTAACATGGAACATGAACAATATTAAATTTCATATATGGATAAAATCTCTCAGGGCAAATGTGTCTTTTATGCAAATTAGCAGGTATGGGTCAAAGAAAGAATTTCTATTCAACACTTATTGCATTTTCTCAAGCCTTTAGTTTGAATTCTTTGAGAGTGAATACTTTCAGAGATACTGGCAAAAATGCCTTTACTGCTATTACCATATATTTACATGTAGCATACATCAAAACATATTTATAGTGGATATTTTAAATAAATAATACTGAAACAAATCATATTAGTAACAACTTGTGATAATCAAGAAGGCTATATTTACTGAAAGTATTCACTCTCAAAGTACTTTGTGTGTAGTTTAATATATTGTTGATTTTCTTTCTTTTTTTGAGGATAGCCGCCCAAACAGAATTCAGAAGGTGTAGAGGCCTCTTCAGGTGATGATCAGTCAATAGGTTGACTGTTTTTGCAAAAGCCTGAGGATGCTTGAGGCTCCATGGGTCCTGGAAGTACCCTGAAGGACCACATCGTTGTGCTGAGGGTACTAAATGGCCTACTGTATGCACCACATGTGTCTTAACTTCTGCGCTATTCTTCCAAGCCCCTTTGCAATACACTTTTATATCTTCTGACCAAGATATTTTTGCTTGAAGAAATTAAATTTATTGGAAAAGGAATAAATTCTGTTTGTTTGATGGCAGACATGCATAGCTGTGCTCAGAACTTTTGGTTCTGCGCTCAGAGATCATACCTGGCAGGGGCCAGGGGACCATAAGTGGTACAAGAAGTTGAACTGGGCGGGTTGCAGTATGGCAAGCCCCTACCCACTGTACTATTGCTCTGGCCCAATTTAATTTTTGAATTATTGTTATTGTATTGTATAAAGCTAAAATAATATTTAGGCACTTTTAAGAAAAAAAATTTGGCAATGTTTTACTTAGTCATCTAGTCCTTTATAAGTCTATCTGATCTGCCAGGAGTGGGATCTCCTATGTAATGGTCAGAAGACCCAGGGATTCTCAGTCAGTCAGCCAGAGTTCTAATGCAAGAGTCAGGGATGCTGTGCAGGGTCTGTGGTCCCAAGGATTACCCGAGTCACCCTGGCAGGGCCTCTCTTGCTGTCCCCAGCAAGGTTTGGGAGACAGAACTGAGTTTGGCTGTGTGTAAGGGAAAATGCTTGACTCCATGTTCTTTCTGATCTCTAAATCTGTATGTAAAGCACTATTATTTAGCTTCACATCTTTGATAAACTAGATATAGAGAGAAGGATTTTTTTGTTTTGCTTCGGAGCATGTGACACCTGGTGGTGCTCAGGGATTACTCTGGGCTCTGCACTCAGGGATTACACCTGTCGGACTCAGAAGACAGTTTGAGGTGCTGGGGATCAAACCTGGGTCAACCCCATGCAGGGCAAGTATCCTCCCCTCTGTATTATCTCTCTGGCTCTCTCTGAAAGACTGACTTTTAGTTTTTTGTTTTTCTTTTAAAGTAGTTTCATTTTAGAAAATTTAAACAATTGAGGGCTGGAGCAACAGCACAGCGGGTAGGGTGTTTGCCTTGCATGCGGCCGGCCTGGCTGACCCAGGTTCGATTCCTCTGTCCCTCTCAGAGGGCCTGGCAAGCCACTGAGAGAATCTCACCCACACGGCAAAGCCTGGAAAGCTACCTGTGACATATTCTATATGACAAAACCAGTAACAAATCTCGCAATGGAAACATTACTGGGCCTGCTTGAGCAAATCTATGAACAACGGGAGGACAGTAACAGAGGGCCATTACTTTCATTTCAAGGCAGATCACAATAATTATTTTTTCCCAGTCTTATTAGAATAATATGACAAATCTATCACTAATTATAGCAACGATTATAATTGGGCTCACTGGGCCCTTTCCATACACATTTTATAAGCATTTTACTTCTATCGTCTCGCTGAATCCTGATAGTCCTAGCAAGTATTTCTATTATCTCTAATTTTTAAGATGAGGAAATAGAGCCTTAATGTTTTCACACCTGAGCAGTGTGCTCTAAGCAGTTGAGATTACACAAATTTAAGTTGAGATTTTCATTATACTTGTAACAAATAGTAAAGTATAACCAAAGTGATGAAATTCAAAGGAATAGTTAGTTGATTTTTAAAAATACATCAAAACAGTACAAATTTTAAAATAATTATGCTGTGTCATTTAAAAAATTAAATCATGTTATATATTATAATACTCTTAGTCAAATTTTCAAGTTTGTTTTGGGAAAATAGAACTAGTTGAGAAAGAAAATACCATACATATCGGGAAAGAGAATATTAATGACTGCGCTGCCAACTGCTTTTCTAGATGTGGAAGTTGGATGAATGAAATCATTGGCCTGAATGAGTAATACTTGCTCCATGTTTAAAATTTTTACTTAACATGCTTAATTTTTACATTTGCCTGTTGACTTGTTTTATTATCTTTGATATTGTCCTTTTATTTCTGTAACAAATCTATTAATTTTCAAGGGCAGCTGTAACAAACTACAACAGTCTGAGTGGTTCAAACAACCAAAGTTTCCTTGTCTCATAATCTGAAGGTTAGAAGTTCAAGATCAAAGTATCTTCAGGTTTGATTATTTTTTGAGGGCTCTCAGGAAATCTGTTTTGTTCCTGTCTCCAGGCTTCTGAAAGTTTGATGTCCCCTTTGATGTTTCTTGGCTTGTAGGAGCATAACCCAGATCTCTGCTTTATTGGTATGTGATATTGGCCATGTGTGCATGATTTCTCTCGGCATGGTTGTCTCTATGTTCATGTTTCCTCCTTTTAGAAAGACACCAGTCATGTTATATTAGAGACTCCCTAATAATGTTATCCTTCATTTTTCATCTACAAAGAACCTATTTCAAAAAAAAGGTTCCTAGGGACATTCAGATTTGGGGGGTTAAGAACTAAATATCTTCTTCAGGGATATGACTCAGTCCCTAATAATATCCCGCTCCCCCTTCTCCCATGTTATGTTTGAAATATTCCCACTCAGTAATTTTAGTCAGACACATGTTCTTTAATTCCTTTCTCCCCAAGTACAAGGTAATGAGTCCTTGCTGAGGAGACTTCCTAAAGAACTGGCACTGTGGAGAATCAAGTTGCCTCACTCTGTCTTGTTGCTAGGAGGCTGATAACTACTTCCTCTTGCTTCTCCCTTTGCTCCTCTAATCTCATTACTTAGTCAGTGATCACATTCTCATTAGGAGGTACTAGAATGAGATCATATACTGAGTTCACTTAAGTCCAGGAAAAGCACTACATATGTTGGGGAATAGAGCTACATTATTTATAATCACCTCTAATTTATAATTGCTTTCTGGTTTAGAATCATTCCAACTCAGGAAGTAGAAACTCTAGTGTTGGACATAAACATGTGATACAAAATGTAACTAAAACGAAAAGTTTGTGTAGAGTTTATAGTGGAAATCCAAAGTGGGGGAGGGGGGGACTCATTTGAGAATGTGATTCTTCTCAGACTTGAAGAATGAAGGTGAAATGATTAGTAAGAACATTCAGTAGGTTGACTAATAAAATCATACTAAATACTAATAAAATCATACTTTTTTCTAATCTTTTCTTTTTCAGTTAATGCACTATTTCATTCTTTCTATATAGTACTAGTTTAAATAATGTTTCAGATTTCATTTTATTTCATTTTTACTCCAACTTGGTGAAACAAATCCTGATAATTTCCATAGGCTTCCAATGAGAGCATAGAAGCTCAGAGAAGAAAAATTCACCCTGGATAACTGTGTTTCAACTTAGGCTGACTTTAAATATATATTCTTGCATACATTATTCAGTCTTGTAAATCTATCCTTTAAAAAAAAACTCCAGTCCACTGTCCCTGAGCACTTGAGATCTTTCTGTATCTTGACTATTAGATTAGTTCTTTATTTTCTATTAAATTCTGGTTTCGGGGATAAACCCAGTGGCACTCAGGACCCACTCCACATCTGTACCTTGAAGTGCTGGAGGATCATGTGGTTCCAGGGACTGTATCAGTTCTTTTGCATGTAAAGCATGTGTTTAGCCTTTTGAGCCATCTGTCATTTCCTCTCGAGTATTTGATATAGTGCTGCAAAGGGCATTTGACACCTGGACAGCGGTATGGCACTATCTTTTTGGACTAGTGTTTTGTGTTCTTGGGTGAGATTCCTAGAAGAGGAGTTGCTAGATTACATGATATATCAGTGTTACAGCAGAGCTGTGGTTTCAACACAAGAAGTGGGGTGGAAGGACAATCCAAATAGGCCTCATGGGTGCATATGGTGTTTGGATTATGGTAATAAACAATTTGAGGAGAGCTAGTATTTTACTACAACAGTATAAACACTGTTAAATGATATCTCAAAACAGTTCATACTTCAGGTAAGGGTGGATGCCAAATTAAAGACGGAGAGTGCATTCCAAGTAATATGGACTGGGCACATCTCCAAAGATAGTAGAATCTGAACTAAGGGTTATGCCACCTCTAGTATGAATTCATCACTGAAATCTACCTAGAAACTTCAAAATCAGTGCAATTTGGACTGGAATGATACAGGCTCAGCACATGTTTTGCATACTGAAGCTCAAGTTTGATGTGTGGGCATTGCCTGGTGACCTAAGTATCTTGTGGATACCAAGAACTCCTAAGAAAGGACTCCAAACTAAACCAGCAGAAACTTCTGTCTGAAGAGGATTTTTATCAAAATAGAGTCAAAGAGTAGTGGAAACAAGTTATCAGAGTTGATCATGAGGCTTTGGAGTAGAGTGAAGGAGGTATGTGCTAGTTGAAGGTGATTATATCAAGCACGACTGATTTTGACACTTAGTAGGGAAAAACTTAAGGAAATAAAGTTGATTCCATTTTGGTCTATGCTTATTTTTTAAATGATATTTTTTGGAGCAAACTCCTAGGTTACTCCTGGCTATACTCAGGTATTACTCCTGACTCTACTCTGGGATCAGTTTTTGCAGGTCTTGAGGGAACATAAGGGATGGCAGGACTGAACCAGTCAGCCTCATGCAAGGCAAGTACTCTAACCCCTGTGCTATCTCTTCCATCACTGAAGTCTGTGGTCTGGATAGCAGAAGAGATTATGTACTACTGTATGTGGTTGTGGATATATATGTTTCTATAATATGAGTATTTAATGTATTGTATTTGTTGAGTCACACTAGCTAAATTAAATCTTTGAATTAGCCAAGTAATTTTCTTGTTTGTTTGGTTTTATTTTAATTTTAAAATGAAAAGTATGCTACTTTGTCGGTAGATAGTTGATCATAAGAAAGTTAGTTATTCCCATCACTTCTTTTTGTTATCTCTAAGAATGACAGTAATTTCATCATATTAAACACTTAGACCACAGCTTAGTACATAGTGTAACTCCTCAGCAATAGTTTTTATATTTGTTTATATCTGAAAACTGTATGTCTGTGGACATACAGGGTTAGTCACCAGTCCCAGGACGCTGTAGTCCTTGCTTGGTGGTGCATATGGGGGTAATCCAAAAGGCCTCCTGGAGATAAAACTTAATTTTTATATATTGACTTGGAAAATGATGTGTATAATTTTCTGTTTTTGTTCAACTCTGGTTTCTATTTTTGAGATGTCTCTCTTGAGTGAGTCTCTATCATGATTTAACTTTATTGCTTTTGTTGCACATTGGTAACTCTCATCTCTGATACTTGGGTAATTCTAATTATACTTTCCCCATAAGGCATGACTTATCTGAAGCATATTTTTCTTTTTGTATGTACACATTTTTTTCCCTCTAAGTGCTTGGATCACATAAGGGGAAATTAAAATCAAACCAACCAAACAGGAAAACCATTTGGCAAATTCAAAGAAGTTTTATGTATATTGAGTAAAAGCCTCACACATAGTCCATTGTGGCATTTCTAAAAGAGTGAATCCTTGGTCAGTGTAAAGGAAAATCTAAGATTTTATAAGGATGATATTTTCACACAAGTGTGCACACTTGTCTTTTTTTTTAGTTTTATTGAATAATCGTGAGATGGTTACAAGCTTTCATGTTTGGGTTACAATCACACAATGAACAAACACCCATCCCTCCATTAGTGTACATTCCCCACCACCATTATCCCCGGTATACCCCCCGTTTCCCACCCTCCCGCTGCCTCCATGGCAGACATGATTCCCCATAATCTCTCTCTACTTTTGGGCATTATGCTTTGCAATACAGACCCTGAGAGGTTATCATGTTTGTTCCTTTATCTACTTTCTGCACACGTCTCCCATCCCAGCTGATTCCTCCAGCTACCTTTTTCTTAGTGATCCCTTCTCTATTCCAGCTGCCTTCTTCCCTTTGCTCATGAGGCAGGCTTCCAGCTATGGAGCAATCTATTTTATCCTTAGGTGTCAGCCTCATCTTATGTTGTTTTATACTCCACAAATGAGTGCAGATCTTCTTTCTGACTCCACAAATGAGTGCAGTTCTCTCTTTCTGACTCATTTAACTTAGTATGATACTCTCCATGTCTATCCATTTATAAGCAAAGTTCATAATGTCATCTCTCCTGATGGCTGCATAGTATTCCATTGTGTAGATGTACCAAATTTTGTTTAACCAGTCGTCTGTTCTGGGGCACTTGGGTTGTTTCCAGATTTTGACTGTTGTGAACAGTGCTGCAATGAACATATATAGGTACAGATATCATTTCTACTGTTTTTTTTTCATCCTCAGGATATAGTTCCAGAAGTGGTATTTCAGGGTTATATAAAAGCTCAATTTCTAGTTTTTGAAGGACTGTCCATATTGTTTTCCAGAAAGGCTGGACTAGTGGGCATTGCCACCAGCAATGAGAGTGTCCCTTTTCCCCCACATCCACGCCAGCACTGGTTGCTTTTGTTCTTTTGAATGTGTGCCAGTCTCTGTGGTGTGAGATGATATCTCATTGTTTTGATTTGCATCTCCCTGATGGCTAGAGATGTGGAGCATTTTTTTATGTGCCTTTTGACCATTGGTATTTCTTTTTTGAGAAAACTTCTGTTCATTTCTTCTCCCCATTTTTTAATGGGGTTGGGGTCTTTTTTCTTGTACAATTCTACTAGTGTCGTGTATTCTGGCTATTAATCCCTTATCAGATGGGTATTGGGTAAATATTCTTTCCATTTTGTGGGCTCTTTCTGTATTTTAGTCACTGTTTCTTTTGAAGTGCAGAAGCTTCTTAGTTTGATGTAGTCCCATTTGTTTAGGTTTGCTTCCACTTGCATGGTCAGTGCTGTTTCATCCTTAAAGTTGTTTTTAGCTTCAATGTCATGGAGATTTCTGCCTATATTTTCCTCTATGTACCTTATGGAATCGTGTCTGATATTGATGTCTTTAATCCACTTTGATCTGACTTTTGTGCCTGGCAGTAGATGGAGGCCAGAGTTTCTTTTTTTTTGCAGGTAGCTATCCAGTTTTCCCAGCACCACAAGTGTGCAGTCTTATATACATGAAGCAGTTACTGAAGACAATGTTCTGAAATGTAAATATAAAAGAGACAGTCTGTGTTCCTCTATTAATCCATATTATTACCTTTGCATGAACCTTTGCTCTGTAGGACTTGGCAACTCTAACAGTTCTTTCTCTGTCTCATTAACTCCTCTCAGTACTAAAACATTTCTTTGCTCACTGGTCCATGGACTTTTACTTCTATCTTTCTTTAAAAAAAATAAGAAAGAAGCTTAAATAAGTAACTTGGCTGCTTTACTAGAAAGCATTCAAGGATGCAGGAACTCTGAGACTTCTATATAAAATAATGTGTTATATTATTTCAAATACTGTGTTTACAGAGCTCATACTGCTAAGGATTAAAGGAATGTGCCGTGACAAATCTGATTCTGAGTAGGATTGCCTTCCCCCAAATAGATCGGTTTCATTCAAGTAGAACTTTTGATTTATGGGAATTAGGGCTTCCCAAGGCGCTGTATAATGCTCTATACAATGTCAACAGATTACTGTTCCCACTGAGACTTCCAGTGGAGGACCAGCAAAGATATCTTGGCTTGTAATATCATTTCTTTTAAGCAGGGCCTGGGATATTCAGGTACACAGCTTTCAGAGGAAATAGAATTTTCACTAGATCATCAGTGTCAGTTGTTTGAATAGGACATGAGAGGAGATGTACTTGAGTGTTTTTGGTAAGGGTGAATTTTTCTTCTCCAGAATAAAACTTTAGAATATCAATTTCTTCTGATTACTATTAAAATTTATTTGCTTTGTTAAGAACTATTTCAAGTTCCCCTTCTTGTTTGTGAAATACCTCTTTATTGCCTTTGTTTATATTTTGAGTTTGGATTTTTTTTGTCAGTAACAATTATTGTTACTAACAAAATTATCATTATTGTTGACTATGTCATATAATTTTACTTCAATCTTTTAAAATTGCTATTAAAGAAATCACATTATACTTTTTATTGTTTCTACACCACACCTGTCTGTGCTTGCTCCAGGATTACTCCTGACTCTGTTCTCAAGGATCACCTTTGAAGAGGATCAGCAGGCCATATGTAGTGCCAGAGATTGAACTGTGGTCAGCCCTGTGCAAGACAAAGGCACACTTATCCACTGTACCATCCCTGGCCTTCAGTATTTTCACCAGAAGTGTCACAATGTGTTTGTCTAAATGTGTGGTTGAATATCTTATATTTTATAAATTGCTTCTGATTATGATATATAAGTGTATTTAATATATCTGGGGGACATTGGGCCATACCTGGCAGTGCTCATGGGACCACATTGGGTGCATAGAATTGAACTTCGGTTGGCTGCATGCAAGGCAAGTGCCCTGTCTGCTATGCTATCTCTACGGCTCCCAGAATATCTTATTACTGACATAGTCGTCAAACTTATAGATCCATGGAAGGTAAGAGTAGGACAGTTTTCTATGAGAAACTTAGAATTAATGGCGCTTTTTCATGTCTTTTGAATCCATCATTAAGACCAAACCCCTTAAGACTTAGAGAGAATGGAGGGCATGGATTACCAGATTTCTTTTTAGACAGTTCAGGCCCTGTAGTGAGTTTCCATTCCACCACTTTTGGGAGAGATTGTCTGCTCTTTCCTGTCAAATCTAATTGGGGAAAAATTGAGTGAGCCAACTTTGAACTTTAAGTGTATTTCTTACTACTGAAGATAGGGAGTATTTTACTGATTTACATATAAAGCAAATACAGGAGATGAAAGCCTGAGGTCTGACTTTCATTTGAGAAGTATGGAGGTGATAAACATACAAATAGAGAGATTTTTGGTGAAGTTTGAAAGTGCTGATGTCCTTTTGATCTGAGCTTCCAGACTTTGTCAGAGAAAAGAATGTGAAATATTCTCCATGTATTGGCTATGAGCAGTATTAACAAAAATGATATAAAATCATCTGAAGATCTACCCAACAGTATCCTCAAAGCAAAGAACTGAAAATGTCCTACAATTGTCAGGTTAAGGAAGATATCTTAAAATGACATTGAAAATGGAATCACATAAACTCCCAGAGTCATCAGCTGAGCTCACAGTAAGCCTTATCCTTTGTAAGACTCAGAGTGCCCCAAACTACCACATTAGGATGCATTTTCCTGTTCATTTAACTTTTGTATGTATCTTCATCTTGATGGCTTTGATCTCCACCACTTTGATTCTGGAAACTGGCTAGTTAGCAGTCAGTGAATGGAGAAGTAATTACATATAGGGCAGTATAATACAGTAGAATAATAAAGGGATTAAATGGGAAAGAAATTAGTAGATAAAATAAAGTAGAATAGTAAGGATCCCTTTCAGTATAGCAAATTTCTACCAAAGCAGGCAAACTTTAATGAAGGGTTAAAGGAAGTAAGACAATTTAATGGTAATTGAGGTTTTAAACTAACTGTTATCTGTCTTTAGATATTCAAAGCAAGAGACTTGTTAACTTTATCAATGGAACTTAAGAGTCAACCCACTAAATAAAGGACAAAGAGAAGTTAGGAGACAAGTTTGTGCTTTGTTCCTGAATAAGTAGCACTGTAGCACTGTCCTCCCTTTGTTCATCTATATGCTCTAGAGGGCCCAGCAATTTGTGAGACTTGTTACAGTGAGACTTGTTACTGGTTTTGGCATATTGAATATGCCAGCCACGGGGAGCTTTCCAGGCTCTGCCATGCCAGTGGGGTACTCTTGGTAGTTTTCTGGGTTCTCCAAGAGGGACAGAGGAATGGAACCAGAGTTGGCCTCGTGCACTAATGGATAAGTATCAGTTATAAAATATGTCTGGTATCATTTCAAATGAAGATAAACTTTGGATGTTACTTTTATGGAAACATGATGGGATAGATAATTCGTACCAACCTTAGCATTGGAATAAGACAAAGTGGAATTTTTAAAATCTTTTAAAAAGTAGCTAAAATAAAAGGACAGCGAAGGTTAGCCAAATTAAAAATGTACATAGGGGATAGAATAAGAAGACAAAGGGGATCATTGAATTCCACTTTTCTTCAGGGACATTTTCAAAATGAGTTAAATTCATTGAAAGTGGGATGGTATGGACAGGAAACAAACCAGAGCTGTGTTCAGTAGAGAGACTAATTGATAATACTTCTTTGTTGAACCGGAGGCAATGATAGATGAGGTCAAATTAGAAATCATTCTCTTTCCTCCACTGCCATGACTTTACAAGAAAAATAACCACCAGGTGTAACAAAGCAGAGGAGGAAACTCAGAGAAGTTATAACCACAGCCTGACTCTCATGTCTATTTTAAACCCAAATTTATATTGGTTGAAGGTGTCCCCCAAACCTCATTTCAGTATAATTGCTTCTGGACTGGAGGTATACTTAGGGATCTTGCCAAAATCAATTAAAATATTGTCTGTAGAAAGATGCCTTCATCATGTAAATGAATTGTATAAATGGCATCTATAAATATTTTCTAAAGTAAATGACTCAATAAGACTCAGTGACAATAATACCTAATCAAAGAAGGAACGAGGCACCAGACATAAGAACCAGCTGACAAAACATTAAACAAAACAAATGAGCAAGTACTTTGATATTGCAATTATTGTTACAAGTTATAAAACAATCATGCTAACAGTGTTTAAAGAAATAAAAACACATTTGAAATTAGAGTATTCTAAAAAAAACAGCAGACTTGACAAAGAAACAAAAGTGTTAGAATGATAAATCCAATAACTGGAACTTAAAAAAAACCTCAGTGAATCAGTCAGGATAATTACTCAGAAGATTAGTCAGAATAACCTTACAGAACATAACATGAGGAGACGGATACTTTATACAATTAATGGATACAGAAACAAATCTACCATGTTATATAGAATATATTTAATAGAAGTTTAAATTTAAGAAAGGCCCGAGAATAGGGGAGAGGAAATAGTTGAGAACGTTCTGATTCTTAGCACTGCATAGTTCTCCAAGATTCTCTGGGTGTAGCCCGAGAGGTCCCCTGGGCACTACCAAGTATGATTTGGGCATTTTTTTTAATCCTCAGGGCCTTGTAATGAACTACTGGCCTGCTTGGTTGAGGATCAAACCTCCAGAAAACCATGTGGGAATCCTCCTGCATCCCTCCCCAAAGGGTAGGAAAAAGATAATCTTTAAGGTAGCAGCAGTTGAACTTACACTAAACTTCTTAATAATAACAGTGCATTTGGCTCTTGTAGTTGATATTTTCATGTTTTCCAGATAGGTACCCATAAGTGCATTGCTAGATCATCTGGTTTATCTGTTTATATTTCAATTAATTTTATTTTGGGTGTACTCCTGCCAGTGCTCAGGGCTTACTCCTAGCATTATCTTCAAGGATCACTCTTGGTGTGGGTTGGGGGGCATTATATGTGATGCAAGGAATCAAACCTACATTTGCCACCTGGAAGGCAATTGTCCAACTTGCTTTCTTTAAATTTTATTTTATTGGACTAAAGAAAGTGCTCAATAGAGTGAGAATATGCTTTGTCAGTGGGAGGCCCAGGTTTGATCCCTGTTACCCCATGGTCCCCCAAATACTATCTTTCAGGGTTCATCTCCAAGAAATGCACTTAAGTGGAACAAAAAAAGTTGCCTTTAATTTTTTTCAATGAGTCAACATTGTGGGGGTGCAAATTTATGTGTTTTACTGGCATTATGTTTCCACACCATGGCCAACATCAAATTGACTATATTCCTCCACGTAATCTTTTGGTACCTTTTAACCCATTCTCCAATCCTCTGGTAACTTTACTTCCTTGATCAGAAATATACAAATAGAGTTGCAGTGACCAAACTAGTTCAAATAATATTTTAAATTAATGTTTGTGTTCTTTGGATGGACACTGAGATGTGGAATTACTGTATCATGTGTTCTATTTTCATTTATTTAAATGACTGTGCTGTGTTCATATATCAGAACCTGGCAAGCTCCCCGTGGTGTATTTGATATGCCAAAAACAGTTACAAGTTTCACAATGGAGACGTTACTGGAGCCCGCTTGAGCAAATCCATGAACAATGGGAGGACAGTGCAGGACAGACAGAGCTATGCTGTGTTCACAGACACTGAGACAATTTACGTATTAACAGTGATTGATACTTGCTAGTTTCCCACATCCCATCACTTCCTGTGTTTCTAGCCCTTTTGATGTAGACTATTTTCAAAGATAGGATTTCATTTCATTATCATTTAGACTTGAATTGCCCTGATAATCAATACTGATGAGTATTTTTTAATGTGCTCGTGGGTCATATATATATATATATATATATATATATATATATATATATATATATCCCGGGACTGAGATCTCCAAGCCTGCTCGGATCATGGATGAGCATCCTCCACCCAGATCCTCCATCTTCCAGTAGGTGGGGGTCATACCTACCAACTGCCTCCAGCGCTGTGCAATCCCACCAATGGCCAAGACCCAGAGACTATAAAACCCAGCTCGCAGAAGAGAATAGCGCAGAGTCTTATGCCCCTGCATCTTGCTGTCCTCGCTGGGGCCCCTTGGAGAGTGGGTGGGTTGAGTTTCCCTCCCTGCCCCGAGCAGAACCCTGGCAACCGAAGACCTCCAGAACTAGCCACAACCATGCTGAGACCACTTTCCACACGCATGAAGGTAACGGCAGAGGAACAAAGGCATGCGGGTCCCAGGGCTGAGATCTCCAAGCCTGCTCGGATCAGGGCTGAGCATCCTCCACCCAGATCCTCCATCTTCCAGTAGGCGGGGGTCACACCTACCAACTGCCCCCCACCCCCGTACTGTGTAATACCATTAACGGCCAAGACCCAGAGAATATATATATATACATATATATATAAATATATAAAGTTATATATATATATAAAGAATATATATATATATAAAGTTTTTTTTAAAGTCATAGTTTCAAAGCATAGAAACTTTCATTTGATATAATCCCATTTGTTTATCTTTGTTTTGTTGTTATTGTCAACGGGTTCAATATCACTTAAGCTATGATTGAGTCCAATATCAGGGGATGTTTGGCTATGTTTTATTCAATGTTTTTGTAACCGTGGTATACACTTATTTTGGTAATTTGGGTAATTGCAATGGGTTCTTTCACTAGTCCTTTTAGTAAATGAATTCTCTTGTTTTTATTTGTGTTGCATAGTCTATGACTGCCACTGTCTTCCACAATTTTATTGTACATAAGGAAGTAAGTATGATTTATATAATTTCATCTAGGAATATGAGAAATTTAGACAAGATTTTTTAAAAAGAAACTTTTATTTTTTGGTTTGGAGACTATATCTGGTGGTGTTCAGGGCTTACTCCTGGCTTTGCACTCAGGGATCACTCTTGACAGTGCTCTGGGATTGAATGGGATGCTGGGGTTAGAACCTGCATCAATCACATGCAAGACAAGTGCTCTACTCACTGAACTATATTTCTCTGGCCCTAGACAAGATGTTTTTAAGGAGTTGGTAAAACTGGTTTCTTTCAAAATGAATGTCCAGGAAAACCAGACCAATTTTGAATGGTTTTGGAAAACTGAAGATTAAGAGAAGGTGAAATTCCTGTGCTGGTGTGTTAACCCCATATTAGTTACCAGTTACATGATGTCATTATTCATTTGCATAGAATTAGAAAAAAGAACAAAGGAAGGTTAAAAGACATTAATCGGCTTTAGTTTTAAACAATAAATTTTAAAAGGCAAAGAATTTCTCTGTAACCACCTTCTGTCAGAAGCCTAGAATTAAGAATGGAGCATGATAATTGAATAAGGTCAAGAAGAAAGTGACTTAATTTGTAGTTAGAAAGAGACCTGCGTCTTGGCAGTAAGACTATAAATCATTGTGATAATCTACAAGAGAGTTCACTGTGAAATCGCTTTCCCTCCAAGTATTTAATATGTATAATGTTTAGTTTTGTTAGAGACATGGGGATGTATTAATTGATCTCTATTTAGTATCTTCTTGGATGGAAAGGGGGAGGGCATAATTTATTCATTTATTACTCTCTGATGATCTCTTTACACACATTAAACATTTAGTCATTACAACAGTTCTGTGAAGGTTGTGTTAATATAGTTTAATTAATTAATTAATTTTCCTGCAGTGCCAGCGATCAAGTTTTAGCCCTCATACATATGGAGCATCTGCTACACCACCACAGAGCCACACCCTAGTCCTTTACTTTTATTTTTCATGACGATAATGAAATTGAAAATTTCATTGTCTCAAGTTAAATAATTAGTAAATATGAACAAGGATTTGAATATTGTATTTGATTCTGACAACTGTATGTCTGCCTCTATAGTAAGTTCTATTTATTAATGAAATTGTATTTCAGGAGTTTGGCAGTGGAACCCGTTATAGAAGTTTGATATCCACATGTGCTAGTATGCTATCTAACACTCTATAGTCCCTCAGTAGCTCACTTGAAAAATCTTTTGTGTAGTTTGTTGCATCCTTATTTATTTCAAAATTATATTTGGTACACTAGCTTAAAAAAGAGAAGTGTAGTTATCACAAGGAAACTGGGACCTGATTTTGATAGATTTAGATTTCATTTTTGGTTACTCAACAGATAGAATCAGTAGGAGCTTTACTTTAGACACATCTGTGAATTAATTTCTATTCTTTCAGTCTCACATCAGCTTTGGCTTATTTGATTTCTTTGGTTTTCTTTTCTGTCCTCTGCACTCTGCTGAAAATATAAATGTTCCTGAGATCTGTAAACACAGTTCTGTTTTGCACATTGAAGTGCTTATGAACAGTACTATCTGTCCCAAACAGGATGCTCCTGGTTTGGGATTTTAGATTGATCTACAAAGGGAGGAAGATTAACGAAGAAGTGTGTCTCTAATAATATTCTTCTACTTAGTATAAATAATTTATACTGAGGTTGAGGTTTTGTTTTATCCTGGTTTGATTCCTAAATGTCCTAGAGAATATGTCTTCTTCATCTCATCATCTAAATTTTAAACATTTCCAGATTATTGTAAATTTGCTTTCACCTAGAGGAGAAACTTTATTCAATTTACTAAATATTTACTCATTTAGTTAAATATTAATATTACATTATAGCACAGCGGGTAGGGCGTTTGCCTTACAAGCGGCCAACATGGCCGACCCGAGTTCGATTCCTCCGCCCCTCTCGGGGAGCCCGGCAAGCTACCGAGAGTATTGGATATGCCAGACACAGTAACAACAAAGTCTCCAATGGAGACGTTACTGGGCCCGCTCGAGCAAATTGACGATCAACGGGAGGGCCTTTATCTTTACCTAGGGCTGGAGCGATAGCACAGCGGGTAGGGCGTTCGCCTTACAAGCGGCCAACATGGCCGACCCGAGTTCGATTCCTCCGCCCCTCTCGGAGAGCCCGGCAAGCTACCGAGAGTATTTGATATGCCAGACACAGTAACAATAAAGTCTCCAATGGAGACGTTACTGGGCCCGCTCGAGCAAATCGACGATCAACGGGAGGGCCTTTACCTTTGGCTGGAGCGATAGCACAGCGGGTAGGGCGTTCGCCTTACAAGCGGCCAACATGGCCGACCCGAGTTCGATTCCTCCGCCCCTCTTGGAGAGCCCGGCAAGCTACCGAGAGTATTCGATATGCCAGACACAGTAACAACAAAGTCTCCAATGGAGACGTTACTGGGCCCGCTCGAGCAAATCGACGATCAACGGGAGGGCCTTTACCTTTACCTTTACATTATATTTTTTAAACCTGCTGACTGATTTTCATAAGTTTTTCTCTTTTTTCCATGGTTTTTCTTAATTACATGGGAATATTAATTGTTAATACAAATTGTTCAGTGAATGTAGCAGAAAAATGAAAATTTTTATAAATGATAAATATCTGGAAATTGATAATGTGGACCCACCTGGAGTTGCTTGTGTCAAAGTTTTTATTACTGCTATTTATCTTTGTGTGTGCTTTGTTGTGTATTTTAAACTAATTCTTGATATAATATTGGTTTAAAACATTGCCTGTTCTAGGTGTATAACAAAGAGGTATTTTTAAAAGTTATTTAAAAGCTTATAGGGTTGGAGTGATACAACAGTGGGTAGGATCTTGATCTTGCATGAGGCCAACCCAGGTTCTATCCCCTGCTCCGAAATTGTCCCCCGGACAATACCGGAAATAACCCCTGAGCATCTTTGGATGTGACTCAAAAAGCCGAAAAGAAAAAAAAATCCTTATGTAAAAACTCAAATTTCACCACAGGTGCTACTTTATTAACTTTTGTTATTAAAAACAACTACCAGAGATAGTGTGTTGCTTCAATTTTTTGAGGGTGAAAGATTCAAATCAATAATGGTTCTCAAGAGTAACTTTTAATTCCCAAATTTATTCAGGCATGATTCAGAAATTTTATTACTTCAGTGCTTCTCTTTTGTATTCCACTATCATAAGAGAATATAAGATAAACACTTTCATGGATGATTGAAAAATATGTTATACTTACTAAAAATGCTTATTTGCTCTTTTAGGTAAATGCATATTTACAATATTTAAATGATTTCAGTCTTAAATCTAATGCTTCATGACTCTACAGAAGCATTGAATATGTATCTCTTACTATGTGAATGTCTTCTTTCTCACCTAGACCTGCTACAAAAAAGTGAACAAAATGGATTTTTAAAATCTTGCCATGGAGACTGTTGAACTAATTCCTTTTTCTTTTAAGGAGAAACCAGAGTGATAATAGAGCAGCCTTCATTAGAGGCACTCAAAGAGCTTTACAAACATTGTCTCATTTATCCTTACACCAGTAATAGGAACAAATTTTTCTAGTATTTCAGGGGAGAAAAGCAAAGCAAAGTATTAACAGGTCTCTTTGTTTCAAGTTATGTGTTGATTTAGAGATCAAGTCTAAAACAGAATTTAGTCTTTTGTTTCTTCTAAGAAATGTTGGCATCGTTAGCATTTTGATGCAAAATAAGAAGAAAACACTTTGAAACAGTATTTATTTTTGCTATCAGAGAACACAAAGTATAATGATAATAGTCAGAAATTATATTATGTTCTTGTGATATAGTAATAAAATAGAGATACTGTTACTTAAAAATGGCCAAAGGATAGGAAAAAACTCTAGAAAAAAATCAGTTTTGTCATCATGAGTTAATTATAGAGGAGCTATTTGAACACATTACAGTTCAAAATTATTAGAGTAAAACTGTGTGGAATTATTTTGATGGAGATAAGAATGTATAGATGAATCAAGAGGCATGGAAAATAACTCCAAATAAAATCTTGGCAGTATAATCATATTTAAAAAAAATAGATGTGTCTAGGAAGCTCTGCAATAAACTGAGAAAAGATATAATTGGATGTGTACAGAAAATTGAAAGAGAGGGTGATAATAAAAGATGACAGTAGTAATAATAGATAACATTTGTGAGTACACAGTACCACATCATGTTTCAAATCTCACAACAATCTACAGATTGAATTCTGTTTCTATCTTAGTGGTGAGATCAGTAAACAAAGATTCCCCACGTCATACATGCACATAAGCATGAGATGGAATTATATGTCATGAAAGGAAAAGATCTATAAGAATTTTATAAAGAAAAATACTTCTAAAAATCCAAAGGGCAAGTTACGTTTGTAAGAAGAAAAAGAATATATTTCAGTCATTTGAACAGATGGTAATGAGAAGTTTCTCAGTATTAGTTCTTCCTCCTTATAAAGGAAAATAATTCTCAGACTAATAAAAGAAATGTTTATAAAGAAAAATGAGAAATTCAGAATATTGAGCTTTACAGATAGCAAATTATGACATGGAATGAGTTTACACTTACAACACCGAGGTATAGTAGAATATAAGTGGATTTTGAAGTTAGTCAGACATAGATACAAATCTTGGTTTCTGGCAGTTTCTTTCTTTAGAGTTTGGATAGATATTTACCCTCTATGAACATCAGTTCCTCCCTTTCTCTCTCTCTCTCTCTCTCTCTCTCTCTCTTTCTCTCTCTCTCTCTCCTTCTCTCCCTCCCTCCTCCCTTCCTTTCCTTCTTTCTACCTTCCTTTCTTTATTCCTTCTTCCCTCCCTCCCTCCTCCCTCTCTTCTTCTCTTCTTCCTACCTTTTTTCCTTTTCCCTCCCCTCCCTCCCTCCCTCCCTCCCTCCCTCCCTCCCTCTTTTCCTCCCTCCTTTCATGCTCAGGGATCACTCCTGGCAGAGCCTGTGGACCCTGTGTAGTGCTGGGTATTGAACATGGGTTCAATACCCGCAAGATAAGTGCCCCACCTGTTATACCTGTTTTTCAGCCCTGACCCTCAGATTCCTTACATGGTGATTAAAAAATATGCGAATGACTATAATAGAATCTATTAAACGAAAAACCAACATTAATAATAGATCTAAAAAATGGTAACTGATTTATAAATAAATGTTAATTTCCCTGTACTTCCAAGATTCTGAGTGCTTAATAAATCTTGCGGAATAGTCCTTAGCCCTTGTAGGGAGTATTTTCTTTCAATCATAAACTTTTCTCTGACTTGTCTTTCAAGTAATGAACAGTATTTACTATGTTCTAATAACAACTGTAGTCTCTAAAGCCATTTAAAATTCAAGGGGTGGAAATTTTGCAAAACTACACAATGATGATTCTGTGGAATAGAGATATGGTGCACATTATTAAAAAAATTCAGCCTGCCCCACTGCGTTGCTGCCATACTATGCTTTATTGGTTGACTTGTGTTTTCTCTGGACCTTGAGCTATTAAACTAGGAAGATCTAAGAAAACGTCTAAGTGGTTTCTTGCTAGAAAACTAAACTTTTAAGACCCAATGATGGTAATAGAGTTTCAATGAAAAATTTTAAAAGCTTTGTTGCTTCAAAATGTTTTTTTTAATAAAAGCTGTAAATGGAATTTATTCCAGTAATATTATTAAATAGAAATGTATAACCAAAATGCTATGTAGTTTATTGTACAAAAACAAACATGCAAGTCCACTTCTGAATCTTATTACTGACAAAGATTTATTGTTATAAAGAATAATTATCTATTTCACAGCTGCTGTTATTTATCTCTCATTCTGAAACATTTTAGTTTGTACTGGTACCGCTGCTATGTTCACCTTTCATGTTAGATTAACGTTTTTATCTTTAAAATAGTTTATTTTAATTGAAATTTTATGATTCCTAGAAATAGTGATGAGCATGAATATGTTACCAATTTTACATTGTATCCCCAAACAATGAAAAGCATTTGAAAATTGGCTAACTAACAACTGACAGACATGTTCAATTGGAAAGGGCTAAAATTTATTACAGGGCCTACCATTTGTTCTTTGTATTACGTATATAATCAGTCAAGTACATAGTCATTAGCAGTGAAAGACAAGACACTGTGTTCTTGTTATACACAGTGTCAAGTGACTGAACTTTTTGATTAGTACTTTATCTTTCAAGCACTACACAGCGATTTATTAGAGAGAAATGGATTAAGATCAGAAATAGTAATTTTTATGACCCCAAGACTGAATAAGACCAATGATACTATTTCAATAGTATTATCTTCAAAGACTACAGAAAGTTTTCATTTTATTCTTCATGGCATAAAGGTCTTTGAAAGAGAAAGTAAATGTTCCAAAAATAGGTTATGGGTATGTATGTGTGTCTATGCATGGCAGAGCCTGGCAAGCTCCCTGTGGTGTATTCGATATGCCAAAAGAAGTAATAATAATAATGAGTCTCATTCCCCTGACCCTGAAAGAGACTCCAATATGGCAACCTTGGGAAGGATGAGTAAGGAGAGGCGGCGGCTAAAAATCTCAGGGCTGGGATGAATGGAGATGTTAGTGGCACCAGCTCAAACAAATCAATGAACAACGGGATGGCAGTGACACGGTGATACAGTGATGTATGTATATGCATATGAGTTACGTAGGTACATTTTGTCATCACACTTGGCAGTCTCTTCCTGATTCTTCTGATCTCTTCTTGACACGCAGCCATGCTCAGAGGGACCATATGCAGTGCTGGGGATTAAACAGAGATTGGCTGCATGCCAAGCAAGTGACTTGAACCCTGTATTTGCGTCTTAGAGTATCTTTGAGTTCTTGTCATTTATTGAAGTTAAACATATTAATTGAACCTAAACGTTTATTTAGTTCTGAACCTGTACTCGTTACAAAAATTATTTAAAATACATTTCCTTCAGATTATCCTTTGCTATGGTAAAAGTATTGTATGTTTCTGTGTAACTCTCCTTGTTTCCTTTCTCTATATTTGTTAATTTCAAAGTGATATTCTTCCATTTCTGGTACATTTGGTAATACAGACCACCAAAATTTTGCTCAGCTTTTGTTATTTTTTTGAGGGAAGCATGGCACTCCCAGCTTACCCCTGGCTCTTACCATGCATCACTCTAGCAAATGCTCAGGAGACTGTATATGGCATCCAGAATTAAACCAGAGTTAGCTCTTAGCAAGGCAAGGTCTTATTAACATCTGTACTTTCTCTCCAGCATTTTTGCTCAACTTTATTTTTTTTTTGGTTTGTTTAATTTTTGTTTGTTTTTTGGGTCACACCCTGCAATATTCAGGGGATACTCCTGTCTCAGGACTCAGGAATCATTTCTGGTGGTGTTTGAGGGACCATACGGGATGCTGGGAATCAAACCCGGGTCAGCTGAGTACAAGGCAAATGCTCTACCTGCTGTGCTATCGATCCAGCCCCTTGCTGAATTTTTAATGATAGATGTTTTTTCTGTTCCTCACTGACAATGTAGCCACAGCAGTCTAGGATATATAGCTGTTGCTGTTAGTTTTGTTTTGGGGGCCACACCTGGTACCTGGTGATGCTCAGAGTCCAGTATTTGCTCTGTGGTCAGAGATCACTCCTGGTTGGGTTTGTGGGACCATCTGGGGATTTAGTCCATGTTAGGTATATGCAAAATAAGCAACCTACACTCTGTACTATGACTATTGCACTGTAATATAAATACATTGTTAGAATACATATATTCTAATATACTAGTATTCTAATATACATTCTAATATATATGCTTATATATATATTCTAATCGGCTTTCAGTTGATTCTGATTCAGAGTTTCCTATTCTGTACACCACACTTGGAATAACTCTACTCTATTGACACTGGTAGGTAGAATAATTTTCACCTGATTATGTTCCCATTCTTATCTCAGAAACCTATGAATTTACTATGCTAAATGGAAATTAAGATTTCAGTTTTCAGATTGCTAATCAGTTGACCTGGAGAGATAATCCAGGAGTATCCTGGATAGTTATATACAATTACAAAGTTCTTTTAAAGCAGAAGAGGTGCATATAAAAGCAATCAGTAAGGCAGTCACTCAGTGGAAAGGGTGATCAGAGGATGTGATATGAGAAGAAAAGCATTGGCTTTACTGAGCCAGAGGAAAAGCATCATGTGCCCAGAAATGCAGGTAACCTACTAGAGTCAGAATATGAAAAAAAGACAGATTTGCTCTTTTTTGTTAGATTTTTATTTAAATGCTCTGCTGTAGCAATGTACCACAATTTTGCTGTGCCTAATAATTTGCTGTAAAGTACCACTACTGGGTAGTTTAAAACAAGAAGGTATTCTTTCATAGATTCTGACATTAGTAGGACTAAGCATCAGTAAGATCTTCCTTACTAAGACCCTGGGTAGCATATATTCTTGCCTCTATCTACCATTTGGTTGCAAAAGAATGTGAAATTTTTTATCTAGAACATAATTTCTATTTTCATCAGAATGAATTTTTTCTTCTATTTATGGGTCCTTGCGCAGGCAAGCTACCGAGAGTATCTCGCCCGCACGGCAAAGCCTGGCAAGCTACCCGTGACATATTCGATATGCCAAACAGAGTAACAAGTCTCATGATGGAGACGTTACTGGGCCCGCTCGAGCAAATCGATGAACAACGGGAGGCCCGTGACCCGTGACCCGTGATTTATGGGTCTAATCTTCAGAGTTTACTCCTGATTCTGTGCTCGGGCTCACTCATGGCTACGCTCAGGGGACTATAGAGTTCTGAGGATCAAACCAGTGTTCGCTTCATGCAAGGCAAGTCCTCAACCCCTTTAGATCTCTATAGACCACAGAATAACATTTTAAAACTAAAAGAAGAGAGGGAAAAAAATCCAAGAAAAGTAACCCTTTAAAAACTTACTATTAAAAACTTTTTATAGTAACTTGAACATTACAATCAATACTTTACTTCTGTAAAGGAAATAAATGTCATCCTGGCCTGCTGTTTTATGTTAAATGTTATAGTAAATTTAGATTATTTTGACTAAAAATAAAACTGACCATATGTGTGGTTTTCACAACACAAGAAGATAAAAGATAAAGGGTTAAAAGGGTTGCAATGGTGGAACTGTTGGGGTGGGATGGGGCAGCTGGGGGCCACCTTCCCAGTCTCTTCCAGATGTCGGGTGAAGAACGGGTGGTGGGCAGACTCGACAGCATCATCTGATTGCTCCCTTTATGGTGCAGTCATAGTCGTTGTTTTGGCCATAGTCCCAGTCATCAGATTTCCCTCATCCAAGTCTCCTCACAGTCTCCTGTCAAAGTCTCCAAAGTCTCAGTTCTCCTCACCTTTACCGTCTCATTCTCAACCTTCTGTCCTCAATGTTTAGCCCTCATCTAGTCTTCATCTCCTTCCCAGTCTGGTTCTCGCCATCTTTAACTAACAATTCTCTCTTCAGCGACTTTCTTACACGTCTTACAACCATTCTTGCTTCAAGTCTTACTTTGTTGTTTCTCATCTTCCAGTCTCTCTCTGGTCTTCTCTTATGTCTGGTCTCTCCCGCAAATCTTACTCTTCCTTTCAGTTTTCAGTCTCCCAACAATTCCTGACAGCATAGTTATATAGAAATCATGTAGGGTGGGGATACAAAGGTGGGGTTGAACATTAACAAATCAACAAAGATAAAGGCCATTCCTTTTTAAGGACAAAATCTCATCTAAGGAGATTACTCAAGATTACTAGGAGATCTGCCCAAGGGTGGGATTCCACCCAGGGTATATTGCTTTCTCCTCAGTAATACACTTAAAACAGTCACAGTAAGTTTAACACTGTAGCACTGTCCTCCCATTGTTAATCGATTTGCTTGAGCGGACACCAGTCACGTCTCCAATGTGAGACTTATTACTGTTTTTGGCATATCGAATATGCCATGGGGAGCTTGCCAGGCTCTGTCGGCTGGGCAGGATACTCTTGGTAGCTTGCCGGGCTCTCCAAGAGGGATGGAGGAATCAAACCCGTATGAGCCGCGTGCAAGGCAAACTGTGATATTGCTCCAGCCCATAGTAAATTTAGCACTGTAGCATAGTAAATTTACTTATAAATTTCCAGTAATGTCATTTTGTATGAACACAGTAAGAGATATATTAAGCTTAAAGTTTGGCTCTTCATGAGGACAGCTCACTATATATTCCAGACCATAGTCCTCAGGCCAGTTAGTCTTCCTAACCCCAGCGGGATCCTCATTCAGTTACCTCTTTTTTGGGTCATGACAGAGTTTGTCCACGACTATGCTCTTAATTTATAGTTAAGTATTTTGACGCTTGGTCTGGCCCGTTTCAATGCCAGGGTAGCTCACAGCTTGCCCTGGGTCCATCAGTCCCTCATTGGGACCCTGCTCTTGGAGTGCTAGGAACTAAGGGTGACTGAGGCTTAAGTCAAGTAAACATGGATTCCCAGGAGTAAATATTATTTTGGAGTCAGTTAACTCCCATGTTACATAGCATAGCATCAATTTTTTATAGGGTCTATATAAAAAAAGACATTGCTAAATAAACCATCCAAATGATATAAAGGAAAGAGAAAAGAAATATGAGATCATTAGTGCCTGATGGAATTGGGTATGCAACTTCACTGTTGAAGGAGTGGCTCAATAAACCTTAAGCTCCTTGCTGGGGCAGCAAGAACAATCCAGTTATCTAACACATATGTATATTTTGTTGCTGATCTTAGTCTGGCTTCAGCTCCAAGACTGTTTTCAGTGTAGCACACAGTATTTGTCTTCTGTTGGCCTCCAAAGCCCACAAATATTTTCCTTGAAAACCTAAATTGATCACTTTGTTTTTTCCCCCTGTTTTTGTTTCTACTGCTAATTTGTATAGTGCAGTTACTAATTAAATATGCCTACATATGTATAGATTTTCCAGCTTTGCTTTATAGTACCTAGTTGTTTCCTAGTACATTTGGTGTTTTAAAATTCTTACAGAAGAGTTTGAAAGAATCTATTAAGCAGACTGTATTTGTGTTGGCTTCATTTAGTTTAGAAATTGTACTTCTAGTTATTAAATCAATTAAGTTTGCATAATTTATATTCAGTTAAGACCCTCACTTTGTAACAGCTGATGAAAAGCTCTTGAAAGAAATTTTTGTTATAAGAAGAAAAAACAATATTTTTCTCTTCTCAATTCTAAAAAATATTTTATTCAAGATTTTGAAATTTCTGTGCCATCTCACTCTTTCCAGCCCAATTGAAACAAGCCACTTTAAAAGGAAAACTTGAATAATTCCTCATATAACTGATGGGAAGAATATTTGTTTATTTTACTCTTTTTCTTGTTTTTTTTTCTGTAGATCTGTGAAAAAGAACTCACACTTAGTGTGGGTAGCCTAAATAACAACTGTTTTATTAACATTAATAGCTAACAGTTTATTCTAAGGAATTAATAAGACTGGGAAGCCTGATAACCTTGTACAATGAACCTAGATTCATGGGCATATGGAGCACTGGAAATGAAAACCAGGATAGTGAGTTTTCATACAGTGAACAACGGTGATACATTTTTGCCTGTTGAGTTCATGATAGAGATACAGTTAATATTATTAATGGATTATTTACTGTAGTTTCCAGTAATTCGCTAGGGAATATAGAATCGGTAACTTCAGTATGTCAAGATATATCTATTTTTAAATACATCGTGACATATTATTGGGTTTATCTTAAGCAAATATATTTGATTAAAAATAATAATATTGACAAAACACTGTTCTTGTTGATGAATATAATAATATTTCTATTGTAGTCTAATTGGTAAGCTGTCTTTAAAGGGATGTATAACAGAGGTTTCGTACTTTGCATTTTTATAAATTGTAAACTTGAATCACTGTGAAAGAGAATGAAATTTTCAAAATTTCAAAGAAAAAAAAGCCTCAATGGTTATAATTAATTGTATACTATAATGGAAGCTTTCAGAAATTAACAATTAATTCTTTACCAGATACTTATAAATAATATGCATATACCATCTCAATTACTTATAGCAACAAACTTATGAAGTAAAAACCAGAATGCAGTTTATTTGCCATAGATTGCTCAACTGGCATTATGATCAGTATACCAACAGATAAATACAGAGTGACCTGATTGAATTCAAATTTCAGATAGCATCTTTTCTAGTTTTGACTTTTCAGACCAGAAAACTAAAAGTAAATCCTAGTTATTTAGATTACAAAACAAGTTCTGGAAAATTATATTATTTGTGCTTTAGATCAGTGTTGTATTTGTGGCTGTCTGAACCAGAAAGATAATTGCAACTACTCAACTGTACCTTAGACAATACATAAATGTTGTGATATCACCTTATTTCATACCACAGGCTGTGTTTTGCCAAATTCTTTTATAGAGGAGGGATGACCAGGAAGAATAGGTGTCTTATTTCTAATTCGGAAATAGGTAGGTACCTTGTGGGCAGAAGTCCCACTTATGTACTCTCATCTTCACTCTTAACAGAACCTGAGGTTCTCTTTTTGTTTTGCCAAAATCCTACTCCCCTCTTAAGCTTCTGGACAGAGCTCTGTCAACATATTATTTTGACCTCTTTCACACCTAGTAGGATAATTACCTTTTAGCATAACTCATGGAGGATGTCATTCCAGAAAACTTAATGCCTTTGATACTTCTCAAGACAGGATTAGGAAAAATATTCCTTCGTGGAACAATTTACTCCACAATATGAATTTATATTTTAACTGCTATTATATCTATAGATAATTGAGGTTGAGGAACTGATACCAATGGAAAACTTTTAATATATTTGGATGCATAAAATAATCATAAAAGAAAGTTACCTGACAGGAGAATAGTCTACCACTGGAGTTGGTTGTGGGCTCCCTTTCCTTTTGGGTGGTCATGTGTAGGCTGGATAACCATGTTTTATATGTTGTGGGGTTTTTCTTTGATCAGGCCAGAAATTAGATAAATTATTGATTTATAAATTCATTGATGTGTCAAAATGACTTGGAGAAATAGGAGAAAACTCACATTTCTGCATGGGTTATATCCCAAGAAATATGATAGGTTTAGAAGGGATCAATATTGATCATTTTAATAAATGTTCATATTGTTTAACTGTTAAAGATTCAAATAACATAGTGTTTAATGAAAAAGATTTTATTTATTTATTTTTTAGTTTTTAAATCCTGTCTGATGGTGCTTAGGTGATGCTTGAGGTCCCGTACTTGGTGTTGCAGGGAGAATACAATGCCAGAGATTGAATCTGGAACTACTGAAAGCAAAGCATGCCCATTAGCTCTATGAGCCAACTCCCTGGCCCCACAAAATAAATAAATGCTAACAGTAATTTATGATTCAGAATTTACTGTTACTTAAAGGATTTGGTTTATGTTCACTTCACTGTCACTGTCATCCTATTGTCTGATTGCCTCGAGCATGCCCCAGTAACGTCTCCTTCGTCCTAGCCTTGAGATTTTAAAAAGTGCCACATTCGAGGCTCTTTCAGGGTCAGGAGAATGAGACCCATCATTGTTACAGGTTTTTGGCATATTTAAAATGCCTCGGGCAGTTTGCCAGACTCTACCATGTGGGCAGGTTACTTTTGGCAGCCTTCCAGGTCTCAAGAGTAAGGACTAGATAATAAAATGTCGCATGACCACAAATGTGGCCGCACACTTCCAGGAGCAGGGTTTTAGAGTCTCTTGGTCTTGGCAATTGATGGGATTACACAGTGCTGCGGGGCAGTTGGTGGGTGTAATGCCTACATACTGGAAGATGGGGGATCTGGGTGGAGGTGGTCCCACTCCCAATCTGAGCAGGTTTGGAGATCTACACCCCAAGTCCTGCACACTTGGTTTCCTCTGCAGGTTCTTTCATGTGTGAGGCTCATCTGAATGTGTGGAGAGTGGTCTTAAGCATGGCTATGGCTGAAACTGGAGGTCTTCAGCTGCTGCAGCTATGCTCGGGTGGGGAGGGAAACTCAACCCATCCTCCTCCAAGGGGCCCCGGTGAGGATAGCCAGGTACGGAGGCAGGAGACTCTGTGCTGTTCTCTTCCGGGAGCAGGGTTTTATAGTCTCTGGTCTTGGTTTATGTTAATATGTGTAACTTGTAAAGATTTATTTTTATAAAAATTAACTTTGCCTGAACAGTATATTAGGGACACATTGGTTAATGCAAAGGCATGGATTGTTTTGATGACAACCACTGGATACCATAGGAAATTGTAGCATTTGAATTTCTTTAAAAAAATAATGTGCCATTATAAATAATGTGATGAATATAATACTTAGAATTCATGTTCCACTGCGTGTAATATATATGTATGTATCACGATCACGATCACGACCATCCTCTTATTTGTTGATTGACTTGAGCAGGCCCCAGTAACGTCTCCTTCGTCCTAGCCCTGAGATTTTTTAAAAAGTGCCATATTCAAGGCTCTTTCAGAGTTAGGAGAATAAGACCCATCATTGTTACTAGTATTTGGCATATTGGGTACACCACAGGGAGTTTGCCAGACTCTGCCGTGTGGACAGGTTACATTCAGTAGCCTGCCAGTTTGTCCAAAGTAGGAATGAGATAAGATGTTGTGCGGCCGCTAATGCGGCCGCGTGCTACCGGGAGCAGAGTTTTATAGTCTCTGAGTCTTGGCCGTTGATGGGATTACACAGCACCAGGGGACCAGTTGGTGGGTGTGACCCCTGCCTACTGGAATTTGGAGGATCTGGGTAGAGGATGCTCAGCCCCGATCCGAGTAGGCTTGGAGATCTCAGCCCCAGGGACCCGCATGCCTTTGTTTCTCTGCCTTTCGTGTATATACATTCATATACAGGTATGTATATGTATTTGAATATGTATGTATGCATTTCTATGTATTTTCTGGAATGCTTTTAACTTTTAACTTTACAGAATTAAAAGGGTTAAGGTTTGTTCTTCAAGGCTGTGTTCTCTCTTGAACTCTTGCTTGTTTGTGTCTCTTTGCTTGCTTTTTCTACTCTGAAGTAGTCCACGTTCTCACTTGAGCACATATTTCCCCAGAAAGAGAGTGATGTACTTTCTAAGAAAGTTTCATTCATTATAAACTATCTTGCTTCACTAATTAAATTATAATAAAATAAAAGGATCAAGTATGATATCTTTAGTTGATAAAGTCTAGATTTAATTTTCCTTTTTGGTAGGGCCAGCAGAATTTGGACAGGATCAGTTGTGCTCCAGGCCTACACCTGAACCTAATGCTCAAGATTTACTCCTGCTAGTGCTGGGGGGACCAACTGAAGTACCAGAGTAGACTGCACACAAGACAAGCCCCTTTCCCCTGTACTGGCTCTCTGCCTCTACATTCAATTCTTAAATTAGAATTAAGTCAATTTTTATTTACAAACATTTAATAACTTCATTTTTATTAAAGGGGGGTGATGGCTGTTGCACAGTAATTGAATAATACCTATACAGTTCAAATACCATATAATCCATCTATTTAAAATATACAGTTTTATTTTAGTGCACTCAAAACATTGTGCAACTATTATCAGAACAATCTCAGAACTTTTTCATTAACTCAAAAGGAAGCAATCTTCCTCTACCCTTCTTAGATCCCAACATTAGCTAATTGTTACTGTACTTCCTTTCTTTACTTATAGATGTTCATATTTTGGGTCTTTCATATAAATTGAATATACAATATATGGGATTTGTGGGACAGCTTATTTCGCGTAGCATATGTTTTGAATTTTTATGTGTAACGTGAATTAATATCTCACTCACTTTTATTGATGGATATATTTCATTATATGAACGAATCATCAGGTGATGAACATTTGGGTTGTTTCTTCTTTGTAGCTACTGTGAGTAATGCTGCTGTGAATATTCATGCACACAAATTTCTGTGAACATATAATTTATTTGGGGTATATCGTGAGGGATAGAATTGCTGCCTCAGATGATAATTCTTTAGCTTTCTGAGGAACTGCCAGACAGATATCCAATAGTCCTCAACCAATTTACTTTTTAACCCATAATCTATGAGAATTCTATTTTTCTATGTCCTTACAAATATACTTTACTTTCTGCCTTTTAATTGTAGTTTTTCTAATGAGTATGAAGTGGAACCTCATTGTGGTCTTGATTTGTATTTCCCTGAGGATTCGCAATATTGAGCAGCTTAATGAAAATGAGCATCACGGCTTATTGACCATTTTGTGTATCTTCTTTACATGTCTATTTAGAACTTTGCCACTTTTAAATTGAGTTGACGTTTTATTACTAAATTGTTAAGATATAATATTGACTGTAGATATAGTTCTCTCAGATGTAAAATTTATATTTTCTTCATTGTGTGGTTCTTTCATCTTCTTTTGAAGCATAAACAGCTTTTATTTTTTTGTTGTATTTTTGTTTTGGGGGGACACCCCTACTGATTTTTAGGACTTACTCCTGGCTCTGTGATCAGGGATTACTCCTGGCTTTGCTCCATGGACTGAATGCAGTTCTACAGATCAACCTGGGACTCACAATGTGCAAGACAAGCACCTTAAACCCCACACTCTTGAGCCCTGAGCATACTTTGATGAAATGTTAAGTTTAGACATGTTTGTGTTGCTTTCAGTTTTAGTGTCAAATCTTCAAATTCGTTGCCTATCACAAGTTAGCACTCTCCCAAGTTTTAATTTGCACATTTAGGTCTATGATATAATTTGAGATCTCATTGGTACACAGTTTTATAAATGGGCCTAATGTTACTCTTTAGCATGTGGATATCTACCTGCTTCAGCATCAGTTGTTGAAGAGAAATGTTGGAACACTTGATGTTCCATATTTAGTTGCTCAATTTTCTATTGAGTTGTTTTGGCATATCATAAAAATGAATTAAACACAAATGTTAGGGTCTGTTTATTAACTGCATCTTATCTCATTGAGCTATATGTCTATCTTTTTTCAGTACCAGAACTGTTTTGATTTTTAAAGCCTTGATGTGTTGGTACTTTGGCTTTATTCTTTTTAAAGATTGTCTTTGTTGTTGTTCTGAAGCATCCCTGTTCAGTGCCAGGTATCATTTTCACTGTCCCACAGTGACCTTGGGTCACCTGGTGCATTCGGGTCTGATGATCATTCCCCCGCCCCCTGAGACTGATGGACAAAGGAATGGGGCCACACGCTGGTAATCAGTGGCTGGTCATCAGTGGCTCTTTATTTAAATCTGTCAACAGTATTATAGAGTAATCAGAGAAATCATGAAGTGTTGGGAGGGCAGCTGTTACACAGTAGTGTGGTTGAACATTAACGAACAATAAACAGATGTAAAGTTCCCCCTTTAAGATAAATACTTCTAGGAGATCCACCCAAGGACAGAATTTGTTTAGGGGCTCCAACAGTCTAGATTCAACTAGGAATTCTACCTAAGGACATCTTGTTTTCTCCTTTCTTTTACTGATAATCATTTAAGCAAACATATTTACTTCTTAATAACATTTCTAATCATTTTTTATAAACACAGTAGGAGATATAGGCTTTTATGTGTACCCTAGATTGAGCTTAAAATGGTCTCTCTGGACTATAGTAAAGGGTGAGTTTCTGGGGGACATCTCCCTATATTTCCCAGACTACATGTTCAGGTAGGATAGTTTTCCTAACCCCAACAAGGTCTTCTGTACTAAAGTCAGTTACTTTATTTGGTCCTATCAGAGTTTGTTCCATGATGGTGCTCTTGACTTATCATACTTCTTATGGCACTTAGGCTGTCCCATGTGAAAGTCAGGGTAACTTACAGCTTGCCCTGGGTCTATTCAAGTCCCTGATGGGATCCACCATTTGGAGTATTCTTTCCTTCCTTCCTTCCTTCCTTCCTTCCTTCCTTCCTTCCTTCCTTCCTTCCTTCCTTCCTTCCTCCCTCCCTCCCTCCCTCCCTCCCTCCCGCCCTTCCTTCCTATTCCTCTTCTTTCTTTATTTTCTTTCTTGATTTTGTTGTTTTTGTTTGAGGTCCACACCTGGCTATGGTCAGAGCTTAGGGCTTAGTCCAGGATCTGCACTCAGGAATAACTTCTGGAAGCGCTCAGGGGACCATATGTGATGTTCTTGACATACTCCAAACTATAAACAAGTTGACACAAAGAAAATTGATATTCCATAGCTGCCATATCTGAGTAGAGCCCTCCATTGGCGAGTGGAGATTTCATATATAAAGGAACATCATCACTTCTTCATACATATAACCTGAAATTTAGTCTCTGCAAGATGGATTTAGATTCAAGGAGCGGTGACCATAGCTTTTTTTTTCCTTCAGCGACAATATTATTTACTATATCTGGGAACCAGTGTGAGGGAATTTCCTGAGTTGCATCCTGTTGGCCACAGCTTGTCAATAGATGGTTGTCTCTAAGTGGGTGTCATTCTTGTCAGTCTTTAGGAGATCTTACTATTAATATAGAGAATACAGAAATCCAGATTTATTTGAGGTGTGAAAACTTCCCTAATTTTAACTGCTGACAACTAATTAAAACAAAATGACACAACCCTGTAGGCCAAGCAAAACATAACTGTCATCTATATCTGACAATCAGCTAAAATGAATATTCACTTTTATAGTCTGTCTTTTCAAAAGAAGGGCAGTTTCTCAAAAAGCATTAAAACCAGTTTTGTAGAAATTGCTTTTTGTGGGGCTAGAGCAATGATAATGGGTATTTATTTTGCTTTGCATATGGTTGACACAGGTTTGATCCCTGGTACCCCATATGGTTCCCAGAGCCCCACCATGAGTGATCCCTAAGTACAGAGCTAAGAGGAATCCCTGAACACATACAGTGTGGCCCCAAAACAGAAAGATCGTTGTAACAACAGTTTATTATGACTATGACATTTTAGTTTGAGAGTCCCTTGTATCGGGTAATTAGATCAAATTTCCCCAAAATTGAATAAGAAGTAATACAGGATTGAATAACATCCTAAAATCTCTTTTAAATCAGATTCTTATATGTTTGATTATAATGTGAAAGAAATGTTCTAAATTTATGACATTAATAACACTGTTCTGCATTATTTGAACTCTCAGAGATGTATTTGATTTCATTTGTGGATTTAGCATTTCAATGGAATTAGAGTTAACATTGGCCATCCTGTTTAAATAGGTCAAATTTTTCGTAATCCACTCTTGCACTGTTTGCTCTGAATGAAGTGGTTAATAGTTCATAGTTCTCTTGGGAAGGAATGTCAGAATTTATTATTATCTGCTGTTATGAGAAACATATAATTCTGAACTAATGACCTAATAGGTAAAGGAATAAATAGCTGCACTATGAAAATCAGCTCCCAAGGACATAATTATGTTATTACTGGCAAACAGAGAGTTTTTGGTTCATTAAGTAGGAAAGCAAAAAATAAAAATAAATGATAAAAGTGAAAATTAAAATTTTTTGCTTGTTCACATATTCCCTCCTCTGGCTATTAAAGCAAATAGGTTTTTTTTTATTATAAATGGAAATATAAACTATAAAGCCTTCCTTAGAACAGGGGTCATGCATCTTTCTTCAAGTGTTTTATTATGTAAAGTTTGACCTTTACTTGAGAGCATCTCTGTTCAATGATAATTGATGGTGTTTGAGTGAGAGTTTATGACAGTACTTCTACTTCTTAAAAATATTTTCTTAAGGTAAAGATAATTCTTTTTAACCTTTATCCTAGCTTAACCTTTGGAAATACCATGTCAGTTTAGTTGCATTTATAGATTTAATTAGCATGATATAGGCTTTTTTAGGTCATAAAAGAAGATATGGAGTATGATTACACTTATGCCCAGTTATGGTAAATCACCAAGCTATTTAGGTTATTTAATTGTTCAGTTTTCTTTTTTCCTATTGGGTTTTTGTGGTTTGATTATAACAATTCAAGCACCTTAACAATTTTTTTCCCTTTATTTTATTTTATTTTATTTTATTTTTTTTAAAGTTGTAGATTTACAATTTTTTGTGCTTTGGTTTCAATTATACAATGATCAGATACCCATCCCTCCACCAGTGCCCATTTTCCACCACCATGGATAATATCCCTCCCACCCCCATCCTCCCATCCCCCGTCTCTGTGGCAGGGCAATCCCCTGTGTTCTCTCTCTCCTTTTGGGTGTTGTGGTCTGCAAAAGAGGCATTGAGTGGCAAACATGTTCAGTCCATAGTCTACTTTCGACATGCATCTCCCCTCCTGGGAGGATCCTCCAAACATCCTTTATTTGGTGCTCCCCTCTCTATCTGAACTGCCCTTTCCTCTAGGATACCCGGCTGGCCTCCAAGTTATGGAGTAATCCTCCCGGTGCTGATCTCAGCTATTCTTGGGTATTAATCTCATACTTTGTTACTTTATATCCCCCAGATGAATGCAATCTTTCTATGTCTATCCCTCTCTTTCTGACTCATTTCGCTTAGCATGATACTTTCCATATTGTACCACTTGTATGTAAATTTCATGACTTCATCTTTTCTAAGAGCTACATAGTACTCCATTGTGTAGATGTACCAAAGTTTCTTTAACCAGTCATCTGTTCTTGGGCACTCAGGTTTCCTCCAGTTTCTGGCTATTGTAAAGAGTGCTGCAATGAACAAACAAGTGCAGATGTCACTTCGACTATACATTTTTGCCTCTCTGGGATATATTCCCAGGAGTGGTATTGCTGGGTCAAATGGGAGCTCAATTTCTAATTTTTTGAGAATCGTCCATACTGTTTTCCAGAAGGGCTGAACCAGTGGACATTCCCACCAACAGTGAAGGAGTGTCCCTTTCTCGCCACATCCACGCCAGCATCGGTTGCTTTTGTTCTTTTGAATGTGGGCCAGTCTCTGAGGTGTGAGATGGTATCTCATTGTGGTTTTGATCTGCATCTCCCTGATGATTAATGATGTAGAGCATTTTCTCATGTGACAAGCACCTTAACATTTTAAAACATTCTTATGTAAATATATTATCCATATAGAACATATTAATTCGCTGGACTTTGAGTTGATATTTCAAAATATCATTTTGTTTGGTCAGATTTAGTCAAATACATACCATCTGCTGGACTTCATAGGATTCCTATAAGGCTATACCCCAATTCCTAAAATATTTTCTGGAATTGATATTAATGCTTTATTCAATAGTATTTCAAGAGAATTATCCCAGTATCTCCTCCAAAATGAGAATGATTAAAAATTCTATAAAGTTGAGGTTTGAAGAATAAAGAGACTTCTTTTAACTCTCTTGCTTTCTGACTTCTAGAACACTATTCTTCTTGATGCATGCTATCAAGGAAGAATCTGGGCAGATAAAATGCAGGATTTATTCTCATTTTTTATGATCAGAACTAACTATTCCTGTAAACCTTATTAGAATATTAAAGCAAACCTCTAATATTCAACTATCCACCATCTATGTATCAGCTTTATACTACTTTCTGATTCATGTATCCTCCCTAATCAATTTTCAAATATTTATAATGTTAGCTTATATATCGTTTAGTCAAGGTAAAAAGTAGCACCACTTTTGAGATAGGTCATGTATTATAAAGAATAAAATTCAGTTGTTTGGGTCATATTTTTAACTATGTCATGGCTATGCTATGATCTTGGATAAGTTAATTTCTGTCAGTTTCTCCATATGTCAAATGAGAATAGCAATACTAGTGACATTCTATTAGTGGTTTATTGCAAGGGAACTAGTCAAGATAAGTAAAAAAAACAAGTAGAACACTAACTGAAAGAATCAAATCTCTATGAAAATAATACCTTCTACAAAATGTTCCTAGTTCTCAAATTAGTTTAAAGTCAGTCCTTTTCTGATCTTTTGCCACATATTTCTTGGTTGTTGCTCACATATACTTTATCCAGATTTTATTCATGTAATATTTTTCAGTGTTAAATGAGACCTTTTATCTACTAGGACCTTGATTTTTTTGTACAATAATGCCAAATAGAAAAATAACTATAAATTATTCAGTCAAATTTTGAACTACTTTCAACTTATTGTATGGTTTAGTAATTTTATGGTATTGTGGTAAGCTGGGAATCATCATAATTTCATATTAATTTTATACATATAAATTGATACTGTTCCATATATGTGAATATATTTTTGACAATGATCTTTTGATCTTTTGGAAAATTTTTATTTTGTCAATGGGTTTAGAATATGTATCTGGTTTTTAATTCATATCCATAATGATATTTAAGACATATTGATAAGCATAGTAAGTATATAATCCATGTTACTATGTGCATTGACTTATTTAATCTTCATAGCATTGGCATGATATATAATTCATTTTATATTATCTTGATCAAGCAAGAACTGAGATTCAAAGAGATTAAACAGTGACAGTAGGTCACAGATTTAGGTTATAACTTTTGTGGTTTGGCACTAGTTTCTGAGAATAAAGACCATCCACTTTTCATTTAGTGGAAGCTTCTGTATACTTAGAATATCGAGAGCACATGCCATCCTGTAATTATAATAAAGCTCTAGTCTCTAATTGACAAGATGCATGCTTAGGATTTGTTAATAATGGCAATCAGAAGATCAATCATTGGAATAAAATTATATCACATCTTTGCATTGACTACAATGGATGGAAGTATGCATAGAAAGATGGATCTTAATCAAAAATGAATTAAAAAAACACATACTTGGGATTTTGGAATGGGGCACTTTTTTGGCTTTGTCTAAATTGAGGAGAATTGGGATGAATTAGGATATATTGAAATACTATTTACTCAGATCTACACTGCTGCTTTATGTTTGATTACTACAGTTAAGTTAGAGGGCTTAAAAATGCATTAGTGGGTAAATTTTAATGCCTTACAGTGTAGAGTGACTATGTTGTGACATATTCCTCTCGTTCTCATTGCATGTTGTTTGTTTATTAGTTTAATGGACATGTTCCACTCTTCTGATGATGTTCTCTTATTATCAGTTAAGTTATGTACTATTCATTTTCAAGGAAAAGTATTGTTTGGCTGAAGTAGAAAAAAGATTGTCCCATAATATCTCTTCGGTTTTCCTTTTACTTCCTTTACTTTCCCCCTCTATTCCTATATTGCTAGTTTGCTTTTCTGCAGAAACCTCCTCAGTTGAGTATCCCCAGATAAGGCAGTCTATTGAGATTTTACAGAAGGTGATCCAGATACAGCTGAGCAGGCTGGGAAAGGAAAGTGACAGAGATGTGTAATAAGTCTAATGAGAAGTAGGGCTTCCTATTAGTTCTCCTGAAGAGGAATATCTTAGACTCTCCTTAAGTGGTGTTCTGTTACCAGAAGATTCATGGCAAATAAGAAATACTAGATTTGAGATGAATGAAGAGAGCTGTTTTATTTATTCCCTTTTTCTTAGCACGCTGAAGGTTGTGTGTTCATGGGCTCTCTGTACAGCTGTGTCTCACCGCCTGTGTTCCATGCTCTTGAGCCACTGTGTGTAGCCTGGATTGGGACGGCTGTTGGCCTAGGGCAGAAGAAGGAAGAAATGAGGGCCAGGCTGGTCGATATCAATTGTAGTTTGTTCCAATCCTTTTCACTCCTGTTTCTCCTCTGCCTCCTTCTCTCCTGGCCAATCTGGAACCTTTCTCCTTCTTGCTCTGACTCTGGATCTCTGGAGCCTGAGCTCTCTCACTTCTGACTCTGCTCTTCCAAACTTACATTCTTAGTTTATATAGCAATCACGTAAGGTGGTGACACAAAGGTGGGTTGAACATTAACAAATTAACAAAGAGAGGTAAGACCACTCCTCTGGGAGATTAACTCAAGGATAAAATCTCATTTAAAGAGATTGCTCCAGATTACTAGGAGATCTGCTCAAAGGTGGGATCCCAATGAGGGTGTATTCTTCCCTCAGCTAGTAATCTACTTAAATAGTTGTAGTAAATCTACTTCTAATAGTTCTATCAATGTCATTCTGTATGAGCACAGTAATAGATATAAACTTACAGTTGGTTCTTCCTGAGAATATCTCACTATACATTCTTCAGTCCTCAGGCCAGGTTAGTCTTCCTAGCCCCAGTAGGGTCCTAGTCTCGTCGTTACTTACTTTTGGATCATGACAGCATTTGTCCATAATCATGTCCTCAACTTATAGTTGAGCATCGTGGGGCTTTGGCCTGGCCCATTTCAATGCCAGGGTAGCTCACAGCTTTCCCAGGATCCATTCAGTCCCTCGTCGGGACCCTGCTTTTGGGGTGCTAGGAACTAAGGGCAACTGAGTAAAGAAAGCAGATGCCCAGGAGTAAATATTATTCAGAGTCAACCATCTCCCAAGTTACAAAGCATAATATTAACTGTCTTCCTTTGTCCAAACAGAAAGGACATTGCTTACAATACAAATTCAGTGTCCTTAGAAGGATCTGATCTTACAAGCTAACAGAATCTGATTAGGGAGAAAAGGTGATTAACTGGCTGGGAAGGAGAGCATAGAGATGTAGTTACAAATAAACAAAAGAGTGGGAGTTACACAGGAGCACTGGGATGGGTGTGACCGATAAACCTAAGCTACCTGAGAAAGGACAAAACAAAACAGTGTTATCCTACAAAAATACTGTAAGTTCTTCTGTTCTTATAATGCTAAATATGTAATCTGTAAGGGCCAAGGGGATAAGTCAAGTGCATGCTTAGAATTTCTCGACCCTCCCCCAAGCAATACCTAATGAGGTGTTGGTACCCGACTCCCACTCCTGTACCTTTGGATCTAGTGTGGGATCATCAGGTCTGCACTATGAAGCTGAGGCTCACCAGAAGAAAAAAAATTGTGACAAATATATATATATATATATATATATATGTGTGTGTGTGTGTGTGTGTGTGTTTATACATGTATTTTTGTATTTTTTATGTAAAATTAGTTAATTTCTAATGATATTCCTACCTTTATTTACTAGCCATCTCTGAGTAAGTTGGAGAACAACCAGCTTAAATTCCCAAACCTTTTCTTGGTTAACACTAAATCACTAAATCAGAGCTAGCTTAGCCATAGTGAACTCACAAATTTCTGTACTTTTATCACTCTTTAAAGTATATTTATAATAACAGTGCATTTTGCAGAGCCCTAATTCATTGTGGGATTATTGAATATTTATGGATTGGATTCTTTATCATCCTGTCCCTCTCTTCAGAGACTTATTAAAGTGGTTGATAGCCTTTATTCAAAATGACTTCTAATGTGATTCATGATTTTTACTCAGTCTGAAGGCAGTTTCTGCTTTCAAGTCTTCTTGTTAGAAATTCTTATTGAAGTGTGATAAAGATGTAAAGCAGTTGAACTAGAGAGAGAAGGTAGAGTTACTTGGACAGGTCTCTCCCATCAATGTGATATTGTGGTCGCTGGGGAATTGGCTGCTGTTTCCTCTTTAATAGTCACTCACCAGCTTACCACAGCTGGTTTTTATCCCCAGCAGTCCAGTGTAACTACTTGGCAAAGGCAATGTTGCCAAATCCAATAAACTCATTTGCAGTAGTTATCTAGCTGCATCTCCTGCTGCATTTGGCATTATCGATTACTCCTTCATTCTTGAAACTTTATTTCCTCTGATAGTACTATGTCCTGTTTTTGCTTCTACTTCTTTGATTAATGCTTGCTGAATCGCCCATATAGAATATGATTCATAATTTTGCAACAGATTCAAACAGAACTCAGTTTCTTTGCTTCCCATTTTGCATTTTAACCAGTCCTGTTCTCCCTGTATATTTCTTTATCTCAGTTGTCATCTGCCTCACAAGGAATTGGTTCTTAGGTCAGAGTCATGTAAAGAGGAATCGCTGATCCATCCATCTTGCTGTCTGCATTATTGCTGTAGCACTGTCCTCCTGTTGTTCATCAATTTGCTTGAGTGGGCATCAGTAACGTCTCCATTGTGAGACTTGTTACTGTTTTTGGCATATCAAATATGCCATGGGGAGCTTGCCAGGCTCTGCCGTGTGGGTGGGATACTCTCAGTAGCTTGCCGGGCTCTCTGAGAGGACCTGAGGAATAGAACCCGGGTCGGCCTTGTGCAAGGCAAATGCCCTACCCACTGTGCTATCGCTCCAGCCCCTTGCTGACTGCATAATATTCAAATGATTTTAAGTTAACTATTTTTTAATCTTACCCAATTTTTGCACTCATTTTATATTGCACAAATGGAGGGACTTGATGATAATTTTCTTGCTCTGTCATTTCTACCTCAAGTGTATCTTTTATGTACAGTGCAGGTAAATTTGACTATGCAACTATGCTAAACTTTTCTTTAGCTGTAGAACAAATATAAGCTCTCAGTGTACTTTATAAGACCCTTTGAACTTAAATGATTTACCCACTATCATTTTGCTTTATTTTTTCCTTATATTTGCTTCACACTCTACAAAATAATGATTGTTTTCCCATTCACTCTGAGATTACCTACCTTATATCTTTCATTTTACTATTTCCTCATGAGAGATATTTATTTCATTTATTTAGTCGGGATTTGAGCATCTATTTCAGATTTAGAAATTCTTCAAAAACATGTTCTCTAAGAATTCCTTTGATTCTCAGATTAAATTATTAATTTCATTTTGTATTTTCTATTCATCTTATGTATTATACTATGTTATTTTGCTATGTAATTAATGATCTCAATCATTTTTAGTTATAATAAAAAGATATGGTTTCAATAATATTCACTTTTTTGATTTTGTTCATTTTTGTTTTCCTTGAAAGTATTATAGGCTCTCAGTATAAATATTGTAATGATAATCAAACAAACTGACCAAAATAAAGAGAAGAAAAGTTTAATAATCAGGTATTATTAGGAGGACATCCACTAACTTTTATTTCTTTCACTCTAATGACAACAACTTGAAAAGTTTTAAACTATGTATTAGTGAACATTAGTGAACAAAAAAGTACCTATTGTTCTAATTGTTGGCTGGAGTGACCTAAGGAGAAGATACAATATTTAATAGTATAAGGAGATTACACTGCATTACATGTGCTTTTTTTCTCAGGTTAAGGAGTGTATTTATGATCCTGGAGAAAGAGCCTTCTGAGGCTTTTGAATTAAGACTCTTGTGATTGTCAGGAAGAAATCATGATTGAAGAAACCGAATGTTCCCGTTAACCTTTTTTCAATGCCATTTTCATCCCCTTTATGAAGCTTTGCTTATTTACTGGTGCTCCTGCTGAGTCATAGGCAGTTTTCATAAATTTTCTCTTCTTTCTTGCCCCACTTGGATATATATAATTTGACTTTCATGATTCTTTCCAGTTTGCTTAGCTACATCCTATGTATGTTTTGTTCCTCTGTGACCTCTCTGAAAAGATTTCTTCTTGTAGTTATCTGAATAGTTTCAAAGATTGTGTGAGATTTAAAGGGGAAATACAAAGCCCTAATAAGTTTTAAGGTGCCATTAAAATATCTCACAGGGAGAATATTTGTGTGCCTTCACTGTTTTTTTTTTGTCAAACATTCTCTAGCAATGAAATTATATGATTCGGTGCTATTAAATAAAGATGGCAAGGAAGTATGGAATGGAAGTTGTTTCACCATATCTTCATTACAAGTGAAAATAAACTTTACACACATGACACCGATACTTTTCTTCCATTCCCAACGATGTGTCATTAGAAATTTTGCTGTGTCCAACTGTAAATCCAATCATATGTCTCACCTTTCTTAGTATGAGATTGATTGCTTGTGCATCTCATGTTCTCTGCAGGCACTCCTGAGGCATTTCAGTATCTTCTTTTGCTTCCTACCTTATAGTTGCATATTTTTTTCTTCCGTAACTCATATTTCAAAGCTGCCCAATCCAACATTTATTTCTGTTGCTTCGCTGAGTTTGTGTCAGACAGAAATATACCCTATGGAAAATAATTAACTGCCAACAAATATGTCATTTTTCTTAAGCATTTAAAGGAAGCGTTCTAAGGGGGATATCCAGGGATTTATTTCAAGCTCTAATTTAGTTTATGATTGAATCTTTTTAGATCAGATGTCACATACTGGTGATCTACTGGCCAATAGGGCCCACAGATATATTTTATGGTCCTAAGTGTGTTATAAAATCTTTGAATTAATATTTTACAATTGGAGTATTACATGAAAATCCTATATAAATTTCTTGGGAAAAAAAAGAAAGTTTGGAAACACAAGGCCAGCATTCCTACTTAGGTACTGGTTGGCTAGAAGAGTTTTCAAAATACAAATTCCCTAGCTATTCATACCCTATATCCTAGGTTATGATCTTTTATATTCTTTCCTGTCCCAATCAGTATTTTTGCTATTCGGTGGGTCAGACTTGTGCTTCTTAAATTTGTGTGAATTTGTTATTTGGGGACCACTCTTGGCTCCTCCTGGCTCTGTTCTTAGGGCCTTATTACTTATGATATTTTGGGACCAGTTTGTTTCTGGCATTGAACCAGAATTTTTTCTGCAATATATGTACTCAGCTTTCTGAATAATCCACCAGGCCCTCAAGTTTGTATATCTGTACCAATCACTATGGAATGTGATTAAAATTCATTTATCAGTTCAGTCATGGTTGGAGGTTGGAGCTTGAGATGCTATACTTCTGGCAGGTTCTCAGTGATGTGGAAGTTGACACCCCACACCATCATTTCCAATAGTAAGATTCTGGAGACCATTTCTCCTCAAGTTGCAATTCTTGACATGGAATCATCTTCTAAGTCACCTCAATGTGATTCACTGTGAATAGTGTGTTCTGAAAGTTTTGCTCACCATGAGTTTTACAAATCTTTCCTGATATTTCTTACACACACTAAAATTTCAGAAACACCATTCTAGTTTATCTTAGGGATACTGTTTGTAAAATCACCTACGAGATTTTAAGTTCCTGATGGACTTTAGAAATTATTTGAGAAACTTTCAAAACTAGTTTCTGCTTATGTTCTGTTTATAGAGAGTCCCCATCATTATTTCTACAAGCTTTTAATTTACTTTTATGTACTGCAGAGTTGAGAACTATGTTAAATTAAGAGACTTAGTTAGTACATCACCTGCATGTTCAATATCTCTCTTGTCTGAAAGTATTTGATAACTTTAGCATCCAACTTAAGTCTGCTTTTTTTTTTTCTTCTTTTTTTCTATGACCTTTGTAAAGCAAAACACAGGTGATTTCCTGTCATGTCCTTAATGATCCTGGGTCCTTTGATCAAATATGGTGCTTCGTAAATCCTCTCTTCACAAGTTTATTTCTTGTTTGAAAGCCTTTCTATCTCTCTGCAGTGTATTAGTTCTGAGCTCTATGAATCAGGAAACCGTTCTTGTTATAATTCTGTTCACACATCTCAGTAGATTGAGTTCTTTTTTTTTTCTTTTTGGCTTTTTGGGTCACACCTGGTGATGCTCAGGGTTTACACCTGGCTCTGCACTTAGTATCTCTCCTGGTGGTGCTCAGGGGATCATATGGGATGCTGGGAATAGAACCCAGGTTGGCCGTGTGCAAAGCAAACGCCCTACCCACTGTGCTATTGCTCCAGCCCCTCGATTGGGTTCTTAATTGCCCAACTATACCAGGAATTGTTCATGTTTATAGCCATCACAATTTTGTATATTTATTGACACTAGTTTCTGGTAGATGGCAGTACAGTACCTTGAGGAAGAGGTGACTTTTAAAAAATTATATCTTACAATTTGACACCTGTTGGGCTGGCTTAGTGAACAAAAAATCACATAGAAATTAGCACTGACTCAATTTAGAATAAGTATCGATATTTGAGACATTTTACTTCTAAGCTTCTAGAAATAGAGGTTCTTAGTGTTCCAATAAAACTCTGAGGTATAAATATTAAATACTTAATTTATTTCCTATTTTAGTTTTTTGAAACTATACACATTATATACCATATGCTGATGTTGACATTGTTTTGTTTTGTTTTGTTTTTGGGTCACACCCGGTGATGTTCAGGGGTTACTCCTGGCCCTGCACTCAGGAATTACTCCTGGCAGTGCTCGGGGGAACCATATGGGATGCTGGGAATCAAACCCAGGTCGGCCACGTGCAAGACAAACGCCCTACCCATTGTGCTATTTCTCCAGCCCCAAATGTTGGCATTGTTGAGAAAAAAAATGCTGCAAAAGCATCTTAGAGTATATGAAGTACTATCACAGGTTAGCCTAGCGATTTGAGTCATACATTATGGAAAGCAATTTAGGAAAGAAAAAGAAAAAGTAAAGGAGTCATATTATCAACTAGTCAATTTGTTTGCCTTCTGAGATAATGGAGATTTTTTAGTTTTATTGTGTGTGTGTGCGTGTGTGCGTGTGTGCGTGTGTGCGTGCGTGCGTGCATGTGTGTGTGTGTGTGTGTAGAAGTAACAGACTAATTTAAAATAGCTCCTCAAATAGAACAGATCCTTTGCCTTTGGGCTTAAAGTGAAAGTGACTGTCTTGTAATGCCACTTTACCACCTGCTGTTAAATTCAGCCAGAGTGGAAATGAAACATTTTTATATTATAGCAGTCAGTACTTTGCCATATATATTTTCTTAATTTGAGAATGTCAATAGAGCGTGGTTTGCATCTGATCCCGTTTCCCTTCTTCTCTGAGGATAAAATTCACTAGTCCTTGTTATAGGGTATTTGTGTATGGGGAAGCAGATTTTGATGTTTTTCATTAACACTAAATAATATGCCTTACTAAAAAAAATTCTGGCTCCCAGTTGCCAACAAATTTGAGATTAAAATAGAGATCTGACTATATTTTTAAATGAACTCATTGGCACTTAAGCAAAAGAATTTAAAGTAACTGTACTCAGAGTCGTCCCTCCCCCCCCATAATACTGTTCTATAAGAGGGAATTGAACATTTGTGCAAATCAATGTGAGTAGTTTATAATAAACCTAAAGGCATTATTTTTTTATGTCCTACTAGAGACTAGCAGTTTATGTGATATGAAATTTCAACTTTTTCCACAGCATTTCAGATACATAACATTTCTTTCCCTTCTTGGAAAGCAGGAATACTTTCTTCTTCTTCTTTTTTTTTTTAGCTTTTTGGATCACACTCAGTGATTCACAGGGGTTACTTCTGGCTGCACTCGGGAATTATCCCTACCGGTGCTCAGGGGACCATATGGGATGCTGGGAATTGAACCCGGGTCGGTCACGTGCAAAGCAAATGCCCTACCTGCTGTGCTATCACTCCAGCCCCAGAGGAATACTTTTTACACTGCATCATTCAGGAATAATAAAAAAAACAGGGGTAGGCTTTATATTTTGTTTGCTTGGTATTTGTTTGGGGGATACACATAGTTGTGCTCAGGAATCACTCTTCTTGGTACTCAGATGAGGTGCTGGGTACCAAACCTGGGTCAGCTGAGTACAAGGCAAACACCTTACTCCTATACTATTGCTACATACCAGACATGATCTATGTAAAGTATTATAGCTCTGGGTGATAATTCTTATTATTTTTGAATTATTATTTGACCTTCAATTGAGTTTTTCCCATAAGCAGAGAATAGGATACAGCGCATAGTACAGGTTGAACATAAACTCTGAGGGCCAGGCAGATAGCAGTGGGATTGGGGACACATGCATTGGATGAAGTCAATCCTGGTTCCATCCCAACCGTCATTGGACACATGACCCTTCTCCCCAAGTACCTTTGTACCAGTTGGCCAAGTATTTTTGAGAGTGACTCTGGGCTCCAAGACCCATGACTCATGATTAAAAAAAAAAGTTTGAAAGAGTTTGGAAGCTAAGGCAGGTAACATGAGTTTTAGCTATTAAAAGAATTTAGACATATCTTGTAAATGAAGAGGAAATTTTGTTTTATTTTTCCATTACCAGGAAAAATGGACTTTTTGAAGTTAGTATTATGAAAATAATTTATTCTATTTGTACTATCAGGCTATTTTCTCCTTTCTACTCCCTATATCCTCCCCTTCCTTTTTATGGTTTCCTGTATTTACAGTATTCATTAATGGAATACCATAGTCCTATTTAATGCCTATTCATTTAAATAGGCACCATAATAAATATCTTTGGTTGTTTTTTCTTCATTATTTAGTTATTTGTCAAGCTCCCTCTATGGAATTTCACCATATATTCCAGTCAGATTTATTTCTTTATATTTTTACAGGACTCCTTTGAACACATCTTTCTGATTCTATTTTTGCTCCACTTTAAACAGTGATATTCAATTCTTGTTACATATTAGGGTCATTTTAAGAGAAAGGTAGCTGAAACAGCACTTTATAGCCATCAAATAATAATCTCCAGGAAAGGGAGCAAACATTACTCTTTTTTAAAATTTCCTCAAGTGACTCAAATGTATGACAACATTTATTATCCTCTGTTCTAAACCTTCCCACATCACAATGATTCTCAAAGTGCAGTGACTCTACCAAATGTATCAATAAAAATGGGAAATTTTTTGAAAATCAACTTCTCATCCTCTGCCAAGATCTAGTGGGTTAAAAAATCCTGCACACAAGATCTTAATCTTTTTTCTTATATATATTTATTTTTTAAAATTTTTTTAAATTTTTAATAGTGAAACACCATGAGGTACAGTTCTGGACTTACAGATTTTTGTGTTTGGGTTTCAATTATACAATGATCAAGTACCCATTCCTCCACCAGTGCCCATTTTTCACCACGACTGATCCCAGTATCCCTCCCACCTCCCACCCCCCCCATTCCCTTCCCTGCCTTTGTGGCAGGGCATTCTCTTTTGTTCTCTCTCTTCTTTTGGGTGCTGTGGTTTGCAAAAGAGGCATTGAGTGGCAATCATGTTCTGTCTATAGTCTACTTTCAGCATGCATCTCCCATCCTGGGAGGATCCTCCCAACAACCTTTGTTTGGTGCTCCCTTATTTATATGATCTTCCTTTTCCCCTCGCATGTGCGGCTGACCTCCAAGCCATGTAGTGAACATCCTGGTACTTATCTCAGCCATTCTTGGGTGTTATTCTCCTATTTTGTTACTTTATGTTCCCCAGATGAATGCAATCTTTCTGTCTGTCCCTCTCTTTCTGACTCATTTCGCTTAGCATGATACTTTTTAAAAAATTGTTATTAGTGAAACACCATGAGGTACAATTATAAACTTACAAATTTTTGTGCTTGGGTTTCAGTCATACAATGATCAAGTACCTGTGCCTCCACCAGTGCCCATTCTCCACCCTCACCAATCCCAGTATCCCTCCCACCTTCATCCCCCCCCATCCCACCTTGCCTCTGTGGCAGGGCATTCCCTTTTGTTCTCTATCTCCTTTTAGGTGTTGTGGTCTGCAAAAGAGGCATTGAGTGGCAATCATGTTTGGCCCATAGTCTACTTTCAGCATGCATCTCCCATCTTGGGAGGATCCTCCAAACACCCTTTATTTGGTGCTCCCTTCTCTATCTGAGCTACCTTTTCCCCTAGCATGCCTGGCTGGCTTCTAAGCTATGGAGCAAAATTCCTGGTACTTATCTCGGCCACTCCTGGGTGTTAGTCTCCTATTTTGTTACTTTATGTCCCCCAGTTGAATGCAATCTTTTTATGTCTGTCCCTCTCTTTCTGACTCATTTCACTTAGCATGATACTTTCCATGTAGTACCACTTGTATGTAAATTTCATGACTTCATCTTTTCTAAAAGCTACATAAGTACTCCATTATGTAGATGTACCAGTTTCTTTAACCAGTCATCTGTTCTTGGGCACTCAGGTTTTTTTTCAGATTCTGGCTATTGTAAAGAGTGCTGCAAAGAACAAATAAGTGCAGATGTCACTTTGACTATACTTTTTTGCCTCTCTGGGATATATTCCCAGGAGTGGTAATGCTGGGTCAATGGGAGCTCAATTTCTAATTTTTTGAGAATCGTCCATACTGTTTTCCAAAAGGGCTGAACCAGTCCGCATTGCCACCAGCAGTGAAGGAGGATCCCTTTCTTGCCACATCCGCACCAGCACTGGTTGCTTTTGTTCTTTTGAATGTGGGCCAGTCTCTGAGGTGTGAGATGGTTTCTCATTGTGATTTTGATCCGCATCTCCCTGATGATTAATGATGTAGAGCATTTTCTCATGTGCCTTTTTGCTATTCGGATTTCTTCTTTGAGAAAGTTTCTGTTCATTTCATTGCCCCATTTTTTTATGGAGTTGGATGTTTTCTTCTTGTGGAGTTCAACCAGTACTTTATATATCCTTGATATCAACCCCTTGTAAGATGTGCATTGGGTGAATATCCTGTCCCATTCTGTAAACTGTCTTTGTATTTTGGTCACTGTTTCTTTTGAGGTGCAGAAGCTTCTTAGTTTAAGATAGTCCTATTTCTCAGTGGAAAGATACCCACTGCTCATGGATTGGGAGAATTAACATTGTCAAAATGGCAATACTTCCCAAAGCATTGTGTAAATTCAATGCTTTTCCTATAAAAATACCCATGACATTCCTCAAAGAAATGGAGCAAACATTCCAGAAATTCATATGGAACAATAAGCCCACACGAATAGCTAAAGCAATTCTTAGTAAAAACAAAATGGGAGGAGTCAACCTGTAACTTCAAACTCCACTACAAAGAAGTAATAATTAAAACAGCATGGTACTGGAACATAGGCAGAACTGCAGACCAATGGAACAGGATTGAATACACTGACATCTCCCCCAAACATACGATCATCTAATCTTTGACAAGGGATCAAGAAATATGAAGTGGAGCAAGGAAAGCCTCTTTAACAAATTGTTCTGGCTAAACTGGATGGCTACATTTGAAAAAATGGACTCAGATCTCTGCCTAAAACCATGTACAAAAGTAAGATCAAAATGAATTAAAAGACCTCAACATCAGACCAAAATCCATAAGGTACATTGAAGACAAAGTTGGCAAAACCCTCCATGACATTGAAGCTAATGGTATCTTCAAAAATATCACGTCACTGGCCAAGCAAGATCTTAATCTTTTTGATGTGTGCCACCATCTCTGTACTGTAAGATGATTTCTCATTATATTGTTTTGTTTTGCATCTCCCTCACCATTAGCAATGTAGCACTGTAGCACTGTCCTCCCATTGTACATTGATTTGCTCAAGTAGGCACAAGTAATGTCTCCATTGTGAGACTTCTTGTTACTGTTATTGGCATATCAAATATCCCATAGGTAGCTTGCCAGGCTCTGCTGTGTGGGTGGGATACTCTCAGTAGCTTGCCAGGCTCTCCGAGAGGGACAGAGGAATCGAACCCAGGTTGGTTGCGAGCAAGGCAAACACCTTACCCGCTGTTGTATTGCTCCAACCTGATTAGCAATGCAGAGAATTTTTTCATGTTCCTTTTGGCCATTTGCATTTATTTTTTGAGGAAGTTTCTGTGAATTTATTCTCCCCATTTTGTGATGGAGTTGAAGGATTTTTTTCTTGTAAAGTTCTACCAATGCCTTATATATCTTGGATATGTACCCTGTATCTGATCAGCTTTGGATAAATACTTTTTACCATTCCATTTCTTTTGGGGTACAGAAGCTTCTTAGCTTAATTTAGTCCCATTTGCTTATCTATGCTTCTACAGTGGTATTTCATCTTTAGCCTTGAAGCCTTTAGCTTTAAGTCATGCAGAAGCAAATGTTTTCCTCCATATACTTTATGGATTCAGGTATTAAATTAATGTCTTTAGTACCTTTTGATCTGACTTTTGTGCCTGGAATTAGACAGAGGTCTGAGTTCATTTTTTTTTTCACGTAACTGTCCAATTTTCGTAGACCACTTGTTGAAGAGGCTTTTCTTGTTCCACTTCACATTTCTTGCTACTTTACCAAAGATTAAGTGATTATATATTTGAGGGTCTCTATCAGTATATTCATTTCTATTCCATTGCTCTGCAGGTCTCTCTCTATTCCAATACCATGCTGTTTTAATTACTACTGTTTTATAGTACATTTTGAAGTTGGGGAAGGTGATGCCTCCTATTTTCTTTTCCCCAGGGATTGCTTTATCTATTCATCAGGGTTTATTGTTCCATATGAATTTCAGGAGTGTTTTGTCTATTTCTTTGAAAAATGCCATGGGTATCCTTATGGGGACCACAGTGAATCTGTACAATGCTTTGGGGAGTATTGCCATTTTGACAATATTAATCTTTCTGATGGACTGCAATGATAGATAGCACAGTGGATAGGGTGTTTGCCTTGCTTGTGGCCAATCTGGGTTAAATTCCTCCATCCCTCTCAGAGAGCCTGGCAAGAGTATCTCACAGTGGAGAAGTTACTGGTGCCCACTCGAGCAAATAGATGAACCATGGTAGGAAAGTGCTACAGTGCTGCAATCCTTCTGATCCATGATCAAGAAATGCATCTCCATTTCCTTATGTTCTCTTTTATTTCTTGAAGTAGTGTTTTGTAGTTTTCTTTGTACAGGTTGTTCACTTCTTTAGTTAAGCTGATTCCAAGATACTTGATTTTCTGAGGCATAATTACGAATGGTATTTTTTTAATTTCTATTTCTTCTCCATTTTTAATACATAGAAAAGCAATGGACTTTTGGGTCCAATGTACACTTAAAGTGAAATCCATTGTTAATGAGACTGGAAGTACCATTGTTGATAAATTTATTTTCTATTTAACTATTTTTGGTAATGAATGATTTTATATTTATTTTCCCTTCAATGCAAATAGAGTAGAATGAGTTAGAATGAAGTGGTTGGGGAAAATCTAAGTCAGATTTCTATCTCTGCTAGTACCAACCTATCTTGGGACACTTGCATATTTTCTCTGTGCCACAATTACTCATCTGCAAAGTGGGGTTATAAAAGGCTATCCTCATAGAACTGTTCGAATTAACTGCATATAAAGATGTAAACAACTTAGAAAAGGTTACTACTTAGTATGTGCTTGAAAAATATTAGTTATTCTTAGAATTGAAGATCTCAGAAGATCTATCATTTTCTTGTTATCTTGGTATCAGTTTTATTAGTGTTAACCTCAAGCTAGTTTTTAGGAATCATTTGTGAGAGTTAGTGTAGTTAACACCAGATAATATAATACGCTCAGTTGGGTGCTCTTCTAGCGGCATACGCCCTGATTTTTTATTTATTTATTTTTTTTGCTTTTTGCATCACACCCAGTGATGCACAGGAGTCACAATTGGCTCTGCACTCAGGAATTTTCCTGGCTCAGGGGACCATATGGCATGCCGGGAATTGAACCTGGGTCAGTTGGGTGGAAGGCAAACACCCTACCTGCTGTGCTATCGCTCCAACCCCACACCCTGATTTCTTGAGAGGAGTATTGAGTGCTGTTCCTGGAAAGGATTCTTCCAAGAAATCTCTTAAAGTGGTATTGAGAGAAAGACAGTGCTGTCATGTTGTCCAAGGCAGAAGACTGCTGCTGTCTTTTTACGGTTGTAATTAATAAAGGGTGACTATTTGCATCAGACAAAATAAACACACATATCCATATGATCTAAAAATAACACTTGATGTATTTATGAAAAATTATTTTTGAAAACACATTTCAAAAGGATACTTGCATTCCCGTTTATAGCATCATTATTCTCAGTAGCAACATAAATGCTCATCAACATATGACTGAATAATGAAGCTGTGATATATGTTCTCAATGGAGTTATTTTTCTATTAAAAATAGAATGAGCCATTCTAGAAAAAAAATGTTGGCTCCTAATGTTATTATTTTAGGTATAAAAAGAGACTATTATTGGATGGTTTCACTTGTATACGGTCACAGTCTTCCCGTTGTTCACCGATTTGCTCGAGCGGGCCCAGTAACGTCTCCATCATGAGACTTGTTGTTACTGCGTTTGGCATATCGAATATGTCACGGGTAACTTGCCAGGCTCTGCCGTGCGGGCGAAATATTCTCCGTCGCTTGCCGGGCTCTTCGAGAGGGGCGGAGGACTCGAACTCGGGTCGGCCACTTGTAAGGCAAACGCCCTACCACTGTGCTATCACTCCAGCCCTTCACTTGTATATGAACTGTGAAATATTAAATCAAGTAAACTGGCAAGGAACAAAATGAACTACTAGACTGGACATACTATTAGTAACCAGAAGGGAAGGGCAATGGGTGACAGGAAAAGGGAAGGAAAAGAATCTTTTTGGTAATGGATTGACACTGAAAATTTGGTAGAGGAGTTGGTGACCATTGCATACATATAAAGGTCTGAATTGGAACATTTGAATTTTAAAATATTGAAAACAAATAACAAGTTATATATCTATATCTATCTATGCATATATGTAAGTATAACCTGTAGGGGGACTGAAGGGTTAAATTAAAACTCAATAGATTGAGAGCATACCAAGCATATAGGAGGGCCAGGTTCAATTCCCAATAAAATATGATTTGTGAGCACTGTTGGTACTGAATATCAAGCACAGACATGAGCCCAGAATAACCCACTTTTCTTTAAGGGCAGTTGGACTCTTTTCTTATGATCCTTGCAGAGAAGAAAAAATGCATGGCTAACATTAATATATCTAATCAAATTAAAGACATTTTAAATATAATGTTCATCCTATTAAGAAGTCTTATAAGTAAGATTAAAATGATCTATTAAAAACACGGCAAGGTAGGAGCCATAAAAATAAAAATATGGGAGTCAGAGAGATTGCACAGTGGGTAGCACTTGTCTTGCACACAGTTGACCTGGGTGCAGTTTCTCTCATCCCATGTGGTCCTCCAAGACTGCCAGGAGTGATCCTTGAACAGAACAAGAAATAAACCCTCAAATTAGGTGTGCTATGACTGGAGGGAAAGCATCACATCAAAAGAGATTCACTATAAAGCATCACATCAAAAGAGATTCACTATATATTGATGTGTCTCAAAGTTTTAAGTCTAAGCAAATTGGTTGAGAATTCTGCTAACATGCACATTTTGAGTTGGTAAATTTGGAATTGGACCTGAAATTCTAGCAACTGCATTAAACCTGATACCATACCTACTAGTCAATAATTGATGAAATATGAGGAGTGATAGAGATTAGGAGGTTTGCAGTAATACTAGCTGAAATGTCAGAAGTGCTGTCAAAAATAAGATAATGTGAATCTTGGTTACTCTAGAAAATTGTGTTGTATGGCTTACTTGAATATTTCTAAGAAGTTATATCTTAAAATTTCTCATCACAAGAAAAATTAATTATGACTATATGTAGTATCATGTTAATTAGATTTATTGATAATTCATAATACATATAAATAATAAAGTGTTATCAATTATACCTCAATGAAAAATATAAAAAAACAGAACACAGAGGTATTATATTTGTATATAGAATTTGCATAACTTGACAATGATTTTTGGAAAGTGTTTTTAGTTACTATTAATTTGAACTGCTGAGGGGGAAAAACACAATTGTTGCCTTGTTATGCCTCTTTTAGCCTAAAGTTATATGGAACAAAATATAGAGCAGTCTATTTTTAGTATGAATTTTAAATGATAGACACACATAATTTGGTGAATTTACCAAAATTCAACTAATTTTTATGTATATGTGTACATATGTACATATATATATGCTTCATGATTATGTGTAATTCTATGTAATGTATACCCTAAAATAAACTCAGGATTTATATTTGTATAACATATATTTTATAAAACATGTAGTTATATGCAAAAGTATATAAAATACATAAGTATAATAATGTAGTAGAACCTAGCTAAGTTGACACAGCATATTAAGGTAGGCTAGTGTGTAAAATGTTTCAAATATCAGGGCATATTTTGCCCAAGAAGTAAAGTGTTCAGGTGTAAATGTGCCACTTCCCCATCCCCGTGCAGAAGTATATTATCCAAAATGCTATTGTAAAATGCAAACGGCAGTGTTATTGCCACTGTTGGATCTGTATATTTTAGAGTATCACTCTGCAGAATACTTATCTCATTTTAATACTTGTTCACATAAGTACCAATATATAAGTAACATATTTGCATTGAATTTTAGAGGTAGAAGAAGAAACAGAACAGTGACAAGAGTGATAACATTTTCTTCATGGTTGTGCCATGTTGCAAGTGTACAGTGATCAGTTGCGTGTCATTTTAAGCTATCGAACCTTCATGCTCTATTAACTGAGTTTTAGGAAATGACTCCCGGAAATTTTCCATTATGTCAGTTCCCTGAGTATTTACATTAGGAGCAACATTTTTATGATGGGTACAACCCCCCCCCCAAAAAAAAACACCCTCTTCTCAGTATATAGGCGTACAAATGTGTTTTCCTTCCTATAAAATACACTTTAGGAGTATATCTTAGTGATGCACATTAGATACTGGAGCTTCGAGAAGTAAAGGTTTCAGTTCAATCTCTGGATCATTATTAGTTCTTTCTGTATTTCATTTCTTGATCTAATGTAAATTGAACTGGGGAATATTTGGAACACTAGTAATGGGTTTTGAAAAAAGGTCATTGAATAGAAGCTCATAGAAATTCTTCTGTAGAAAATTTGGAAAAGGTTGTTTTTTATGCTATCAAGGAGACATTTATAACAAAGCATCAGGTATAGTTAATAATGAAAGCCGTGGTTCATATTTTGGTCAGTATGTCCCAAATGATACATAATTTAGTCTGACTGGGATATGATGTCTCATTTTATATTACTGAGTAACCTGATACTATTTCTAATGGTAAATATATTGTTTAGATCATAAAAATATAATGTATTTAGGTAATAACAACTGACAATTCAATTGTTAAAGGTTCTCTTTCAGTTTACTTATAGGCAAATTGGCTTTGAGTTAGTGCCAAAACTTAGCTAAGTATCACTACTTAACCATGTTTTCTGCTTCTGTAATTGCACTTTTTTGAAACTTGATTTTCTTCCTTTTTTTTTTCTTTGTCTTCATTACTCAAAACACTAGAAGAGATTTCCCTAGGAACGTTCACAATGCATAGTAAATTTTGTTGTATTCTCCTTGTTCTCATAACTCAGAAAATTCATCCATTGTTTGGATGTCAGTTAATATTTGGTAATACTTATTACTACAATAAGAAGTAATAAAAATCAATAAGTATTACGTATCAGTGATTTTTTTCCTTCTGGGGCTTCAACAAGTATTTGGTGTTGCTTAGACTAATGCTAGACTGTGTTAGACTAGAAACTCAATATTGGTTCATTTAGATTATATGTTTGCACTATTTTGTTGTTGAATGTGTGTATGACTAGTTCAATTTATGCTAAGAGGAACTTGCCTTAAGGCACAGCGAATCTTTTTCTCTTTATCAAACCAACATAATATAATTTCTCTTAGAGGTAACCATTTTGTGCTCAGACTATCTAAAGTGCATATGGAGTTTGAAATATATTTTATTGACAACTCCATGTTTCGAGAGTTAAGAAAGCTCATTGATAAGTAGTACTATTTTCTTTCTCTTATCTGCTGAAAATGTGAATCTGTGAGAGTCTCAAAGAATTTTCCAAATATTTATAAATACTTTCAATCTCTTAAAAATTTGAAACAAGAATGATTCCTGATTACAATTTTGCAGGATGGGTCTACTCTGGTAACTAATACCTGTTTAGTAGTTACTAATCAGAATTTTATAGAAAAGTGTATTTCCCCCTTCAGGTGATGATGCTAACACATGATTAGACATAGTTATATTTGTGTAAGATATTTTGCAATTCTTTTTGAAATTCTGATAAGAATGATGTTGAAATGTAAATTAATATTTTCTGAAAATGTTACAAGTATCTGTGTTTCATAAATACCCAATACTCATGGACAGTGTCAAATCTGCTTCCTTTTAGAGTGAGTTGTTATTCCCAAAGGACATAATGGAACTTGTCTAAAGATTAATATTAGACAAGGCAGTAGTCCTTGTCAGAACCTAGAATTATAAGAACAACTCAACCTCAGTTTATCCTTTCCCCTAAAGTATAAGGTAAAGGTAAAGGTAAAGACCCTCCCGTTGATCGTCGATTTGCTCGAGTGGGCCCAGTAACGTCTCTATTGGAGACTTTGTTGTTACTGTGTCTGGCATATCGAATACTCTCGGTAGCTTGCCGGGCTCTCCGAGAGGGGTGGAGGAATCGAACTCGGGTTGGGCATGTTGGCCGCGTGTAAGGCGAACGCTCTACCCACTGTGCTATTGCTCCAGCCCTACCCTTACATTGTTAGGGTAGCAGACAAGATGGAATGTGCCTCAGGAAACCAGCTCACAAGGTGATTTGATTGCTCATCCTGGCGCCGAGTGGTCTACTATCCACACTTTCTTTCTGGTTCTTTTTCAGTCAGGCATGTGTTGCACATTTGATTGCCATAGGAGCAACAGTGGTACCAAACCTTCAAGATTCAAATTATGTCAAGCTATCCTGACTTTATCTTTTTTACTCTTGTGACAGTCCTTTGCTACTATCTTTTTTTTTAATGTAGGAGTACTGCTATTTATTCAGCCATTGATTAGCTGATTGAATTGGGCATGAACTCTACCTTAGTTTATTTTTTTTCATTTTTTTATAATTTTATTTAGTGGATCACCATGAGAGCAGTTACAAAGCTTTCAGGTTTAAGTCTCGGTCATACAATGAAACACCCGTACCTTCACCAGTGCCCATTCTCCACCCCACAAAATTCCAGTATACCCCCATCCCACACCCTCCCCCTACCTGTGGGGCAGATGATTTCCACATTACTCTTTCTCTACATTGATCACATTCAATATTTTGACACCAGACCCACCATATTATTTGGAATTTTACCTCAACACTCAGATCTGCTGAAAAGGCAAAGTAGATAATTTGTTTTCTATTGCTGATTATGAATAGCATATGATGTTGTGTGGAAGCAGTAGTGGTTACATGATTTTGAAATTCTGAAATTTTAGCAATTAAATCTGGAGGGATTTCTGCCATAACCTGCTGGGTTTTGAGGTTTGTTCCTGAGTCTCTTGAATCATGGCCATTAAGCAGCTTGATCAGGAGTCAGAAAGGCTGTTAGTGGGTGGCAACTCAGAGTCTCTTTGGGACAGGGAGGAAAGGGCTAGCTCCACCCCAATCCTGTGAGGTCCCATGTGTCTCATCACTGAGGGCCCAAACCTGACTGTCCAATGGCCTCTGGAGGATGGCGGCCACCAAGCCATCTAGGGGGAGCAGGTGGAGGGACAGCACCCTTTCTCCCCTGGGGTGGCCCGACTACAGTAACGTACTGTGGGGTCCGGACTCATCTCTGCCAAAAGCCATTGGGTTCCAAGATTTGTTTCTGAGTCTCTGGGATCATGGCCGTTAAGCAGCTTGATCAGGGGTCAGAGAGGCTGTTAGTGGAAGGCAACTCAGGATCTCGTTGGTATGGGGAGGAAAGGGCCGGCTTCACCCCCATCTCTTGAGGCTCCAAGTGTTTCATCACTGCGGGCCCAAACCTGACTGTCCAATGGCCTCCAGCGTATGGCAGCCACTGAACCTCCAAGGGGGAAGCAGGTGGAGGGACAGCACCCTTTCTCCCCTGGGGTGGCCCGGCAATAGTAAACTACTGCAGGGTCCGGATGCATTTCTGCCAAAAGCCGCTGGGTTTCAAGGTTTGTTTCTAAGTCTCTGGGATCATGGCCGTTAAGCAGCTTGATCAGGAGCCAGAGAGGCCATTTGTGGATGGCGACCCGAGGTTTTGTTGGGATGGGGAAGAAAGGGCCGGCTCCACCCCCATTCCATGAGCCCCTGTGTGTCTTGTCACTGCGGGCCCAAACCTAACTGTCCAATGGCCTCTGGCGGATGGCGTCCATCAAGCCTCCAAGGGGGAGCAGGTGGAGGGACAGCACCCTTTCCCCCCTGGGGTGGCCTGGTGACAGAAACCTACTGCTGGGTCCAGACGCATTTCTGCCAAAAGCTGCTGGGTTTCAAGGTTCGTTTCTGAGTCTCTGGGATCATGGCCGTTAAGCAGCTTGATCAGGAGCCAGAGAGACCGTTTGTGGGCGGCGACTTGGGGTCTTGTTGGGACAGGGAAGAAAGGGCTGGCTCCACCCGCATCCCGTGAGGCTCGCATGTCTTGTCATTGTGGGTCCAAACCTGACTGTCCAGTGGCCTCTGGAGGATGGTGGCCACTGGGCCGCCAGGGGGAACAGGCCAAGGCACGAAAACTATTCCCACCTGGGGTGGCCCTGCGCCTGCAACCCACTGCAGGGACTGGACACAATTCTGCAAAAACCCATTTGGTTTTGAAATTTGTTTCTGAGTCTCTGGTATCATGGCCATTAGGCAGTTGATGAGGAACCAGAGAGGCCATGCCTCCAATTATATAGCTAAGCCGGAGGTGGTTTGTGGGTGTGTCTCCCACATACCTAACTTTTGGCCATTTACTCAAGTTTTTGGGGTCTGGCCAAAGGCACAGCAGCAATTTTGGGGTATCTAGAAGTCTGAAGGCGCCATCAGGCTCCCGATGCACTCGCCTCACAGGTACAGAGTGACCTGCTGGTGGCACCATACCCCCGCTAGTATCCTTTTGGACCCTGGTCTATTTGCTCTGTTCTCTGCATTTTTTTTTGATTCTCTTTTTTCTTTTTAAAAGTGGGTTATTTGTGGCAGGTGTGTGCTCCCAGGAAAGTCAGGACTGGTAAAAGAAGTCAGCTCCAATCACTACCAGGCTTCATAGCCTTGCTGTATTTTCAAGAAAAGAACTTCTGGAAAAGATAGGCAATAAAGTAAGATATCGTTATTTGTTTAAGAAGCATGGGGGTGGGGGGAAGGGAGAGAGAGGAGAGAGAGAGGTGAGATCCCATGAGTGAAAGTAAATATCTACACATCCCAAGTGAAATGCAGTTGATTCCAGAATGGAATGTAAATGGTTACTTCTGCAAAGTTTCCTGTAGGTTAGGCTTTTCTCTATAGATAACTGTCTATTGCTAGAATAGTCTCAGAGGACAGGGACTTTGGACTTTTTATGGTCATCTTTTGTGTATTAAATCCTTTCATTCTAGATGCAGTTTTTTTCCCCTCCTAAAGGGATCCAGCTCTCTCTTGACTGACTGGGTCACATTTAGTCTTCTCAGGCTTAGTTCTGCATCTCCAGAGGGGGTTCGGCTTTCATTCTTTGGGGCTGGCAAAAGGTTCAATGACAGTAACATTTTTTAGATCATGTCTTGGTTTTATTTGTCTCTTTATGTAAATAGGCGGTATTGGGTCACACTCAGTGGTGCTCAGGCCTTATCTGCCTCTGTGCTCAGGGATTACTGCTGGTGCCACTCAGGGAATCTTCTGTGGTGCTGGGATTCTAACCATTAGCGTCACTTACATGCAAATGCCTTAGTCTCTTGTTCGTTTCTAGTCCTGATCATATTTTGGTTTTATTACTTCTCTACCCCACGACCCGATTACCTGACTGCCTCAGTAAGAATGACTGACTCACTTGTTTTTATCTTAGAAAGTCAGGGCAATCATTGTTTTCTTTCAAATAAGAGAAGTGAGGTTTTTTTTTTTTAAATTTTATTGATTTAATTTTAAAATCTCAGTGCTCCTAGGATCTCATCATTGCCTCTTCTGTGTTCAATATTCAGCTTCATCTACAATATTATACACGTTTACAGCTCTTTATGTCTGCTCTCCAAGACTCCATGTCAGCCCCTTACCAGATACCTCATTGTGTATATTCCCCAGCCAATTCAAATTCAGAATATCCAAAGCAGATCTATCACAATCACCATCATTCAACTATAACAATCTAGTTTTCACTGACTGAAAGTAACACATACTCTCTCATTTGTATGCATATTCCCTTCCCTGAAATATACTTTCCCTATAGGTAACTCCTATTTTCTCAACAGATCTCAGAACTGACTTTCTCAAGTCAGTTCTCTGTTTCCTCATTCTTCTGTTAAGGGTTTTTAGAGAGTACCCTTAAGAGGAATAATGAGGTGATGCTGATGATGATAACTCTATTAGTTTCTTAATGATGTTATAACTAATCACCAGTTCCCCAGTGGCTTAAAAACAACACAAATTCATTATCTTACAGACCTGTAGGTTAGTATTCTAATTCTGTTCTCACTAGAGACTTTAGGGAAGAATCTTAAAACTAATGCTCTTGCCCTTCCTAACACACTCCAAGAGGCTGCCCAAAATTCTTATCTCCTGGCCACCTTCTCACTTTAACCAGCAGTCATAGGCACACACTTTACATAACACTGATATATTTCTTTTCCTTTTTTTTTGGTCCTTCAACATTTACTTTTCAGGTACTCTATTACTCTATTATATGGGGTGTTCCTGGGGTGTACTTTTTGCTTGCACTTTGATGTCTGTTGATGAGCAACCTTTTGTTTGTTAAGCAATAGAATATATTCACAAGAATTAAGGATGAAAGCATGGGAATCATTTGAAAACCATTTTTCTTGCCTTACTAAATAGCAGCTATTGAGAACATAACTCCTCTAGGTACTGTTCTAAGTATCTCACACTCATATAATAGTCAGGAGCTATTTTTTTTTGTTCGTTTTTTGTTTTGTTTTATTTTTTAACCAGAGTATATCTTGTGCTAATTTTCTTTTCTTTATTTTTTCTTTTTGCATTTTGGGGTCACACCCAGTGATGCATATGGGTTACTCCTGGCTCTGCACTCAATAATTTTTCCTGCTGGTGCTCAGGGGACCATATGGGATGTTGGTAATCGAACCCAGGTCGGCCACGTGCAGGGCAACTGCCCTACCCGCTGTGATATCACTCCAATCCCCTTTTCTTTCTTTTTTTAAAAATTGTTTTTGGCTATACTCCATGTTGCTCAGGGCTTACTCCTAGTTTTGTGCTCAGGGTTGACTCCTCTTGGGCTCAGGGAACCATATGGAGTGCCAGGGATTGAACCCCAGTTGGTGGCATGCAAGACAAATACTCTATTTACTGTACTATCCATGCACTCCCTAGGTGTAAGGAACTGTAAAGGATATTTGACCTTAATCTCTCTGCAGAATCTTAAATCAACCTGTCATTTTCATGAATGCTTCCAAAAACCAATAGTCTCTTGGATTAGAGACAAAACATTATTGCTCTAGCTATAAAAGTAATCAGAATAGTGAAATTTTTGGTCATTTCTTGGATTCCAACTCTCAAGAGCAATAAAGAGGTTCAGGTAGTATCTGACCATAATATACGTGGGGATCCCTGAGCCTAATGAATCTGATTCTTTTATATGTGACGGTATCTATTCCTGTCCTTTATTCTACTGAGGACATGATCGCTAGTGACTTCAAATAGCTTTCAAAATATGTAATGTGAGAAAAATCATTAAATGTTGTTGATCATATGATACATAGAAATGTGAGAAACCCTTGAGAAATGTATTACAATTGCCTTGCAGTAACCGTGTGATATAGTTGCCACCGAAATCATCTCTGTTTCATAGACCATGAAAATGGAAAGAAATGATAGGAGTCAAGTTCCTTTAAGAGCCATGTCTGAGGTTTTTAACCTAGGTTGCTGACTTCAGAAACTCTGCTCTCAGTCTCTGCTCTTCCAGCATCAGATATATTCTGTACTCACTGGGGGTTGCAGATGTACTTTTAAAACTTGTTTATGTGACTCATTGGTTTGTAAGCAGTGATGATCGTTTATTTAAGATGTATTTTATTATTTCAGGTTTATCTGGTACCTCAATCTGGCCTATTTTAGTTTATAAATACATATTTTAGGAATAAGTGAACATATATTAAATATGAAACCTTAATATAGTGGAAGCTTTACTTTTCATCTCCATTTTCTCAAATAACAGCCAGTCTTTATTTTAAAATGAGCATTAGTCAATTTGACCTCTCACCAAATTATGAGAATATGAGTCATGTAGTGCGATTTTTGTATTTATGCCTAATCGTGTTCATTAAAGCAGGCCAGGAGTTTTGAAACTACTCAAAAGAAGATGCAAAATATGATCACTTAAAATAAAATGGAGCTAATTTTAAAAATTTAATGCATGAGACGATAACAAGTGTTCCTTTGCATATGGGATAAGTCCTTTGGCATAGAAATCCTTTTTCAGGGAAGAGGAAATTAAGCAACACATGAAAAGTGTTCCTCCTTTGCAATTGACAGTAATCAGTAAGTGTTGAGGAAAAGTGATTACAGAAATGGAGAAAAAATATCTTTTGAGTGTGTGGCTGGAGGATCAGCAAAAACATTGACTACATATTATGGCCTAATGCTAATTCAGGAGAATGGTTGGAGTTTAAGAACTTAAATACTAGGCTTGTGAATACAAGTGGTACTAATGAAAATTCTGTTAAGGCCAAAATGTGGAGATGAAACTAGTTTCATTGAAGGAAACAAGCCAACATAAAAAGTCTGCCAGCAGAGTGATGTTTTATTTTAAATATTTGAAGGACTGGTTCTCTGGTTAATTTTATGAAGATATATCCAGGGATAGGAAAACTTAAGCACCATTTTGTCAAATGAGCTCAAAAACAGTCATTTATAATCCAACTTGTTTGGGATTTAGAAACAATATAAAATAAACAAAAACACTTCAGAAAATGAGCTTGAAAAGGTGAAAAAAAAGTTCCTTTCCTTTTTTTTCTTTTTTTGGGTCACACCTGGAGATGCTCAGGGGTTACTCCTGGCTCTGCACTCAGTAATTACTCCTGGCGGTGCTTGGGAGACCATATGGGATGCTGGGAATTGAACCCGGGTTGGCGTGCAAGGCAAATGCCCTACCTGCTATGCTATGGCTTCAGTCCTAAGTTTCTTTTCATATCAAAATGTCAGTAGTGGGTAATTTCTATAAATTTCTCTTTTTTGACATTGCTATCTCAAATAAAATTTATATTCCACTGTCCACGTGTAGTCATTGTCAGATCAAGGAGTTTTAGTGCTTAATTTTAAAATTTTGTGCTGAAATTTCATTGGTCATAACTCTGGATAGACTTTGGGTGTTCAGAATTATAAATCAACATCAGTCTATCCTTAATATGTTCACCTTCAAAAGTCTATAGTTTTCATCTTTTATCAAAAAATTTACACCCTAAATAAAATTTACCTGTTCTGTTTCTGATAATCACTATTTTTTTCTTATAGCTTTAGGGTTTGCTTTGATTGGTCATTTGGATTTTTGCTCTTTTTATTTTTTAGTCTTCTACATGTGAGGGACCATGGAATGCTAGTATTTTTTCTACTTATTTCACTTAGCATAATATCCTTTAGGTAGTATACAAGAAATATCATGATTTTATCTTTTTAATTGCTCAATAGTTTTATTATATATATATATATGCCACATCATTATTCATTCAATCATCTGTTTTATAACAACTCTTGGTTATTCTGAATAATATTGAAACAACCTTTTTTATGATTAGCATACTTATATTTCTAACTTAAATACCCAGAAGAAGAAACAATGGATAATACAAAATATCTATTTTAAATTATTTGAGGAATCTTCATACTTTTTTCCACAATTTCTTGATTTGCTCGAGTGGGCCCAGTAATGTCTCCAATGTGAGACTTGTTACTGTGTTTGGCATATCAAATACGTCACGGGGAGCTTGCCAGGCTCTGCCATGCGGGCAGGATACTCACAGTAACTTTCCAGGCTCTCTGAGAGGGGCGGAGGAATTGAACCCAAGTCAGCCAGATCGGCCGCATGCAAGGCAAACACCCTACCCACTGTGCTATCGCTCCAGCCCTTTTTCACAATAGTGGCACCAATTTACATTCCCACCAACATTAAACAGTTGTTCCCATTTACTCATATATTCAAGATTTTTAAAAATATAAATATATATGTGCATATGCAAGTATAATCATGGTAAAGTGTCAATTGTGGCAAAATTTGAATTCAAATTTTTTAAAAAAATATTTTATACCCTAAATTTTGTTTAGTATCTCTATATGATAGGGCTGGAGTGATAGCACAGCGAGTAGGGCATTTGCCTTGCACGTGGCCAACCCGGGTTCAATTCCTCTACCCCTTTGGGAGAGCCCGGCAAGCTACCTAGAGTATCTTGTCTGCACAGCAAAGCCTGGCAAGCTACCCATGACATATTCGATCTGCCAAAATCAGTAACAAGCCTCACAATTTGTTGTGAGACATTACTGGTGCCCAGTTGAGCAAACAGATGAACAAAGGGAGGACAGTGTTACAGTGGTATATGATAATATGAATATGAACAATGATATGTTTGTGTGTATGCATGCATCTGTATATATCACTTAGGTTCTGTATTGCTTATTCTAATCTAGATTCTATGTTGCCTTACATAAAAAAGTATAAACCAGAAGTTAAAATGCAAATGTAACATATTACCTAATACTTTTGCTCATATCTAATACTACTCTTCTCCTAAACTTGTGATTCTTTCATTTACAAGGTGAGGATGAGATATTAAAAAAATAGTGAAGATTTTGATTTATGATGTTTTATCCTTAGGATCATTTTTACATGGGCAATCACAATGATCACAACTTTGAAGGAAAACATAATTAAAATAGTTCTTTTATTAATGAGGAAATAAAAGTCTCATGTCCCACAGTTAGTACATTATAATGGGTTTGCACCCCCAAACAGTGTGAACTACAATGTTCCTATTTCTAATCATAATGCTCACTTCTCCTTGTCAGGGCTGGAAAGAGTCTTTAGGTTATGATCAAGATGGAGATTGATTCAAACATGGAAATTGAGGAGGAAATTCAAAGTATTGAGGAGGAAATTCAAAGACAAAAGTGAAATGGCAAATGGGGTAGTAGGTCAGAAGCATTAGGCTCTCTGAGAAGATGGATTTCTAGAAGAAAGACAAGATCCAAGAGTTTGGAATATGCTTTTGAATCTGATGGGAGCATATCTAAGTGATACTTAGAAGAGTGGAGAGGAAATTTGAAGGAGCAGAACTCCATTGGCAGAGAATCACACAAGAAACTGAGAACCAGGACTGAAGAATTTACTGGTCTATCTTGAATGGGTGTTGGTGATGGCTATACATTTGTTTTGTTTGTAAATACAATCAAAATTATTAGAAATACAGCATGACAACAAAATAAGGCAAACTTTTTTACTTATTTTGCACTTAATATTTGAGCATCAGATATGTTCTTGATAGTGTTAGGCACTTCATATGCAGCATTTGGGGTAAAGAGATGATCTGCCTTCATGGAGGTGAAGTGCAACTGAGTGAACATTACTAATCCTAGAACCTCTCTTTACAGAGAGACTCCGCTCACTCAATCTAACAACCTTTATCCCCATCACATTATTCTTTTACACACCTGTGTTATTTTTCATGCTAGTCTTAATTACAAGACCATAGTATTTGTGTGCTTATCTGAATATTTATTGGCTCTCTACCCTACTCTGCTGTTCTGTCCTGCTAAGATCAGATCATCAAGTATCTTTCTGAGAGTCATTGGCAGTCTAGTCTTCTGGCAGGAGAGTGAGTTGTTTTGTGAGAACTCAACAGACTCTTTCAATGAACAAACGAGTGAATGAATGAATGAATGAAATATGCTACAAATAGAAGAAAATTGGTGTTTCTAGAGAAAGCCTCATGGAGGTTATTCCTCTTGTTAGATTAAAAACATCTAGGATCAACATATGTCAATTAGATTTTTCTGGCAGAAAATCCTCATGCCTGACAAAGAATTAGTCTTGCTTTATAAGTTAATTGATACATCCTTTGATCTTGCTCAGGCATTGCCAGCAGGTCTCTTTTTTGCTGGTACATGGATAAGTGAATCTTTGAGATGAGACACTTGAGTCCCTACAGATAACCCTTCTTTTATGCTGATTTTCAACTCTTTGTGTTCCAGGTATTTTTGTCCTTTTAAAGGCTCAAGGTTGAAGTCTGGAACTTGGGGTTCTGATCATAGAAAGTACTCTTCCAATATTCTGAAAGTCTTTACATAAATAAACTATGACAAGTCTAAAGTGAATTATCGAATTTGAGTGTGGAATTGGAAGACAGAAATTGGTGAGGAGATATTGCTCTCAGGGCTCTGGATTTAGCGTAAGGTAAAGCGTCCATCAAGTAGGTCAATTGATCAGAATCTGAGACCATGCAGTCCTTTATTCCCAACACTTTTATAGCATGATGTACACCCTTACTCTATACCAATATAGAGTATGTGAGCTAAAAGATACCAGACTTTCATGTGGTAGCCAATGATTGAATGACCCCAGAGCTATGGTAAATGCATTTTATTTTGGATTACAAATCACAACAGTCTGTGAGCTCAGAGTCAAATGATGGCAGAGAAGAGGATTCAGATGATATTATGCACATTTTCTTTTTGCTAGTGGCTATTGAATAGTGTAGAATATGTTATAGTATGTTTCTAATTTACTAGGTTATATATCAGAACATTGTTACTAAATCCAAAGACTAGACTTGACTAGATCTTGGGTTGCCTACACTCTTAGATCCTATCTGACAATCTTTGGACCTTTCCATAGTTTCAAGATTCTTCCTACTTAGTGTAGTTAGGCATTTTTCATCCCCAGAACAGAGAAGAAGAAGCAACATGACTTTCTGAAGGTTTAACCAAAGTAAAGGGTGCAGGGTTTTTTTTCAGAAAAGTATGAAAAGTATGAAAGTATGACTACTACAAAGATGCCTGTTTAGTTCTGTCTATAGATTAAGAAAAATGTTTGGGCATTGGAAGTTTACAGATGATGTTTAAAGGAGAGATAATACAGAAAACTGAGTGAATCAAAAATAAGTCCATACATGAAAATCCTGAGAACTTGATTTCTAGAAAACAGTGGATGACAGGAAAATTTTGAAAAATGAGCAAAATAACAATGACACCTACAAGAAAGGCTAAACTGAAAAGTGGAGAAACAAGGATCCATTGTTTTGACAGATCGTTTAACAGCACTATAATCATTCTCAGCAATGCTCAAAGCAGAGAAACAGCTGAGAGTCTTGAGAGGTTTTGTGATTGTATAGTTGTTTCAACTCAGTGTTAAAGAGAGAACATACGTGAGAGAGTGCAGAAGGGAGCAAGTTGGAAAAGTGAAGTTTATCTTATTCCAAGTGCTCGCCTTCACTGCTATTATATGGGTGGGTAGTTGTTATCTGCCTAGAGTTTTTAAAACTTTAATAATTGATCTTAGCCACTACTTTGCATAATTTTAACCAGAATTTTCTTGGAGTTTCCAAATATATTAGGTTCAGGAACATTTGAGTTTCATTCCTGTTTTCAAGGCATCTTAAAGAGTTATAGCTGTGTATTTAATGAATGGCAAATTTATTTTGTAACAATTAAAATAATTTAATTCACTGTATATCTATATCTTAACTTCTCCAAAATTAAACAAAATATTTTATATACTGGATATGTTTTTCAAAACAGCGTCATTGAAATCTAATGAGAAGTCTTAAATATATGGGGTAAACGACACATATTTAACACTTAAGATTAATAGTATAAAATACCTACACACAGCTGAGATCATTAGCATAATGGACATTTCTGTCACTCCCTAAATCTTCCTATTGCACTCTTTCTCTCCCATCCTTTTCTTCAGTTCACCATGGATCTGCTTTTTGACATTATAAATTAGTTTTATACACTTATACACATATGTATATGTGTGTGTATCTTCCCTTTTATTTAGTAAAACTATTTTGTGGTTTAGCATATTTTTGCTTGTATTGATAATTTTTTTTTACTGCTTGAATGACAATTATTACAATGAAATACTACATTTCAGAAATTCACTTACTGATGGCACTATTTTCAATTACTTCCAGTTTTAGGTTATTAATGGTAAAACTATTATTAATCTTTGTGTACAACACTGTATGCAGTGAATTATGAGTTTTGTTGCCCAGGTCTAACTTTGATCTAACAGACCTTTGGAAACTAACATATAACAAGCAGCTTGCTTGGTTCACTATTGTCTATTTTCTTTGCCATGAAACTTTAACCACCTATCTCAACACCTGCTCATGATCTTGAACTTACATAATAATGATTATACCTTTTACCCACCATGAGGACCTTCCTCTATTTTGAATTCCGGACTGTGTCTTACTGGTGTCTGGATTCTTCTCTGTGTGTGACTTAGGCCAATTTAAATTCCACTGTGTGACCATCTTTCACTTAGAACTGGGAATATGATTATTGATCTCTTGGAGGACTCCAGCATATGGAAGTACCTTTATTCCATAGCCAGCATGGTTTTGAAGGGGTATTCCTAAGTCTACAGGCTCCTATTGATGATCAACAGCAGACATGCTCTGTTGTTAGTAGAGTGGAAGCAGGTAGAATTAATACATTGCTGTTCTGGCATTTAGTTTATATTTAGGAAAGGTCTCAAGTTAAAAAGTATTAATTTGTGTTTCGGCCACAACAGTGGTGCTTAAGGACTGCCCCTAATTCTGTGCTCAGAGATTTTGTGCTAGGATCTAGAAAAACTAGATTTTCTCCAAGTATCTACCCTGGGGTCTACAAGCATGTAAGGCAAGCATCTGAACCCCAAGAATCTGATCTTCAGCTAATATAGGGAAATTTCTATTTACTGTGGACTTGTAATTTGCACTAAATTTCTATCATCCTCTCATTTTACTAATTTTAAACTTCTTGATATTCTGATGTAGTAGTCTAAATTCTACCTCTGGGCCTTACATTTATTGCCGTACTGTTATGCTAAAAGCAAATGTGATATGATAGAGTGACTTGCCTTGACCACGGGCGCCTATCACACCCAAGTGTGAATAGCTACCTCACTCCATTATATTTTCTTTATAGCTTTTGCCAGTTAATAAAATTCCTTTCATCCATTTATTCCATTTCTATACTTTTCTCCATACCATATGCTGGGCTTCTCTTCATCCCCTGGATTTGACTTGTATCCTTTCATCATAAACTGGTGATCTAGAAGAAAAATGTTTGAGTTCCCAGAGTTGATCCACCAAAGTAATTAAAAGCCAAGGCCATGGAAAACACATTTATAGCTGTTCATCCAGAAGCATCCTTGGGGGTGTTAAGGCACTCTTCTAAAACTGAATGTTAACAGTGTAATCTGATGCTATTTCTGGGAACAGAGTGTGGAAAATTGCTTATTGGTTGCTTATCAGTGGAGGGGGAAACCCCCATTCCTCATCATCATAACACATACGTGATGCAATTGGATCCAGAAACTATCACTTAATCACTTAACTTCCCGTTAGTCGTCGATTTGCTCGAGTGGGCGCCAGTAACATCTCCATTTGTCCCTGTCGCATGCTAGTGTAGCCCAATGGCATCTGTTCGCTCCGGGAACATGAAGGGCCTCAAACCGATCGTTCATGACCTTGACGAAGAAGTCTGACCATCTGGAAGGTGGGCGGCCACGCAGTCTTTTGACATCCCGTGGAATCCAGTAGGTAACAGCTCTAGTCCAGCGGTCGTCTTTAAATCTCATTACGTGACCAGCCCATCTGATTTTCGACACCTTGGCAAATGAGACAGCGTCCCTGATTCTTGATCGTCGACGGATGTCAGAACTCCAGATTCTTTCTCTCATTTGAGTGAAACGTGATATTCCAAGCATAGCTCTTTCTATTCTTCTTTGGGAGACCTGAATAGCGTTCTCATCTTGTTTGCGTAGGGCCCAGGTCTCTGAGGCATATGTTAATGCAGGAAGAACAGTGGAATCAAAGAGATGTGCCCGGAGCCGGAGGTTCTTCGTCCTCTTAGCTATTTCTTCAACGTTCTTGAAAGCGTTCCAAGCCGCTCTCTTCCTCCTGCGCAGCTCGGGTGCCAGGTCATTTGTCATGTTGACCTCTCGACCTAGGTACATATAGCTGTTGCATTCGGAGATGGTCGTTCTGTTGAGAGCGAATGGGGCGTCAGGAACAAGGCTGTTTCTCATAAACATTGTCTTAGTAAGATTCAGCTGTAGTCCTACCTTTCCACACTCACGGTCAAAGTCGGCCAGCATTTGTGCCGCTTGGCTGATGTTTGGTGTTATTAAAACAATGTCATCAGCAAAGCGGAGGTGGTGTAATTGCCGACCATCTATCTTAACTCCCATTCCTTCCCGTTCCAGTCGTCGCATGATGTTCTCGAGGGTGGCACTGAAGAGTTTCGGTGAAATGGTATCACCCTGCCGCACCCCTCTCTTGACATCAACGATCACTTCTTTGTAGAATGGTGAGATCCTGGTAGTGAATCTGCAATACAGCTCACGGAGGATCCTGATGTATTGGGCTTGAATGCCCTGATTGGCTAGGGCTTCAATGACCGCTTCCGTCTCAACAGAATCAAACGCCTTCTTTAAATCAATGAACGTTAGACAGAGCGGCATCTTGAACTCCCGAGAAACCTCAATGAGCTTGGTTATCGTGTGGATATGGTCGATGGTGCTGAATCCTTTTCGGAACCCGGCTTGCTCGCATGGTTGTCCTTCATCTAGTGTTCTGCCAATCCTATTTAGGATGACTCGAGTGAACAACTTGTAGATGACAGACAATAGGCAGATCGGGCAATAGTTGCCAATTTCATGGATGTCTCCCTTCTTGAACAGTAGTACAGTCCTGCTGGTTTTCCATTGGGACGGAACCTTGCATTCAGACAGGTAGCGAGTGAAGAGCCGAGCCAGTGTATTGATGAGTACTGACAGCAGGTTCTTCAGGTGTTCAGGTCTGACCTTGTCTGGGCCGGGTGCTGTTTGTTTCTTTACCGACTAAATGGCGTGTCGGATTTCGGAAGGGAGAACGTTGGGAATGACATATCCATCCTGTGGAATTTGATATGTCGGCAAGTGGACATGGCTATCAAAGAGATTTGAGTAGAAGTCATGGATAATCTTCTCCATTGCCGTTCTGGAGGATGTGATGGATCCATCAGGACGTCGGAGGGCAGTCGTCTTGGTCTTGTAGTTGGCGAAGGACAGGCGGGCGTTACGAATACTTTTCCCGGCTTCTGCCGCATCTACCAGCACTTCTGCTCTTCTCTCTTTGAGGTCTTCCTTGATCGCATCTCTGCACTGCTTTGCGAGCTCGGACGTTAGCTTGCGGTTGCCTGAGGCATGCGCCAAACCACGCTGGCAAATTAGCTCAAGAGTTTTCGAAGATAGGCGATTTTTTGTGGCTATCTCTCTCTTGGCGTTCCTCGCACATTCATGGAGGTGCTGAACCAGTGGGTCGTATTCCTCGTCTATGTTGTCAACAATGGCATCTTCCCATGTTGCCGCAATAGTACCAAAGAGTTCCCAGGTGGTGGTCATTCTGGGAGTTCTCTTTTTGAACTTTGCAGCCCTTTTCTCCCCGCTCTGTGAAGTAGAATTTTGCACGAAGGAGACGGTGGTCCGATCCCATTCGAAATTTTGGGACAACAGCGACATCAGTCAGGCAAAACCATCGATTGAATATGATGTGGTCTATTTCGTTGTGGAATCGTCTACCGGGAGACTCCCATGTCCATCGTTTAGATTCTGCCTTCTGGAACTGTGAGTTACCATGAATGGTCTTGGTCGACATGATGAACTCAGACACTACTTCCACTACCCAGCCGTCGCCACACTCCAGGACGCTTTCTGGACCTGCGTGGCAGCTCCGGCCAAGACCCACGCACGACTGAAGACCCACAGAACAAGATAAGCGGAACTCTCTGAGACCTTGGACTCCAGGCTCGGTGGACCCAGGGACAGAGCTTCTCTGCTTGCTCCCACCACCACAGCCGTCGCCACACTCCAGTACGCTTTCCGGACCTGCGTGGCAGCTCCAGCCGAGACCCACGCACGACTGAAGACCCACAGAACAAGATAAGTGAAACTCTCTGAGACCTTGGACTCCAGGCTCGGCGGACCCAGGGACAGAGCTTCTTTGCTTGCTCCCACCACCACAGGTGACAAAGGGATTCTAATCAGGAGCCCCACCCTACCCTGCCCTGTCTGCTTCCATCAACCACCCAGGGATCGAATTGCGCACAGGAGACCCACCCTACCCAGAAAAATACCCCACTGGCAGACTTCCACTCTCGACACTACTTCTACTACCCAGCCGTCGCCACACTCCAGGACACTTTCCGGACCCGCGCGGACACCTCATAAGACACTAAATACCCATCTTCTGGAATTGTCGTACCATATTTGATAGGGTTCAAATATGGTAACACCTACAAAGGTGATTAGAGGTCGCCCCAAAAGCCTCTGTCCCTCTTGGAAAGACTGGCAAGCTACCGAGAGTATTCCACCCGCACCGAAGAGCCTGGCAAGCTATCCGCTGTGTATTCGATATGCCAAAACCAGTAACTACAACTGGTCTCATTCACCTGACCCTGAAGGCTTCACCGACATGGCAGCACTGAGAAGGATGAGAAAGGAGAGGCCGACAAAATCTCAAGGCCGACGTAGTCTGCCACAACGAAGGAAGACAAAAATGATCGTCTGTACTTTCAATGCACGTACGCTAGCATCAGATGCATCCATCGAGGACCTGATGGTACAAGCGCAAATGATCAAGTACGACATCATTGGTCTGACTGAGACAAGAAGGCACGAATCTCACCATGCCGTTTTCGACACTGGAGAAGAATTGTTCCTCGGAACATGCGATAAAAGAGGTGTTGGAGGCGTCGATGTCCTTGTCAACACAAACTTGGCCAAGAGCATTGATTCATTCGAATGCCTAACAACCTGAATCGGACGTTTACATTTGAATAGATGTGACTCACTGCCTGCAGTTTCTATCTTCGTTGTCTACGCACCAACATCTCATTATGATGAAAGAGAAATCGAGAAGTTCTACATGGAGCTAGAGAAGTTCTATAAAGAAGACCACACCTTCTACAAGATCATTGTGGGTGATTTTAATGTCAAGATAGGACCGAGAAGATCAGCTGAAGAACTTCACTTCGGGACCCATGGCCTAGAATGGAACGAACAGGGTGAGAGACTGTCTGAGTTCATCATGTCGACCAGAAACTCTAAACTGAAATTATCCTAAACCATTTCCTTTTTTTCTTATCTAAAACAAAAGTTGTAGTTTTGTATTTATCATCCCTTTGTGTATATGTTTTCATGTGCATTTTGCAACCATTGTCTATATGCATGTATGTAAATTTAAATATCTATGTGGTATTAAACTTTTGTAACTATTAAAAGGTGTAGGTCATTGTACATCTTGTTATGCTGGTATTATATTTTCAGGTTATTTATATCGATACAGGTCATATTAGAATGTAGTGGTATGATAGCCTATTTCAATGGTTTTTACTATTCTTTCATAGAACTATTACAGTTTTTCTTTGTCATTTTCTTGCTGAAAGAATTTTTAAGTTTTTTCACACTCATAAACAATGCTGCAGTTGTACTTCTTGTCCCCTCTTGGCATCCAAGGTATTTACTCTAGGGTTTATATGGGAAGAGGAACTTCTGAATCAGAGATAGAACACGACATCTCTGTGATTAAGAGCATGGCACTGTAGCCAGATTGAGTTTGAATTCTTAGTCTTCCCCTTGATAACTTCCCTTGGAATCTATGATCACCAGCTATTTTTAGCTCCTTTCATGAGCATGTTTGGTTTACCTCATCCGCTGGTATCAGTCAGTCAGTACTGCCTGTGAACTCGGTTTCAGTCGTTGCTGCTAGAACAAATTCTAGGCTCCAGGAGCCAGATGAAATAGGCCTGTGGTTTCATATGTAATCACTGCTTTATATTAATATACAATTTCTGATCCACTAGGAGGTTTATTTGAAAACCTGGACATCTTTTCCCCTTACTTATCCTTTTAATATTTTATTTCTTTTTTAAAATATTTTATTTCTGATGTGTTTGCATCAGAGAGAGTACATCAAACATATACTTATTGTATCTTTAGCCAGAATTTTTAAATTTTTTTTATGTAGGAGTACTGCTATTTATTCAGCCACTGATTACCTGATTGAATTGGGCATGAACTCCACCTTAATTTTTTTTCATAATTTTATTTTTTTTCTTCTTATATTTATTTATTGAATCATTGTGGGAAAAGTTACAAAGCTTTCAGTTTTAAGTCTCGGTCATACAATGATAAAACACCTTTCTCTTCACCAGTACTCATTTTTTACCACCAAGAACCCCAATATACCTCCCTCCCACCCCTTTCAATGCCTGTGAGGCAGATGATTTCTACTTAACTCTTCTCTACATTGATACAGTCATTATTTTGACAAAAGATGAACCATTATTATTTAGAATTCCTCCCCCCCAACAATCAGAATTGCTGAAAAGGCATTGTGAAATACTTTGTTTTCTATAGCTCGTTATGAGAATCATATAATGTCACACAGTCGTGATTTGGGATTTCTGCAAAGAGCCAGATAATTACGAGATTGGTTTCTGTGCGTCTGGTGTTATGTCTGTGCTGGAGAGCCGCTTGTGGCGGGGGGGGGGGGGGGGAAGGGAGCAACTTGTGACATCGGTAGGGTGTGAAGGACAAGCCGGTACCGCCCCCCTTCCCATGAGACTGCAGTTGCCCCATCACTGCGGGCTCATACCTGGCTTTCCTATAAGCTGTGAGGCAGTGGCCACCTTGCTGCCGGGGGGCGGCGGGGGGGAGGCAGAAGGGAGCAACACCCTTTCCCTCCCAGGATGGCATGGCGCCTTAGTTTAATGCATGGTACATTTGCTTTTCTGCCAGAAGCTGCTGGGCTCTGGATTAGTACTTTTGCCTCTGGAGCCATGGCCATGCCAGAGAGTCACTCATGGGGGGGCAACTCATGACCTCAGTAGGGCATGAAGGATGAGCTGGTACTGCCCCCCTTCCCCTCGGACTGCAGTTGCCCTATCACCGCCTGCTCATACCTGGCTTTCCAATAAGTTCTGAGGCAGCGGCCACCTTGTATGCAGTCCAGATGCATTTCTGCCAAAAGCCGCTGGGTTTTGAGATTTCTTTCTGGGTCTCTGGGATCATGGCCATTAATCAGCTTGATCAGGAGCCAGAGGGGCTGTTTGTAGGTGGCGACTCGGGGTCTCGTTGGGATGGGGAGGAAAGGGCCGCCCCCATCTGGTGAGGCCCCACGTGTCTCATCCCTGCAGGCCTAAACCTGACTGTCCAGTGGCCTCTGGAGGATGGCGGTCATCAGGCTGCCAAGGGGAACAGGCCAAGGCACAAAACCTATTCCCACCTAGAGTGGCCCAGCGCCAGTAACCTACTGCAAGAACAGGATGCATTTCTGCCAAAAGCCTTTGGATTCCAAGATTCATTTCTGAGTCTCTGGGATCATGGCCATTAAGCAGTTTGATCAGGAATCAGAGAGGCCATGCCAGCCGGAGGTGGTTTGTGGGTGTGTCATACCTAACTTTTGGCCGTTTACTTTCTTGGTAAACTTTGCCCCAAGATTTTGGGTTATGGCCAAAGGCACAGCAGCAATTTTGGGGTATCTGAAAGTCTGACTGTGCCATCAGGCTGCTGATGCACTTGCCTCACAGGTACAGATTGACCTGCTGGTGGCACCATACCCCCTTTTAGCCAGAATTTTTAACACATCCATGACCTTTGAAAACAAGCAAAAATCTTAGCATTACCTAAACATAGATTTTTGGAGCCGGAAAGGGTTTTGGAGCTAATGAAGGTAAATAACCTTATTTTATAGGTGAGAAAATTGTGGTCTAGAAATTAAGTGATTTACTATTGTCATACATATATCTAGTTAATGATAAAGGCAGGTTCAGAATCAAAACCTGCAAGGTTCTTGCAATCGTGCTTATGCTATAACATTTGCTGTCACCTTTTTTATTCTCTAAAGTATATGTTTACAAGAATCATTTGATTTTTGTTGACTGTCAATTATATCAAAATATAAAGCATCTAAAATTGGCACCTCACATTTTTAAGTTGATATAAAAGCATTCTTTTTGAAAAATAATGAGTAACATGTAAGATTATTCATTGTATTGGGAAGAATTTCTTTTCATTAGAAACTGCAATGCCTTTTGATGCCAGGGTTTTGCTGCATTTGGATTCTTAGACTTTCGAAAACTTATTAGGATGGACCCATCAATAATGGTGCCAATATTTCCAGCTTCCGACAGCTTTGGGTCTGAAGCAGAACTGTGATGAATCACTATGGCTGGCCTTTATGGTGATAGACTATATTTCTGCTGCCTTGTAAAAATGCAGGTTATTTAATTTATCAAGATATAATTAAGAAAGCAAGTATTTATAAGACATTTTAAGGGTGTAAATTCAGAATTTTACATTTTTGTTAAAATCTTTGGAATTGTTTTATTCTGTTTCTAGATCTTTTAGCTGTGCCTAAGCATCCGTACGCTGCTATGGAGAACTGGGGACTAAGTATTTTTGTTGAACAAAGAATACTGCTGGATCCCAGTGTTTCATCTATTTCTTATTTGCTGGATGTCACCATGGTCATTGTTCATGAGATATGTCACCAGGTATGAGAAAAAGAATCAGGTGTAAGTATACTTGCATACGATTTAGGCTGTAAAGTGATTTCGGATACTTAGATTAGGAACTAAATCATTATCCTCCCAATTAAGTTTTAATTATATAGAGAGTACTGTGAAATTATTTTTCAGAAGATAAGTCATTTTTCTCAGATGGCAGCACAAACGAAAGCATAGAGACAAATCAGATTGAATAAACAACTGTCACTCAGTTTTGCTGAGGAGAAGACGCTGCTGCATAGCATCCTCTTTGGAGACCCTATCCTGTTACTATTCCTTGTCAAGCTTGCTTTATTTTCCTGTGATTATTGGTGTGTATATATGGTAAGTGCAGTGATGGCAATGATTTATTGCACTGCTGCAAGATGCAGCTCAGTTTTGTGTACGTGTCAAAATTTGCTTTTGCTGAAATCAATTTGTTATTCCCCTTTTCCCATCACACAGACACTTAGGAAGTCTTTCACTAACTCAGTGATACACTCTTTGTTCTCCAATGATTGATATTTTTTTTTGTCTTGGCATGTTTAGAAATTCATATGTAAATTAGCCAACTTTGTAGTGCAGCTAAGATCAAATTAATTTCACTTAGATTTTATGCACTTTCTTACAACGAATGGGAAGTATCGCAAGAAATTTTGCCATGTTTATTTAAATCTTGATTCCAGTGAAAGAAGTAACTAAAAATAAATGTTACTAAAAAACAATACCTTTATTAGCAATCTCATTGGATCATGATGAGTTCAATTGGTTATAAATTCACACCTATTTAGGAAGCTAGAAAACATTAGAGAGTGATGTGGAAAATACTGTCAGTGGGGAAAAAAAGGAGGAATTGCTAAATCATACTACATGGAACTGACTTAGTGATGAATTGACGTAGGTCATAAGTCCTAAGTACTAACCTTTTGCAGTTAGCTTGCAAGATGTATATACCTGTCCTGCTGGCCAGGTTGGGTCATGTGTTCCTTGCCTCAAAGGCTTATGGGAGTCATTGCATGGAAAATCAGGATTCACATGCTGTGCAAAAGAGATCATCTCAGCTACGCCAACAAGTCTTTGAGACAGAACAGCTTCTTTTTGAACATTCATAGAAATAAGTTACATATATAGCTTTGTTGAAATGAGAACATTGACCAGGTAATCCTTGTTCCTTGAGCAGGGTTTTATTTGTAGCATGTATTATTACCTTCTTGTTAATAGTTAAGTTGTACTTGGCTATTTACTACTAAGAAACTGGACAAGAAGAGGAAATATCTACCAGAATCCATTATAACCAAGATATTTTTTATACTACCTTTTTGTCCATATACTAAATGTCATAATTCCTACTTCAGAGTTTCAATTTAAATAGGAAGTATGTATTTTTGTTGAAAATAAAGCTTTTGTTTTGTGATCATATTTGATGGAGTTCTGCGGGCTACTTTGTACTTAAGAGACCTTTCTGGTGTTGCTAGGGGAACCATACAGTACTGAAAATTGAACCCAGACCTCCCTCATGAAAAGCAAATGCTCAGTTCATTAAACTATTTTTCTAGAACCTAAGGATAAGAACTTTAAATCTTGATTACTTTGTGATAATCAATATGCTCAAAATTATATCATTTTTATTTCAATTAAAAATTCTTTTTAGTGTAACTTTTAAAATCAACATTAAAACGTGAAAAGGATAAACTTGTAGTATACAGTTAAGGTGCATGCCTTATATACAGCTGACTCAAGTTTGATACCTGAAACTACAAGGTCCCCAAAACACCATGGGGTGTGGCCGTTGATGTCCTCCAGCACCGTGGAGTGGTCCAGATACCAGAAAATGCCCAGCATCTCAGAGCAGGGATAGCACTGGTTCTTTAAGCTTTGCATTGGACCATCAGCCCAGATTGTAGATAATTGCCAGAAGTAGTGGAGGATTGTTAATCACTTTTAGCAATTCTCCTCCAGAACCCAAAAGCACCGCTTGGGAGGACCCCTCCTCCCCAAACACATAAAGTTAATATGATCAATCACGGTCATGGTCACGGTCCTCCCGTTGTTCATCGATTTGCTCGAGCGGGCCCAGTAACGTCTCCATCATGAAACTTGTTGTTACTGTGTTTGGCATATCGAATACGTCACGGGTAGCTTGCCAGGCTCTCCGAGAGGGGCGGAGGAATCGAACTCGGGTCGGCCATGTTGGCCACTTGTAAGGCAAACACCCTACTGCTGTGTTATCACTCCAGCCCTTTATTATATGATCAATAATAAAGTTATTTACTGATGCTCCAACAGACATATATGATCTGATACTTTTTAACTTTTCATTTCTAAAGTTCCTCATCATCATTCAGGTTTTCCCATTAAGGGAGGAATATTTGCATCTGCCTGGAATCTTCTTGCCAAAACAAGTTTCCTATTATCATTAGAGTCTGAGCTCAAATATCACTTGCTTAGAGAGAATGCTTTATGCTTTTTTATAGTAGAAAAAGTCCCTCCCCATTCTTCTAACATTAGAATCTGAAATCATGGTGTACATCTGCTCGTTTTTTAAAAAAAAATTCCTTTCTCACCTTATTTCCCTTCTAGCACCCCTGTCCCCAGTCTCCACACTGTGACTTTTCATCATTATAATTTCAAGTATTAAGTGTAGCTTCTAAGATGACATGTAATGTGTTAATTCTTTTAACTTAAAAGGAGCCTCTTTACATTTTACTGAAATAAAATATACACATTACAGAAAAATATATCATAATCTAATCTAGAACCAATTAAAATGGCATTATTTTTAATGAAGGGATTTTATAGGTAATTTTGTTTTAGGTCATTAGAATTATGAATATTCAAATGTGAAACATCTTAGTTCTTTCAATAAATCACCTTAGTTCTTTCAATAAATCGCCTCTATGACAAAAAGGCAGTGGTAACAAACTTCCTATGATGAGTCTCTCACTGCCTCCTGGGGAATTATTTCCATCTTCCGTTATCAGGATCTTAGAAACCCAAACTCTAATATCCATTGAGTAGCTCCCATTGGTCCCTTGTTAGGCAGAAGGTAAAAAGCTTTTACCTCTTCCACATAATTGGGATTCAAATATTTGAAGATAGCAATCATCATTTTTCCTCTTCTTAAATTCTTTCTTCTCCAGGTTAAAAACTCTTTTTGTGTACTTGATCATTTTGGAGTCTTTATTTATTGAAAACAGACAAAAATACCCCCACAACACTAAAAAATCAAAGCTAGTGTCACTCAAGTAGTGGAATAAATCTACAGTTTTGTCACAGCAGATTTTAAGATCACAAAATCAATTGGGAGATTAAGTCTAGTTATAATAATTAGAGATCAGTATACTTAATTTTAGGTATAAATAAATCTGGGGTATATTTTATTTTATCTGATGCTCATCATTTTGTCACTGCAGTGGTTTGGTGACCTTGTGACTCCTGTGTGGTGGGAAGATGTGTGGCTGAAGGAAGGTTTTGCTCACTACTTTGAGTTTGTTGGTACAGACTACCTCTATCCTGGCTGGAACATGGTAAGTTCTGCTTTTCTAGGTTTGGAAAGGTTTCTCTGATGTTATATTGGTTTATAGAGATGAATGAAATACTGAAAACGAACAAATAAAAGAAAAGTAATCAGAATTTTAGATATAAGTATTCCAGATCTCTCTGATTTATTAGAACCAATTGATACACATTGACTTAGAAATATTTTAGAATGTAGTATTTGATAACAAAGTTATCTTTAAAGTGGCCAAGAATAATTAATAAGTAACATTGTAAATATATAGAATATTTCAGCATATAAAAATTAGAACTTAACATTTTTAAGTGTGAAGACTATTTGAAGCAATATTTTTGAATATATAGTTAGTGTTGAATGAGCTAATTAAAGTCATTTACTTTTGGAAGTATTATACACATTGTACCCATACTCTAGGAAGATTCTTCTACATTTGAACCGGAAGTAAGATTCTCTGGTTCCTAAATTATGATATTCTTGAATATTTTAGAAGAAACACTGGAAGGAAGTTGTTCTTTTCATCTGTTTTTGTTTTACATTTTTTATAGGATTTCATTAATAGGTAATTGTGTTATTATTTAAACGAAATCCAGGATATCTGTTATCAGGTGATTAATATTTGAAATGTTTTTACTAGCACTATATGAAAATTACAAAATTTGCATATTTATCAAATTTCAGAGACTAAAATTTTACCTGCATAGGTAATATATTTTCATATACATATATATTTTATTGCTTAAATTATTTATAGTTAGTTGTTTTGTATATGTCTATTATGATTATAAGTATTATTTGGAGAGCGCTTCTTGGGATCCCATCACAGATGTCATTGATAAATTTTGAGGAAACACCACCAATAAATACCTTGCAATATTATTTGAAGTAGTCCTTAAGAGATGAAAATTTCAAACTTAAATTAATAGTGAAACATTTCAAAAATTATCTTTTGGTTTTATATGACCTTCAGACGTTCATCCGACTTTGTTTGAAAATTTCATTTAATTTTCATTATATTGTGTCTTATTACTGATTAATTATTTCATTGTTTCATTATCCAAAGATGTTATTATGAAAGACATGTTACTCATATATGTAAGCTTGTTTTATAGTACACTAGGCAACATGTGACAAAATTCTTTTTATTTATCATTATAAGAATGTATAATAGATTAAAAAGTAATAAACAGGATTATATATAGGGTAAAACTGACAACTTTTGGTAATTTTGCTTAAAAATAAGTCCTAATTTTTATGTCCTTATTAGGTATTATCTTTGAATATTTTTGAATTGCTTCATGATGTTTATTATTTGTTAAAGTTGTAGATCTTTTAGATAATACTTTTGTAACAAGTATAAAAAATAAATAGAGTAACATAGCTGACTTTGCCCTCAGTAGAATACATACCTTGCACTATATATAAAATTGAATTTAGGCACAAAACAGCAATGTCAAATGTTCACCTATTAAACTAACAAAGAATGAACTCCATGGCAGTTAATTAGACATTGGGAGAGGGAACATTTTAGAATGTTCCTTTGGATTAAGACTTTAAAGATTATGCATACTTTCTTATCTTTCATCGTGTTTTTCTTTTTAGTTGCTTTCTTATTAAACTTTCAAGATATTAAGCCCCATCAAAAGAAACTTTGAAACAAATTACTTCTCCATATATCATTAAATTTTTTCTCTGCTAACAGTATTTAAGGGTAAGTTTGCCACACAGATAAGAACTAAGTGACTTGAAGGCTTTGCCAGCACTGTATTTCATAATGGCATCGTAAAAAAAAAAAAAAAACGAAAGAAATACTAGAAAGAACAAGAGTGATAGCCACGTCAGCAGTAACTTATACTATTGCAAAATGCACAGAAGCTTACCTAAGAGTGTCTGGTTTGGACTTCATTCGAGTTTAGCCTAAATAGAAAACCCAGAATTCAAGCTTTTGTCCGGAGTAAAGTAATTCAGGATGTTGACCTCTTTTGCTTCTAATCTCAAAGGCAGTTCCTTTTTCATTTTTAGACACCAAGACTTAAGCACTGAAATACAATTTCAATTTTCTAGGGATATTACTATGATAATCTGCTTTTTATGGATTCACTATTAAGAAACCCAGAACTACACAGTATTGTTAAGGAAGCTCTTGTTCTGATTTAGGCCAGGGAACAGTGTATCTGTTTTGTCTGCTTATCTGTTGTGTGTATGTGTGCATATGTTTTCAGAGCCAGTTTCATACATAGAGGTAATCAGTTTTTACCTTTGGAGCAATTCATAAGATAAAAACTAATAACTATTATGATAGTTTTGTTTCTTTTTTTTTTTTTTTTTTGCATTTTGGGTCACATCTAGTGATGCACAGGGGTTACTCCTGGCTCTGCACTCAGAAATTACTCCTGGCAGTGCTCAGGGGACCTTATGGGATGCTGGGAATCAAACCCAGGTCGGCCGCGTGCAAGGCAAACGCCCTACCTGCTGTGCTATCGCTACAGACCCTATTACGATAATTTTTACTTTTAAAATGAATCAATGTTAAAGTTTTACAGGTACACGTTTTTATAGGTAGTATAATGTAAAACCATAGGAATAGATTGAATAAAGATACTCAGATTTTTAGAAAGTCATTTCACTTCTCTGGCTTATCCTTTTCATTTGAAAAATGGAATAATTGTACTGACTTTGTAAATTCACACATTTTTGTGATGGCAACATAACTTGTCCGGTCTTCAAAATGCAGGCAGTGGACTTGGAAATGAATGCTCCATTAGAAAGGTGCATTGATTTTCTGTATAGATTTCCCAACATTTCCAACTCCAGTAATCTACTTAGACAGTCTAGATTTATATCAATTATGTATAGATTACAAAATAATTTTATAATCTTTCTGTCCAGAATCACTCTCACCAAATCAGTTCTGTTCTCTCTGGCAATGTATGGACTGCTTCACAAGAACATAAGCCTTATGAAATGTTTTATTCATCAAGCAGAAGTGTCAGAATCATCAGAAGCAACTTTTTTAGTACATGGATAAGGTTATATTTTATGGGGGCAAATAGGTTATTAACTCGATGTTCTTTCATAAAATCTGGCTATTTTTGTATTAGATGGATTAAGTTACAGCATGTTTTGATGACTATCATTAAATCTTACTATGTTTTCTCAAAAGGGAGGGAAAAGAAAGATATGCAACTTAGTTGTTCTTCTTTGACAATTCTTGGCCAATTTAATTTGGAAGTAAAATGTATGATAAAAATATTTTTTTTTGCTGCTGTTTTGGGTTTTATCTCACTCCTCCCAAAAAAATTTCCAGTAATTTTTTATAACATAATTTAAAGAATAGACGAAACACTTTTCTCTTATTTTGGTGGGGTTCTGGGTCTATGTAGGGTGCCAGAGATTAAATCCAGGTTTGATGCACCAAAGAAAATAAAGTACCCTACTCACTGCAAATCTCCCCAGTTTCCCCAAAAAACTTGAATATAAGGGAAATATACATTGTAAAATTGTACTGTGGAGAACTTCTTCCACAGATGTAATGCTAATGCAGGTCACATCACACTCCCTGTGTGGATTGCAAATGTTTTCACTGTAAATTTGTAAGCATACTTTAGGTATGTCTTTTTGTTTCCTAAATGTAGCATTGTGAGGCATTGCTGCTATGAAAATTATTAAACATGAGTATGTTTTCTTTTGGTATAAGAGTTAGAATACCATGGAGCCTCATACTGCAATATCTTTATATACTGCTAAAGTTTTAGATTGGCAATTCTTCCTAAATTTTTATGAGAATTCATGCCTGGACATGGAGATAAATACTAATGGAGAGTTTTGCAACAAGAATTCATTATGCTAAGTCCTTAAGGTAGCTCATAGTGTATTGCCCAAAATCTTAACAAATGTTCTCAATTGTCTCTTCTGTGGTCAAGTCTAAATTAGAAAAAAAATAATTTTGCCATTCGATCTGGCATACTTTTAATGTACTCCAAACAAAATTGCTTGCTAAATTCAATACAATTGCAATATATTTATCGGTACTTCGAAAATCATGCTATCTTTATTCAAAAAAAGAAATTAGAACAAGTGAACTGAGATAGTTTATTAAGTTCTGTTTCTTTTCCAGCCCAACTGTTAGTTATATGTAACTGTAAGATATGACTTAATCATTCTAAACAGTAATAAATGATCCACTATCTAGAAAGGGGAAATAGAAAAGTATACAAAAAAACATTTTGTCCATATTTTATATATTTAGTTGTTTACTTTTCAAGACAACCCTTGATTTAATATCTTTAGTAATAATGATTTTTAACATTTGTTAACAGATCATTCAGTATGATCAATTTTGTGTTGATATCAATATAATTTTTTATATTTGTTATGGATATAAAAAATGTAAAGACTTCTTTTGGGCTCATGATAGGGGTCTGTGGTCTTTTTGACGCTGTCGGAAAAGCAACATTCCCAGTGAAATACCAAAAAGAAAGTAGGAGCATTGTGGGGATCTTTTGCGGGGGGTTTACAGTCTTTCATCTGGACCTCTTTGTGCTTTTATTTTTCTTTTCCCTCCCACATCCTTATCCAGGAATGATTCTTTGGCAATATAATTTAAATAGTTGATAATTTTTTTTTGGCGGGGGACTGTAACCTCTCTTTGGGAAGAAAGGTTTGAACTCTTCATATCATCAGTGGTTAGTGCATTTTGGCACATTAGTAGAAAATAACCTGCAACTGAGACAAAGTAAAGGGAGGCTCTAAGAGCAGCAATGAGAATGTCAGTTAATACCATTAGAAGGAAATGTTCTACACGCCTCATTTGAACTCTGAGTAAATGGAGTTCTAATGTGCATATATGCCCAGTGCATTGAGAAATCGGAACAAAGCTCAAAGTGTTCAGTCCAGAATAAGACAAAAAGGAGGTCAGTGTTGAAAGGCAGGCCAGAAGCCTTACTTCTAACCACTAGTGACTGGAGAGATATTAAGAGTTTCTAGAAAGAAATTATAATTAAAACAAGAAGTGCATCTCTCTCACAAATGGGTTCAAATGACTCTCACAAAGGCTAATACCATTAATACCCATGTTTTCATTTGGGAACTAATTCAATGTCTTTTGAAAATTTTTAAGGGCATTTATTAGACAGAGAATGAGTAAGGCCAAATCATTTGCTAATTGCTGATGTACTAAGGTGCTGTAATTGATTCAGAAGTTTTATGGCACAAGTGCATTTTTAAGACAAAATCATAATTGGAGGATAGATAATATTCACAAAAACTTTTATTTACACATGCAATTCTTTTGTTGGATTCAAGAAAGATTTCATAGTGTGGAAAATGGAGGCTTTGAACAGTATGAATATAAATAAGATGTGTTAAATCTGTAGCACTGTAGCACTGTCCTCCCCTTGTTCATCGATTTGCTTAAGCGGGCACCAGTAATGTCTCACAACAGATTGTGAAACTTGTTGTTACTGTTTTGGGCATATACAATACGACACAGAGAGGTTTCCAGGCTCTGCCATGCGGGCAGGATACTCTTGGGAGCTTGCCAGGCTCTCTGAGAGGGACAGAGGAATTGAACCCAGGTTGGCCGTGTGCAAGGCAAACGCCCTACCCCCTGTGCTATTGCTCAATGCAAAGAAGTATAAATCTTCTTTATTTACTGATTCAAATGTAAAGGCAAACCTTTAAGCAGAGTAGCTTAGAAAGGGGAAAACATAATTATAAATAACAATATTATATATTCAGTTATATTTATATATATATTCAAGTATATTTTTTGAAGGGGTTATGCTCCCATTATCTCAATTTTTCTGTATGAATTTTTTCTTATATTTTCTTTGGGAAGCTCTGCCCAGTGATGTTCAGAACTTATTCCTGGCTCTGTGCTCAGGGATCACTTCTGGCAGTGCTCAGGGGATTATATGTGCTACTTGGGATCAAATCCCAGATAGCTGTATGCAAGACAAATGCTTTATCCTCAGACTGTCTTTCAGGCCCTCAGTAAAAATAATTTAAAATAAAAAGCAACAATTTATTTTTCATATATGATCTTTAATTATGATTTTTGTTTGTCCTTAGGCCATAAATGGGAGATACTTTGGGCGAACATGTTGGGCTGAGCTTTGAACCCAGACCTCCTGTATGCAAAGCAGTGCTCAACTCATTGAGATTTCTCTCTGATATCTTGAAAGACAATTATTTTTAAAAACGAAAATATTTTTGTTCATACTGAATGCTTCTAGTTTTGAATACCTTAAACCAAGAGATAGAAGACAAGTGAACATCTCTTTTGGAATAAAGTATTTGTTCAAATTATTTAAGATCATAGGGACTGGAGTGACAGAACAGCAGGTAAGGTGCTTGCCTTATAGGCGGCCAACCTGTGTTTGTTCCATGGCAGATATCCCATAAGGTTCCTTGAGCACGGCTAGGAGAAATTCCCAAATGCAGGGCCAGGAGTTCCACCTGAGGTATGCCTCCAGGTATGCCAAGAAACAAAACAAACAAAAAGCAAAGTCTATAAGTTCCTGTCTTATGTCAAGGTCTTTCCATAGTTTTCTAGGCATTTCATATGTAAGCAATAAATTGATAAAAGTAAACACTTTTTGAGAAAAAAAAAAAAGCTCATCCGGACCCTGGAGCCTAACACAGGTGCAAGGCCATACTTTATTCGTTCTGCAGGGAAATTGACCTAGTCTTCCCCTTTAAGTTAAGGTTTGTAAACAAAATTATATAGTTTAGGAAAAATTGTCAGATACCACTGATTAGTAAATTAAAAAACTGATATTGCCGAGGGCTGGAGCGATAGCACAGCGGTAAGGTGTTTGTCTTGCGTGCAGACAGCCTGCTGAGCTGGGTTGGATTCCTCCGCCCCTCTCGGAAAGCCCTGCAAGCTACCGAGATTATCTCGCCCACACGGCAAAGCCTGGCAAGCTACCCATGACGTATTCAATATGCCAAACACAGTAAAAAGTCTCAAAATGGAGACGTTACTGGGCCCGCTTGAGCAAATCGATGAACAATGGGAGGACAGTGACAGGCAGTGACAGTGATAGATATTGCTGAAACTTATGCCAAAGTGATGCAGTGTTCTATTTAGCATCTTTGTCCCCACATGAATATTATTGGCAATAGTGCATTGTGCAATATTTCATGAATCTCTTCCTTTTCTCCCCAGTGTAAGAATTTATCATTGTGTAATATATGAATTGTTCAAAAACTGATATTGTACAGTATTTTCACAGTTATGCTAAAATAATTTGGTTTGCAAAGCCTTTAGCGTGAATAGTACCACAATTGAAAGTTGGGGCTAGGAGACAACTAAAGAATAATTCATTATGTTTATAATTATTAATTGTTCCTTTCTAGGCTGATAAAGATTTTTCAAGACATTAGAGCGATAGCACAGTGGTAGGGCATTTGCCTTGCGCATAGCCAGCCAGGTTCGATTCCTCTGCCCCTCTCCGAGAGCCCTGCAAGCTACCGAGAGTATCTCGCTTGCACGGCAAAGCCTGGCAAGCTACCTGTGATGTATTCAATATGCCAAACACAGTAACAACAAATCTCAAAATGGAGACATTACTGGGCCTGCTCAAGCAAATCGATGAACAACAGGCAGACAGAATGCAACTAATTTTTAAGCAAGGAATAGCTATCTCAGTCCATGACACTTTTACTCCATACACTTTATGGTATTTTTTTTTCAAGCCTACTCGGATTGGAGTTGAGCATCCTCCACCCAGATCCTCCACCCAGATCCTCCAAATTCCAGTAGGCGGGGGTCACACCCACCACCTGGCCCCCTGGCGCCATGTAATCCCATCAGTGGCCAAGACTCAGGGACTATAAAATCCAGCTCCCGGCACGAATGCGGCCGCGCGACATTTTATCAGGACATTCTTTTTATGACATCTTATTATCTCATTTCTACTTTGGACAAACTTGCAGGCTATCGAATGTAGTCTGCCCACAGGGCAGAGTCTGGCAAACTCCCTGTGGCGTACCAAATATGCCAAATACCAGTAACAATGATGGGTCTCATTCTCCTAAAGAGCCTTGAATATAATCTCAGGGCTAGGATGAAAGAGACGTTACTGGGGCCTGCTCGAGGCAATAGACGAATAACAGGATGATGAATGAAATGAACTCTTTTTCAGGTGTTACTAAACGTGAATGGTAGAACTGAAAGGATTGAGTGCTATAGATTTTACAAAATTCAAATGAGGTTTCTGTGAAGCAAAATTAAGCAAAAAAGTAATAAAGTTGATGAAGATTTTTCCTCAATTAGTGCAATAACAATCAAAATAACAAAGATTTATGTGGTATTTACTGTGTACCACAAAAGACTGCGTGTATTAATTCACTGTGCAATATAATAAGGCATTCTGCTGGCTATCTTGAGAAGGGTCTCCTCTATTGCCATTTGTCTTGAGCATGAAGATCATGGTAATGGCCATCAGGCAGTCTCTCAGGCAGCTGGCCTCAACCAGAAATCCAATAGCATGTCTTTGGATGGAAGTTTTGAAACTGATCTGAATAGGCTCTGTGGACCTACTTAATCACAAATTTCTGTAAACCCTTTTTGAAATTATTTATAATATAAGCTTTTTTTATTCAATTACTGGGCTTAATGAAAAAACAATACTTTAATGATTAGGGTGTCTTTTGTCATGTTTGTGCCATGTTTACCTTAAAAACACTGAGACACGGGGAAGTGCTTTCTTTCCTCAAAGACTACCGATGCACCTGGGTCCAATGAACTCCCTCAATCATTTGATTTTCTCTTCTCCAGATCTTATTTATGTTCCAGCAATGACATTCTAGAGTGCACTTGATATATATTAGCTTGAAAATTGTATTTAAGCTAGCATGATGGCTTGTGGACCACATTTTTGCCATCCTATTCATGGGCACACTTTATTCACACTACTTATTAATTTGTTCAAAGAAAATCAGGTAACTAAAATGAGCCATTCATTGTGCCATTCAGATAGTTAAGACAGTTAATAGAATAGTCTTTGTGGCACTGTTAACAGGTATTTTTACTGCAGATAAATTTCTTCTATACACAGCATCCACTTCTCTGTCTTCAGTGCTGTGGTTTCACTGAGTAGGAATGGAGGCACTTAGTAAATGTTTATTTCTCCTCTCGATTATTAGTGATGCCCTTATTCCTTTGTTTTTGGAGAATTTCAAAAAGATGTAGAGTTACAACACAAATAAACTGTTCCTATTTATAGGTATGTTTGTAAATAAAGTTTGGCACAGTGAATCTCAACTAATTACCTGAATTATGGAATACCAAGGACATTTATACAACCTACTCATTTTATATGGCTAAAATATGTGTGTTAATATTTAATAAGATTTATCTAGTTACGATGACTGTGTTTTCTCATTTAGCTTTTGTTTCGTTTTGTGTCCATGCTGACTGTATTTAGGGCTTACTCCTGACTGTGCGCTCATAGCTCACCATATGTGGTGCTAGGGATGGATATTAGGTCAGCCACATGAAGGCAAACACCTTACTGCTGTATTATCTTTCCATCCCCTTCATTTAGATTTTTTTGCATATTTATGTTTGGTTTAATTTTTTTGAGTCTGTGCTTTCTAGGGGTTGAATAGCTTTCTTGGAAGATAAATATTTCTATTTGTTAAACATACGTATTTTAATATAGTTGAGGTAACAAGGCCACATTAGTGTCTCTCTCTCTATATATATCCCATATATATATAATATATATATATATATATCTATGCTTTTGGTGTACAAAGTAACTGCATCTACACCACCACCGAAGTGCCCAAATACTTCCATCACTGTGCTTAAGTTACTTCTAATCTGTCTCTTCCTTCCTCTCTACTCTCAACCCTCTATCCGCACTGCTTGGTATACTCATTTCTGTAGTCAAAGTCCCGAATTGTCTTATAAATGGATACTGTCCATTTCCTTTTCATTCTTTCTGATATGCCATCTGTGTGTAAGATCACCTGATATTTACATAGTTTTAAGGGAGAATTTCTGTTCTTTCATATATAATGGTAACACTTAGATGGTGAATATATACTTCTAATATTCTTTATTTCCAGTGTTTTTTGATTAAAGATAAGGTTTCATTGATGACTCCTTAGGAAACCATGCATCAGTTACCTTTTTTTTAAAATATCTGTGATTGATCTTCAAATAATACACTACTGAGAATGACTATTTAAAAATAAAAACTCTAAAAAGTGTTTTTTACCATACTTTTAAGGCAACAAAGAAGTTTTTCTTGTGATCTTTGATTTCTTTTAAGAGCTAACAAGTGATATCACTTGGGCCAGAAAATAATCTGGCCTTTCACATTAAGACCATCATGTTCTGTTTGTTGATAAGTACTTGCAGACAATTTTAATCCTACATAACTGAGTACTTCAAGGAAGTACTCAATCTATATCGAGTCAATCATTCTTTCATACTTAACAAATGTAGATTTTTTTTTTTTTGCTCATTTCTCTGTAAGGAAAGGGTAACATAATTGACTGTGGTATAGTAAAGTCAGAGCAATATTAATTTACAGTTTCCTGCAATGAAGTTTAATTATTTTTTTCCTGTCTATTCCATTTGTTAAAATTTTTCTTTTCTGCCACTTAGTAGCTGTGTCATTTTGTTTCATCATTTTCAGAACATCTATGAAATATATTTGTCACTAAAATAGGAATTTAAACTTTTAAAAATCCTTATTATCATTGTTACCTGGGTTATATTATTAGGAACTTAAATATAATAATGTTATCTTTGAGATTGAAAATTGTTTTTTAACGGTATATATTAAGAATAACACTAAATAGTAATCAAAAAATGTTCATCTGCTTCCTGAGTAATTCTGGAAATATTAACATTTTTATATTTTTGTATGTATTACTAATTAAGATTCTATTTTCTGAACAATGAGGTGAGGATTTTGTTGTAAATTTTATGACCATTTTAGTTGTAAAATTTATAAATATATTTTACATTAAACTGTAATGAAATAGAAGTGCTAGAAATATGAACTGGTTAAATGTCTGCGTCTTGTGCAGTCTATGTATTCTAAAGTTATTTGCAGTGTTACTAAATATTTAAACTTATATATTTAATTTTACTGCAAATATATAGGCTTTTAGGATCTGACAACAAATGTGACATTTTATCAGGCTGGGTTATATGATAAGCTCACTCATAGCTGTCTTTATAAATGGCTGATATTAATAATATAAAAATAAAACTGTCATCAAATGAGAATTCTCTTATTTAATTATTCTAAATAATGAGAAAATTGAAGTAACCTAAACTTGCCACTTGGTACCCATACCAATCATTTCTGGGTGTTTTGAATTCATATGGCATAAGAAAGTTCCCATTATAATTTAGCACAAATTGAATGTTTAAGGTGTTTGTCAGTAATATTAAAAATATTATGAATTAAAATTTATCAAGCAAATGTTGTAGCGGATTGCTTAGTTTATTTTTATTGTTTTCTGAAACAGTAGAGACTTTTCATAAAGGATGTGAAAAAACAAGTGTGTATCATACAAGATTGGCAGTTTTGATTTTATTAAAATGTCTTACCAACTTTTCAAAAAATTAAGCATGGCGATAGAGGGAAAAAAATCTTACCGCCAAAAATAAATAGTGTAGTGCAAAGAAGAAGGTGCTATTATCTTGCAGCCAATTAGAGTCCTTGGAGAGGATCCTGAAGTGACATGTGAAAGAGTAGGAATCAGCTTCTGTGAACTAGCTAAGGGTAGGAAGTAAGTCTCCCAAAGCAAAAAAAAAAAAAAAAGACAAAAAATAAAAATCTTGGTGAGTTCAATATTTTTTATTCACAATCATTTCTAAGAGTTTAAGGACATAGCATGGTGAGGTGTTCATAAATAAGATTGTTTTCATTTATTCGGGGGCCACATCTGACAGTGCTCAGAGGCTTTGTACTCAGGGGGTCATATCTGGTAGTTCTTGAGGGGCCATGTAGTGCCAATGATTAAACTAGAATCCACTGTGAAAAGCATCTTAACCTCTATTCTCTTTCTGGGACTCTCAAAAATAAAATTCTAGCTGAAAGTTATCAAACAATTTATGAAATATTTGAGGTGTCAGGTCTATACTAGGAACTTATTTATTAAACCACATTAAATGCTGAGATTAAAATTATGTCATTGCATATGACAATATATATCCAGTTAATATATTTGGCAAATGTTTGAGGGAAAATGGAGGACGCAGTGTCAAGAAATCCTAAAATGTGAAAAGAAAAGTGCTTGTCTTGTGCATAGCTGCATCTGGTTTGACCCCTGGAACAACCTATGGCCTCCAGAAGTGGACTAAGAGTGATCTTTGAGCACAGAACCAGGAGTAATCCCTGAGCACTGTTGGATGTAACCCCATCCCCCCACCTCATTCCTACCAAATAAAGTGAAGAGAAGCTAAATGATATGAACATTTTAAAAGGGTTATATAAAAACAAAAGGCATATGGTAATTGTTCACAGTAATTTGGGGGGCAGCTTGAATCAGAATGAGTTATGTAATTAGACAACCTGTTCATGATTTATGATTGACATTCTTGAAGCATTTTTATGATTGTTCCACATGACCCAAGATTATGATAATAAATGAAAACACAAGTGATTTATTGATGCTAATTTTTACCATATCAACATTGCTATATCGTTAAGGTCCTCCAGTAAGTCTGTAAAAGGATCAGAACTTTATTGTATATTGTGCAGTACATTTTGTGCTCCATCTTAACATTTTCCCTGAGCTGTATCACATCTTAGATGATATGAGACATGACACAGTTAGCTCGAATATTACAAGCAAAACATAAGCAGCTGATGGATGTAGTCACTGAAGAGGCTCATAATTTAACCCACTGTATCTACTTCTGTTGTTTTTGAGAGTACAGAAGTTCATAAAACAAGTTCAGGGAGTTACTTGGGGTTGTGAGAGGTTGATAAAGTCATTCTAGATATATAAATATAGTTTATTTTTATTTATATATTGATTAAATCACCTTAAAACATTTTTGACTTGGCAGTGGGCTAAATGTGATTTATAGCTGGAAGAAAAAATATAAAAAACATATTTCAGTTACTTATAAAATTGTGTAAAATTTCAAAATATTGTTATATCAATAGAGATCTGCCAGGCTTATGGAGTATATGCATTATTTTCTATAAAAAGTAAAACTTCAGTATAGTATTTGTTTCATGGTATGTGCTGATGGTGACAATTTTTAAAATTTATTTTTCATATCCGTTGTGTATATGTTTGTCAACTCCTTTAACAAGTTACACATAAAAATGACTATTATTTTAGGCATGAATATTTTAATCATGGAATTCTTAAAAGTTAACTTAAAAAATTGATATAGGAAGGCTACATTTATTTTCACTAACCTGTTTCATCTCTTAATGTGATTTACTTGTCTATAAATATTAACTGACTTACCAGTGACATAATGACATAGTTCATAAGGATATCTAACAAATTTTCAAGAAAGTAAAACTTTAAAATCTTTCGGACAATTTAGAAATTTATAAAGTAGGGGACAGTATAAAATTCAGAGAAAAAATATTTTCAAAACTTTAAAATATGAATAATTTCTTTTATTTATGAATATGGAATTGTGTTACATTTTGCAAAAGATAATTGCACAGTTGTGGATATCATGCTACATAAATAAAACATGATGAATATTTTTTCTCTGTATGTTTGCTTTCCTTGTTTGAATTCTGGATCACATTTCTTTGCTTTCACATTTGTCATGACTTGAATAAATCATGGAAAATAAGTGTAAAAAGCCAAACCTTTCCATGCTAGTTATGCCTGTATTTCTTGTTCTAGCTTTCTGTCAGCAAGGGGTTCTGATTGGTAATGACACACGCAGCATTCTGTTAAAACTATGAAATCTTAAAAGATTTTATCTTGTGGTTAGATAGAATTCCAAGGAGATCAAGTATAAATGACACATTTTACCTTATTTCTTTATGAGAAATCAATAGAGTTGAATCAACATGGTCATAGACAATGAAATTATTTACCCATCATTTTTACTTTGCTGTATAATCTTATAGCACTTTTTTGTGCTACTAATATTTCTGCATTAAGTATAATTAACCTTTGTACATCATTGACTTTCTTATCATAATGGAAGTTGTTTAGAAGCAGGAATTTTGTCCTCCTTCTGTTTCCTATCATCTAACAAAGGATATATTATACACAAATTCATCAATGACTATGTATGGAATTAAATTATATCAACTTTGATATGTGTAGTCTTATATTTATATATATTTTATGTATGATTTTGATATATATTTGGATAAATTTGGTCATGATCATGATCATCCTGTTGTTCGTTGATTGAGAGCAGGCACCAGTAACGTCTCCTTCGCCCTAGCCCTGAGATTTTAAAAAAAGTGCCATATTCAAGGCTCTTGCAGGGTTAGGAGAATGAGACCCATCATTGTTACTGGTATTTGGCATATTGGGTACACCATGGGGAGTTTGCCAGACTCTGTCGTGTGGGCAGCTTACATTTGGTAACCTGCCAGCTTGTCCAAAGTAAGAATGAGTAATAAAATGTCGTGTGGCTGCAAATGCGGTCACGCACTTCCGGGAGCTGGGTTTTATAGTCTCTGGATCTTGGCTGTTGATGGGATTACATGGTGCGGAGGGAGGAGGGGGCAGTTGGTGGGTGTGACCCCTGCCTACTGGAAGATGGAGCATCTGGGTGGAGGATGCTCAGCCCCAATCCGAGCAGGCTTGGAGATCTCATTGTCTCAGGACAACCAGGCATGGGGCCAGGAGACTCTGATAAATTTGGTATATTTCGATATATATGATTTTGATATGTATTATATATTTTGCCATATATTTATATATTGCAATATATTTATAATAATTTTGTTATATTTTTATTGATTTGGCTCTTAAGGATTAGAAAAGTACTTTGATCTGTCTTCATAAGATTGTGAACTGAGAAATGGTTTCATATAAGTAAATACAAATATTAAAAAAGAAAATATTATTGTGTACTTAGATACCACATGCATATCTCTAGCCATGTCTATTTCTATATCTACATTTAATTCATGATTTTTGAATATCAAAGTAAGTATTTTATTGAATTTCTATTGATCATCAAAAATTGAGTTAAATATTTAGAGAAATAGGAGAATATTTTATTATCACACAGATAAATCCATATTGTCTGTTTTTTGTGCCCAGTAATCTGTTTTCACTGCATACTTGCTTATCTCTCTAAATGTAAGGCTAATGATGTCACTTTTTAATTACTGCAACTTTAACATAGAGGACATTCAATGATTTCTTTTTCTTGGGGGGAGGTGTGCATACCTAGTATTCCTCAGCCTTTACTCCTGGCTCAGTAATAAATTATCAACTCATTAACGCTCACAAAGAATTCTACAGCACCTTCCTTTTTCCCACCAAGTGAATTATGCGGCTTCAGAGAACCATGACTTTTTTCCTCAGGTATTCCTTTCGGTAACAAGGTTCTTTTCTTCTGTACTAAGTTCCCCAGAAAACATGGGTTGTTCAAGTATTCTGTCTGTTCCAGAATTTTCTGAACAAATCACAATCTTCTCTATATATTTTCATTATATCCTGAACCAAATGTTTTTCATCTTTGTCTCCTTTTACTACTATAAAATCTTCAAAGGTCAAGTTCAAGTCTTTGTATCTTTTTATATGCTGAACTAGGCATTGAATCTGGGATACAGCAGGTGCTCAATAAATATTTGTAAAACAAATTCTCTAATTTAATCTTCTCGACCAGATATGTTTGAAAATCAAATGCTGAGGTCTAAAAAGATTGGGTCAAGGTCATATAGTGAATGGCACAAACTTTGCTTTCAAAGACTCTTATTAACTTTGTAATAGTCTATCGGAATTTTCTCCCAGAAATGCTGGAGAAAAATTTGTGTTCCAAGTCTGATCTAGCAAACTTGAGTCCTTGTGTTTGCTATGATACACACAATGCCTATGAATATCAACCCACTATTTGAACAGAGTCAGACTGGACTCTAATCTTCTTAATCTGATTTGATGTATTTGACTCCTTTTGTTCTCCATCAAGATTATCCTCTGATTTTTTTTTTCCTTTTAAGTGACAGAGTACAGGTGTCTTCCTGGTATTGTTAATCACTAAAATTAGTTGGGATCAGAATGACAGACAGCAGGTAGGGCATTTGCCTTGAGTGTGGCCAAATTGAATTTTATCCCCGATATTCTACATGGTACCCCACGCACCGCCAGGAGTAATTCCTGAGTGCAGAGCCAGGAGTGACCCTTGAAAATCGCTAGGTGTGACCCCAAAGCTAAAAAAAAAAAATCAGTATTCCAGAACCAAAACAACAGAACAACAGATAGAGTGCTTATCTTGCAGGCAGCTAATCTGACTTTGATCCCAAACACCACAATGGTTTCCCAAGTCCCATTGAAAGAGATCCCTGAGCAAAGAGTCAGTAATAAGCTCTGAGCACTGCTAAGTGTGGCCAAAAAGATAAATAAGTCAGTTTTATAGGGATTTGCAAACCTCTCCACTATGATAGACCAGGAATATTCATGTCTAAAGTTCAGACCTTGACATATTCAGAGAAAGGCCATTTTGAAATATGAGGTGTATCTCATTCTCTTAGAAATTATTTTTTCTTTTTTTTTCTTTTTGGGTCAACCTGGAGATGCACAGGGGTTACTCCTGACTCTGCACTCAGGAATCACCCCTGGTGGTGCTCAGGGGACCATATGGGATGCTGGGAATCAAACCCGAGTTGGCCGCGTGCAAGGCAAACACCCTACCCGCTGTGCTATTGCTCCAGCCCTAGAAATTATTTTTATTCACTTCCCATATACTTACTAAAAGTAATGCTTGAAATGATCATACTATAAGAAATAAAAGAAAGTGTATACTTAGTAAAAGCTATTCATATTCTTATACCTGCTACAATTTATTGGTAAAGTTAACATTTGTCCCTTATCCTAGACTTAGGTGTTTCTTTTCAGTTGTCCACAGCATGAAGTTATTTGGATATTCGTCTTTTAAATAACTTTTATGTCTAAGATCAAACTCTTTAGCTTACCCTCCAAATTTGACTTTTTTTTTCTAGTTCTTCATTTCTGTCAATAGAATGTCTAAAAAAAAAAACTTCTAAGAAGCCAAAATATTTTAAAGTTTTACTTAAGAAGACAAGATAGTTTTTATTGACTGAGACTTGCTTAGGAAGATGTGAGAGGAGAGAAAGTGGGAAATATGTTCAAGAGAGAATACAGATTTCTCCAGGTGGAATTAAGCAAGACAAGAAACAGAGATGAGCAAGGAAGATATAGGTTCAAAGGTGAACACAAGCTTCAAGAGTCTCTTTTAATTCAATTAAGTTATTTCAAATACTTACCTCTTCCTCTTTATTAGCCACTAAGTGAACAAGACTTGGCAGCATCCATGTTGATTTATTTTTTTCTCTGCAGAGACAGAGACTTCTTCAATAGGATCTTTTCTAACACATCATCACCACTTCCCCTCAGTACATACACCAAGCTACTCATGTCCCATAGACAAGTTCATTTTTCAGACATTACTTTTATTTTGCCAGTATGTCTGCATTAGCCTGTTTATTAAGACCAGACTCTCAAACCTGATCGTTGACAATCCAAACAGAGTGGCTACTTTTGTCCTTTTTTTCTCTTCCTGGGGTTTGCTCTTTTCTTTAGTTGCTTCTCCCATTCATCTGAATGACCCTTAATCCTTCAACAACATGCTTTAATGTCCTCTGTGAAGCCATTTCTGAACTAATCATTTCATCCTCTGTGTTTTATGGCATCCATCATATTGTAATACAGTTAGATAGGTATATGCTTTCCTCTGGTGCTTTTCTAGCACTTTTGAGCTCTTTGAAGTTAGGGTTGAATCATATGCTCATTCTAAAACCAAAGTACAGTATCTGGCATGCAATAGGGACGTGGTGCATTTTGTTAAACCAGTGAATGACACTGTTAAATAATAGTGGCTTTCTTCTTTTCCAGGAATAACTTTTCCTTTCTTTCCTTTCCTTTTCTTTTTTTTTTCACTACTTGAGTCACACCCAGTGATGCTTGGGTTACTCCAGGCTCTGCACTCAGGAATTACTCCTAACGGTACTTGGGGGTCCATACAGGATGCTGAAAATTGAACTCAGGTTGGCTGTATGCAAGGCAAATGCCCTGCCCACCATACTATTGCTCTGGCCCCAATCATGTATTACTTTTCAACTTTGTGCATTTACTCAATTTATTTGATTTTATAAAAAGTCTTTGCATTAATCTGTACAAATTCAAATTCTAGGTACTATTGACATAATATAAAATGAAATGACATTCATTATTATTGAAAACTATTAAAATAAAGTTAAATATACAACAAAACCAAGAGAATATCTAAATTATAGTGGTAGGCCTTATTGTTCCTATTAACATTAAGCTTCTTTTAACAGATTTTAATGTTCAACATTTTTCCCGATTGTGCTGCTTATTTCCCCAACACAGATAGATACACACATACACACGAAATTTAAACTACCCTCAAGAGTTAGATAAAATTCTACTTTTTACATTAAACGTTACATAAATCTATTATGTCATATTTTCCCCTCTAAGTTCCTTTAATATTTCTAGTCTGTAAACTAAAAAATTTTATATTGTTTTACTACAGTCAACTATTTGTCTCTTTTACTCATCTTAGAGCCAGAATTTATTTTTTATTTTTTAATTTAATTTAATTTATTTATTTTTTATTTTATTTATTTATTTATTTTTTTATTTTTAGTGAAACACCATGAGGTACAGTTGTAGATTTACAATGTTTTGTGCTTGGGTTTCGATTATAAAATGATCAAATGCCCATCCCTCCACCAGTGCCCATTTTCCACCACCATGGATAATATCCCTCCCACCCCCAACCCTCCCGTCTCACCCTGCCTCTGTGGCAAGGCAATCCCTTGTGTTCTCTCTCTCCTCTTGAGTGTTGCGGTCTTAGAGCCAGAATTTTTTAAGCTCATTTTTAAACTTTCATAGTTTCAAATTATATGCAGCAATTAATAAATGCCATGACAGGAGTGTAGTGCGGGGAAAGAGTAAGAAAGGAAGAGAACACTATAACAGTGGCAGAGGGAAATGGGAGGAGGAGGGGTGCTGGAAAGCAGGAAAGTGGAATGCATGAAACACTATCAGCAGTCACTGTCACTGTCACTGTCATCCCCTTGTTCATCAATTTTCTCGAGAAGGCACCAGTAATGTCTCCATTTGTCCTAGCCCAGAGATTTTAGTAAGTGCCACATTGGAGTCTCTTTCAGGGTTGGGGTAATGAGACCCATCATTTTTACTGGCTTTTGGCATATCAAATACACCACGGGGAGCTTGCCAGACTCTGCCATGCGGGCAGGATACTCTCCGTAGCCTGCCAGGTTCTCTGAGAGCAAGAACTAGACATTAAGTGCTTCTGGGAGCTTGGTTTTATAGTCTCTGGACCTTGGCAGTTGATGGGATTACACGGCCGGGGGGCGGGGGGGGGGCAGTTGGTGGTTGTAACTGTCTAGCTACCGGAAGGTGGGGAATCTGGGTGGAGGAGGCCCAGTCCCGATATGAACAGGCTAGGAAATCTCAGTTCCAGGTCCCGCACACCTGGTTTTCTCTGCCAGTTCCTTCATACACGAGACTTGTCTGAGCATGTGGAGAGTGATCTTGAGCATGGCTGTGATTGGTTGTGGAGGTCTTCAGCTGCTGGAGCACTGCTCAGGGCGGATAGGGAAACTCAACCCGCCCCCCTCCAGGGGGCCCTGGTTAGGACAGCCAGGCGAGTGGGCAGGAGATTGCATTGTTCTCTTCCGGGAGCTTGGTTTTATAGTCTCTGGGTCTTGGCCGTTGATGGGATTACACATAATGATGGGAAACACTATCAGTAGTACTACTGTAAATTACAGCGCCTAAGTTATTTGCCAAAAGAAATGTCTGTCATGGAGGCCTGGAGGGAGACCGGGCATTGGTGGAAAGAAATTGACACTGGTAAAGGAATCAGGTTTGGAACGTTGTATGCCCAAAACCCAATTGCGATTAACTTTGTAATCTACTATGACTCAATAAAATAAAAAGTAAAGTCTTGATCTTATAGTCAAGGACTGTCATTGTAAGATCATTTCTTGCCTTATAGTGTTATATTTCTTATGAAAAAATGAGCACCGTTCTGAATCTGGAAATTCTGTAGTTTTCTTGTCTGGGTTGGCTACTCTTCTGTTTTGTTCTACTTTTTGAAAGTTGCAATTGTTTCACTCGAAACACCAAGCAGTATGTCGAGTAAAGTTTATATTTACTTTTCTAATCTTATTGTAGGGTAGGTAAGATAGTTACGATATTGTTAAAGTTTATAATATCAGTGTATAATATCAGTGTCCAAAGTCATCACAGCCTCCCCTCCACCTCACCAAAGTGCCCTCTTCCCTCCACCCCTGTCTCTTTGTCACCCCTCATTAGTATTCATTCTCACCACCTCTCGCAACTTGATTTGGTAATTAGTTTCTTAATCCAAGATCAAATGAGTGCCATTATATGACAGCTTATTTTTCTTTAAGAAAGTTATCTTCTGGTGATTTGTCTTAGATTTTATATTTGCTTTTTACTGTTGCTAGAACTCAGATCTCTGGCTAATTAAAGCATGATTTCTAAATTTGATGTGGCTGACTATTTATTATTGTTATATATTTATAAAATGGGATTCAAATAAAATAGCATTCTAAGTTCATTTACTCTATATAACTTTTATCAGTTATTTGAATGACCAACCAAATTAACCATTAGTTACACTATTGCATGTTTCTCTTCAGAGTAGAAATTACGTCTTCAATTGATCCTCATACAAAAATGTGTTCATTGGTCAAGTTAAAGTATGATTGTATATTTTATGACTCTTCTAATTATAATATCGAATAAGTTTAATGTACACATTAAAAATAAATGTGTCACAGTATTGAATATCTACTTAGAAGTAAGATTAAATTTTTATCATGGGGGAATGGAGCCATAGTACAGGAGGTACAATGTTTTCCTTGCATGTGGCTAACCTGGTTTCAATCCTCAGCATTTCTTTTGGTTTCCCCAGCACGATCAGGAGTAATTCCTGAGTTCAGAGCCAGGATTAACCCCTGTTTTAAGCACTGGGTATGCGTAAAAAAAAAGCATTTTTCTATTTTTGAATTACAATATTTTTCTCTAGCAGTTAAAGCTGCTATTTGTGCAAGTTCTGTTCTCTGATATTTAGAAGACTTGAAATAAACCATGTAAACATGAACATGAACATTTTTGTGAAAAATTAAAATAATGTGCCCAAATTCACTATTCTTTATTTGCTTTAGCTTCAAAACTTAATTTGAGAAGAGACATTATATTCATTTATGTCATATTTGTCACTTGTTTAGTGGAAATTTGATATAACCACTTAGTGACTAAAGTATTTCTTTGGGACTCAGAGATTTTTTGACTTAACCATTAATATATCATCCACTTAATGTGTTACAAATCATTGCTGTGAAACTCTTAGACAAAAAATGGACAGAAGATATTATCAGTCCAGAACTATAAAATCTGCTCTAAGAAAGTAAACATTATAGTATAATTGGATCGTTAATTAAATAATTGATTAATATAGTAAATCAGCAAGTGATGATAAACAAAAACCTTTCTTTGAAGTCATATTTAAAGTAGCACACCCTTAATATTCTTTATTTTCATTTCTGAAATCAAGATGGTGTGTGTATTCTCAGTTGGAAATTATGATTCACTTAGAAATAGCAATTTGTTTACCTGATGGCTTAAAACGAGGAGACTCCAGGAATGAGTACAGAATTAGCTAGAGAAATTTATGCACTGTAGTCTTTAATCTCTGTAATGATACCTCTCAGGTTACAAATAAGGCTACTTAGCCATTGTTATCTGATGCAGCTTTTTTTCTTTCTCCTTTTATTACATTATGAAAATGGATTGTCTATTGATCACCATTTTATGTTCGTTATTTGAAATTCATAGATATGTGTACATATGTGTGTATGTATAAAGAGCAGGGATGAAAAGGGAAAGAAGGTCAAAGAGAGAAAATGATCTACTAAAATGGCACTGGAAAAAAATGGCTTAAATAGCAAGAAAGCATTGGAACTCTGAAATCTAGTTAGTGATCCTATATTGAACTAACTGAAAAGGTTATTTGGAAATAAAGTTGTAGTGTTGGACCTGCAAAATGCACAAATAAGCCAGTCAATTTTATTTATGCGCCCACTGTCCAAATGTACCTTAACCAGTGTTAAAGCACAAAGTCCACTGTTTTATCTATTATCTACTATCATCGTAATCCATTGGCTTTGTTTCATATTGTGCTCAAATCCACCACTATCAGTTCAGAGAAACTTAAGGGACATTTTATTTACTGGCTTTTCCTTTGTGTTGTCCAACCTTATATAGGTAATGAACGTCATCAACTTCTTCACACACACAGGATTTTTGCTATAACACTCTGTCATAATCATGAATCACATATGATGTTGCCTATCTACTATATTTCAGGAAAAACAAAGATTTCTGACAGATGTTCTGCATGAAGTGATGCTGCTTGATGGCTTGGCCAGTTCCCATCCAGTATCACAGGAAGTGCTACGGGCAACAGATATTGACAGGGTGTTTGACTGGATCGCATACAAAAAGGTGGGAATAGATAAGACTCAAGTACTAATAGGATATTTCACTAGCCTGGGGTAGCCAAACTATTTCATGCAAGTTATAGTCTTCTCTTCATCTTGCACATAAAAGTGTTTTGGAAATGTTTGTATAATTCATTTTATGAGTTAGAGCTTTACTTTATCACTAAAATGGGATTAATGTTTGCCAAATATTACAAAGAATATTGCAAGTACTAATGAATAGGTTTTTGGATACAAAAAATTGATATACAAATGGTATTGTGTAAATGTTGGTTTTTATTAATACTGGTAAGAGAGGTGACCTATATAGTGACAAATTATTTTTCATCATCACAAGCTCCTTATGTGCTCATTTTAATTGGCTAATACAAATGGGTGTAGGCCAGTAACATGAAATGTGTATAATTTAAAAATTATTTAAGGGAAATTTGAAAATTTGTGTCTAAGATAATGAGAATAATAAATAAAAATGGTAGACTTTTAAGATTTTTAACCAATGGTTAGATATAGAAATAAATAAAATACATAAACACTTTTTTCCTTGTTGCTTGGACTAGGATTTTTCATTATTTCTTTATAGTTGAGTATTTCCTTTTGAGTGGGGGATGGGGGGTGGTGCTCAGCGCTTTTTTTGATTGTGAATTCAGGGATCACTCCTAGTAGGTTCCTGAGTTCCTTATATATTTTGAATACTAACATATTACCAGGTAGATCACTTAAAATATTTTCTTTTATTCTAAAAGTGCTTCTTCAATTTATTTATTGTTTTCTTTGATAGAAGCTCTTTGATTTAGTATTTATCTGTTAGTTTATTTGAGTCTTGTTACATGTGTTTTATTGTCTTAACCAAGAAATGATTGCCAAGACAAAAGTTAAGAAATATTTTGCCTATGATTTATCCAGAAAGTTTTAGATTTTAATATTTCACATTTAATTTTTAATTTCTTTTATTTATTTGTGTGTATGTATGGTGTAAGATAAGGTAGTTCCGTTCTTTAGATAGTCTATCTTCTCATCACCAGTGACTGAATAGTTTCCCTATACACTGGATCTGTCAAAATAGCTGATTAAACTAAATTAAAAATTATGTTATGAACCTTTTATATTACCTAATTGGTTCAATGTATACATTTTGTAGTACCATGTTATTTTTGATTAATGTAGCAATGTAATTATCAGAAAATATGATGCCCCAGCATTGTTGTTTCTCAGAATTGCATTTGAAATTCAGTTCTTTTTTGGCTCCACAAAACTTTAGAATATTTTTATGTACTTCTGTAGTATAGGTAATCTTTCAGTCAAAATATAGATAATTATCATTTATAAAATGCTACTTTGTGCTAGGTATCATACCAAACTCTTTGTATCATTTCATTCAATTCTCATGACCATCTTATTATCACTTATTACAACGATTCTCATTTTAAACATGAGGACATTTAATCATGTTTAATCCCAACACCAATATTCTTACCCACTATCACATTTGATCAATCGGTCTATTTATTCTGAAACAATTTGTTAACCTCTTGCTTATATTCTAGTGACTTTGTTCATAGTGCTAGAGATTGACAATAAGAAAAATCTTAGGATTTATGATATAATATAAAAGAATTATAAGGGCGTGGTGGTTGTCATATAAAAGCAAAAAGAAATCATATTGTCGAAGATGTCCAATAAAGGGAAACGATGATGATTGCGGAACAGTAAGGAATCCAATCTGATTATAGAATAGTGAATGTATTAAAGGTGTGATTTAAGCAGTAAGAATTTGGAGGATCATTTATTAAAAATTTTGAACTTTATCCAGTTGGTCAAGAGGAACCAATGGAGATTTTCCAGTAGAAAAGTAATACTACTGAAATTGTTTTCTAGAAAGAATATTCCTGCAGTCAGTGTGGTAGAGATAGAAATACTGTGATGGATCTACCATTTCAGTAAAGATTGTAGTGACTATAGATGAAGCAGGCAGGATTTATTAATTTTTTTGTAATCTTGTGTGCAGTTCTTAATAATAATAAAAAGTCTTTCCATTTTTGTCCTCTTCTCTCTGAGTATTCCTGCTACTAAATATTAACCTCTCTCAACCCTCATTGCATTAGTACTTCAGTGGCTTATCATTTTTTGTAATAATTTCCTTAATAATTATTCTCATCATCACACTCCTTTTCTTTTGTTATTCTTCTTCCATAGTATTTTCATTAGCACTTTATATAGAAGTGAATTGCAGTGATACCAATTATAGAGAAATAAAGGTTAGAAAGCAACGGAAGATATCTAATTTGCGTGGGTTTTGTATTTAAGAGCTAAGGATTTTTTTTAATAAAAACTGCTATAAAATATGAGTAGTCTTGAGGCCAGTATTGAATGAAAAATATAAAAGTCTTAAAATTACATACATATTTTCCAAATGGGAAGAGAAAAGTTAGAATTAGTCTGTTAAAAAAAAGTTAGATACAGTGAAATAACATGTTTTCCATTTTAATACTAGATTGAAAAGGAAGATGCTTTTATCCTAAAAGTGTAATGGAAACAGGAAAATACTGTCATTGATAAAAGGACTGGAAAAGATGGATTGAGAGAGTCTCTTTACTCTAAAAGCACAAAAGGAAATAAGAATCAATGACCCAATGACCTGAATGATGAAAGTTAGCAAATGCTCATTAAATTTACATATGATGTCAAGTGGGAGAGAGTTGCGACAAACTCTGGAGGAACAGATTTCAAACTAACTCAATCAAATTTAAAGAAATTTATTAAAAAACAAAATTTTCAACAATTGTTACATCAAGTCATATATATTTTAGAGACCAAAGGAAAATGCATCAAACAAATGGAAAGAATTGGCAAACAGAGAAAAATCTATATAGGTCACAGTGAACACATTTAAAAATGGGGGGAGAGTGACAAAGAAGAAAACACATATATTTCCTATCATCCTTATAAATAAGTATGAAAGACCAGTTAGTCACTTCTCTCTTGTTCTTTGTGATATTAAGATCTCTATCCACAGCCCCATGTCTGGCCATGCACAAGAAGAGCATCTAGAACTCTACATAAAGGATAGGTCATCTTTGAAGAGATTTAAAAGGTGGTGCCTTTCTTTAAGAATGTACCTCAATATTAGATATAAGACCATGACATGAAAACAGGTATGGTGTGAATATAGTAAAGCACATATCTTTTAATGAGCACTTGATATACACACATAATGTTATGGAATACTTTGCATGTATCAACCCACTTACTCCTGAGAGAAAATGTGAAATGTTGGTATTTTCAAAACTCAATCAACTGATGAGGAAACAGACTTAAGAGATTAAGTGATTTCCACAAGATCTGACTTTTAACACGTGAACAATCCAGGATTTTGGAGTCAGATGTACCTAGTTTCAAATTCAGGGGTCTTATCTAAAAAAATATTTTCTAAATAATTTCAAGACAAGTTTTAATATGATCCATCTCAATTGGTTTTCAACACAGTTTTCAAGTAACTTTTCACCTCTTTTTATTCTACCTCTCAAGAAATCTTGTTTGTTCTATCCAACTATTTGATACTGTGACCTTCTTTCATTATCAATACTGTTTTCAGGTGGGTCTGAATTACCGAAGTAGTTTCCAAAAGTTGTCTCTGTTTCTAGCCTTGCTATGGTATATTTTTAACCAAGCTCAGAGCGATGATTTTTCTAACCTAAGGGAGAAATGCTACAATGACTTCTCCCAAATGAGAATAAAAGATAAAGTCTTCACAATGATCAATCAGAACTGGATTTGATCTCCTCTCTCCATTTTGTCACCTATCCTCTTAATCCTTGTCTTATTTCCTACCCCTTGGGCTCTCCTCTTATTATTCTACCTTAATTTATAGTAATTTTGATCTACAAATTCTCTGACTTCCCTGAGTCAGAGAATTTGTAACTGAAATTCCAACTAAAATACCTTTATTACTAGGGCTGTTGAAGTGATTGTTCTCTTTGTAGGTAATGATATTATTCCATATATCTTCAATGTTTTCACTTGTTCCCTTTAAGATTTTACTTGTCACTATCTCAAAGAAGCCACTAAGTTAAAATGTTAATTTGTGTCTTCACTCTTTACTCATTTTCATTATTTAGATCCAGTTTTATTGTTTGGTCCCATAATATATAAAGTATTCTCACCTACTATATAATTTATTCAATATTGCATCACTCTGGATCCCTGCTTTCTTCTATTGAACGTAAACTTCATAAAGGGAGATATGCATAACTGCTTTTTTTCTGTTTTCTAGTACTCATTATAACTGACTGCATATAGTAGGCCCTCAATAAGTATTTGTTGAGATGAATGAAATGTCAGAAAAACAATACAAGCAAAACATTATGGTGTTTCAGCAGAAAAGATCCCATCTGTTTATAAGAATTAGGAAAAAGAGTTGGCACTTTAAATAGGATTAAAGAGTTTGAGATGTAATTTCATATGGATTGCCGAGGGGTGAAGGAAGATTTTGTTCCTGGATCATTCTGTTTTCTAATGGATTCTGTCACTTGTGGCCTGACCTCTCAGCCCTGGACCTCATGGGACCTTTATCTGTTAGTTCAGCTCTCCTCTTGCTGTCTCTGCACTCTCCTGTCTCAGGCACTATCAACCAACTTTCTGTCCTGCAAATTCTTCCAGCTCTCATTCTTCTAAACAGATCCTTCTTAGCATTTGTTTTCTTTGTTCAATCAATTGCATTCAGAGCCCAGTGAATATAATTGGTGACTATTTTCTGTTTTTGACACTTTTCTACCTATTTTACCACACCCTAACTGTGTAGTGGCTTATTGTAACTCTCATGTGTGTGATTTTTTCCTGTAAATGAGTTGGACAACAAGGGTTAGGTGTCTGATAACTATAACACTAATAGTAGGAAGAATGGTATCAGAGTGCTTTGGGAGGGTGTGTTTTGTCACTGGGAATTCACTTAGTTGCCTCAGTTAGTACCCGTGCTAACTGGTAGAGTGGTTAGGTTTGTCTCCAATTTACAAAAGAGTAAATAGAAGCCATGGAGCTCAAGGATGGCTCTTAGGTGTCAAAACTGGAATTTACATGTCACTATTTCTCTCAGTTTATTCAATTCTGTTAGAACTCTTTCTTCAACCAATTTCCTATTATACCAGCATTTCAATAGAAAATATAATTTAGATAATATTTTTGACATATCATAAAGTTAATATTTTAATTAAAAAGTACAGTTTAAAAATAAATAATTTGTCATAATACAAATGGAAAAAAATGAATTCTAAAACCTGGCAAGTAATAATTACTGATTTTGAACAGCACCTAAAGGAAATGTCACCAGTTTAAGAGACTAAGAAAAAATGAAGAGAGAGAGAGAGTGTACATGTGATAGGAGATCAACAGACATATAAGCAACTGGAGAAAATCTTATCAGAAAAAAAGTTAAAAGAACTTTGAAGTGGAGCAATATTGCCTTATACATGGTTAACACCAGTTGCCACTTATGGTCTCCAAGACCCATCACGGGTGACCCCAGAGCTCAGGGCCAGAAGTAGACCCTGAGCACAGCCCTGTATGGCTAAAAAACAAAACAAAACAAAGTTGACTGCAGCGTATAAGGAATCATTATAAGAATACTGTGCATTGCTTCTCTGTCAGAATCAAGGTCAGAGTAAGAAATATGAACTTAAATTATAGAAAGAAACTTTAATTCATCTAAATAGAATTGATTGAACTAAAAGGCCATTAAATTTCAGTATGAAATACTTATGGTTAAAATATTTTTATTTTTCAATTTTAATTTTTTAAGTTTAAAAACTTAAACTTAAAGGGGACCTGAGAGGTAATCCAGCCAATAAGGCACCTGCCTTGCATTTGGCTGACCCGGGTTCCAGCACCAGAACTGCACAATATTCCTCAGAGAACCATGAAAACTGATTCCTGAGAACAAACAGACATGGCCTAAAACCAAATAATAAAATATATATTTTGTTTAATTTATATCTGAGTGAGATCATCACACTCAGCGCCTGGGAGAGAACAAGACAGAGTCTCCTACCCTATGCCTGACTGTCTCCACCAGGGCCCAACAGCTGAAGACCACCGAGGCCCAGCCAAGGCCATGCTGAGAGCACTCTCCACACACTTGGATGAGCCTCACGCATAAAAGAACTGACAGAGGAACCCAGGTGTGTGGGACCCGGGGCTGAGATCTCCAAGCCTGTACAGTTTGGGACTGGACCTGCCAGTAACTAGACAGTTACACCCACCAACTGCCGTGTAACTCCAACAACGGCCAGGATCCAGAGATCATCACACTCAGCTCCTGGGAGAGAACAAGACAGAGTCTCCTACCCTATGCCTGACTGTCTCCACCAGGGCCCAACAGCTGAAGACCACCGAGGCCCAGCCAAGGCCATGCTGGGAGCACTCTCCACACACTTGGATGAGCCTCACGCATAAAAGAACTGACAGAGGAACCCAGGTGTGTGGGACCCGGGGCTGAGATCTCCAAGCCTGCACAGTTTGGGACTGGACCTGCCAGTAACTAGACAGTTACACCCACCAACTGCCGTGTAACTCCAACAACGGCCAGGATCCAGAGATCATCACACTCAGCTCCTGGGAGAGAACAAGACAGAGTCTCCTACCCTATGCCTGACTGTCTCCACCAGGGCCCAACAGCTGAAGACCACCGAGGCCCAGCCAAGGCCATGCTGAGAGCACTCTCCACACACTTGGATGAGCCTCACGCATAAAAGAACTGACAGAGGAACCCAGGTGTGTGGGACCCAGGGCTGAGATCTCCAAGCCTGTACAGTTTGGGACTGGACCTGCCAGTAACTAGACAGTTACACCCACCAACTGCCGTGTAACTCCAACAACAGCCAGGATCCAGAGATCATCACACTCAGCTCCTGGACATCTTATCATCTCATTCCTAATTCGGTCAAACTGGCAGGCTACCAAATGTAACATGCCCACACGGCAGAGTCTGGCAAACTCCCCGTGGTATACCCAATATGCCAAATACCAGTAACAATGATGGGTCTCATTCTCCTAACCCTGAAAAAGCCTTGAATATGGCACTTTAAAAAAAAAAAATCTCAGGGCTAGGACGAAGAAGACGTTACTGGCACCTGCTCGAGGCAATCGACGAACAACAGGGTGGTCGTGATCGTGATCGTGATATATCTGATATAAAACCGTCCTCCTGTTCATCGATTTGCTCGAGCAGGCCCAGTAACATCTCCATTATGAGACTTCTTGTTACTGTGTTTGGCATATTGAATACTCTCGGTAGCTTGCCAGGCTGTCCGAGAGGGGTGGAGGAATTGAACCTGGCTCCGCCGGGCTGGCTGCACTCAAGACAAACACCCTACAGCTGTGCTATCACTCCAGCCCCTGTGCTATCATTCCAGCCATATATATATATATATATATATATATATATATATATAGCATAATATATACAATAAAATATATATTTATAAATATATGTATGTATATAGGGATGGAGCGATAGCACAGCAAATAGCGTGTTTGCCTTGCATGTGGCCAACCCGAGTTCAATTCCTCCGTCCCTCTCGGAGAGTCTGGCAAGCTACTGAGAGTATCCCACTCAAATGGCAGAGCCTGGCAAACTCCCCGTGGCATTTTCCATATGCTGAAAACAGTAACAACGAGTCTCACAATAGAGACTGGTGCCCGCTTGAGGAAATCAATGAACAATGGAAGCACAATGCTACAGTGCGTGCGTGCGTGCGTGTGTGTGTGTGTGTGTGTGTGTGTGTATACACACACATATATTGCACAGTGGTGTTCACAGTTTGCTCCTGACTTTGCACTCAGGGATCACTTCTGGCGGGCCTTGGAGAACATACAAGGTGCTGGAGATCAAATATGGGTTGGCTACTTACAGGGGAAGTGCTCATCTGCTGCAGTAGCACTCTCACCCTTGAGTAGACTGTATTCCAGCGTGTCTTTCTCTTTATTATAAGGGGTCTCATTTTTGCCTTTGGACTTGGATCACCATTATTATAAGGCAGAAGTAATTTTTAAGACATCATATAAAGAAAATGTCTTTTTGCCCTGTAAAGGAAACGTACATGGTTGAAAGAGATTGGTATTTCTGTGACAAATGCCTTTAGCACTTACTGGTAAATTATTAATTTGTGCACTTTGTTGATGGAGGCACATTTTCTTTTGAACATGTGTTTCATTCTTCATCATTTAAATGCTTTTTTTTTCTTTTGCTTCAATCTTAACACTTAACATTGCTTTTTTTTTCTTCATTGCCACTTTTAGCTTTTACTTTTTGATTTACTTGATAAAAATTATGTATTAAATAAAAATAGATACCAATGTATTTTTACAACAGTGTAAGAATTGAATTAATTCCATTCAATGAATTATTATTGAAATTCTGTGTGCAGTTTATTTTTTATTAAGAAATATTCAAGAAGTTGCTTTTTTTTTTCTGACTTTTCCTATCTTCTCTTTCTGTGGAAGCCAGATTGGTAATGAACCTTTATAAGAAGCTTAAGAACCAGGTTTATGTAAATATTTCATGACTTGGCTATGCGTGGATTTTTTTCTCTACATCTTCTGGAATTTTTTTCATAGCTACAGTTGTTCATAATATTTTGCTTGTAAAGATTCCTTAATTCTAATGACTTTTATAATGGTTCAGTCATGCCAGACTCCATCAGTTGACAATAATTAAGAATGAAAAGTGCCATATCATTTAGTATAAATGTGAATGTGAAGTGAATTTCACTCATATAACTAATTCTTTCTGCAACTATATGTAATTTTAACTTCATTAGGCTAAGAGGTAGTTATAGTATATCTCAGAAAGAAGTGGGGTTTGTCTTAATAATACCAAGATAAGCTTAGTCAGGAAACCTGTGAATTTCAAATTATTTTATGCAGAATGTTCAGGTAGATATGGCAATTGAAAATAAAAAAATAATTAGTAGCAATATATATTTCTAACATAGAGATTTCCAAAGATGTTTGGTCTAATGTCTTATTTTCAGAAAAAGAATCTCTTAGTTCCACCTTCCTAGAAATAACTTTCTTGAATTAAACAAGCAGAATATGCCATCAAATTCATCTGATGCCACTTACCTCACCTTTGGTTGTAATCAGCATACCTAGGTGGGAGCTATGGGGGGAATCATCTACTTTTGGAAAGTATCTTTGTAAACTTTCATAGAAATTGCAATGTTCTTAATATATTACTCAAAATAATAGGATTCTATGCAATTTTTTTAAATTTTATTAAATTAAATTTTATTAAAGCACCATGATTTACAAAGTTACTCACAGTTGGGTTTTAGACATACAATATCCCCTCACAAATCCCACTACCAATGTCAACTTCCTTCTACCAGTGTTCCCAGGTTTCTATCCCCTTCCCAGCTTGCCATCTTGACAGGCACCTTTTAAAGGTTGTTTATTAAAGTTTGGTTATTAAAGTCTCATGGTTTCAGTGTCATTGACTCTGTGGTTTGGATATTTAGCTCTGTCATTCTCTAACAGAGCCAACATACCTTGACCCTTGCACCTGTTACTTCTTGCCTGTCTCTTCTCTCCCACCCTCTCATTTCTATATTTCTATAATTTGTCACTTTGTTGGGCTGGAGCGAGAGCACAGTGGGTAGGGCAGTTACCTTGCATGCAGCAAACCCGGGCTCAATTCCTCCGTCCCTCTTGGAGACATCGGCAAGCTACTGAGAGAGTATCCCGCCCGCCAGCAGAGCCTGGTAAGCATCTTGGGGCGTACAGTAACAAGTCTCACAATGGAGATGTTACTGGTGCCTGCTGGAGTAAACCAATGAACATTGGGAGGACAGTCACTTTGTTATTTCTGTCCTTTTGGACATATGTCTTTCTCACTGAGGAATGATATTCTCATTGATCATTTTGACTTTCTCTTCCCTCTTATGAGGGATGAGCATTTTTTCAATATGCCTATTTGCATGCTATGTATTCTGTGGAGAAACAGACACCTCACTTTAGAGCAACTATTTCAAGAGGCTGAAATAGTCTTTCCTCAACCCCTCAACCCTTCCTCAGCCTTTCCTCAACCCCTCAACCCTTCCTCAAGTCTTTCCTGGGTCTGGGAGGTGGGTGAGGACTCATTTATCTCTTATGTTCCTGCAGGGGAGCTGCACTCTCCCCTTGGCTCAGCTCTATAGTTTCACTAACCATAACAATTTGGGGTAATTCTAGGGGCACTACAATAAAATTTAAGTCTACATTATTTTTCCTCAAGTCTAACATGGTTTAATAATACTTCATGATCACTCTCCTCAAGAACTTATGCAAAAAAATTTTAAATGCACAACTACAGTTAAAAATTGAGATTTTAAGGATAAAGTCATAACTGAGTTAAGGATTGAAGTTGTAGCAGATGAGAGGTATTTATTTATTATAAGAAAAAATAACAGGAATAAATTTCCTTTTTATGAAAATGAATATTTGGGTAAATGAGTAAAAATGTTCACAATTTAACAATTTTTATATGTAAATAAGAATATGTAACAATAGGTAGTAAACAGTTACACTGTATTGCCTTTTCTTATAAAATGCTTGTGAATTTTATTTTAGCAATAAATAGATCTATATTTTTATTTAACATGATAACTAATCATTTATAAGCAGCACAATTTACATATTGATGTAATGTAAAATTTTTTTAGAAGCCCCAAATGTTGCCAATTGGTATATGTAATTTCAAAAGCTTTATCCTCAATTGCTTTACCATTAGTGATTTCTATTATTGATATTCTCTTTTTCTATAAACCCAAATACCTTCTTTTTAATGATAAAATTATTATCTGCCAGGTATTAACAATTCACAATCATGTTAATTTAAAGTATATATAGATTTTTAAGTAGTTCAAACTATGTTCCAACACAGGATATATTCAAATCTACTTAAAAACAAGCAAACAAGAAGATAATCCTTTCTGCTTAGAACATGTTTTTAAGGTAAATATGTCATTTTATTTGAAGTAATGACAATTTTTCTTAGTAGACTATCAGATATTTTTATAGTTTTTTTTCCAGAAGAGACTGAAAGGGGCATTTGATGGCCCACTGAGAAAATTATCTAGAGGCTGCATGTTTTCTATAGCCTTCATCATTCATGCTGTTGTATATTTCCTGGTAGCACTGAATCAAGTTTTTGATTTTTCAACTTTTTAAAAATAGATTTTCTTTTAGATTCTTTTTTTAGTCCTCTTTATATCAGTATCCCAAAGTTTGACTATGATTTCCTACAACATATACTTCCCTTTAAAAAGCATAGAAAAAAAGGCATAGAGATTAAAATAAAAATACTGAAACTTACTTTTGTCTTGAGGGCATTCTCCAAACAAGGAGAAATTGAGCACACTTTTCAGTTTGTCTGATAAAGGAAAGAGAGAACAAGGCCAAAGGTGAAAAGTTTAATGGGAGGCTTCCCAGAAAGTCAGGACCTTAAAGAGCTGTATCTGTAGCACCAAGATGAACTAGAAATAAAACTATCTCCTATCTCAAGGGAACAAAAAAAATTGTTCTAACAGTTGACAGCAAGTGGAGAAGAAAAGAAAATTTCCTCTAAATATTTGCAACTACAAGAAACCCTTGCTTGAAGCTACAGTTCAAATGAAAAACTACCTTGGAATTCTATAAACTTGAATCCAAGTTTACTTTAATGTTTTAATTTGGGATGCTTGGCCCTAGATTTGAGGTGACTCTAGATCCCAACAGAAACTAAAACATAACCTATATGGAAATCTATACCTTCATATCACAGCTCAAAAGATTCCCCTGTGGGGGAAAAAAGTCATAGTGAAAAACTTGGAATCACTTGCTTTCTAAGTCCATGTTCAATTTAATCAAATAATTTTCTCCTCACTTTTTTGCACTCTGGAAAAACTGACACTCTCTTCGGAACACATATTCTCTTCTCATTCTCTCCCCTCACATCTTTTTAAGTAAATTGCATTCAATTAAAATCTGTCTTGCTTCACTAAAAAACAAACAAAATTCTTGAATCACCCAATGAAAACTTCGTTCCATGAACATAATTGAAACAATTGAAAGCACAGTCATTCATGTATAGAATTAAAATATTGACATGCTACTTGTTAACAGTGGTGCAATAAAATAAAGGAAATAAATGAGAATATAAACAAAATTCAAACAAATATTAAGAAAAATTGAAGGAAGATATATAGAAATCAAATTGCAATAATTGCACTTGCAAACACAGGAATTGTATTGTGTTAAATGATCTTAATTTCTTTACATAGGTTACTATACAGAAAATAAATCGACTTATTGATTTATTTTCTGATAACTGAATTTGTCATACCTCTAAGTTTTCTTGGAGCAAATTATCCAAAATAAGTTTATTTTGTGCCTGCTAAAAGGGACTCTGAGGGGGAGGACACTATAGACCTTAGTGAAGTTGGTAGCTCACACTGGAGGAGGGATTGATATGCCTAAAACAATCGTATCATGAACAATCTCATTAATCATGGTGCTTTAATATACATAACTTTAAAAAAAGAGTATATGTAATAAATGATTTTTATAGGTTAGTTAATGGGCACTAAGGAGAAAATTATGAATATGAAGAGAGAGCAAAAGACCTATCCAAAGTGCACCGTAGACAAAGAAATAAGAAATATGCAAGAGAAGTTAAGGCACTTAGAAGAGAGAGGAAAATTCTTAACTAATTGGCAATACAGACTCAAGACATGTAACACTGTAGCACTGTCCACCCATTGTTCATCAATTTGCTTGAGCAGGCACTAGTAACATCTCCATTGGGAGACTTGTTGTTACTGGCATATGGAATATGCCCACGGTAGCTTGCCAGGCTTTGCCATGCGGGCAGGATACTTTCTGTAGCTTGTTGGACTCTCAAGAGGGACAGAGGAATCCGATCCAGGCCAGCCGCGTGCAAGGCAAATGTCCTACCTGCTGTGTTATTGTTCCAGCTCCACAGACCCAAGATATAGATTTTTTAACTTTTTCTTATCTTTGTTTCTTCAACACATAATTTTTTCAAGGAATAGTTCACATTAAATTGTGACATTCTTTGAAACAGGACTCCATGTTTGTACTAAGATTTTCTTTATCTTAAAGTGATTAAATTTACTCATCAGTAAAATATGTTATGTTTATTATCTTTATTCTTTTTTATCATTATCTTATAAAACTAATTTTAAAATTAAATAGTATATTTATATTAACATTTATTGATTTCTGACCAGAGTCTGACCATTCAACTCCCATTTAATCATGACAGAAGAAACCTAGAATGTTAACATTTTCAGGTCTAAATTTATAGAACTCATGAGATAAGAATCATGATTTCAACTCAGTCTACTTAATTCAATATTGAGTTCTCCAATTGCCTGATCATAGTGAAATAGATATTGGTGTTCACAGTTCAGGTTTATAATTGACTCGAATAATTTGCCTTTTATCTGTCCTTACATTACACCTCATTTTAATTGACCATAGTATTATTACTTTAAGTTCCTAAAGAATTAGGTGCTTTTATTTTCTTTGTTATTCCTTCTCATCAATGCTTATTATACCCTCTTTTGTTCTTGGTTTCTGATTCTACTTTTGTTGTCAACAATGAAAGAACACTTAGAAGAATTCTGTACCAAGGGAAGATGTTCTTAGGTTGGATTAGAGCCTTGTGGTTCCAGATCAGCATTTCATAAACAAGGTCCATATGGAACCCTCCTAGGTCTTCACCATATTCCGTGTGGGCACAGGTAAAAAGTTTCATAAATGCAGCTACTTGAGTAGCTTGTAGATCAGGGAGGGTCCAGGAAAGAAATAATTTTGGAAGAGAAACAGTGGGAAAAGGGCTTAGAAACACTAGTCTAGATCATTCTGAGAAGCATAGTCAGGCTTTCATAAAGTGGAGCACATTCAGAAATAAATTAATGCTGCAACTCAGTTGCATGGTGCCTCTTTAATGTAGTTTTACTGTAGGATGCAATAATCTCAACTGTGATAAAAAGAAAATCTGGTCTAAAGAAGAGAATTTAGGGTAAGTATTCCCCTGGTACTTACTGTAAACTGAAGAAAAGAAATGATCAATCAGCTAAATGCTTGTGTTTCCTTAAGATGTTCCCCAAACTGTTTCTGAGTCGTGCAATTTTAATATAAAGTAAGTAAACATATATTGTGACATCGTTTTCCTTCTGGAAGCGTATCCATCATAGCCAGAACTTTGTGACTAAATTGGAGCAAGGCAGTTTTGTTAGTTGCATTCATTAAAGTAAAACCAAGTCCAAGTGTTATCTAATACCTAAAACTATTATAACAACTAAATAGTCTACATATTCTTTCCATTCCCCATGGAATCGATGAGGAAAATCAGAAAGTTATTTTTCCAACAGGACAAAGTTAGTAAATGTTGGAATCACATACTGGAACTCTACCTGGGCTTTTAGTTAATTCACTAGACTGGTAATTTCTTAATTTCTTAATTACTTCTTTTGAAATTGAGACCACTTTAGTGGTGCTTAGAGGGGCAGTGCCCAGGGATCAAACTCAGGGCATTACATATGCTAAATACATGCCCTATTACTTCTGAATTCTCTACGTACTTTTTTTGTTGTTTGGGGCCTCACCTGGCAGTGATCAAGGCTTATTCCTACCTCTCTCCTTAGGTATCACTCCTAGTGGTGTTCTAGCATCAAATGAGGTGTTGGAGATCAAACCATGGTTAGCTGCATGCAAGGCTCACTGCCTCAACCCTTGTACTTCTCTCAGACTCCTATTTTTTGGGGGATATTTTTGTAGAGTTTTTTTTTTTTTAGTGCTTAGAGAGCATATTACCCATAAAATGTAGACACTTGTTTGTCTTCTAGTATAACACATAATTTTGCAATTAGTTGTAGAATTAAAGTCCTTTGAGAACTGAAGCTTTAGCAACATGCAATTTTATCATATTTATTAGATATACAATATATACAATAAGCAATTTTTATGAGGTTTAACAATGATTAATTCCAAACCCTCAGAGGTTTAGGGATTGTGAAAAGAATTCAGCATCCACTTGTGTAAGATTCCCAATGTTTAATTTGGAGATACTTATTATTTAAAAAATTTTTAAATATATAGCATGAAAAATAAGTAAATATGACTGTCCTATGGACAAAGTTGCATGGCATTAAATATTTTAATATTACTTTTTGAAGAGTTCTTTTGAAACAGTGCACAGTAAAGATTTTTTAAATTTTTTTGGCACTGAATTACAAAAGCATTACATGATATTAATCCCATGTTGTGGTGTATTTCTAGACCAAGTTGACAAAGAAGTTAGGAAGTTGACCAGTTGAAGGTCATGTAGAACTTTACACACCTGCGTCTCAGCATCTTATGATGCTTCTGACAGAGAGGGTCCACAGTCTGGTAGGCTTCATTGCCTTGGTCTGCATATTTATGGCATTTTTATTTCTAATTCCACTCTTGTTTACTTTAAGATCTAAATCTTTCATTTTTCCGCTTCTGCTTGTGAAAACACTGTTACAGCTTTGAGACTAGTTTTATTTTTTTCATCACATTTTAATGTCTCTTTTCACTAACCTTGCTGCTAATTGATGCCTTGATGTTACTGTTGGAATAGTACCAAAATCTCCTGAGCAACAAGGGGCTTTAAGGCTTCTGATAATGGTAACATTCAATCTTATTTTGGTTGATGGTGAAAGAAATAGTAGAAAGACAGGAGAACATTTATATTTCCATGTACAGGAAGCTAGAGTTTGGGGATGATACTTAAAGAATCAGTAAGTGTATGTTTGCAAGGAGAGTTTGTCATCAGATTTGTGTTACAGGCTTCTAGGAGAAAGGAAATTTTGTATTCTAATGAATGTGTTTTGGAAAATCTTATTTTATAAAGATGATTTTTCTGATATGACATCTGTGGAATTATACAGTATCTATTTGCTTTGGGGAAACATTAAGTTGCATTATTGTATATGTCCCAGGAGTGCTTTTATTAACCTATTCTGAGTAAAACTGTCACACTATACCCAAAATTCTTGAAAATATTAAGTGATGCTTAACAAACCTTTTAAACCTACTCTACCCTTTGTTCCCCTAGGCCATATCCCTTTGGCTAACTCAGTTCTGAGTCAAATTTAGGCGTTAGTTTTGGGCTAATTTACCTGATCCATTATTTTACTTCTTTAACCCATGAGTTCTTCTGCTATTTTTCTTTCTCTTTTAGGTTTATTTTGTTTAGCATTGCATCCCTTCAATTCCATGTCAGGACAAATATCAATACTTCATCTTTTCTTAGTGTTATATGTACCATAGCTTCTTGATCTCTTCTCTGTCAGTGGGCAATTCAGTTATTCCTTGCCTTGGCTATTATAAGTACTGCTCTGCATATAACCATTAAAATTGGTGTTTTTATACTTAGATCCAAGAAGTGTAACTGGGTTGTATGGTAAGTCTATTTTGTGGCATCTTGTGAGAACTTCACACTGATTCCAAAAGTTGAAGCAGTTTATTGTCCCAGCCAATGACCTTCAAGTTCTCCTTTGTCTGTATATTCTCCCTCACATGTGAGTCGTCTTTGTGACATCCACCTTTCTTACAAAAGTGAAGTGATAGTCCATTGCAGTTTTGATTTGAATTTCTCTGCTTAAAGTAATGATGACAATTTATTCATGTTCATCTGTATCTAGAAGCATATGTTCATCTCCTGTAACCATTTTAATGGGTTATTTATTTGTTACTGCTCGAGCGGGCCCAGTAATGTCTCAATTGGAGACTTTGTTGTTACTGTGTCTGGCATATCGAATACTCTCGGTAGCTTGCCGGGCCCTCCGAGAGGGGCGGAGGAATCGAACTCGGGTCGGCCATGTTGACCATGTGCAAGGCAAACACCCTACCCGCTGTGGTTGAATGAGTTCTTTATGTGTCTCAGATATTAAGTCTTGTCAAGTGTTTTCTATGCAAGTATTTTTCTCATTTTATAGTGTGTCTTTCATTCTACTGATTTTTCTTTTCCTGTGCAAAAGCTATCTAATTTTATATTTAATGGCTGTTGATTTTGCTTTTGTTTCTCTTGCTACTAGACTTGAGCTCCCAATGAACTCAGTGAAACTTACTGTGGAGTATTTTGCCTGTGGATTTCTCTATGTATTTATATCTTCAATTCTTACATTTAGTTCTCTAATCAATTTTGAATTAATTTTTTGTATATGGTATAGAATACTGTTCTAGTTTCAGTCTTTTAAGTAGATAACCAGTTTTTTTTAATTTCCCTTTTTTACTCAGATATTGAATTTTCACATTTTATTGATTTGACTTAATAGTATTACATAGAAATGTTACTTATATAAAAAATATTAAATAATAAATTTTTCACATGGACTTACTGAATAAACTCTCGCAAGATATTTGCTTGCTAGTGTATGAAAATGTGCTGATTCTTTGCATCCATGATCTAGCTCAGAATAATTTGCTTTGTAATAAATGACTTGGTGCTTTATTTTCCTGGATCATATGTTTTCTGACTTTAAAAATTCCCTACGGATATAATACATCTGTGTGTTGTTAATCTGAAAACAAAAATCAAAAATTGCAGGCAAGAGCTGTCATTTTGTGTTCATAAACAGGGGTATAGTTATGAATTGTTACCTATCACTTGGATTTTAGACATTAGTTGCTCAATACTGACCTGATCCTCATTGTAATCTGCTACCCACAATTATACTAACTGAAGTTATGACTTTTGCATTCTTGGACAAAACACAAGAAAAATAATAATCCATTTTCAGTGAAATATAGAAGGAGGCTAATTTATTTTCTTGAGACCAGTTGAAGGTGGTTTGGTGAAACTTTAATCTGTGCATTTCATTCTCTTTGTAAACTTTCCCTGAAGTCAGAATAGCAGAAAGCGAGATAGAGAAATCCTTACTCAAGCAATTATTTCCCTTATTCTGCAAATATTGGTACAGTGAAAAAATTTTCTTAGTTTCTAGAAAATCGGTTGTATTGTGTATGAATGAATCTGACAATGAAGATTAAAAAGTATCATTTTGCTATTAAGTCCAGGCACTGTTTTTCTTTGATTTTCAACATATGCCTCAGGGATTGAATGACATACAGATTTCAATTGATCCATTTCTGTAGTGGACTAATTGTAGCAATTAAAATATTAGCTATGCTGGTATTCTTTGATCACGCATGCTTGATTATGGATCTACATGAATGGCACTTTTTTTTTTAGTTTTTTAAAGCAAAAGTGAAATTTGAGTAGTGTTGTTTGAGAAGTGTAGTTTGAGAATATTGTTCTTGAACTCCATGATGGCCCATCTGTGTAAATAATTTTATCAACCTCTTTCGTGAGCCCATCCTTGAAGAGTTCCTCATATGGATGCACAATGAAAAAATATACTGTGCTTTTGTCCTTGTCAGTGGTGTCAAACGTATGAGATGTTAGCACAACTGCTAAATAAAGCTTTTGCTATAAGCGGAGGCCTAGCAACATTTTGTCTGGATGAGTAAGCAGCTTGTGCATACTGGGTTTCATAGAAAAAAGACAATCCTGAGTCTACATGAAGGACATAGTTATTTATGGTTATCTCTAGTGAATTTTGCTCATGCAGAAACTATACCTAGGATTCCTAAGTAATGACCTTTGTGTTTCAAGTACTCTTGCCTTGAATTTGTTTTGAATTTGCTTAATATTGCATGAAGGCCTCTTCCAAAATAATTCCACAAGAATGAATTTATACAACCCAATATGAACTCACTATTGTCCAATTAGACCATAAGGCAATTGATGTTCATATAATATATCCTTGGAATAAGCTTTGACTAAATTTTCTTTAGAGATATTTAGAAAAAAGTCACTTGAATGTATGCATGTTTTAGGAAACAAAGATTTTTTGTTTAGTTGTTTTTGAGCCACACATATCAGTGCTCTGGGATGAGTCCAGGTTTTGTGTTCAGGAATCCTTTTAATGAGCTTGGGAAACCACATGGGATGCCAGGGATCAAACCCAGATTTGGCCTTATGCAAGGCAAGCACTATACCTGTTGTACTCTCACTCAGAGCCCTAGAAAACCAAGTTTTGATAATTTAAAATCCTCTTTTAAATGAAAAATGAAATAACTTTGATCTCTAGACAGCTTATTCCTCTTAGATCGAAAATTTTATTATTCTTAGATAATAACCCACTTATTTTTATTTCCTAAGATAACTAATTTCTGAATATATCAAATATTTCAAATAACCATGGCATAATGAAATATTTAAATATTAATTAAACTGGTGAATTAAGATTCTATCCAGTGCATCTCAGAATCAGAAAAATTTCTCTTGTGTTTATTTACCTTTCATAGATAAATTATATATGATCATAAGATTATACACAAATTTCTGGTTTTCATTTCTGTGTGTTTGTATGTAGAGAAGTTGGTGATCTTAAGGTTCTTGTCTTCTTCCTTAAAAAATACCAATGAGCTATCATAAAGAAGGATTTTGGAATAGCAACTACATTAGGGAGGGCTGGGTAGATAAATGAATAAATGAATTAATCAAAGGATGCTTCAGTTTTTAGAAGGGCTAGACAAGAATCAAAACTATTTGATTGTGGCAGGTCTTTCCAGAAATTATTCTACTTCCTAGCAGATTGATCCTTAACTCTTAATAGGAAAAGAAAATACAATTATTCTGGCTAACTTTTGAATACAAATGTATATGTTTCATTGATTACTAATTCCAAATATTTTTTGCAAAGTTAAACTTTTTTTTTAAAATACCTATTTCACTCTATTTTTTTTCAGTATAGTTGTTTCTTAACTGCCAGTAGAGCTGAAAATCAGCTGACCCCATATATTTATATGGAACTTTCTCATATTTGAATATTATTAAATGTTTGGGTCGCTTTTTTTCAAATAAAATTGTTACATCTCATTTGTAACTTTATCTTAACTTTGAATTTTTTCTGATGTTCTAGTTTTTTTTTCCTATAACATTTTAAGTACTTTGTTATTTCCAAATCATGTTTAAGTAATTCTTTCTTAAATTATATTTTTCAGCTGGCTATCATGCACATTCTCAGCAATACTTTCAAATATGCAGAATATTCAGGAGCAAATGAAAAATGCAATTTTTCTGTGTTTTCAGTGAACTTGTTTCTTTTTTTCACTTTTTAAAATTAACTTATTTTCTAAATTTCTACTAACAATACAATTGCTTATTTTTGTCAGATACTGCTGCATTTAGAAAATGTTATAATATTCCAGCTAATTTTGGCTCAGTTATTAAGCTGCAATTGACATTTTGTATCACTGGAATGACTTTACTGTCTAAATGTGTTGTTTATGACATAGATTATTCAAAATTATTCTTTAAAAGTTATGCAGAAATAATTTCCTATTACTGTAAATCCAGTTCTTCATATTCCATTGAAATTGTTTCTTCTATCAACATGAAAATTGCACAAAAATATTATTTTCTAATATACCTCATTCTTCTCCAAGTGTCACTTTTAGTGGAACTATAGTTACAGAGGCATAGCTTGAGTAAATAAATCTGCAAATGGACATATGGATTTAGAAAAGTTTCCTTTATGACTGTAAAATAAATATCCAAAGGACTTCGAATATATAATAACTGTCAGTTTATTAAATAAACAATCTCAAATGGGTGAGATTGTTTAAGAAAACACAATGAAAACTACTGACATGAGGAAAAATCTATTAAGAGTAATTTGGGAATCGCAAGAGAAAAGAATGAATGTACACGGTAATAAATCTCAACTATGACTCTGTATTATCTATTTTATTTGGGGTACTTCCAAATAGCGTTCAGGAGGCCCAGGAATCCCACCAACAATTCTCCCTCAACTGAGCCATCAGTGCAGTTTAAGGGCTGGAAAACACAGTGTTGCTGGGGCTTTACCTGGGAAACCTGGGCCTCCCGGTGGTGCTGACCACACTTGCCATATTTGGGTTATCTCTAGGGCTGCAGCCAATGGTGTTCCATTGGTCATCAAGTGCTAGGAATTGAACCTAGGCTGGGTTCCTATATCTGAAGCTATACAATTCTTTGTCCCTGTATTATCTAGCTTTATGCAACTATTTTCTCCCTGATAAATAGACTTTGGTTATCTCCTTTGAAACAGGAGGAATAAGGTTTAATCTTCGTCCTTTTCATACGTACTTACTGTCTTCTATCTTTTTAGCTCATACTTTGTACATTGATGCATTAAAACATTTACCTTTTCTGGGCTAGAGCAATAGCACTGCAGGTAGAGCATTTGCCTTGCATGTGGCCGACCCGGTTCAATTCCCAGCATCCCCTATGGTCCCCTGAGCACCGCCAGGAGTAATTCCTGAGTGCAGAGCCAGGAGTAACCCCTGTGCATCGCCAGTGTGACCCAAAAAGAAAAAAAATTACCTATTAAACAAACATGTCATATAAAATTACAAACTACTGGTGCTTTCAGAAAAATTATACTCCCCTGATTCCTAGGGGCTTGGAAAATATTTGTTAATCTTAACAAATATTAACAAATATTAATATTTCTTAATAAATTTTCAAAGTAATGTAATAATTTACAAGAATATAATCTATGTCGAGCTGGAATGATAGCACAGCAATAGGGCATTTGCCTTGCATGCAGCCAGCCCGGCCGAGCCAGGTTCGATTCCTCCGCCCCTCTGAAGAGCCCAGCAAGCTAACGAAAGCATCTCACCTTCACAGCAAAGCCTGGCAAGCTACCCATGACATATTCAATATGCCAAACATAGTAACAACAAGTATCAAAATGGAGATGTTACTGGGCCCACTCGAGCAAATCGATGAACAATGGGAAGACAGGACAGGACAGTGATAATCTATGTCATAACAAGGGCATGCTCTATGTCAATGATGTCAAAATAGATACAGAAAATAGATATAAAATGTGCTGTGTGTGTTTGTGCCTGTGTGTGTTAAGTTTCTGTGTCACACCTGGCTGTGTTCAAGGCTATTCCTGGCTCTGCACTCAGGAACCAACCTTGGCAGAGTTGGGTAGATCACGCAAAGTTATATAGGGAATGAACCCTAGTAGGTTGGGTACAAAACAAGTGACCTACCCACTGTACTATCTCTCCAACCCTATAAAAGCAGTCTTGATGATTAATAAGCATTATAGAAGAATTGTTTTAATGCTTCTATATTGAATTAGGAAAAGCTCACATAAAATTGTTATAGTCTTAGAAAAGACTTGACTTTGACACTTGCGCTTTTCTGGCCTGAAGAACTTAACATGTCAAGGGTAGCTGGAAGTACAGGGAGACCAGTAGGTGGCCCTTTCCAAGTTTCTCAAAAGACAGTACAGGGACCAGTTTAACAAAAGAGGTAAAGGATTTATACAAAAAAGACATTAAGCCATCACTAAAACAAAGTAAAAGAGAACACAAGGCAATGGAAATAACCTATTCAGGAATTGGAAGGATTATTATTGTCAAAATAGTCCTTTCCAAAGCACTGCAGATTCAATGTCATTTTTATAAGTAATGACATGACATTTTTAAATACATAGACAAAATACTGTTAAAGTTTTATTTGGAGTTCATAAAATACCCTGAATAGCTAAAACATTCCTAAAAGAAAATGAGACAATTTAATTTCCCAAACATTAAATTATATAATAAAATGTTAGGAATCAAGACAATGTAGTACTAGAATAAGCACAGACACTCAGAACAGTGAGAAAGAATTGAGGGTCCAGGAAACTGAGGTCAGCTAATCTTTGACAAAGGAGCCAGGAGTGTGAAGTGGAGCAAGGAAGACCCTATTCAATAAATGGATTTGGGAAAATTGGTCAGTCACCTTTAAAAAAGAGACATAGACATTTCATATTTTACAGACATCAATTCAGAGTAGCTTAAAGACCTTGATATCAGACCTGTACCCATATATCATATTGAGGAAGACTTAGAACCTTTCATGAAATTGTCTAGCATCATCTTTTATGACTCACTGCCCTTCGATAGGTAAATGGAAGCAAAATTAAACACACTAAGAAGATCTTCCCTTTAAAATTAATTATTAGAATGAAAAAACACCCTACATACTGGGAGAAAGTATTGGTCTACTACCCATCCTACAAAGGGTTAATATCCAAGATATGGAAATGCAAAACTATGAGATAGCATTCACAACAGTGAGATTGGCACACATGAAGAGGAACATAGTATTGGTATGGCTATACCAGGAAAAAAGTAACCCTTATTCACTGTGGGAATGTCGAGTGGATCAACATCTTTGGAAAACAATATGGATAGCTATCAAAAATTGAAGAAAGAGCTTCCATATGCCTACGAATTCCTTTTGCTTGCATCTATCGCCCGAAGACCCTAAATACACTTCAGGAAGATATTTTGCCCTATGTTCATTGCAGTATTGTTAACAGTAGCCAAGGTCTTGAAACAAGCAAAGTTCCCAAGATTGGATGACTGGACAAAGAAACATGATATATTTGCAGAATGGAATAGTACTAAGATGTAAGACAAGATGAAATTATGTAATTTACTGCTATGCGAATGGAACTAGCAAGTATAATGCTAAACATCATTTGCATGAAGAAGATGGGCTGGTACAGAATGATCTTATGTGGGATATAAAGAAAAAATAACAATGGCATAACAAATGGCCAAAGGCAATAGTATCTGATATTCAACAAAATTGAATGTATGGGATAGTGGGGCATTGGATAGATTGTTATTTGGAGAGGACCATGGAACAGTGATTGGGGGTAAGCAGACACTGATGATAGGTATTATAAACCAAGTACCATAATGACATGGGTACAAGATAGTACAGGAAAAAAGTTGAGAAAAGAATTATAAAAGAGACATCTAAGAAAATTTTTTCTCATTAACATCACATTTCTGTTTGTCTTAATAAGTCAAATATTACAAATTCAGTAATGCATGTTTAATACACACGTCATATAAATATATGTAACAAAATAAAATTTAGAAAATAAAAATTGGACAGTGAATTTTAATCACAAAATTTATTCTTTTTTTGTTGTTGTTTTGTTTTTTTGTTTTTGTTTGGTTTTTGTTTTGGGACCGACACCTGATGGTGCTCAGGACTTACTTTTGGCCCTGAACTCAGGGATGACTCCAGCCAGACTAGGGGTATAATATTGTATGTCAGGAATCAAACCCTAGTTGATCATGTGCAAGAACATCACCCTACCCACTGTGCTATAACTCCAACCCGCTAAAATTTATTCTTATAAACTAGTATCCACATAATTTTCTAACATGTAAATATTTGTTTGAAAAATTTTTTATTAATTTTTATTAGTGAAACACCATGAGGTACAGTTGTAGACTTACAAATTTTTGTGCTTGGGTTTCGATTATACAATGATCAAATACCCATCCCTCCACCAGTGCCCATTTTCTACCACCATGGATCCCAGTATCCCTCCCACCTTCATTCCCCCCATCCCACCCTGCCTCTGTGGCAGGGCATTCCCTTTTGTTCTCTCTCTCCTTTTGGGTGTTGTGGTCTGCAAAAGAGGCATTGAGTGGCAATCATGTTCGGTCCATAGTCTACTTTCAACCTGCATCTCCCCTCCTGGGAGGATCCTCCAAACACCCTTTATTTGGTGCTCCCTTCTCTATCTGAGCTGCCCTTTCCCCTAGAATGCCTGGATGGCCTCTAAGCTATGGAGTAATCCTTCTGGTACTGATCTTGGCTATTTTTGAGTATTAATCTCCTATTTTTTTACTTTATGTCCCCCAGATGAATGCAATCTTTTCATGTCTATCCCTCTCTTTCTGACTTATCTTGCTCAGCGCGATACTTTCCATGTAGTATCACTTATATGTAAATTTCATGACTTCATCTTTTCTAACAGCTACACAGTACTCCATTGTGTAGATGTACCAAAGTTTCTTTAACCAGTCATCTGTTCTCGGGCACTCAGGTTTTTTTTTCAGATTCTGGCTATTGTAAAGAGTGCTGAAGTGAACAAGCAAGTGCAGATGTCACTTTGACTATACATTTTTGCCTCTCTGGGATATATTCCCAGGAGTGGTATTGCTGGGTCAAATGGGAGCTCAGTTTCTAATTTTTTGAGAATCGTCCATACTGCTTTCCAAAAGGGCTTAACCAGTCGACATTCCCACCAACAGTGAAGGAGGATCCCTTTCTCGCCACATCCGCGCCAGCATCGGTTGCTTTTGTTCTTTTGGATGTGGGCCAGTCTCTGAGGTGTGAGATGGTATCTCATTGTAGGGTTTTTTTTTGAGTTTTATTTATTTATTTATTTATTTTTTTATTTTTTTAATTATTTTTTATTAGTGAAACACCATGAGATACAATTTTACACTTATAAATTTTTGTGCTTGGGTTTCAGTTATACAATGATCAAGCACCCATCCCTGCACCAGTGCCCATCCTCCCCCACCACGGGTCCTAGCATCCTTCCCACCCCCCATTCCCCCCCCGTCCCACCCTGCCACTGTGGCAGGGCATTCCCCCTTGTTCTCTCTCTCTTCTTTTGGGTACTGTGTTTTGCCAGAGAGGTATTGAGTGGCAATCATATTTGGTCTATAGACTGCTTTTAGCATGTCTCTCCCACCCTGGGAGGGTCTTCACAACACCCTTTATTTGGTGCTCTCTTCTCTATCTGAGCTTCCTTTTCACCTAGCACATGTGGCTGGCCTTCAAGTCATGGAGCAAAATTCCTGGTACTAATCTGAGCCATTCCTGGGTGTTAGTCTCCCGTTTTGTTGCTTTATGTTCCCCAGATGAATGCTGTCTTTCTGTGTCTATCCCACTCTTTCTGACTCATTTCGCTTAACATGATACTTTCCATGTAGTACCACTTGTATGTAAATTTCATAACTTCATCTTTTCTAACAGCTACATAGTACTCCATTGTGTAAATGTACCAAAGTTTCTTTAACCAGTTATCTGTTCTCGGGCACTCAGGTTTTTTCCAGATTCTGGCTATTGTAAAGAGTGCTGCAATGAACAAACAATTGCAGATGTCACTTCGACTATACCTTTTTGCCTCTCTGGGATATATTCCCAGGAGTGCTATAGCTGGGTCAAATGGGAGATCAAATTCTAATTTTTTGAGAATTGTCCACACTGTTTTCCAAAAGGGTTGGACCAGCCTGCATTCCCACCAGCAGTGAAGGAGGGTCCCTTTCTCGCCACATCCGCGCCAGCACCTGTTGCTTTTGTTCTTGTGGATGTGGGCCAGTCTCTGTGGTGTGAAATGATATCTCATTGTTGTTTTGATCTGCATCTCTCTGATGATTAGTGATGTAGAGCATTTTCTCATGTGCCTTTCTGCCATTCGGATTTCTTCTTTGCGAAAGTTTCTGTTCATTTCCTCACCCCATTTTTTGATGGGGTTGGGTGATTTCTTCTTGTGTAGTGTAACCAGTACCTTGTATATCCTTGATATCAACCCCTTGTCGGACGTGTATTTGGTGAATATTCTTTCCCATTCTGTGAGCTGTCTTTGTATTTTGGTCACTGTTTCTTTTGAGGTGCAGAAGCTTCTTAGTTTAAGATAGTCCCATTTGTCTATCTCTGTTTTCACTTGCTCAGCCTGTGGTGTGGCATCTTTGAAGATACCCATTAACTTCAATATCGTGGAGAGTTTTGCCAACTTTGTCTTCAATAAACATTATGGATTCCAGTCTGATGTTGAGGTCATAAATCCATTTCGATCTTACTTTTGTGCATGGCGTTAGGCAGAGATCTGAGCCCACTTTTTTGCATGTAGCAGTCCAGTTTTGCCAACACAATTTATTAAAGAGGCTTTCCCTGCTCCATTTCGCTTTTCTTGCCCCCTTATCGAAGATTAGATGATTATATGTTTGGGAGGAGATGTCAGTATATTCAACTCTGTACCATTGGTCTGCAACTCTGCCTTTGTTCCAGTACCATGCTGTTTTGATTATTACTGCTTTGTAGTAGAGCTTGAAGTTAGGTAGGTTGATTCCTCCCATTTTCTTTTTCCCAAGAATTGCTTTAGCTATTCGTGGGGGCTTATTGTTCCATATAAATTTCAGGAGTGTTTGCTCCATTTCTTTGAAGAATGTCGTGGGTATCCTTATAGGGATTGCATTGAATTTGTACAGTACCTTGGGAAGTATTGCCATTTTGACAATGTTGATTCTCCCCATCCATGAACAGGGGATATTTTTCCATTTCCTCATGTCCTCTTTAATTTCCTGAAGTAGCATTTTGTAGTTTTCTTTGTACAGATCCTTTACTTCCTTAGTTAAGGCGATTCCTAAGTACTTGATTTTCTGGGGCACAATTGTGAATGGAATTGTTTTCTTCATGTCACTTTCTTCTCTTTTACTATTTGCATATAGGAAAGCCATGGATTTTGGGGTATTGATTTTATAGCCTGCCACTTTACTATACAAGCCTATTGTTTCTAGGAGTTTCTTGTTAGAGGTTTTAGGGTTCTCTAAGTATAGTATCATATCATCTGCAAATAGTGAGAGCTTGATTTCTTCCTTTCCTACCTGGATGCCCTTAATATCTTTTTCTTGCCTGATCGCTATTGCAAGTACTTCCACTACTGTATTGAACAGCAGTGGAGAGAGTGGGCATCCTTGTCTCGTCCCTGACCTTAGGGGGAAGGCTCTTAGTTTTTCCCCATTGAGGATAATGTTTGCTGTAGGTTTGTGGTAGATGGCTTTAACTATATTGAAGAAAGTCCCCTCCATCCCCATTTTGGCAAGGGTTTTCATCATGAATGGGTGCTGGATCTTGTCAAATGCTTTCTCTGCATCTATTGATATGATCATATGATTTTTATCTTTTCTTTTGTTGATATGATGGATTATGTTGATTGATTTCCGAATGTTGAACCATCCTTGCATCCCTGGGATGAATCCTACTTGGTCATGATGTATGATCTTTTTGATGAGTTGTTGAATTCTCTTGGCTAGTATTTTGTTGAGAATCTTCGCATCTGTGTTCATCAGGGATATTGGCCTGTAGTTTTCTTTTCTTGTGGTGTCTTTGTTTCCTTTTGGTATTAGAGAGATATGGGCTTCATAGAAACTGTTTGGGAGAGTTTCCGTTTTTTCAATTTCCTGGAAAAGCTTGAGAAGAACTGGCAGTATGTCCTCTTTAAATGTTTGGAAAAATTCGCTAGTAAATCCATCTGGACCTGGGCTTTTGTTTTTGGGAAGACTTTTGATTACAGTTTCAATTTCCTTGATGTGAATAGGTCTATTCAGGTACTCTATATCTTCTTGATTCAGCTTTGGGCGATGATAGGAATCCAGGAATTTATCCATTTCTTCTAGATTCTCTTGTTTCGTGGCATACAGACTTTCAAAGTAGTCTCTGATGATCTCTTGAATTTCTTTAGTTTCTGTTGTGATATCCCCATTCTTATTTCTGATTCGATTTATTAAGGCTCTCTCTCTCTCTGTTTCTTTGTGAGTGTTGCTAGTGGTTTATCTATCTTATTTATTTTCTCGAAGAACCAGCTCTTGGTTTCATTGATCTTTCGGATTGTTTCTTTGTTTTCCATGTCATTGATTTCTGCTCTAAGTTTTATGATCTCTTCCCTTCTGCCTGATTTAGGCTCTTTCTGTTGATCCTTTTCTAAGGTCTTTAGCTGTGAGGTCAAGTTGTTTATGTGCATCGATTCTACAGTCCTAAGATATGCTTGCAGAGCTATAAATTTTCCCCTTAATACAGCTTTCGCTGCATCCCATAAGTTTTGGTAGTTTGTGTCTTCATTCTCATTTGTTTCCAGGTATCTTTTGATTTCGTCCTTGACTTCGTTCTTGACCCACTCATTGTTCAGCATCAAGTTGTTTAATTTCCAGGTGTTTGATTTTGTTCTCCGTGTCAGTGTGTGATTCACTTCTATCCTCAGTGCATCATGGTCTGAAAAGATGGCTGATACTATTTCTATCTTCCTGATTCTGTTGAGGTATGTTTTGTGTCCTAGGACATGGTCTATTTTGGAAAATGTTCCATGCGCACTGGAGAAGAATGTGTATTCTTTCTTTTGGGGGTGCAAAGCCCTGTATAGGTCTATAAGCCCTTTCTCTTCTAATTCTTCTTTCAAAGCCAATAATTCCTTGCTGGGTTTTGTTCTTGTTGATCTATCGAGAGTTCATAGGCGATGTTGAAGTCTCCAAGTACTATTGTGTTGGTAGCGATGTCCTCCTTAAAATCTGTTAGCAGTTGTTTTAGATATTTAGCTGTTCCCTCATTAGGTGCATATACATTTAAGAGTATGATTTCTTCCTGCTGTATGTATCCCTTGGTGAAGAGAAAATAGCCTTCACTGTCCCTTCTAATCTTTTTCAATGTGAAATTAATGTTGTCGGATACTAGTATGGCCACCCCAGCTTTTATGAAGGAACTGTTTGCTTGCAGGATTGTTTTCCATCCTTTGACTTTGAGTCTGTGTTTGTTCTGGCTGTTGAGATGAGTTTCTTGTAGGCAGCAGAATGTTGGGTTCTGTCTCTGTATCCATTTTGCCACTCTGTGTCTCTTGAATGGTGAATTTAGACCATTGACATTGAGAGAGAGTATGGTTATGGGGTTTTGTGTCATTTTCTGTAGGGTGTGTTGTGGTTGTAGGGTTTGTCATGTCTTATAGTAGCCCCTTTAGGCCTTGCTTTAGGTTTGGTTTTGAGTCTATGAAGTTCCTGAGCTGCTCTTTATTTAGAAAATAGTGTACTGTTCCTTCGATTTTGAGGGAGCGTTTAGCCGGATAGAGTATTCTTGGTGAAGCATTCATTTCAGTGAGTTTTTTGACTATATCTTGCCACTGCCTTCGGGCTTGCAGGGTTTCCTCTGATAGGTCTGCTGTGAATCTAAGGGGTGCTCCTTTGTATGTGATTTCCTTCTTTTCCCTTGCTGCTTGCAGTATTGTGTCTCTATCGGCAGCATCAATCATTCTAACTATGATATGTCTTGGAGTGTTTTTGTTGGGGTCTCTTTTAGTTGGCACCCTTCGGGCTTCTTGAACCTGAATGGCTGCATTGCGGAGCTCTGGGAATTTTTCAGCAATGATTTGTTTGACGGTGTTTTTTCGTTGGGATTGTTTCCCTGAGCTTCAGGTAGTCCCATGATTCTAATGTTGTTCCTCTTGGAATCATCTGCTAGGACTCTGATTCTCTGAAAAGCTATTTTGAGGTCCCTTGCCACTGTTTGTTGTTGCATTTTGGCTTGTTGCAGCTGATCTTCCAGCTCACTGATTCTCTCTTCAGCTGCGGTCATTCTATTTTTAAGAGAAGAAACTGAGTTTCTCATTTCATCTACGGAGTCTTTTAATCGTGACATTTCTACTCTCATTTCTTCGCGTAATTTGTCGATTTTTTCTGTGGTGTTACTGGCTGTCTGTCTGACCGTTTCATTGAGTTGATTGAACATCTTGATGACTTCGTATCTGAATTCTGTGTCAGAGAGGTCCCTTAGGTGAGCTGTATCGACAGAATGTTCTGGATTATTTTTGTTGTCCTCCACTTGTGGTGGGGATTTTCTTTGTTTCTTCATATTGCTGAGTAGGTTGGGGACTAAATTCCTTGGGAGCTAGGTTCCTTAGAATGGGTAAACAACCTGCGGCCGGAAAATAGGCCACGCCCACTCTGAAGCCACGCCCACTTCTGAAGAGACCACACCTCTACGGAAAACTGGGTTTGAGATGAGATGGGTGCCGCGTGAGAAGTGAAGAGGGGACGGCAGACGCTCACAGCTGCGTTTCTCCAGGCGTCTGTGGGGACGCCTGAGGTCCCGAAGGGAGAGATGGAAGTCCCGGGGCCACACACCAGGGGCTGAGCTGACCTGGGTTTGAGATCTCATTGTAGTTTTGATCTGCATATCCCTGATGATTAATGATGTAGAGCATTTTCTCATGTGCCTTTTTGCCATTCAGATTTCTTCTTTGAGAAAGTTTCTGTTCATTTCATTGCCCCATTTTTTTTTTATGGGGTTGGATGTTTTCTTCTTGTGGAGTTCAACCAGTACTTTATATATCCTTGATATCAACCCCTTGTCAGATGTGTATTCGGTGAATATCCTTTCCCATTCTGTAGACTGTCTTTTTATTTTGGTCACTGTTTCTTTTGAGGTGCAGAAGCTTCTTGATTTAAGATAGTCCCGTTTATCTATCTCTGTTTTCACTTGCTTGACCAGTGGTGTGACATCTTTGAAGATACCATTAGCTTCAATGTCATGGAGGGTTTTGCCAACTTTGTCTTCAATGTACCTTATGGATTCCGGTCTGATGTTGAGGTCTTTAATCCATTTTGATCCTACTCTGCCTAACACCATGTACAAAAGTATGATCAAAATGGATTAAAGACCTCAACATCATATTTGTTTGAAATTTTGATTATTAAGTACAAAACAAGGTTTTAGATTATTTAAAAGTATGGTTTATTTTGTACACTTAATTTTTGGGAAAATTACAACCAACACTAAAATTTTTCACACCAATAAGTAATGTTTATATAGAAAATTAGATTCATTTAAATTGTTGTAATCAATTAATATATTGATGATGACTTTTTTGGTTTTATTTATTTTATAGTTATGGTTATGTTATATTTTATATATTATGTAGTTATGATTATAATAGTGTTAATGTTTTTGATACTTATGTGCAAAGCAACTGCCCCTTCCCCAAAGTTTACAATACTTTCCGTCAATGTCCCTATTTTACTTTAATGTACCTCTTCATTTCTCTCCATACTCTCTACTTTTTGGTTTTTAGAGCTTTGTAACCCAAATCCATTAGTTTATCATTGTTTAATACTATGTCCTTGTATTGTTTCTCTCCCACAGCTACGTGAGAGATGATGCCTCTTTAAGAAGTACCATCTCAGGGACCACAATGATAACACAGTGAATAGGGTATTTGCCTTGCAAGTGACTGACCTGAAACTCCACATGGTCCCTCAAACCAGGATTAAGTCCAAGTACTGCTGGTTGTGGTCCCAAAAACAAAAAGAAGTACTATCTTATATATTAGCAGAAATTAGGGAAGTGTTTTGTAGTCAGTCTGAATGCAAAAACTAATTTCTAATGATTATGCTATCAATTATGGGAGATTTTATAGCATATTATTACTCAGTATCTTTAAAAATTTTTATTCATGTTGCACATTTGACATGTCTTGTTCAATACCATTAATTCATATTGAATTTTCATAATATAGTAAATTCCATATGTCTTTCCAAATGTGAATGTTTAATTCTGACTAGGAATAATTTTTCTGCATAAGTGGAAGTATATCACTTGTTGCCTGATATTCAAAAACTAACTCACATTATATTTACATCCTTGTAAAAATATCTCATAGTTTTAATTACCAAAGTATTTTATGAATATGAGATCAATAGATATTAAATCATTTTTACAAAAAATGTGTTTCCTTAATTCTTTAAAAAGTAACCATTTTTGCTCATTTGTCTATTGCTTTGATTTATATCAGACTTTTGTTTGGTTCAAAAATATTTGTATTCCTTCATTTTAAATCATTACTAATACATTTTACTATAATAGGAAACGAATATGTTTTTTGATAATTTACTTTTAATAGTTGGGCTGAAGAGATAGCACGGCGGTAGGGCGTTTGCCTTACAAGTGTCCAACATGGCCAACCCGAGTTCGATTCCTCCACCCCTCTCGGAGAGCCCAGCAAGCTACCGAGAGTATCTCACCCGCACGGCAGAGCCTGGCAAGCTACCTGTGATGTATTCGATATGCCAAACACAGTAACTACAAGTCTCATGATGGAGACGTTACTGGGCCCGCTAGAGCAAATCGATGAACAACCTGAGGACCGTGACCGAATTTTAATAGTTACTATATTAATGAAATTATTTCTTCAAATTTCTGGATTAATTTTAAAGTATTTATTTTTTCTTCTCTCAAAGAAGTTAATTTTAAATGAAAATAAATGGGTAAATAACAAAAACAATTCCAGTAGTCTATAGATAGGTCACAGGACAAGTAATTTTTAACACTAAGAGAAGAAGAATCCATAATATCTTTAAAACATGGCATATTGAATTAAATGAAATCATATGTAAGGTGCTTTGAGTCAGCAAATTCCCCATTCAAATCTACTTTAAACTAAAAATTGCAATTAAGATAATTTTCAAAGATACAGATAATACTATTTGGCTGATACTATCCAGTAGCATATTATAAATGTAGACACAATCCAAATCTAACAAATACTGATTTGTTTTATCATTGTCCATCCCTCTTTCTTTAGATAACAGTGAGGTAGACATAAATTTACCTCATGTATTATTTTTGGCACGGAGCTATAGCACAGTGGGTAGGGCGTTTGCCTTGCATGTGGCTGACCCGGTTCGATTCCTCCGTCCCTCTCAAAGATCCCAGCAAGCTACCAAGAGTATCCCGCCTGCACAGCAGAGCCTGACAAGCTCTCCATAGTGTGTTCGATATGCCAAAAAAAAATAACAACAAGTCTCACAACAGAGATGTTACTGGTGCCTTCTTGAGCAATTGATGAACAATGGGAACACAGTGCTACAGTGCACATTTTTTACTTTGAGTTTTATATGTCATTTATCTTCATGCTATACAAAATAAATCAACCATCATTTGGAAATCCATCTCCCTGCTCATTGGACTGAATTTGTATGTAGTTTTTCCAATCAGAAATTGTTCCAATTAAAAAATTAGAAATGAGAATGATGTAAATTATCTTTCTACATGTGTCCCTAGGTTCTTAGTACTAGGTTCCTCTTGCTAGCTTATATTATATGTGTATATATGTTCTTCAAATTAGTTTACCTACATCTAAATAACTATTATTTTTCTTTTATAAATGTTCATACTCCTGTATATTTCCTCACCTTCATCTGGTGAGTATGCTTTTATTTAGCTGAGATGTTAAAAGTAACGAACAGTATCCTCTCATCTCCAGCCCTCTCTCTGTATCTTATCTGGTGATTGCTTTCTACTATGTATCCCTTATTTTCTGACAGAGTGGATGAATATCTGAATATCTGCTCCTTTATGCAGGCCAGTGCCCCACTGTACACTAGGTCCTATCCATTCTTCTCAGGAAAAATGCTCAGAAAAACCTGTCTCCACTCCTCTGAATGCAAAAATTTCTCAACAGTGTTGCATTTGTCCTTATAAGATTTTGTATAATTCTATATGTTGCTCTTGAGAATAGAACACTATATGTTAATTTTAAAAGTACTTTTTGCAGCACTGTTTGTGACCTGTCAGTCTGCCGAGTCTCACGGGTTACATTCCAATGCGACAGAACGTCCAGTGAACAGTCTCTGGCGGACTCATTCAAACTCTCAAACTCTCAAGGTCCTCTTGGATGGATGGGTGGAGGGCGAAGGTGTACTTTTTGCTAAGCTTATCAAAACTCCTTTGATTTTTATACATTGATCTGTGTTAGGAAGTCTATTTTACTGATTTCATAGGTTAACCCTGTAAATACTTTTGGGTTTGGGCTAGGGTTTTCATATAATCTCTGAATAATATTAATTTGTTACTTCATTTCTATCTTTTGATTATTATCATTTATTTTTATACTTTACATATGAATATCAAAGGAGATTATTTTTATTTCCATCTTGAAAGAGAATGTATTCATTTTAAAGTTAATTATATATTTTTAGAAAAATGTATTTTAAACTGCTAATGAATCCCCTTCTCTTCCTCATTTACCATGGTTTATTACTTTAAGTGAATATTGTCACATTGATTTTCAAACAGAAATTGAGTTTATTACTTTATCTCTTTAGCATATTAACACAATTAAATTCATATAACTTTTGCTTTAAACCATTATTGGAATACTGGGAGAAATTTTGTTTATTTGTTTTAATTCCATTGAAGTTGTTAGTGTAAAATATATTTCAGTTGAACAGTAATACAGTGTAATTCAGCATCCAACTATGCTACCTTTTGATTCCAACTAAGAGATAACCACCACCATACATTTCGCTCCCTTTTTCTAATTTGTCTATCACTCTTAATTTTACCCTAGGATGACCACTGTTTTATTCTGAAAAGCTGATTTTATTTTGTTGTTTTGTTTTTCAATTGCTATTGCTTCTTCATCTCCCACAGGTGATATTTTTTGTGTGGAAGACTTATTTTTGCTTAGTTTAATTTTCTCAATGTCCATCCATGTAGAGGAAAATGGAAAGATTTTAACATTTTGTGTATATCTATGTAGCAGACTATTGCTCATATATGCCATGGCTTTATAAACTCATCTGTCAAGGGACGTGCAAGTTCTTCCCATATCTAGGCTCATGTGAATAATTCTGTAATGAAGATAGAGGTACATCAATATTTTTAAATTAGTGTTTTTATATCCTTTAGAAATATATAAAGAAGTGAAATAGCTGCTATACCTCATGCTCCTATTTTTAATTTTTACAGCAATCTCCAGTTTTCTAAAGAGACTGAACTAAATTCTGTTCTTATCAACAGCACATAGGTTCTCCTTATTTTTCACATCCTTATAGCACTTTTTGTTCTTGATGTTTTGATTATAGTCATTCTAACTTATGCTAGACAAGATCTCATTATGATTTTGATTTACATAATTAAAACTGACAATATATATCCACGTATATTATGGTCATATATTTGGTCTTTTTTCTTTGTTTTTTCTTTTTGGGTCACACCTGGCGATGAACAGGGGTTACTCCTGGCTCATGCACTCAGGAATCACTCCTGCCGGTGGTCGGGGGACCATATGGGATGCTGGGAATTGAACCCGAGTCTGCCACGTGGGAAGCAAACACCCTACCTGCAGTGCTATCACTCCAGCCCCCACATATATGTCTTCTTTTAGTGAACTGTATATTTATATGTCCACTTTAAAAATCAGATTTCCTCTCTTTTTGTATATAATACAAATTATATATACATTACGTATTATATAAAATTATTTATAAATGTAACCTATGTCATAAATTACAAATATGTTTTCATGCATGGCCATAAAATATATTTAGGTTTTATTACGTATTATGAAAGGTGTAAGGAATTGATAAATTCTTATTATTTTTGTTTGGGGACCACATCTATCTGTGCTCAGGGACAAACCAGGGTAAGCTGCTGGCAAGGCAAGCACCTTACCTCCTGTACTTTCTCCATCCCCAGCTTTATGAGTTTTACCTCTGAAACTATGGTCAACATTTTTTGGTTAGTTTGTTCTCTATTGACTTAAACTTAGAATAACTTTGCTTAAGTGTCATCACCTGAGAATACTATAGAAGATAATGCTCCGATATAGAATACTTGCTGTATTTCAACATAGACAAAATTGAGTACTTGTGTCTTGGTTATGAGCTCATAGTTTGGATTGCTAATTTGAAACTAGCAAATAGTTTGAGAACAGTTTTCTTAGAGTGACCATCTTTCTCAGATAATGGAAAAAGCTGTTAGATTAGCAACTAGTGTCAATATTAATTTTAAACGTATGACCCACGCTAGTATCTCATCTAGCATGCCTAAGTTTATACAGTTAGTAAATGATAAAGCTCGGACTGTCAGGAGTTATTATACTTCTTCTCAAGTAATTATTAAAGTTTGTCAGATGTGGTCCATAGGTTGGATTTGTGAAGGTAAGAATACATCTGCGTTGTCACTGGGAGACTGTGAAAATAACTCATCTGTGTGATGATAGAGGCTTGGCCTCAGGAAGTAATAAATCAAAAATGACTTCAAGGTTCCAAGCATGGATGGCTGGGGCAATGCTTTCTTAATTAAATTTCTCTCCCTTTTTCGTCTTTCTTCTTTTCCTTTCCTATTTATCTTTCTTAGCTTTCCTTTTCTTTTTGGTAGGAATTTGAGTGAGGTTTATTAAGAATTAGCTTTTATTTATTAATTTATTTTTCTTGAGTATTAGATGTAGATAACATACTTTTTAAAAAAAACAGTAATTTTAAAAATACAGTAGCATATTTAAGATACCTTTTGCTCTTAGAAATACTTTTAACAAATATTGGGGCATTATAGTCCTACACATATCTAGATCTTTTTAAAATTTTACATTTGAACGTATTTTGATTTACAATCTATCAACTAGACCTTTAAGTTACTCTGAAAGTATCAGAAAGCCTACTTCATAGGTGTCTGTGATCAAAGAACTCAGTAACTTAACAGATAGAAAGTCACCTGCAGACAGGTTCCTGTAGCTGCTATACACTGTCACTATCACTGTCCTTTCATTGTTCATTGATTGGCTCAAGTGGGCCCAGTAACATGGTGAGACTTGTTACTGAGTTTGGCATATCAAATACGTCACGGGTAGCTTGCCAGCCTTTGCCGTGGGCGCAAGATACTCTCAGTAGTTTGCTGGGCTCTCAGAGAGGGATGGAGAAATAAAACTCTGGTCGGCCTCATCAGCCGTGTGCAAGGCAAATGCCCTACCCGCTGTGTTATTGCTCCAGCCCCAAACACTGCGTAACATTGATAAAATCCTTTTCCTTCTGCTTCTATCCCAAACACAAATTGAAATTAATGCTATACTATATAATTCCCTTGTTTCTATTCACAGCAGAGCAAACTATCAAGCACATACATCTGTAACTTGAACTGTACTCTCTAACGGACTTTCTGAGACGAATAAAAAGGGGAAGTTCCTGTTTGGATGTGTGTACTAACTACTGTTTGGCTATATCCACTACCGATCTATCCCCATGAAATGTCGTCAAATCGATTATATTGGTTTTGACCTCAGCATTTAGAATTATCTAAATAATTATAATAAAAAATGCAGATCTTCTAAGAAGCAAATTTTTTGTAGTATGTGTATTTGGAAAAGGAGTGAGAGACTATAGACCACACTGCAATTCACACCCGCCAGGGATAGAGATGGAATCACTGGGTTGAAAAGTTTCAGACTGAAGACCAAGAGCAAGTAATATAATCTGGACAAATAGAGGTCCTCAACGCAGAATTTCCCAGAAGAGTCCCTTCTCCATGGAATAGGTCCACCTATGTGTTACACTGTCGTGCTCCATCATTGGGAATAAATTGAGGAAAGTATAACCTTCATGGTAGTAAAAGGAGATAAGGCAGAAGAAGAAAATATGAACAACATGTTTTCTTAACTGCCATTTCCACATATCACAACTGACAAAAGTATCACTATTCCCAACTTTGCTAACACTTTGTGATTATTGAATTTTTCCTTACCTAGTTATAGGTTTTTTTTTTTCTGTTGATATGTTCTTTGCAGGCCCATTTATATCTAATCTCATCCTTGATCCTGGGTCTTTTGGTTACTCAGGTTATACATCTTCCTATTTGGTTAAACATTTCAACTATGTCTCATTTAATTAGGTTTCACTTCATCTTTTTAATTAAAAAAAGAAAAAAACTGGAGAGGGGCAGTAACCAGTTGTTTTCAGAATTTACTTCTCTCTGCTCATGAATCTCTATTGGTGGAGAATATATGAGGTACCTGGGATCTTCTGTTTGCAGGGCAAGCACATAAATCCTTATATTCTTTCTTGACTTGTCTCTTAATCTTTTGAAACGTTTTATTGATTCTAAGCATTGTGTAAATAAGAATCTTCTTTCTTTTCTAGTTATCCCTACACTCTTTCTGGTATGTCATGTAATTTTGATTACAGGAATCATAAAAAAGTACTACAAGTTGATTAAGATTATTGGTTTTGGAGTTAGAGATAAGAAGACTTCCAATTCTAGTTCCAATTTTTTACTATTATCTTGGGCAAATTATACAAATTTTCAAACATAGTTTTTTTAACCAGACAGATAAAATTAGTGATATTTCTGTTAGAATATTTTGATTTGGTTGGAAAGTGATGCTAATGAATGAGAGAGATACATTATTAATAATTTGGGCCAAATCTTATGATTTTAATGCATGTTTTCATGTCTTTAGCTCCCTGTTACTTTTTCATTAGGATTAATTCAAATCTACCTCTTTTCTCTCCAAGTCACATTATTTGGGAAAACATCTACATTATGGTGAAGGGTTGGGTTATCTTATCATTCAGCATTGATTGAGAACCTAGAATGAACCAGAAACTGATTTTTGTGATGTGTTTACATTGTCAATATTATTTCTCTTAGAGGAAGTTTCCACCTCCATGAAGCTTACAGTCCATTTGGTGTAATATACGTTTGGTTTTCTGTGCTTTATTCTTCAAAAATCTCATTTATTTTGACTTTTCCTATTTTACTACTATTAGAGAAAAATTGTCTTAGTCTTTTCCAGGACAAATTTTAATTCTCATCTTTATCTAGTTAACCTAGGATATTGCTTCAAAAGGTGTTTTTTAGCTTTTTTGTTGACTCTAGTATCTGTCGCTGCAGGTTCAACTTTGTCTTTTTGCACTTTTTCCCATATCACTTAACAAAAGCAAAGACATTATGTGACCATGCTTCCCACATTTTCTTTCTCCTCCCCTGCTTCCTAACTTTATATTAGAATTATATTTCAAACTTGGCTTTCATGTCGGGGCTAGAGGAATAGCACAGCAGTAGGACGTTTGCTTTGTGCACAGCCTGCCCGACCAAGCTGGGCTCGATTCCTCTGCCCCTCTCAGAGAGCCCGGCAAGCTACCGAGAGTATCTCGCCTGCAAGGCAAAGTCTGGCAAGCTACCTATGACATATTTGATATGCCAAACACAGTAACAACAAGTTTCATGATGGAGACGTTACTGGGCCTGCTCCAGCAAATCCATGAACAACGGGAGGACAGCATTTGTTTGTTTGGCTTTCATGTAGACTCTTTTTAAATAGCTCCCTCTTAAATGTGGTCTAGCATTGCCTTCTTTAAGCTAGCTTTTCCTTATAATATGAGATACTTTTTCTTACAACATATCTTCCTTTGTATTATTCTCAATTCTCATATTTCTTTTAAACATGTCATATGTTACTTTTTGTTTCTTCATTGATTTTCTTGTCAAGCATTAATTGAATATGTGTTATGGATATTCAAATTCAGAACATCCAGAATCTGTAAAAATATTATGATAGCTTTTCACTCCTTCACTGAAACCTCAGCAATTTTATGTTGGCAGTCTCACCCATTACAAATTCTAATTTATGTCTTCAGTTGTACTTTTCCACAGAATCCTATTTCTCTAGTTGCATTTGTTTCTTAAATTCTAGATTCTTCCAACTCTAAATGTTATAAGTGTTTGATAACAAACTTCTCTAACATTGTCTTTTAAATGTTTTATATTGATCCATGTAATTTTCCAGTTATTAGACTTTAAAATGTTTTTAAAATCTTTGTACTTAGAACTATCTCTGGCTTTTATATTCATTGTCCACATTTGCTTATTTTACTTCTCGAAGTTCATATGTGCACTATGGCTTTTTAAAAATATTTATTTTATAGATTTTTAAATAAATTTTTAATTGAGGAATCAGTGACTTATAAGACTTTCTTTGTTATGGAGTACAATTATGCCTCTTCTAAATAAATACATGCAATCTTATCATACCCATCGCCAAAGGACCAATATTCATCCATCACAGTCCACTGGATACTGTCCCTGATCAATCCCCTCTGGAAACTTATTCTATAATTAGATTTCAAAGGTTTGTTTTTTTTGACTTTGTCTCTTTTCTTTCTTTGCTTTTTCATTTTCCCACATAAGAATAAAATAATTTGGTATTTGTTATTCTCCTTCTGACTCATTTGCTTAGCCTGTTCTCTAGTTCTACAGATTTCATATTTTCATATAGCTGAGTAATACTCCATTGTCCTTACTTGAATAATGCAAATAAATAAATTTCATTTTCACATAAATCACATGCAAATATATAATATCACACAAATAAATTTACATGTTCTTTTATATAAATTTTGGAATAATTATATATGAATATATAATATACATCATGTTTTCATTATCCACTCACCTATACATGAATACATATATTATCTTTATAACTGGTTAATGTGAATAGCACTTCAATAAAAATATGTATATTTCAATGTTTGTGTTTTTGTGCTCTTTGTAAAGATACCTAGGAGTAGAATTGCTGGATTATATGGTGCTGATGTTTAGGGATTTCTTTGTTTTTATGGTTCTGGGGGTCAAACCCAAAGCTTCATTTAATCAAAATAACTACATTATTACTGAATCACATCCCTTTTTTCCTTTTAAGTTTTTTTTAACTTTATTTTTTATGTGTGCTAGAGTATGAGCATAGGCATTCTGCATACAAGGAGCGTTCATTATCATTCAGCCACACCCCGGCTCTGTTTTTAAGAAATATTTTGAGAAACTACTATGTTGAGAAACCAGAATTGAATCCTATCATACACACAGTTAATTAACAATAAAGTCAAGAGCAAGAAAAGTCAGGAACAAGAAGAAAAATTACTCTCAACAAATGGTATTAAGAGAACTGGATAGTCACGTGCAAAAGAAGGAATCTGTATCACTATCTAAAACATGCACCGAGTTAATTAAAATGGATTAAGTGCTTCAGTATTAAACCAAAAACCTATAAATACATTGAGGAGGATTTAGGCAAAACTCCATGGTATTGGATTTCATGTTGTATTTAGGGATTTGATTTCAATGGCAAAGGAAATGAAAACAAAAATAATTGTGATTTCATTAAACTAAAAAACTTATATCTCATGAAAACAACTTTCCTTAAGTGAAAAGTATCTTGCTGAATGCAAGAAAATTTTGCAAATCATGCATATGACTGAGCACTAATATCCAAAATGCATAAGGAATTCACAAAACTCAAGAAATTAACATGAAATAATCCCATCAAAAGTTTGAAGAGCTGAACAGTCACTTACCAAAGAAGTGTTATAGCTGGTCAGCAGATAAAATAAAAAATGTTGATTATCAGTTATTTTGGGGAGATATAAATCAAAACTCTGCATTTTGAAAAAAAATCTTTTTTAAAAATCTTTCCTAATCCTAGAAAAATATTCTAATTCCTAGTCCTGCTATTCACATATCTATAACAACTACCTCAGTTTTATTTTTCATCAATTTTTTTTTAATCTGGTCATTTGCTTTTTGTACTTTAGTTATTCACATTCTCTACTTGTATGTTTCACTTTTACATCTGCCTGATCATACTAAGACTGTTTCTGTCATGTACTACATATGTTTTTTGTTAATCTTTGCTCCTAAAATTTTATTCATTCTTCAAAGTTGAACACAAATGCCAATTCTTTATATCCTCTTTTTCCGTTATTCCACCATATAAAATAGAAAACTCCCATCTGAAATGTAGCAAAAAATTCTATTTCTTTTGCGTTCTTTTTATACATATCATATGAGGTTCTGAGATTTAAGAGGACAGCGATTTGTGGCATTTTTTTTTTACAAAATACTTTACAGATCAAGAAATAAGTTAGTTGAGATCTACCTTTCTTTAAAAGTGATTGCTATCATTAGGTTCAACGATGAAATAATAAATCATATATCCTGGTTGAATAGCCTTCAAAGAATACAAAGTAATTGTTATGCATGCAACTAATTTCTCTCTTCCATACACTTACTATATTAAGAAGATACCTCTTCTCCAGACATAAAGAGAGGGAGAAGTTACCAAATCATCCAATCTTTTTAATGCATACATTTACTGCAGTGAGACCGACAGCACTGTGATTGTTCACAGTGTAAAACAAAAGAAATATTGTTTAGGAACTTATGAAAAGGATTCTTAAAGATGGGAATCATTAGCTAGTACATGAGTTTGTAAGCATACTAAGTAGAATGAAATTTAAAACAAAATCAGTAGTTTCTACCCAGTTCCTACCACAAACCTGAAAATAGCAAGCATTTTCTTAAGCATTGTACTGAAGCATTTTCTTAAGCATATGTCAAAATTGAAACATTTGACTACAGTAGTATATTTGCTCTTACAGACTTTTAGGCTGCCTAGCATCAAATTTGCTTAACCAGGACGGGGGTTTTGATCACAAAAGAGTAAGGTATATAATACGATAAACTGTATTTTCTTAGTGAAAAAAAATGTTATAAAGATATGGTTAGAGGGGAATATCAGTGTAATTTGTTTTTTAAAGATTTATAATAAGTTATAACTATGTTAAGTTTTGATGTTTGTTACAATTCATTTATAAAAGGTTTGTTGACTAAATATTAACTGTTGGAGAAACCATGTCTAATAAGTTTATGGAACAAACATTGAAAATTAGCTTTTGGGGAAAAAAGGTTATTTAAACATAGGATAGATCATACAACTGAATAATTGTAAAATACACAACAGAAATAATTTCTAAATTTAAATTATACAATAATATAAAATCCAGATCCCGGAACCGCGCGGCTGCATTCGCGGCCGCGCGACATCTCAACAGAACTTTTTTTTATGACATCTTATTGTCTTATTCCTACTTTTGACAAACTTGCAGGCTATCGAATGTAGCCTGCCCACAGGGCAGAGTCTGGCAAACTCCCCGTGGCGTACCAAATATGCCAAATACCAGTAACAATGATGGGTCTCATTCTCCTAAATAGCCTTGAATATAATCTCAGGGCTAGGATGAAAGAGACGTTACTGGGGCCTGCTCGGGCAATCGACGAATAACAGGATGATGAAATGAAATGAAATATAATAATAATGAATTCAGAGATATCATATAACTTTAACTATTGATTATATTTCTAGATTTTATTCCTGTTAGTACTCCACTCTAGCATAACCCTGACAGGAAAAATGACACTTTTTTATGATAAGAAGAACTCTTTTGACATTGGACCAAGCTCAACTGATAGTTTTTATAGCCCAACAAGAGACCAAGTTATCATTACCTGAAGGGAAACACTTAAATCATCTAAAGATCGCTCTCTCATTCTTCATAAAAGGTTCAATTGAGTGATGTGGTGTTCTAAGTCTCTCCTCACTGATGGCAAGGGTTCATTTTGCTATTGAACTGACAATTCTTGCTCTCTACATGGGTAGATTAGAAGGAATGCTTGTTAAGGAAATTCTAGGAACAGAGCTGATGCATTCTAAAGGGGGTTTTGGTTTCTAGCATCAATCACAAATGCCTATATTGAAAAAAAAGTTATCCAAGTAGCAAATGATAGAAACAAAATGATAAAACAAATGTGTGGGAGAAAAACATATTAGAAGAGACTTTAAACTCTTTATGACTTGTCTAGCTCACCAGTATAGAACTAAAATACAAACTGGGGAAGTAACTGTGGTGATAACTGAATTTTTTTTGAAGTAAATAGATTTTATTTGGGGGTTTTGGAGAGGAAGAGAATGAGAGAGTAACGTACTCAAGAGAGAACATGGGCTTCTCCAAGTGCGGAGAGAGCCCCTACGCACATCCTAGCATTAGACACGAAAACGTGAAAGTACACATCTCAAGAGGGGGGATGCGGGCGACAACACATGTGCTTATCCCACATGTGCTAGGCCACGTAGGTGCAAGCAGCACAAGGGCTCAGGCAGCATATGCGTGTGATAACTGAAATTTTTAAGGCCTTCATTCAATGGTCTTTCATGGAGATTGGATATTATTTTACATCAAATCCCAGAATTATAGAAAATAATTCTGGTAACAAACATTGAAAATTCATTACTGTATCTGCGTAGAGGTGGCCTTGCCATAGCCTAGTCTCAGATAATTTGGTCTATAGTTGGTTCCTATAGAGCCATGTTATTCTCTTATAGAAGATAAATTAAAAATTACTAAAGGATAAGGATTTGAAATTAATATGTAGTGAGGCCCATAGTCACTGTAGGAAGTATCTATCCTCTCTTTTCCCACAAAAAGGCTATCTTTCATATTTAAACTTTAGTGGGTCATGTTCCACTACATCATTGTTAAAACTATTTGGTATAGATTTTTGTATCTGCTTGTTGGCATATTTATATTTTATATAAAGATTTGTGATCAGCCAGACTTAGCCATAATTACTTAGATATTTTCATATTGATTATATGTCTACCCCTTTGTGCCAGTATTGTTCTATAGTATTATTCAATCATTCTCAAGGTTAGGTAGATTCTTAAATTAGTATTTGTTTCCATTACTCTATCCATATTGAACACATTATTTTACTTGTATATGAACCTATCTGATTACATACATTTGGCCTCTAAGAGTTCTCAGGAAATAAATATAAATATTTTGATATTGTACTGATAGCTAATACAGTTACTATTTTACACTGTCTTATCTGCTTTTATACAATTAAATTAAGCTTCAGAACCATTAATACCTAAGCTCTATAAGCAAGAAATAAAGAGATTGAATAATTTTCTATGGAACCATGGAAAATTAATGACAAGGCCAGGATTTGACCTGAAATTTCTTGGTCCCTGAGTTTCTTCTGCTATAACTAACCTTTCCTTGGTTGAACGTGAAGTAAAGTAGTTTTGTTACTTCAAAGCTATACTTTAATATTATTTTGAACATGGGAATCAATTCCTTTAACATATTATGAGCTTGTAAAAACAAGAAGCATGCTCTATTAGTTTTGCTATATATAGTGCTCAATAAAATTTTTATTACTCCTGAATTACTGTTTACTAATACCCTTATGTATTCAATCTAAGACATTTATTTTTTAATTTACTGAATTTAAGTCAATAAAAATTTTAGGCCCACAAAACAAAAATGTTGTCCAGTTATTACCTTTAAGAGGAATAAAACAGTCTGTGATTGATACAGGATAATTCTAAAATCATGTTACTTGTTTGAATTTTCTTTTCTTTTCTCTAAAAATGTTCTCTCCTGCAGGGTGCTGCTTTAATTAGAATGCTGGCTAATTTTATGGGCCATTCAGTATTTCAGAGAGGTTTGCAAGTAAGTAAAATGCTTTTATTTGTTATAATTTATAGGTTTTTTTTAATAGTGTATAGCTTTTTTTACATTTACCTTGCCTGTATATTGTTTTAAAAATATTTAACAGCTCAGAAAATGGCTAGTAGAAAATTGCTGGATTTTAAGGGAAACTCTAATATGAATAAGGTAAGCAGTGTCTTTTCATATGATAAATGAAAGTTGTAGTTTGAATATTTGCTGTATAAATTGATGATAAAAGCAAGATTTGTGTAATTTAGAATATTCATGATTTTTAATTGAAGTAATTTTCTAGTATGTTATGTCCTAAATAATCCTTATAAGATTTTCAAAAAAACTACTTCCCTTTACTTCCAAAAAAAGTTTATAAAAAGTCAAAAAGTTAGTTTACTTAGAATTATGCATTTGAATGTTCATTCAAATTTTCAGATATGTGCTTTCATGTAGTTTTACTCTTGATGTACATATATTTTGTCTCAAAGATACTTACATGTTTTTAATTATGAAATGCAATTTATTTTAAGAGGATTTTATCATACTGTATTTAGAGTATGAAATACAGAATTCAAGAATGGGTTTTCACAAAGGTTTTTTTTTTTTAACTCTTTAAAGCAAACATAAAATTAAAAATAAAAACTAGAACTTTTATTCCTTTGAGTATATTGAAGTAAATCATGTTCCTAGCAGCTGTGATTGATGAATTATTTATGATGCATTCTGCTACTTAGAAGTGTCCTTTAAAGTAAATTGATGTTCACCTGAAATACAATTATGCTAAGACAGAGAGAGCAATCAATCTTATCTGTTCTTACTAAGCTTTTCATTTTGAAATTTAAATAAACTACATATGGGATCAGGTCATATTTTAGTAGTATATTTCTATCTTTACCCCAAATTAGCTAAAACAAAAAGTAAAAGTTAAATATGTTATGATGAATTTATGTGTAGTTAATGAAACAGAGGGGGAAAAGAACATAAATTGACTAGAAAATAATTTCCCTTAGAAAACGTTTTTACAGACTTGCTTTAGCCGGGGTGGAAGTTTAATCAGCACTTTCTATTAGGGACTTCTTCAGGATAGCTGAATTCCGTTGAATTTATTTGCCAGATGCTAAAGTCTATTCTGATCACATAGCTGGGACAATCCTTTTTTCTCATAAAATGCCCTCCATGAATATCAACTCTGGTTTGGAATGTCCTTCGGTATATGTCCTCCTATATTTGCCCCCATTGATGTTGTAGCATGACAGCTTCAGAAAATATCTAAGCTTTCATAAGGGGAACACAAATTGAATTTGATTTCCTGGAAGCAAGTTGATATGAAATCATTTTCTGTATACAATTTTTATTGTTTTTTTCCACGCCTGTGTGTATGGATTTGCTCGTCAGATTGAATAACTATAGTTATATTATTATTTGGAAATGATTATTGTTGTTTTGCACCATTTTTCTTTATTCTGTCAGACTTTTAATGTTATGCAAAATACATCAATTTTCACACACCCTTTTCAACTGACCCAGTCTAGATGCTTAGAAACAGAATATCAGAAACAGAATATACCCTCTGACTCATTACATTAAACTTTCATATGAAGCGTATATGGATATCTGCTCTAGTACTTGATTTGGTTAATTTTCTGCTGAGGACTCTATGTTTGTCAACATTACATTTCATTTGCCTTGTGACATCCCATTGATCAGATAGATCTGTATCCTTCAGTACTTTGCTTGCAGCTTTATTTATACTCATCACTCAAACTGATTTAATGTATCATCAGCAGTTTGGATTAGTTTACAGTAGATCCCTACATCTAAGTGATAAATTACCATCTCTGGGACATGAAGATGTATGGGATACATTTTGGAAATGACCTCTTGAACAGACACTTCATGTCATGATACTGAGTGGTCACAGAGTTGATACTCATATATTTTCTGTCCAAAAGGCTCTCGGGAGTTTTGGTTTACATGTTGTTGAAAGAGCTAATCTGGATTGTCAGTTCTTACCTCTATTGGAAAATCTATTAATTGTTTTTACATTAACCATCATTATTTCTGTGTTTACAAATGAGGGTTTCTGTTTGCAGACAGGCACAGGGTAAGACTTCAAATATAAGTAATTCCCAAATTACATTTAAAAAATATCTTTAGACATTTCCTCTTTCCCTTTTTTATTGCTATCTTCTTTCCTATTTTCATTTCCTCTCACTTCATTTCTCCCTCTCCTTCCGTTTCCTTTCTTCTCATATTTCCTCTTAGTATTTGAAGCTCAGCTCTCATGCTCCATAGAAGAAATGTATTATAATGGTAGTTTCTTCTAAATTTTGTTTTCTCATGTTTTTGTTACTCCTATGACCCATCTTATGTTCTTTTGAAACAAGATATACATTTTTTTTACAAGTACAATCACTACGCACATTTTTTGTATATAACATAATTTATTTTCTTAAATTGCACAATTAAGTTTGGTTGTTTAATTTGGTCTAGCTGTTTTAATTTAATGAGAAAATATATAAATGTTTCTGCACGAAAGTGTGTCTTCTTGAGCTTATATCTGAGTATTGTGACTTGTCTGCGTTGTCCCTGTTCAGGTGCTAGTTTGAGTCATGGTGCCATGATGATTGGGGTTCCCTGGTGAGTTCAGAACCAATGACCATCCCTCTGGCCAGTGGACAGGCTGGTAACCAGTGACCCTTTATTCAAATCTATCAACATGATTATAGAGAAATCAGAATTTGTGAAGGATTTAGGATTTATATATAAATAAATATATAAAGGACAAAAAAGGAAAAAGCAATATTTCACTTATATATACAAAATCCAAAGTCTCAGAAGGTTTGACTTGATAAGTTTGAGTGTCTGATTTGGAGATATTTGTGACTAATAGAAAGAGTAAGAAGAGCACAAAGGAGAGGTCAAAGATAAACACAGAGGATTGGAAGTGACCAGATGGAATTGAGTGTGCCCCCAGGAGCTCTAGAGTGGGTGTAGTTCAATTAACCTAAACTCTGTGTGGGAGGAGAAAGGACAACCCAGTGTTAAGCTTGGAACTATACTCCAACGATGAATGAGTGGCTTTCAATAATGCAGTGCTATAACTATAGTCAAATAGGACATTTTCTTGATCCATACACTTTCCTAGCATTATGTCTTTTCAGCATTGAAAAACACATTTTAATTAATTAAGTCACCATGATTTACAAAGATGTCACAATAGAATATTCTTTTAGACATATAATGTTGCCACACAAATCCCACCACCAGTGTCCTCAGAGTTCCTACCATCCCCCAGACTGATTCCTTAGCAGACACATTACATTTTTTTCATATCTCTTGATCTAACTAAACAAATGGAATTATCAGAAGATAAATCAATAAAGTAAATTTGTACTGACTAATTACTATACAGGGCTGGAGCGATAGCACAGCGGTAGGGCGTTCGCCTTACAAGTGGCCAACATGGCCGACCAGAGTTCGATTCCTCCGCCCCTCTCGGAGAGCCCGGCAAGCTACCGAGAGTATTCTATATGCCAGACACAGTAACAACAAAGTCTCCAATGGAGACGTTACTGGGCTTGCTCGAGCAAATCGACGATCAACAGGAGGGCCTTTACCTTAGTTACTATACAATTTTAACTTATGTGAATAAGAAAATTCAAATCCTTTAAAACAGTATAGTATACAATATACTATTCTCACTGGCATAACTTAAGTTTTTAACTCTAGCATATAAAACATAGTGCATTAAATTTTATTTTGTACTTGAACCTTTTTGTGGTATCATATGTTCACTGTCATGGATGAAACTTTTTTTCTTTTGCCCCCTTGGCAGGCATATAACAAATTTATTTCATATTACTTGGTCTAAAAAATGCATTAACAATGGCAAATAGAATTATTAGAAAATAAATCAGTGAAGGTAAGTTTGTGATGATTAATTACTATATTTTTCAACATATCTTAATCTAGTGTAGGACAACCATATACAACATTTGTAAGTACTATATTCAATAACACTGAGAAGTTTTTTTTGTCCTTTAAATAAGCTCTTTTAACACTTCATGCACAACTGATTTCAAGGCTATGAATCCTCTGAGTTGTTGCCAATCCATGAAATTCTGTATAATTTCTTCAAATCTGAATTATAATCTAACCAAATAGAATATCTTGGTGAGGTGTTCAGTTCATTGAAATTTTGTACTATATCTTTCCATATTCTTCTGGCTTGTAGAATCTCATTTGATAGATCTTCTGTACATTGTATGGAGTTGTATATAAGTTCCTTTCTTAAATCTTGCTACTTTCAATAATTTATCTCTGTTTAGATTTTGAGTTAAATATGTCTTGAAGTTTTTCTATTCGCATCAAGTGTTCATTGAAATTCTTCAGGCCTCCGCAATCTTGGTGCTTGTAATCCTCAGCTCCTTGAAGCTCTTATTGATTATTTAATTAACTATTGTTTCCTCACGTTTGCTTTTCTGTTCTTCAGGGACTCCAGTGATTCTTATATTGTTCCTCTTCATCTCACCTCATAGTTTTCTAGTATGCCGTTCATTTCTTTTCAGACTATTTTCCACTTTCTGCTGTTTCCTAGTAGTTTCCTCCTACTCATTTTGGAGCACCTCAATCTTTTGTTCAGCGTTTGTTATTCTGCTGTGAAGAGCAGACTACCTCTCTTCCCTGTGCTTCCTAATGCCCTGGCAGCTATGACTATGCCCCACTGTTATGTCTCTCCTAGTTCCAGAGACTTATAAATAAATCTCAAAAAAGATCAACTAGACACAGAAATTTCTTAGATACTCTTCCCTGTCTTGAGAACTCCCAGGTGATCTTGGGAAAGGGACAGGCAAGATCCTACCTTACCAAAGCCCTGCACGCCTCTGGTCAAACTCCACAGACTCAAGATTGAGCTCCACAGAGAACCTAAATTGCAGAACATTTTAGGTACACTGTGTGTGTGTGTGTGTTTGTGTGTGTGTGTATCTGTGTGTGTGAAAACTCCAGATCTCTTGGAGACAGGATGTGTGATTGTACCCCAAATCCCTATACTTGGAGAAGTCTCAAGTTACCACCCACATGTCCCAAATTTCTGCCATGTCTCTTGTCAAACTGTTCAGTTAAATATTCTGGATTTTCTGGAGCAGGTAGCTACATTCATTCCACATGACATCTCCAAATTCTGTAACACTGACATCCCAGTTGGTAGAACAACAGATTGGATGGGATGTAACGTAGAAGACAACCAATCTCAGCTAACAAAAACATAAACACAAAAATATTCAACGACAGGTTAGTAAACCTTCTGACAATGATTTAATGTCCTCATGGTAGATACAATTTTCACAAATTGTTCTTTTATGGAAATAGTTTTTGATAATCATTAGTGTGTGGTAAAAAGTAATATATAAGTCAAGTGTGCTCAGAACAGGGGCAGGCTTGAGCAGTGGTTGGGAAAATGGAAACAGTGATGGAGGGTAGGTGACAGTGGTGGTGGGATTGGTGTTGGAATATTGAACGTGTATCACAAATAATTATTAATGACTTTGTAAACCATGGTGTTTAAATAAAGTGGGGGAGGGAAACAAAAGAGCAGAATAACAGAAGCTGATCAAGTCAGAGACACCTGACCAGGATCACAGCAGACAAGAGGGAATGGTGGAATTTAAGGAAAGATCTTGTCGGGTTAATAGAGATTCTTTCCGTGGTCCTGGGGGTGTCACAGTTTCATTCAGGTATCATCAAGACAGTGTTAATGTACCACCTTGTAAGAGTCAATAAAGAAAAACATTCCAAAAAAATTTTAAAGGGGAGAGCCCCTTCCTCCTGGATGGATCCCAGCAGCCTCCACACCCAACCTGTGTCATATTAAGAGCCCACTCAACACTCCTGAAGTTCATGGCCACCTATGCAGCTATGCGATAGATCTCAAAACTCTACATGCTGCTCACAGTTAATCTTCCTGCCATTCTATCAGGACAAGCAAAGAAGATGAAAAGCAATCTCTAGCTAATCCCTCACCACCTTCAGGGGGAGAGGGAGTAACTACAAACACTCACTCCAGAGTAAAAAAGAATACTAGAAAACAGTTGGGAAAACACATAGAAAACCACCAATAACAATGAGCAGAAACAATACCACTAAAGACAACACCAGTAAATCCTCAGACAATATCTTTAATTGACAGTGTGAAGAGGATGTTCAATGAGTTTGAAGAAACAATAGTACAGGTAGTTAGCAAAGCACAGGAAAGTATGACAGTCAAAATTAAATGCTAATACAATTATAAATAATAGAAAACAACATAGTAGATGATATAAAAGTAGGCAATAGGAACATGTTTTAGTGTTTTTCCTTCTTTATTCTAACATATTGTGATTAAGCTACATTTGTCCAACACATTTTTTCTATTTTTTTAAAAATCGAGAAAACATGATATATAGCAATATTTATGTTTTTGAAATGTTATTTCTGTACTATATTTACCACAAAACTGACAATATCTCTCCACTACTGTCTAGGTTATTTCTGATCCACCCTTCCAGACCTCACCTCTTAAACTGATCTGTAGTCAAGATCTGAGTATTTCTGCTCATTAACCGTTGTCTATTCTATTGCTCTGTTTTTCATATGAGTTAGGTCATTTGATATTTGCCCCTTTACTTCTGATTTACTACACTTAACATGACGTTCTCCAGTTGTAGCTTAATGAAAGATTTCATCTTTTTTTTCTAGCTGAGTAGTATTTTGTTGTGCATATATGCTACAGTTTTTATTTACTCATATCTTTGGGGGCTCTTCAGTTGCATACATATCTTAGCTCTTAGAAACAGTGTGCAGTGAACACAGGTCTGGATTTTTATTTTATAATTTTGGTTTTTTGTTCTTTGTTTAAGTATCAAGAAATGGAATTGATATACTGGATCACGTAGTAGCTCTATATTCGGTCTTTTTTTGAAAAATCTTACTATTTTTCCATAGCACTTGAAACACATTATAGGTTCAACAACAGCAAACAAGGGTCTCCTTTTCACTGTATCCATCCTAGTTTTATTTGTTCTGGCCTTTATGATACAACCATTTTTTACTGTTGTGGAGTGATAGCTCATTATTGTTTTTACTTGCATTTTATTGGGCTGGAGCAATAGCACAGCAGTAGAGCGTTTGCCTTGCGTGCAGCTGGCCAGCCGAGCCGGATTCGATTCCTCCTCCCCTCTCAGAGAGCCCTGCACAGCAAAGTCTGGCAAGCTACCCGTGACATATTTGATATGCCAAACACAGTAACAACAAGTCTCACGATGGAGACAATACTGGGCCCACTCGAGCAAATCAGTGAACAACAGGAGGACAGTGCTACAGTGCTTCCCTTATATCCAGTGATAATGAACATGTTTATATGTCTCTGTATGTCTGAGTTTGTACTTTTACTTTACATCTGCCCTGGATACATATACATATACATATACATATATATAAATATATACATATATATGTATATATTTTATTTTGCAGAAAGAAACATTTTTAGTTTTATGTAATCTCATTTGTTTATTCTTGCTGTTGTTTTCTTAGCCTATGAATTTGAATCATTGAAGAAATATCTAAAATTAATATTATGGAGATTCTATACCTTAATACAAGGAATTTGGTCTAACATTGAGAGCTTTTTAAATTTTTTTTTTAATTTTCTTTTCATAATGTTGTTCACAATAATTATTTTCAATATTTCAACACCAATTCCCCTACCATTATACCTTTTCAATGTCATTATTTCAAAGTTTCCCACCATCACTGAAGCCTGCCCCATATGCAGATGTTACAAAATTTGTTTTCTATTGCTTGTTATGAATAGTTAACATTGAGCGCTTTAATTATTTTGATTGATCTTTTCTTATGATGTGAAGTAGTAGTCCCATTTTATTTTTATTTTTTTCATGTGCCTAATCACATCATTAGCCAATATCATTTGTTGAACAGACTTTTCTTCCTATACTTTATAATTTTAGCTTCTTTGTCATAAGCTGAGTTCCAATACATTTGAGGGTTTATTTCTGGCTTTTCAATTCTATTTCTTAATCTGAGACTTTAGTTCAGAGACATTTTTTATATTTTATTTTTGAAATTTCTTGGAGACTTTCAGTGTCTGATCTATCTTGTTAAAGGTCATTATTTCTATGTTTATTTCTGAAAATTGCTGAAATTTTTGGGTCTATGATCTTTGAAGTGTATTGGAGGTCATTTTTGAGCAGAATCAATTCCCTTAATTAGTGTCAATCTAAAGGACTCACAAGGAGTGACTTATTTGTTCAGAGACAAGAGCTACCTTTGGCGTTAATGCTTAGAAAAATTTAGATTGTCAGTGATCTAATTCAAATTCTCAGTGTCATTGTCCCAGACTTTTTCAATCAATACCCTAATTTTCACATAAGTGACCTAATAAAGTCATGAAGTTGACTTGAGTTATAATTTTACTACTCAGAATTTTAAATTTCAATCAGTTTGGTTTTCAGTTGTATTGATTCTAAGGCCTCAGACATACATATATTTATATATATTTGAATAGCCCTAAGTGTCTGACTCCCAGCCTATATATTTAGGAGGTATTTTAAAGCACCAAATTTTAACTTTTCTTTTAGTTTTTCATTCTAATCAGAAATAGCCATTCTCAAATAATTTGTAAATCTTTATCAACCATTATTTTTTATTAAAATAGTAATGTTTTCCCAAAGCCCGTCCTTCAATTTAGAAAATTATAGGTGGTAATTTAAGAAATGACCCTGGCAATCATGAAATCCTATTGTCCATGACCCAACGTATTACCTCATTTAAATCTAATCAAGGTAGACAAATTATTGTAGATCTTAGTTTTGCAATGATTCAGGAAACTCCCTATTATGGAAGCAGGAAAAAATATTTTATAGATATTTTAAACAGAAAGAAAATTAATACAGAATTTGTTTTCTAAAACCTTTTGGAAAGCTAAAGTAGCAAAGATTTAAAAAGTCAGTGTTAGATTTCAGAACTATAGCAAAAAATATCCATACTCTCATCTTACTGTAGCACTCACAAAAGCAAATGTTACTACCTTACCTCTGCTTTCTGCAAAAGCCCACATATCTGCTGTCTGCTATTTGAACAATAAGATTCTTCCTATTCTAGTGACTTTCACATCTTCTATGTGAGCTTTTTATTTCCTTTCTTTCTTTTTATTTTTTAGTTTTGGTTTTTGAGCCATACATACATGGCTGTACCAGCGTTTACTCCTAGCTCTGTGCTCAGGAATCACTACTGGCAGTGCTCAGGGAACCTTTGGGGTGTTGGAGATATAATCCTAAATAACCACATGCACAGCAGGTGCCCTACCCATTGTGCTAACACTCTGGCTTCTATGCATTTTCATGAAGATTTTTAATTTTGACCTAACAAGCAAAGGACTTTAAGAAGTAATTAGCTTCCAGGATTTCTGTCCATATAATAATTAGGAATATAGAACATAGCAGAATTATAGAATTTCCACCATAAATTTATTTTTCTTTGATTAAACATTATGATTTTTTTCAGATTTTGTATTAAGCTATGGGTATTTAACACTGTAATTAAATAAAGTGATTTATAAGATTCTTGATAGTTGTTTTGGGCATGTAGTATTTCAACATCAATCCCACCACTAGTATAAACTTCCCTCCACCAGTTTTCCCATATTCTCTCCCCAAGCCAACCCCCACCTCATCTCTACCTGTCAACTTGACAGACAAATTACTAAATTTCAGTGGTTTCAGCTTAGATCTTATTATTTCAGTTTGTTGAGTCTGTGTTTTTGATATATGGCTATACCACTCACCCATATGCCCAGTGTAAATGAAGTCCTTTTGCCAGATCACCCATTACTTCCCATTCTCTTCTTCCCCTCTTTAATTGTTTTCTTCACCTCTCTAAACACAAGGATCAAAGGTTTTCTAGTCATCCCCTTTTACTGTAGTGCATCTCCGTCTTCTCTGTACCACAGATAAGTGAGATTATCCTATTTTTCTTCTTCTTCTGGATTATTTCACTCAACATGATATTTTCTATCCATGGTGCAATGCACTGCATGATTTCATTGTTTTCTTGCAGACTGCATCATATCCCATTGTTTTTATATATACTGCATCTTGATAATCCATTCATCTTTTCTTAGACACATAGGTTGAATCCATATCTTAGCTATTTTACTGAGTACCGGAACGGTGTGCACATGTCTTTTTGAGAGTAGTTTTATGTCTTGTTTTTGTGCCCCAAAATAGAATTGCTGGTTCATATGACAGTTCAATTCTAAGTTTACTGAGAACTCTACATACTGTTTTCCAGAGGGATTGTATTAGACAGCATTTCCACCACTGATGGATTAGAGCTCCTTTTTCGCCACATTCCCACCAACACATATTGTTCCTACTATTTTGATATGTACCATTCTCAGGGTGTGAGATGGTATCTTATTGTCATCTTGATTTGGATTTCTCTAGTGTTAAGTTATGTTTAGTATTTTTTCATGTGTCTACTAGCCATTCACTTATCTTCCTCTGAGAAGTGTCTATTCATTTCTTCTCCCCATTTTTTGTTAGGGATTTGAATTGTTTTGGCTGATATTGTTAGTATTTTATATGGATTAACAAATTTTAACTCTTTTTTTCATCATTTGTATTGTCTATGTGATATTTCTGTAGCTAAGTTAGAATATTCCCAACTGATTTCACTAATTTTGTTAGAATTTATGATAGAAGACTTTAGGAAAATTAAGCAATCATTGATCATAATTTATTCAGTTCATAACCACAGTTCATTTTCTATGGCCTTTAATCTCCAGTTTCCACTTAGGGCTGGAGCGATAGCACAGCGGGTAGGGCGTTCGCCTTACAAGCGGCCAACATGGCTGACCCGAGTTCGATTCCTCCACCCCTCTCGGAGAGCCCGGCAAGCTACCGAGAGTATTCGATATGCCAGACACAGTAACAACAAAGTCTCCAATGGAGACGTTATTGGGCCCGCTCGAGCAAATCGACGATCAACGGGAGGGCCTTTACCTTTACCTTTACCTTCCACTTTGAATAGGTTGATTTGGTTATGGAAAGGTGAATTTGTAACTATTGTGTCTAAGTAGTTTTGAACTTATAAAGCTACTGCACTTCCAAAATAAGGAAATATTAGACAGGCACACTTAAATAATTATTTTTCTCTCTTATTAACTCAAAAATGCCAGATTTCCGCTTGCCTTAAAACCCTTTTGGCTCTTTTCTGCCCTCCTCACCTGCAGGTGGCTCAGTTCTCCTAGGGATGTGGTAAATGTGTGAAGAAAATTTAAGCAGCAGTGTGTCTAAATGGCTGATAATTTAAGATAGGACATCTGGAGAGAAGTTTATATGCTTTCTAAATCCAGGACTTTCTCTTAGCAATACAGCAGTGAGTAATGATGGCTAAGAAAACTACTGAATGATACATTAGATGTAGATACTTATCATCTGTAGGACATGAAATAGGCAGATCAGAATAATCAGTAATTCCCTCTTACATACAGTTTGAGTTCTGCTTTAATATATGATGTACTTTTTACATGCATCACCTTGTTTTTGTTTGTGGTTAAAAATCTTCAAATTCCCTTCTTGGATCTTTCTGTAAGAATATAACAATATTGGAGGGGGTGACTTCATGTCCCTTTAATATTACTCTGAATGAAGGTTTTTTAATTAAAGTGTAACTAAGAGTCTTAAAGGCAGGAGGTACTAGGTGCCAAGTAACCCCATTTCTCTCTTTCCTGAACACAATTTTCAATGCCCAAAGTTTGGGTGACCTTTCTTTCCTATGTGGTACCTGGAATAGTAATGTTCTTCACTTTTTGCTTTCTTATTTTTTGTCTCTTTAGAAGTCCTTAATGATTTTATCTTTTATCATGAAATTATCCTTTGTTTCTGTGAATTAAAGATTCTTTTAAATTCTTTAATAAAAACTGTCAATTCCACAACATCTTTCAGAAAATTTTGCATCTTTTAATTATAGTGGTCTTATTTGTTGTTAATTTGGGGAAGGGAAGTTTCAGCTACAACCAGTGCTTGGGGCTTCACCTGGCTCCTTGCCTGGACATTCTTCTTCAGGTTGTCCTGGGAATCATATGGAACTGAGAATTGAACCTGAACTAGGTTCTGTACCTACAGTTCTTAAATATTTAAATGAAAATTCATTATTTTTTGTCTAGTGGTAATAATGCTTTATGCATAGGATCAGTAAATTAGGATATACCTTCTTACTTTATTTTTGTAATTTATGTTCCTAAAGCTCAGTTCCTGGTTTACATACTTATTCTAAGCTAATTTTTTTTTAGAATAAGTACTTAAGGCAATGATTCTCTTAAAATGATTTTTTACATGGTTTGACCTTTCTTTATAATTTTTACTGTTTTAATTTCCCTAGTTACTTTTTTTTGCTCAGTGTTCTTTGAAATAGAAAAGTGAAGCTATAATTATGAAATCTTCAGATAACATTGACTGAATCAGTGGCTATTTAGAAATAATTAATACAGGGGCTGGAGCAATAGCACAGCAAGTAGGGCGTTTGCTTTGCAAGCAGCCAACCCGGGTTCGATTCCCAGCATCCCATATGGTCCCCTGAGCACCACCAGGAGTGAAGTGATTCCTGAGTGCAGAGCCAGGAGTAACCCCTGTGCATTGCTGGGTGTGACCCAAAAAGCAAAAAAAAAAAAAAGAAAAAATAATTAATACATAATATTATTGCTTTTTCCTTTCAAAAAATTTCTTTTCATATGTTGTTTTAATGATTTGAGTATACCAGTCTGCCAGTATTATTCATCAGATTATTATGAATTAATACCAGAGAATTGAAATTATGAGAAGATATTATTGTTAAACCTAATAGAAATTCAAACCCTGAAAACCATGCAGAAAGTGAGTCACCTTTCTGCTCATTCAGTGAGGTAATTCAACATCCGTTTAAATATTGTTAAATAAAGAAATATTTCTCTTGATTAGTTTTTAACTGCTCTTTTCCATAATCTAACCTACAACAAGATGTTTGGCTCCAATTATCAGGGTGGAAATTGCTTATGCAAATCAATGTAAGGCAATGAGGTGTGGATAAAAAGCAAAAAGAAGTATCATTATTATTGGTTTGTGCTCATAAAATTCTGAAAGCCTGAAGGTAATGACAGGCACAAAGCCATAGGGATTATTAGTAGCAACAGCATACTCAATAACCTGTGTTCCAATGAGAAGTTATATGTTAACATGTGTACACAGGATTTTTATGTGATAACTGCAGCTTACATTTGGGAGTGAGTATTTGCTTACTTGCACATAAGCTTACAGATAGATGAAATGTCAGAAAACGAAGGATAGAGAGTGCACAAAAGTTAATTTCTCTTCTGAAGAAGTAGTACTTTGTTTTCGTCAGGTGAAAACTGAAGCATTCTTAATGAAAATAACTTACAATTGGTAATTTTTGTTCAAATTTCTCTGTTGCATTGGAATTGTTAGGCTGCTTTAGATAAGATACAGGTAGAAGGTTAACACTTAATAATAATTTTTTATAATCAATGTTAAAATGATAAAAATGTTATCTTTCTGGTGTTTTTTCATATTAATTAATATAATTAGAATGTAATTTATTAATATTATCTCTGCAAAGTTAATAATAATGAACAAGTTATACAGACAAAACATTAATTTTAAGAAAAAATACAATAAAAACATAATTACAAACTGTAAATATAAGTAGTTATTCATATTCCTGAGAGAGAAATCGTCTTTAAATAATTTACTTCTCTATGGCCACTGATAGAATCCTGATTATTTTGTCTGTGAAGTAGTAGTGAACTCATCACTGTGATAGGATAATATTCAGTAAAAAACCTCATTTTGTTTTTTTTAACAAATAACCATGAAATACAGTTACAGACTTATAAACTTTCGTGATTATGTTTCAGTCAGACAATGATTGAGTACCCATTTTTAAGGACATATTTCTCATTTTGTCCAATCTAGCAAGAATTATTCAGCTCAATTCAAAGCCTTACACATTTATATTTATTGGTTTTCTTTTTATTATTTAAGGGCTTGAAATGTTATCCTTTTACCAGGCTTACTTTTAAAAACATTTTTGATAACTAGAGTATATGTGGCTAATTAGAATTAGAGACATTTGATTGATGAGTAAATATATCTGCATGTTAGTATATGTGTTAATGGTACTATTACTAAATATATATTCACTAGGACATATCCTACTGAAAACTCACACCTTGAAGGAACTACATTGTGTTTAGATCACTAACTACTTCAGAAGTACAAGAATCTTGGATAGAGGCATGTTTCTCTAACCACATTACTCCTTACATCTGTAGTTTTCTTTCATTCCCTTTAAAATGAATTTTTCTTCATATTTTGACTTCTCTTTGGAAATCTTATACAATAGCCTAGAACTATGTATTTGTTAAAGTCCCAAGGTACGATGCTGAGAAAAATGATTTTAAATTGGAAAAATTACTTTTTCCATAATTGTTTCGTTATTCTAATACAGTTTAATAATAACGTTCATAGATATATGTAATATATAAATCTTTATGTTAAAATAGCAATTCTTTTAGCTTAAAATTCCCATAATATATTTTATTTTCTCCTTGTATATATTTCTAAAAGTACACTAATAATGTACTTTTAGTTTAGTTTAGTTTTACTTTTAAAACTATCAGTTTAAAAACTGAGAGTTTTTATTTTGAATGCTAATATACAAAGACAATGGCATTTAAAATTCTTTTTGTCGATTTGTAAAAGCATTGTATATTATAAATATTTAAATTAAATTTTGTTGTAATTTGTTAAATAAATGAGTATTATGATATATACACATATATAACAAATGAGGTTGAAATATTTTCATATATTCTTGTATTATACCCTTATTCTTTTATAGCATATTTAATTATTGTTTTAGCCATTAAAATATGATTCACTTATCTTTATAAATCCATATAAATTATTGTAAAATAAACTACATTATTAAATATTCTTTATTCTATAAGGTAAAAAAAGGTAAAGTCCCTCCCGTTGATCGTCGATTTGCTCGAGCGGGCCCAGTAACGTCTCCATTGGAGACTTTGTTGTTACTGTGTCTGGCATATCGAATACTCTCGGTAGCTTGCCGGGCTCTCCGAGAGGGGCGGAGGAATCGAACTCGGGTCGGCCATGTTGGCCGCTTGTAAGGCAAACGCCCTACCCGCTGTGCTATCGCTCCTCTAAATGTCAGCACTATTCTTCCAAAATCCACACATATTAAAATTGATACTTAAAAGATTGCCAAGAAGATATATCCTAAGTTTTGTACATTTAGAACCTATTTCACAAAAGTTTGAATATATTCAAATCTCCATTTCAGTGCACAAAATTTCTTTATGTTTATAGTATAAAGAGCTTAGAATTGGTATGATTTATAAAGAAATTTTATGAAGACTGGGACTAGGACTCAACAGTAGAGCACAAGTCTGACATATGTGAAGCCCTTGGTTTAATTCACAGAACTGCAAAAAATGTATTATTATTTTATTCTATACTCTTTACTTTCCTTTAGTCAATCTCTAAGATCAGTACATTTGTTCTTTTCAACTTCATTGCCTATCATTATTTTTCATGTTTACAATTTTTCAGAAAAAAATGTTTAGTGTTAAAATCATATCTTAATGTTTTGTGCTGATAAGTCAACATCATGCATTTTCCTACATAAGCTCTGCTTAGTTTTATGTCTACAATGTACATACCTAATCTCTCAATTGTACTGGTCATCTTTTTATTCTATACATAACACCTCGCCTATGTGAGATACCATGATAAGTACCAAGTTTTCAGGGTGTGCTGCACACAGATGATATGGCCCATGTTGTCATAAATCAGACAATATGATAAAATTTAAAATAAAATGTAAAATACACATATGGTTTCTAAATGTGGTTAATGCTAAGAAGGAAAATATAGAAGATTCTGCAATGTATTGGCATATTATGTAACTTTAGATGGAGTGTTCTAGAAGTCCTTGAAAAAAAAGGCATATATAGTAAGGTCTGAAGAATGAGAAAGAGCTAGGGATGAAGTTATAGTTACAGCAAAATGAAATGAATTAGTACATTTGAAGGAGATATAGTGCCTAGTGTTAATAAGTAGAGAAATGGACGAGAAAGGAGGTAGAAGAGGAGGGTTGGGTTTACATTTTACTCTGAGTGTAGTGAGATACTACTAAACAGTTGAAAGTTAGGACATAACTCTATGTGAAAACTTATCTGACCACTTGCAATAATTTATTGGAGTGGGAACAAAGTGCCATATCAAGAGAGAAAACGAATAAAAAAATTAAGATACTTTAACATTCATGAGAGAGATGATGAAGATAATATCAATAGACGTACAGAGACATGGATAGATTAAAAATGTTATTTGAAGGTTGAATTAAATGGTCCCAGGGATAGACTAGATGACAAGTATGGTATGAGAAGTAAGAAGTGAGGTAATTAAGAATGAATCTCAGCATTCTAGTTGGAGGCTTGGCATCAAGCCCAGAATGACTGTAAGATTGTGAGAAGAGACGGAACTGAACAGCACTAGACTCAGGGAGGGCCAAGGGCGTGATGTCACTCAGACCAAGAAAAGAACTTATTCCATGAATGAGAAAGTGATCCGGGAGGTTAAATGCAAATGAGATGTAGAGTAGAATATAGATTGAAAAGTGTTCCTTTTGGAAGCTGCCAGCTTTTTGGATTCATTGGAATGAGTTAAAGCATAAATGGGACATATTTGAGTAGAGACAGTATGTAGCACTATAGCACTATCCTCCAGTTGTTCATCAATTTGCTTGAGCAGGCACCAGTAACGTCTCCATTGTGACACTTGTTGTTATGTTTTTTTTGACATATTGAATATGCCACGGGGAGCTTGCCAGGCTCTGCCGTGCAGGTGGGATACTCTTGGTAGCTTGCCGGGCTCTCCAAAAGGGAATCAAACCCAGGTCAGCTGCATGCAAGGCAAACACCCTACCAGCTGTGCTATCACTGCAGCCCAGAGACAGTCTATGCAGAATAAAATGTAAAGGAATTTGCTGAGAAAAGAAATGTGCAAAAACAGGATATGTAATTAGGGAAATTTAGATTAAGAAAGGCATTATACTACCTTTTGGTTATTATTATTGTTATTATCTTGGGTTTAGAGGGGTGGCACACTTGGCTAAGCTCAGAATTTACTCTTGGTTCTATGCATAGGGATCAATCTTAGCTTGTTCTGGGAGCCATGTGAGGTGCTGCATCTGGACCTGTGTTGGGCATATGCAAAACAAATGCCCTGCCTACTATACTATCTCTCTGGCCCCTATTTCATTTTGCTTTTAAAGATGAGATCCAATTGTACTCTTTTTAATTTGTTTGTTTCAGAGCCACACCTGAAGGTACTCAAGGTTTACTCCTGGCTCTGGGAGTTACGGTACCCAGAGATTGCCCCTGGAGGACCTGGGTGACCATCTATGGTTCCTGGACTCGAACCTGGGTCAGGCACGTGCAGACAAACACTCTGCACTCTCTGTCAGTATCATTTTGTACTGATTTTAGACTGGAAGAGGAGGCAGGAAAAGAAGACTTTGAGACTGCTGGATTAATATGGGAAAGTCTTGGATACTGGTCCCCGAGAAGATGAAAACACCTTAATAATAGATGTAATTTCCATAAATTTGGAAATATGATTGCAAAAAAAGCAAGAAAATCTTTTTTGATGAATTCTATTTTTTTACTGTTGTTTCAGACCATATTGGTAGCTAAAAATAAGACAATACTAGAGATATATAGGTTTAAAGATTTAGATAGGAAGAAGCATAATTCATGACAAAATTGAGAAACTGAGTTTGGTAATCATAAATTTGTAACACTGAACCCCTCTATTGCATAATTTTTCTATGGTTCTCACTCAGATATGTGAATATAGGTTTGGATACCAAAAACACTAGAATTTATACAATTTTTTTTTTTGCCAAGCATTCCTCTGCCCCTCTCGGAGAGCCCGGCAAGCTACCGAGAGTATTTGATATGCCAAACACAGTAACAACAAAGTCTCCAATGGAGACGTTACTGGGCCCGCTCGAGCAAATCGACGATCAACGGGAGGGCCTTTACCTTTACCTAGTAGAAATGAAGAGTAAAACTGTATAGAAAATGAGACTATTTTCCAAGAATTGATTAAAAAGAGCTATGAAAAATAAGCTAGATAATTAGGAAAAAAGCAAAAGGAAGGTCTGGCAGATAAATACCTGCCATGAATAAAGATAAATGTAAACAATATATTAGTAAGTATATATGATTTCCCCATGCTTCTGCACATATGGGCAATTTAATATGTCTCTAGTGACTTCCCTTTATGTCATACCCATTAATATGAGAACTTTCCAGGGAATTTTTTTCAGACCAGAACATATGGTCTGATCTCTCTGTACTCAGCCACACTGATATGCAGCCATATTGGTTTCCCAAAGTGGATTGTTAAGTGCAGAGTAAAGAAATGAAGATAGTGCATATTTATTAAGTTTGATATCTATATCTCGGTCTCACAGGTTACCATGAAGGTAACTTTTGCTTTAGTTCAAAATTTATTTTGTGCTGATGAGCTTCCTTGGTGCCATCATTTCATGAGTTAACTTTCAGAACTCTATTGAGGTGCCAAATAGACTTCATAATTTGCAGGACCTTCAAAGTCCTTTTATTTTCTTAGGCTTGGAGGAAAATTTTCTAGACTTTAAACAAATCCACAAAAGTTTTAGTACCACCTTTGTTTCTTGCATCTTTAAAAATGTTAATTATATTTTTTCTTCCAGGTGCTCCTTTGGGGACAAGAAAGATAGTATAGCAAGTGAGATACTTGCTTTTTATGTGCCAATTTGTGTTAGATTCCTGACACCCAATTTGATTCCCCGAGCCTTTCTAGGAGTGATCCCTGAGGACAGAGCCATAGAAAACCCAGAGCACTATCTAATAGCCCAAATAAACAAAAATAAACAAACAGCACTTTCTTCCTTTAAATTACTCCATATATTCTCCCATTTATGAAACTCTATAGAGAATCTTTTGTCTACTCTTGTTGGTAATGTTGAATAAACTTAAAACCTGACATTTTTTCTTTTGAGCTTGTTCTTAAAATAACTACAATTCCTTGAGATATTTGGCATACATATTTCTAAGTACTTTACTTTTTTTGAGTAATTTTCTTTCAGTCTTAGGAGATAAGTAATATGATATATACTTTTGTTTTTTTTTTAGTTGAAAAAATTGATTCAGAGAAGTAGATATCCAACCTAATACTATAAGACTAGTAAAAATCATCCTGAAGTTTCCTTTAGCATTTCTACAGATACACAGTATTCCTTCTCGACTGAAGTCCATGTTTTCCTCAACTAGTCACTAGCAGCAGGGACTGAACAAGAAAATGTGTGTAAGTGGGAAACTCCATGTACATGGTCAACAATCAGTGGGTGTATTGATTTTTAAGCAGTCGTGTATTTTGTTTTCCAGCCAGGATATAATTTTTCTATTTTGTGGGCTTGTAGAGTTCAGAACCCTTTACCAAGACATCAGAAAAAGCAATTGACAAACTTCAGTTTTACCAGTAGGTTCATTTTCTGTCTCAGTAAATTTTCAGGCTAACAGCAGAAGTGAGAGGTGGGACTATAACAGAACTACTCCGTAGACTCACGTTGTTCATTCTATTTTGCTGACAGGTGTAGAACCAAGTCAAGTTTTTCTAGAATGAAGCAGAAATTCAACAATGGTAATATTGATACTCTAGCAATACTATGGTTGTGATCTGTAATTATTAAGAAGAAATAACCTCTTTCCCTCTATTTAATTTCATTACTGAGAATCAATACCCAAATGCATTACAGTCCTGAGCCACATCATTGGACCCAAATATCTCTTATTGAAGAGAAAACTGACAGAAAAGTGAACTAAGTGGGCCACCCAGAGGTGGCTTATGTGAGATGGAGAGGAGAGAGAAATTACCTTCTTCAGATCCACATCCACATGGGCTGGAGTGATAGCACAGTGGGTAGGGTGTTTGCCTTCCATGGAGCCAACATGGCCAACCTGAGTTCGATTCCTTCGCCCCTCTTGGAGAGCCCGGCAAGCTACTGAGAGTCTCTCGCCCTCACAGCAAAGCCTGGCAAGCTACCCATGATGTATTCGATATGCCAAACATAGTAACATGTCTCATAATGTACTGGGCATATTCGATATGTCAAACACAGTAATAAGTCTCACAGTGTTACTGGGCCTGCTCGAGCAAATCGATGAACAACAGGAGGACAGTGACAGTGACAGATCCACATCTGGCACCACAGAACAGCCTGGGAAGGCTAAAACCGATAAAGTCTTCAATGAGCCCCTTTGTGGCTCGAGGCAGAGCCCCACCAACCTCACCGGGTGGCCATCAAGCTACACCTGATGCCCACTTGACCTCTGGGCACCAGAGTTAATCCCCATCACACTGATTCTTGGGGAGCTGTGGACTCAGGCTAGAGTGAGGAATTTCTCTTTTCAGGGAAGGAAAGCCAGTCCTAGGCTTTACTCAGGACAAAGAAAAGAGTTTCAGGAGGAGTTGAGCAGTGAAGTACAAATAGGTTTTATTTGGAAGTTTTGAAGAAGGGAAGAAGGGAAGAAGGGTGAGAAAGGGAGGGAGAATACCCAAAAGGGAACTCAGGCTCCTCCGAAGGTGGAGAGAGCCCAAGTATATATCTTGAGGAGAGATGTGGGCAGCATGTGTGCTCTGGCACCACATGTGCTTGGCCACATGGCCACAAGGAGCATGTGGGCTTGGGCAGCATATGCTGCGCTTCCTTTGGGCTTTTCCCAAGCTGCCCACATGAGGCTCCTAGGGTAAGGGTTCTTGCTAGGGACGCTGCCAAGGGGTTGGGTTGGGAGTGGTCGGTCTTTGAAATTCTTTTTCTTAGTGTTTGTTCCTTCTGGGACTTCTCTTGGAGAGGGGTACAGACTTCTCTGGGTCTTTTGGCACCAATTAAAGTCTTATCAGGCACCTAAGTTCCTGAGATAAAATATTTGTACTATCGGAGCTATTGGTTTTATTACCCAAGAATTCCATTGCCATGTGGGCCCTTTTCTATCTACCTTCCTTTTCTTTCTACCTGCCAAAAGACAATAATCTATTGTCAATAATAAAAAAAGAGGGAGATAAAAAATTATGTAACTTATAGGTATTTTGATTTAATTTTCTCCTGTTTTTAGCAACTTCTTAAGAAAGAATACTTATTTTACAAAAATTTACACTCCTTAGGTAAAGGATGGAGCAATAGCACAGCAGGTAGGGCATTTGCCTTGAATGTGGCCTACCCAGGTTAAATTCCTCCATTCCTCTTGGAGAGCCCAGCAAGCTACGGAGAGTATCTCACCTGCAGGGCAGAGCTTGGCAAGCTCCCAGTGGTGTATTTGATATGCCAAATACAGTAACAACAAGTCTCACAATGGAGACATTATGGATGCCTGCTTGAAGTGGAGTAATGGACTTTTTAAACATGCAGTATACTTTTATATGTTATAGAAACTTCTTAATGGTCTGATACCTAAGCAAGCAACTCACAAAAGTAAATATAAGGAAAACACAAGTTTAAAACTAGTCATTTTAGTGAAAGAGAAAATACAACTGACTTCTCAATTATTATTGATTTAAAATAGCTCTTGTTCCTGAAGTTGACTACATTTTTTTCTTTTTAGCACCCAGAAATATGTCTCTCACAAAGTTTTATGATAATTCATATTTTACTGAGTTTCTTTTTTCGAATCATTCTATAACAGTAAAGGAAGTTCTAAAATTTTATACTTTTATTCTTCATTATTTCCAAATAGAATTAAAATGTAACTAGTACTTCTATTTTTTATCAATTGCATTTACAGGCCTTAACTAATATACTCTCTCAATCTATGGCCCACCTTTCTTGTTGTATGTGGCCATATATCCATATTTCAGTCTCTTTCTGTTTCTCAAGGGTAAGGAATATACACAATCCCTTTGATGTGCATCGCTCAGCGTTCAGATGGGTTGTCTCCAATTCGACTGTGGCACTTTGGTGATCAGAACACTTAAGGTAGACTAAGTCCACCTTAGTCTAATCTTTCACACACTTAGAAATATTTAGACTTTGTGTTTATAGTACCCAATTTATTGGGCCAGAGAGATAGTACAGTGACTAGGCCACTTGACTTACATGTGAGTGCAAGTTCATTCCTCAGAAACACATGTGTTCCACTGAGCATCCCCAGAAGTGATCCCTGATTGCAGAGCCAGGAATAGCACTACTGGGTTGACCCAAACATAAAATCAAACTGAACTCACAACAAAACATTCCTGTTCTGAAATATTTGTTTAAGAGCAAAATTTTACATAATTTCACTTCTTGTTGATTTTGTCTCTCCAACACATTATTTTCTGTTAAACTTTTATACTTTTTCTTCAACTCTATTTTCATGAAGTACATTTATATTAATTTTCTTTCAGACTGTATTTGGCTATTAAACTTTTGATGTAACACCATCACATCACTTGTCTTTGGATTATTTTTATATTTCTTTGTCTTTACTTCTATTTAGATGTGACTTATTGTTTCCAATAGGTTTGCAGGCTTACAAAGTTCTCATCTCCTCTCCACCACCCTTGTCCTCATTCCTCCACCACTGACCCCAGGTTCCCTTCCACCAACACCTGTCCTGATTTCTTATCAAATATGTATGTATGTGTGTGTGTAGCTTTCTTTGAAAGAAATTTAGAAAAATCTTAGGGGAGAGAAAGAGGAATTTCAAGAAAGAATATGACTCTTCAGAAGTGGGGAAGTCAGATAATGACTTTTGGGAGAAGGTTATATACACTGATATAAGTCTGCATAGTTATATAGACTTTCTCCAGAATGTCCTAGCCTGGAGTTTTTAGCACACAAAAGTTAATCTGGATGTTGTTAGAGGTAAAAAGCCCTTCAGACTCTTAGGTTATCTTTAGATACCTAAATGGTCCACCCTTCTCTGGTTGGGGCCTCTCCGAAGAGCTCAGGATTTATATCTCAAAGGGAAGTGTTTCTCATGTTTCTGGGCTACTTAAGGCTCTAGGAGAATTTCTCCTTGAGTTTTATTATCTTAAAATCTCATTACCATTCTATCCAGGAGCACTCATCTACAATTGGAAGATTGCCACAAGTGGGAGGGGTTGTGGGAAGGGCAGTTAGGATAGAAAAAGGACCACTATGATAATGATAGTTGGAAATGATCTCTCTGAACAAGAACTGAGTGTTGAAGTAGGTAAAGGGAAAAACACGATACCTTTCAGTACCTATATTGCAAACCATAATGCCTGAAAGGAAAGAGAGAGAAAGAGAGTGAGAAAGAGGGAAAGAAAAAATAGTGCCTGCCATTGAGGCAGGTTGGGGCACCGTTGGGGTAAGGGGAGTGGCAGTATGGAAACTTGTGTAAACTCACTCAAGATAGGGGGCACGGCACCCACAGCGGCGGTGGCTCTATCTCTCCCACCGCCCGCGTTCGGTAGTCTCACCCTTCTCCCACCCCGGAGAGGTCAATGGCGATGGTCAGGCAGAGGAAGGAACGAGGGCCAGGCCGGTAGGTATTAGTCGTAGTTTATTCTGATTCTCTCCTCATCTGTCTCTGCTCCCTCTCTCCTTCTCTCTCTGTGCCCCATTCTTCCTCCCCCAGCTACTTCATTCTCCTTCTCCATCCCCCTTCATCCTCCTCTTCCTTCTGATCCTCTCTGAACCTCTGCTTCTTCCTTCTGCCCCCAGCCCACTCCTACAGTACAGTTAAATCCTCTCTCCATGAGGAATTGGGGGAACAATTACACATAGGTGCGGTCACAATCAATAGGGGTAGAAATCTTAGCCTCAGGGAAGGCTGCTCCTTAGGACAGATCCTCTCTCAGCATGAGGACCCACCCTAGAGCATAATCCCATGGGCGTGCCTCTCCTCTCCTTGTCCAGCAAGCATATAAGAATATAATATAAATCATTTTGTATGGATACAGTAAGAAATATCTTAAACTTATAGAATTGCTCTCCTAGGGCCATCTCGATCTCAGACTACGGTGCTCAGGCCAGATAGTCTTTCCCACCCCTAGCAGGATCCTAGTCTTGTCGTTACCTTTGGATCATGACAGCATTTGTCTATGATCAAACTCTTAACTTATAGTTAAGAATCGTGGCACTTTGGCCTGGCCCATTTCGCTGCCAGGGTAGCTCACCGCTTGCCCTGGGTCCATTCAGTCCCTCGTCGGGACCCAGCTTTGGGGGTGTTAGGAACTAAGGGCAACTGAGGTTTAAGTCGAGAATGATGCCCAGGAGTGAATAATATTCAAGGCCAATCAAATCCTAAGTTGCAAAGCATAATGTTAACGGTCTTCCTGTATCTATACAAAAAGGATATTACTTTAAGGTAAACTATTCATAAGGCATAAGGAGAGGAGAAAGGCAATATTTCACTCATATATATAAAATCATAGATTTCTGGGAAACTGATCTTACAGATTAACTAAATCTGATTAAGGGGAAAGCTGATTAACTGGGTGGGAAGGAGAGCATAGGGAAGACTGTTTACATGTAAACACAATGGAAGTGGAAGTGCCTCTGGAGCACTGTGATGGGTGTAACCAGATTGATGGGTGTAACCAGATAAACCTAAGCTTCTTGTGGAAGGACAAAGCAATGTTACCCAACAGAAACTAACTTTATAACTATGTATCTCAATCATTAAGTGTTAAAAAGTATGAAAAACAAAGGAAAAGCCCACCCTTCATGAGCAAAATGAGCCTATTGATCTGTGTCCAACTTTTCTGGCTAGAGAATAACCCCCTTAAAACCAAATACATTTTTTTAAAGTTTAATTCTTGCAGTTTAGTTACTGTGTTTACAGTAGTTTTGGATCTAGTGGTATATATAATATATTATATATGTATGGAGAGAGAGAGAGAAAGATTTCACCTTTATACCTTGGAGGAGCCCAAAACTCCAAACCTTGCCCTTATGTTATTTCTAGACCACCTTTCCTTGTTTCCTGCCTCTATTTCTTTTCTTCATTGGCATTCATGTTTCTGTAATTTAGAGCTAGTATTTTACCCACCTTTGCTGAAAAATCATTCCCCAGATATGTTGTTGTATATGCCATAGATTAGGCAGAACATTAGGGATTCAAACAGGGATTATCTTTGGCCCTCTGACTTATTCTCAAATGCTTCAATTCTACTCAGATTGCAGCAAAACTGCATGATATCATCATTCCTTGTGACTGAGAAGTGTTCCATCATGTATCTATAACACAGATGCATTACTCAGTCTTTTGTAGTTAGGCATCTAGGTTGTTTCCATCAGATGGCTATTGTATTAAATGCTGCAAAGAACATAGGTGCCCATATATCTTTTCAAATAAATTTGTTTGTATCTTGTGGGTAGATAACAAGCAGAGTGATCACATGTCATATAGTAGCTCTATTCTCTGTTTTATAGAAAAATTTTCTATAAGGATTTGTATGCCACACACAGATAACACACACACACACACACACACACACACACACACACACACACTCACCAGTTCCCTAATATCTGCTGTTCACCATAGGATGAAAGCCTAGAAACTTAAAAGATCAAGTTGGGTGAGCTTTGTTTTTAGTGTTTTTATGTTGTGAGAGATCATCTCTCTTTTTCTAAAATTTTACAATTTTCTAAAATTTCTAAATATGCCTTCCCCCTCCCTATGTTATTCATTAATTTTATATCCATTAGGGGTTGACTATAAGCAAAAGAAACCAACTGAGCTGAATTCAATCTATTGGGAGTATATGGAGTAAACATGAAATCCTAGGAAGGCTGGAGATCCAGATTTACATACAAAAGAAGTAGAAATGAAGGGAAGCTCAAAACTCAAGAGCTAGACAAGGTTATGCCACAGACTTAGTGCTTTAAACCACAGAGTTGGCTTAGTTGCAGTCATTAGCATAGACATCGCTGACCCTTAAGCCTTATCATCACAAGAAATAATCTTTTTACTATTCCTGTGCATTGATTTTGTAGGATTCACTGTCATGGGGTGAAATGTGCACTTTGTCTAAGGGCAAAGCACATGTCTATCATTTAGCTTCCAGGGAGAGAGGAAAAGGAGTATTTAGTTCATAGTCCTTTTATACAGCAGTGAAAAGCAGAGTCCTGGTTTGCCTCAGATATTTCATGATAAATTATTGTCCCATATAAAAGTTTTAAATGCCCCATATAAAAGATGATAAATTTCCAGCACAACTATTTAGGTATAATTATTCTTAACAGGAAGCAACAATATTTTAAATCCCTACTCCAAACTTCTTGTCACATTAAAAAAAAATCAATGCCTGAATTTACCTGACATTTTCTAGATTGGTCTTAAAAATTCCAAGTATTTCTATTTACCAATGTCAGGAGGCCCAGAATCACATCTTTTGTAACATTAGAGAAAACACTGTGAATAGTCTATCTATTAGACTATTATTAGCTGGAGAACATGATGCGGTTATGACAAATGTAAAACATGGGGGGAGTGTGAAATGAGGTTTTACTGATTCTTAAATCATAGTCCTCAGGAAAAAACTCTCATTGTCTGTGCTATGTCATGCCTGAATATAATTCTGCAGACATCTAACTACCCCCACCACCAAAACTGAGGAAAAGGCCAAGTCATAGGTAAAGAATGAGGACAAAAGAAATCTTAAGGAAAAGGTCTATGCCTCTGTATTACTTTTTATAATGGAAATAATGAGTTTGTCACTAGAAAAGTCATTCTGAGTTTAAATTTTTTTTCATATTGGCAGCTAAACACATATAAACTATTCTATAAATCCTTGGCTTTATTAAATTTCCCCCATGCCCTGAGGATAAATCTATTTCTACAGTTAATTCCCCTGTACTGTTCTGATAGCTGAAAGACTCATTAATAGAAAAGGAAGTATTCCATAATTATTTCCATGTAAATCTTAAAAGATAATAACACTTTACTTCCTCAGGAAACCTTTTTACTTTTCCTTTTGTCTTTATTAGTCCCATTGGCTTTTATTCATGAAACATTATGATCTACGTCCCTTGTTAGCAAAGGAAGTAAAACAAAAATAGTCTTCTATCTAATAGTTCAACATTCTTTGATGGCATATATGATTACATATATCAAATCATTTTATATCTGACAAATATGTACTGAAATAATAAATGATGCCACTATATTAGTGTTGAAATATGACATTTGGGGAAACTTGAAGACAATAAGAAGTGTCTCTCTACTAAATTTTTTTAAGTAACTCTTGTGAAGGCACATGCCTACAGAAAATTAGAAATCACACAGAAATATTGAGCATTGCTGTGTACCAGACTGGGCACTTTGGATGTTTGTTAAACAGTTGTGAAACGGAGTAACAGGGTCCCTACTCTCACAGAGTTGACAGACTCTGTGGGCAGTCAAACTAATAAACAGGCAATTACAACCTGGTGTGATAAATGCTGTTATATGGTGCAGTGGGTAAGACTATAAGAGGGATAATTTATCTCAGAATTAGGAAGTGGGTGGTAATGGGTAAGAAAGGATTTCCAAAGGAAATACATCAAACTTGAATCCTAGAGATTGAATTGAATATAAAATAGCAAAGGGGGGGGGGGATGTAGAGAATTGCTTGTGCAAAGAATTAGCAAAGCAAGCAAATATGCATTATGTCTTTGGAAATTGCCTGAGTTGATGCAGGGAACAACAAGGTAACAAATGGAATTAGAGAAGTATAGTGCCAGCGATTTTCAAGTTATAGTAAGGTGCTCATTACGTTCTGATTTGGGTTACTGTGCATATTTGATACAAAATATTCTGGCTTAATTATAGAGATTGAAGTTGGGAAAAATAAAGCAAAACAGTGACAGAGGTAGTTGGTCAGAGACTACAGAGTGACTGCTGAAATGGTAAACGGAAGGTGCAGTTTTGTTAATATTTAGAACATGGGCCATATAACCTAAGTGTGATAGAAAGGAAAAGAGAAATGTCAAAGATGATTACTTTATTGAGGTGGGAAGATGATAAAGAAGAGACAGTGAGTTAGCTGAGTGTAACTCTTAACTATCCATGAATTACCTCATGAATATGGAATAGTGCCAGTAGTTGTATAAATAAATGTTTGGTTTGGACATAGCTGGAAATTGAGTTGTAGCATTGCATTCTGTCTAATTCAGTAAATTGTGATAATATCTACCCCATAATATTGTCATGTTATTGGATGAGTAAAACCATAAGGTGATACAAGGTGCTACAAAGAAGGCAAATCTCTTTTTCATGTGTTGCTTTTATATTGTTAATGATGCTTAATCCATCTTTTATCTCAGTTTTCTGAAATAGAGGAGAACAGGTAACACTAACTGAATACTATTTGCTACATACTCTTCTATTGAATCATTTACTACATATGGTATAAGTACTAATATTGTCTCCATTTTGTAAATATAAAGACAGCCACAAAAAGGTTAAGCAGGTTGTCAAAGATGACACATTCAGTTTATTTGTCACATATATTTCATGAAAAGGACCCATTTCCGTACTTACCAGACTGTGCTTCTGCTTAACGTACTATTGAATTTGAATTGATGTATTTCATTAACTATATTCTTTTTTTAAATAAGAAAATTTCTATAAAATATTTTCCATTATTTTTTAATTAAATCGCAGTGACATACACTTTTACAAAGTTACTCATGATTGAACTTCAGACATATAATTTTCCAACACCCATCCCTTCACCTGTGTACTTTTCCCACCACCAATGGTCCCAGTTTCCCTTTCCACCCCCCTCACCCCCCCACCCCATCCCTGTCCCACTACCTGCCATTATGGCAGGCACTTTCCTTCCACCCATTGACCTGTCCTCCTGGCCCATGTTTACTCTTACTTTGGATATCAGTCTCATACTCTATATATTATAGTAATTATTATATTAATTATATTAATTACGGCTGGAGCGATAGCACAGTGGTAGGGCGTTCGCCTTACAAGCGGCCAACATGGCTGACCCGAGTTCGATTCCTCCGCCCCTCTCGGAGAGCCCGGCAAGCTACCGAGAGTATTAGATATGCCAGACACAGTAACAACAAAGTCTCCAATGGAGACGTTACTGGGCCCGCTCGAGCAAATCGACGATCAACGGGAGGGCCTTTACCTATATTAATTATATCCCGCAAGTGAATGCAGTCACTGACTGTATTCTTAAAGTTTCTAACCTTCAGTCCTGTTTTATTCTTTTCCATAACTCTATTACTTCTGAAACACCAGTTTAGAAAACAGAAAATTCCTCTGCAGTTGTCACTGTCACTGTCCTCCCGTTGTTCATGGATTTGCTCGAGCTGGCCCAGTAACGTCTCCATTGGAGACTTTGTTTTTACTGTGTTTGGCATATCGAATACGTCACGGGGAGCTTGCCAGGCTCTGCCGTGCGGGCAGGATCTTCTTGGTAGCTTGCCGGGCTCTCCGAGAGGGGCGGAGGAATCGAACTCGGTTCGGCCATGTTGGCTGCGTGCAAGGCAAACGCCCTACTGCTGTGCTATTCTCCTCTGCAGCTAATAAAAAAAAAAATCTGGGGGGGTGGGGGAGGGGGCAAAAAAAATCTGTTTTATCTCTAAATGTCAAATCTATTGTGATTGACTCATATATAAAATATGAACATACATTTCCATGTTAGGTTTATTACTTTGATGTAATTGACACTAAATTTGAAAGCAGCTTAAAATTTTCTTATTCAGTCACATATCACATGTTTTCATTCATCTTACATCCACCTTCTTATTTTAAGATTTCTACAATTTGAGTCATAGATATATCCCTCAATCAATTACAACTCAGTATTTGTAGTTTTTCCTAGGAGCCTTTATTTTACCACGGTTTCTCTAGCATTATAAAGCTACCTCCCACATGTGAAGTACATCATACATATTAAGGGGTGCATGAATAAATTATTATCAGAAATTTACAATTATCATTATTGAATTTCTTTGTATTTCTGCAAATAAAAGAAAAAAGTTCTTAGTTTAAAATATGATGAGTTTGTGAAAGAGGAATATAGGAAAATAACACAGGAAACGTTTGGAGATTGGGGGAAAGAAAAGAATTGATATGCAGAATTCCAAAAATATCTGAAAATTTGAACAAGGAGGATAAGACTCCATTCTCCCTGCCCTGCTCAAGCAGTCAGGTTAGAGTCAGATCTCAAGTTTGGATAAAGAATTTCGTTTGAGACCATACTTAAAATATATTTATTGTGAATCAATGAAGTAACAGTTCTTCAATGTATGATCAATTTGGAGTCAAAGTCAAATATCATCATGGAACAATTAGAATTTTATGCTATGTCTATCAAAGAAAATTGTAGTTCTGTATTAGACCTATCAAGGTATGTGCATGTTTTCTTTACTTTGTCTTTTGAATCATCCTGACAGCACTTTATAAACAAACCAGTAACAAAAGTTATACTTCTAACACTTAATGGCATCATTAAAATAAAATTAATTTATTAATTTAAAAGCAAAAGAGTCATTTTGACAATTCAGTCTAAAATAGTTTATTTAAATCTTGTCTCTGAGTCCAAACTGAAAACAGCTCACATGTTATTTCAAACACAAACTTTGCATTTGTGGTGGATATTTAGAGTTGTATTCTTTCAGTTAAGGCATTATAAAACCTGATGATGATGATAAATTTGTGATTGCAAACTTAGTGTGGACATTGTATCTCTAGGGGTCTGATTATGTAGGAGTTGTCATTTGCTGTCCTGTGAATTGTCATCAAAGCTGAGTCTTTCACAGGTCCTACAGTTTGTATTTCAGAAAATGTGCTTCCCCAACTTTAATTATCTCCAAAGTATTCCATTGTACATGAAGTACTGAAAAGAATAAGCATTTTGTTTTCAGTTTTCGTACTGTGATGTAAATTGGGATTATGTCTAGTATAATGTATAAATGCCATGGACTTTTAAACAAAGGAGGGAACTGTCTTTTCTATTTACATACACACCTTTTATATACAGAATTTTCTATTTATTTTTTCCACTTTAGATTTAAAAAATTACCAACAAGTCATAATTAAATTATACATTTGCAGAGACAGAAGCCAGGATTTTTAGTAGCCTAGATCGGTAATCATGTGAGTTTGACTTGTGATGATTGAAAATTGGAATGGGGAAATCGTAAGCCTGAAAATAAGAAATGAGCTTAAGACTGACTTTTAAAATTAAATATAAATGTGTTCCAAGCTCATGGAAATAAGTATCACTTTTGAGCTAGACAGCCTATTTTTTGCAGAGACTAGAAAATTAGACAGGTTGTAGAGAGTCATCATTCTTTTTTTTTTTTTCCTACAAAAAACTCTTTCTTCGCATCAGCATTTCAGTCAGTTTCCCCCACCCTGCCTAATAATTTTTTTTGTAGGAAATTTCAACACAGAATCCTGATAGGAAAGTTTCTCCTAAGTATTTTACAACTAAGGTAGTTTCTTCAAAATTGGCTAAGATTGTTTTATTACATTAGAGGAAGATCTTTGACCTGGAAATCATAAAAATGTGATTATGGCTATGAAAATCATTTTTTGAGAGATTAGTATTGTTAGATTACTTAATTAAGAATTGTGCTATAGTTAAATCTCTTTGGAATATTCTAAAATGAGATTCTTCATCTTTTTGCATGCCTTTCTCTTTGAATTAATGCAATTCCAACGAATGGAAAACGGTTAATTGAATTGAGAAATAAATGTGTTTACTGGTAATTGCTTAGCCTTTGAATTGTAATTACAATTTTATATTCTTTTTAGGATTATTTAACTATTCATAAGTATGGCAATGCAGCTAGAAATGATCTCTGGAATACACTCTCAGAGGTAAAGTATTGAAACCTCAAATGCCAGTATTTTCTTAATTATTTGAATTGCACTTATAAAATGTTCCATAATATTTCTTCATAGTTTATTACTTTCTAATACTATCCTTTTCTTCATTTTTTTGTATTTTGAATGTAATAGGGTATAAAATTATTTAAACCATAGTTAAAGGTAATACACATCTTACCTACTTGTGAACATTTCGATAATTTTGAAATGCATTTTTAATATGATATCAGACATTCATGTTAAAGACAGAAATATTTACATCTTGAATTGTTTCAGATAGATACCCAGGAAAGAATTAATGATAATGCAAGTACTTGCTTTAACAATAAAATGTATTTTATCTCCCATAATATAAAATCTTGAATGTTAAGATAGCTTTATTTTCATATATATTCATGAAGGCTAACTTAAGAAAAGGAGATTAATTCTACTAACACATTATATTAGCTTCAATGATTTTAAATGTTTTCACATTTAGGTAAATCATAGAGGTAAAAATGAAAATAGTTTACTACTAATTATGTTTATAATTCATGTTTACAAAACTAATCTATGCAATTTTGGCTATAAAGGCTTTAAAAAGGAATGGAAAATATGTAAATATACAAGAAGTAATGGATCAGTGGACACTCCAGATGGGTTATCCTGTTATCACCATCTTGGCAAATACAACAGCAGAAAATAGAATAATAATTACGCAACAGCATTTTATTTATGACATTAGTGGTAAAACTAAATCACTTACACTTCAAAATAACAGGTAAGCACTCATTTATAAGATTAAAAATGTGTTCATTCATATTTAATTTTGTATTTGTAATATTTTAAGAGACTCAGCCTTTACCTTGCACGCAGCCAACCCAGGTTCAATTCCTCTGTCCCTCTCGGAGAGCCCGGCAAGCTACTGGGAGTATCCCACCCACATGGCAGAGCCTGGCAAGCTCCCCATGGCTTCTTTGAAATGCCAAAAACAGTAACAACAAGTCTCACAATGGAGATGTTACTGGTGCCCGCTTGAGCAAATCAATGAACAATGGGATGACAGTGCTACAATATTTTAAGATATACTAATCACACAGTTCTGACATATCTTAATCAATGGTTTTCATTTCCTTTGTTTCATTTTGATTGCTTGTTCACTCCCATTTCCAGATAATTTAAACATTAGGGTGATTGACCACCAGTTATTCTGTTTAGAATAATAGAACTTAAATTACCCTGTGATCTTTTGAAACACATTGGATCACTGTGAATTACAGAGTTACAAAATTAATCGTGACTGATTTTCAGGAACACAACAAGTTTCTTTCCCTCCACTCTTGTCCCCAGTATTGTGACTGTTTTTTATCTTATAAAACTGAAATAAATTTGAGAAGATTAAAATACATTGAAGTAAATCAAATGTAATCAATTAAAATATACAGTTCAAATGTAATAAAATTAAAATGTCATACAATTAATATCGATCATATTAAAAATAAAATAAAATTATTTTTAATATAAGAAGAGAGACAGATAATCCAGAAAGACAAAAGCAATCAAAGGAATACCATCTCAAACATATTTTAGTGGTTTAAAAGTCAACAATCGTTTCAAAAAATCTTCACATTCCCTTTTTTGAAATGATAACAGATAAACTACATAGATTTGTTGTTTTTCAACTTAACTTTTTTTTTTTATTAAAACTCCTTTCATTGTTGCTGTTTGTTTGGGGACCACACCTGCATTGCTAGGGCTTACTCTTGGCTCTGGGCTCATGGTCATTCCTGGCAAGCTCAGAAGACCATATTGGATTCCAGGGAGGGAATCTGAGTTGGATATATGAAAGCAAGCATCCTACCTATTATGCTATCAGTCCAGCCCCTTTATGAAACTCTTAATTACTGAAAATTCCACTTTTCTTTTTTATTCACGCCTTCTTACTGTGTGTGTATTATTAAGAAGTAGGCTGAGGAAAGATAGTAATCAGTCATTTCTTCCTTGCTGACATGCCATATATATTATACATAATATATATAATCACCAAATATATTATATATGATATATATATCACAAATTTCCCTGTCCTATCCAATTTTTTGGACTAGCAGCAGCAGTACACTTCCCACTCCATCAAGGGTTGACTCAGTAATGCTTTCTTCACCTAGCCTATATTCCCCCAGCTGCTCACTGCTGCTTCTGATGGTTCGGTCTGGTACCAGGCATCCCCTCTGGCCTTGCTAGGAAGTACATAAAAACCACTTGACTGTGGAAAAGTTACAGTGATTCAAGCCATGCTTTTGAGAATGATCAGTCTGACACAGCATCACTGATGCAGAAAAACATAAAGGACAGGCAGATGACAGAACACATTTTGAACAAAAATACTGTCAACCTATAACATGTATCCAAAGTATTGGCCTTGACTCTTTAAAGAATAATCTGACTCTTTTAAAACAGAAATTCCCCCAGCTGTATAAATATATGTAGCATCTATGGAACTTTACTTTTGTTGAGTTAGAAAATCATTTAAGTCATGTTGAACTCTGAAACTTGGCATATAAAATATTAAAGTAACATAATGTGCGGTGTCTCACTACTCTTAAACATTTTCAATTCTGAAACAATAGAGCTTGCAGCTGGGAACTTATTTGACTTAGTATTTTATTTAATACACAATAGCATTATGGTCAAAGCCTCAATAGCAATTTTATTGTCTTTTTGCATACTGCCTCCCTAGGACATTATTATATGATGCAAACTACTAAATCATTCCCTGGTGGTCTAGTGGTTAGGATTCGGCACTCTGACCACCACGGCCTGGGTTCGATTCCCAGTCAGGGAACATAAATTTTCTACTGGAGCTATAGCACTGTGGGTAGGGAGTTTGCCTTGCACGTGGCTGACCAGGCTGACCCGAGTTCAATTCCTCCCTTCCTCTTCAAGAGCCTGGTAAGCTACCGAGACTATCTTGCTTACACGGAAAAGCCTGGCAAGCTATCTGTGATGTATTTGATATGCCAAACACAGTAACAACAAGTCTCACAATAGAGACGTTACTGGTCCAGTTCAAGTGAATAGATGAACAATGGGAGGAGTGTGACAGTGACAGTGTATATATATTATAATGTTGCTATCATGAACCCTGTAGTGTGCAAGGGTTTTTCCTAATTCCATAAAGGTGCAATACAGTTCTAGGGATCAATCCAGGGTTCCTGCATGCAAGATGCCCTTTACCATATACAATCTCTTCAGCACCTCAAGTATCTTTTGTAAACTTAACCTATCAAGTTTTTAAATTATTTATTTTATTTTATTAGTATTAAGTTTTGCTTTGTGGGTCAAACCCAGCGATACACAGGGGTTATTCCTGGCTCTACACAGGGAATTACTCCTGACGGTGCACAGGGGACCATATGGGATGCTGGGAATTGAACACGGATTGGTTACATGCAGGGCAAACGCCCTACCCGCTGTGCTATCTCTCCAGCCCCTTACATTTCTTTAAAGTATATTCATACACAGATATTTTTTTCAGTAAATAATTTGCATGTTTTATACTTTCAGGTTATAATCATTAAACAGCACAATGTGTTTCTTTAATTTAAATGTAAGATTTATATAAAGGTCAAATGTAAATTATTTGGAAAGTTATGAAAATGATTATTCATAGTATTAAATTTCAGAAAAGAAAACAACTCTCAAATATACTTGGTCATTTGCAATATTTTGTTTTTGTAACAATATATAGACTTTGATTATGTTTATAAATATGCATATGTACAAATATAACAATAAAATGGAGTATAAATCTTCTTTGGAGAAATTAAAATGTCTTATTTTTAAAATCTTATAAAATATTCCAGTGTTTCTTTCCAAATATCTTATATAAACAACATAGAGTTGTTTATATGAATCTTGCTATACTAACAGACTTTTGAGAAAGTTCTGAAAATTCAAATTTTAATCATAATTTGAATTTAATAAGTATAAATTATGTTTCTATTGAAAGAATTATTTTGCTAATATTAGAGTAAATAAAATTTCAAAAACGTTTTATGTTTCTGCTAGAAAAAATTTACCTGTTTTTGAAGATTTCTAATTATCAACAATGTTTTTTAAGTTTTTGCCTTTAACCAGTTGATGCTTCACTTTATTGTTTATTAATACATGATTTTATTGATACATTACTGTGAATTGACCCAACACAGCATAAAGACATTTGCCATAAAAGTCAAGTTTATAATCTTTGTTACACCTGTAGATTTATTTGGTTCCTCTTATTTTAATTCAGTTCAGTTTTATTCAACTGTAACTTATAGTGTACCTACCTTTTCAGGCTTTTGAAAGTCCTTAGATACAAAAAAATGACTCATCATTTGAAAATCATGTAAGTGTCAGGCAGTATTATCTCAACTAATATTTTCAATTGATAAAAAAACTCAGTCTTTTTATAGAGCATCTATTAAAGAAATAAATCAGTTCTTTGTGCCTTCCTCAGAGAAATTTGTTATTGAATATTTATGGCAAAGGCATACTTTATGTTAACTACCAGGAAGTATTTGTTAAAGAGCTTATAGAAGTTAGTTTCATTGACTTCTACTTTGAGTATAGTAGATATTTGACTGCTACACTTTATTTCCTGATAAACTGTGTAGAACCCATTGCCAGATAGTATAATGTCTGTACATAATTGGTACTAAAAAATGTTTTTATGATTAATACAGGACATTGTTTTAAGATTGAAAATAAGCTACCGAGAGTATAGAGCCCTCACAGCAAAGCTTGGCAAGCTAGCCATATTCAATATGCCAAAACCAGTAACAACAAGTCTCACAATAGACATGTTACTGGTGCCCGCTCGAGCAAATAGATGAATAACTGGAGGACAGTGCTACAGTACTATCAAAAGTATACATGAAATATGAATTTCTTCCATTTGGACTTTATTTTATTATTAATGAATTCTATTCATTGTGTATGTTATGTGAAATGGCAAAATATAGGATGGTAGAATAATAAAAAATAACTCATTATAAATTTAAGAGATTTCCTAACTTCCCAAATTCTCTTTTTTTAAATTTTTATTAGTGAGACACCATGAGGTACAGTTGTAGACGTACAAATTTTTGTGCTTGGGTTTCAGTTATACAATGATCAAATATCCATCCCTAACTTCCCAAATTCTGAGAGTCAGATTTATTGGTAGTCATATAGCCTGGTAAATTGCCCTTATTATTATTTTTTAAAATGTTGTTATTTGTCATTAAGTTCACAGAGTATTTCTTCTTTATATTTTTAAGATTAAAAAAACATTCCATGTGCCAAATATCAACAACCCAATAACCCTGTTTTTAATATTGTGATGTTTGGCCAAAATATAAGACTTTATTTTAGGGGGAAGATTTACAGCCATTTGCCTTGCATAAGATCTATCCCAGTTCAATCCCCAGTACCATATTCTTTTCCTTTAGCACCTCCTGGAGTGATTTCTGAACAAAGAGCCAGGAGCCAGTCTGAGAACTGTAAGATATGGTTAAAACAAACAAACAAAAAGAAACAGAGTAAAATTGTTGAAATTATTAAGACCATACAGTTTCTCTCTATGACTATTCATTTGATATTAAAATGGTATTGCCACAGAGATCGTACAGGGATTAATATACTTACCATGGATGCTTCTGATTTCGGTTTAGTTTCTAACACCATATATGGTTCTCTGAAGGCCAGTAATGATCTCTGAATGAATGATCACAGTCAGAAATAAGTTCTAAGCACTGCTGAGTATGGACCGACGTCACCCCCAAAGGAAAACCCTAAAATAATATTAATTCATGTGCAAATATAAGTCTCAAGTTTTATACTTTAATATCTGAGGCTGATGACTGATTCATGCATATTGGTTAAAGATTTCACATGTTAATTTGGAATTTTCATTTCAGAAAACAGAAGGATGTTTTTCATAGTGTTATTGAATTAATCTGAATGAGGAGGATTTGCTTAGAATTAACTTTGTTTATGCTCTGCTGAATAACTTTATGCATGCTGCATTAACTTTTCTGTAAAATGTAATAATGGTTTTTAAAAGAAGAGTAGGCAAGTAAGAATCATGTGACAGAAATGCTTGAAACTATTGAAATGTATATTAGTCTGGTTTAGAAACAGTAATTGTGAGATTTAATAAACAAAAAGTTGGCTCAGATTTATAGATCTCAGCTACTCATTTTTCCTAATAGAAGTGTCAAGTTAGCTTTCCTCTTTTTGTTGCATGTTTGTTTCTTTTGCAAGATTGAAACTAAAACTCTTTTTTTTTTTATGTAGGAGTATTTCTATGAAACTAAAACACTTAAGAGGCCAAATGTACTGACATTGAAAGAGCGATTTCTTCTTGACTTATTTCTTATGTTGCAACTGAGAATTTTTTTTTCAGTTCTGCTATAAAAATGATAAAAATGCATAGGAAGAAGTATTTGTTTGTTTGATTATAACTGCTTTTATTCTCAACGCTGCTCTTTTATTTTTCAGTTACCTGTGGCAGATTCCATTAACTGTTGTGGTAGGAAATAGAAGCCATGTGTCTTCAGAAGCTATTATTTGGGTGTCTAACAAATCAGGTAAAATATATATTCACTCTGAGGAACTATTTAATTTCAGGTAATTGTTTAGCTACTAAACTTTTAGGTTTGGTTGTATAAAAATGTGAATAAAGGAAAATTAGAAAGAAAATATAGAGGAATGATAATCATGAAAGTAGGTCTGATAGAGTATGATAGCCTAATTTCAGTCTGCCTACATAATTATTTAATTGATTTGTTTGATAATAAAGGGAAAATTTAAAATAAGTTTTTGTAGTACTAATTTTAGCTATTGTAAACAACATCATTTTATAATTACAAATGTAATTAAGATATGATTATAGCTCCCAATAGAATAATATTCCAAAGATTGAAATGCAGACCACATTTTTATTTCATTTTCCTGCTCTCTTCTTCTTACCAGCTCTTGATGAGTGAGGCAATATTCTCTATAAAATTAGATAATTATGGGAGACAAATGGAGGATTTTTAGGTGTTCTTAATTATCCCTTATGTAGAGTCAGTCCTCACAGAGAAGAAAAGATGAGATTGCATTTTATTTCTAAATACCATAAGAAAGTGACTTATTTCAGTTCACTATCAGAAAAACTTTCTTGAATCCAATATAATCTTTCATGCTAGAATGTGAAACATATTCCTTTTATTTCTGTTTTCTATTGAACTGAAAAAAAAATGATCATTTTTGTAAGTTTGCATTTACATGGTCAATGTCTCCAAACTATATTTTCCTTAACTTTTTTTATGTGTTGCTAATTGATATCCTTCTATATTGTAAGTACTTTAAATTTCCAAAATCTATTTTTTAAGTAGAGAAAAAAATACAGTATTTTCACCTTGGTCCTGCTAAAATAAGGGATATTTAACAATTTAAAATATGTACATAATAAATATAGGACAAAGATTTTATAATAGAATATTATGTGCTTTAGCAGAAATATAAATCTATTTGCACTGAGGTATTAAAATTTTCTTTTTATTTTAAACACATAATCACTGTCACTGTCACTGTCCTCCCATTGTTTGATTTGCTCCGATTTACTTGAGCGGGTCTAAGTAACATCTCCCTTGTGAGACTTGTTGTTACAGTGTTTGGCATATCGAATAAATCACGGAGAGCTTGCCACTCTTTTCCCTGCGGGCGAGATACTCTCGGTAGCTTGCCGGGCTCTCTGAGAGGGGTGGAGGAATCGAACTCGGGTCAGCCATGATGGCTGCGTGCAAGGCAAATACCCTACTTACTGTGCTATCGCTCCAGCCCAACACATAATTATATATTATAAAAATATTTTTAATTTTGCATTCATTGTGTAGAAAACATACATAATATAGAGAAATATTAAAATAAATAAAAATTTATGGTATTTTTAAAAATCTTATTATAATCTATTTCTTTCATTATTTAAATATTGATACCCTATTCTGACTTTATTTAATTTTGTCTCTATACTTTCAACTTCATGTTTTTAATTTATTTATATACATAATTTCTTGCTAAATGATGAGTAAAATCTGTGAATTGTTAGTCAAATGAGTCAACAAGCATGTAGACTGAGTTCTGTCCTATGTTGAACTGCTTGAATGATGAAACTGAACAGTCTTAAGGAGTCTAACCTTTCTCTTGAAAAGGTAAAGAGAAATGGGAGAATTAGAAAAGGACAGTGGAACTGACCAAACATGAGGAATAGATCAAATCTTCTCTTTTTTGACAGTGCAGGGATTCAAGGAAATTCTAATTCCTTTCCCAGGTTTATTTCCTCTACTTCCCTCATTATTTCCTTGTTATTATTGAAGATATCTCCTTACACTAAAGAATTAATATCGTGTCACCACTTTTCATGACCAATAACTACAGGTTTTATTTGAGAAATTCTTAATTTATATAATCTAATCATTATGAATTCTAAGTACAGCATATTCCAGTCTTACCTCAAATTTGTAAAATGTTCAACCTATGGAGTATAATGTTATTTCCCTGTAAATCATTCCATATATTTTTAATTAGTATGCCGTTGTCCCATTTGGAATTTTAAAGCTATTTCTGAGAATTCCCATTTCAAGTAAATGTTTCCTAAAAACTTGTGAAATGCACAAACATGGAAAACTTCTAAGAAGAATCTTAAAGAAAGAAAACCTTTCTATTTTGCCTGTTCAGTCTCACTTACTGGATTATTTTGTCTCGAGGCCCATCTTTCTTGTCACAGGAAGGAAATAAAGATTATAAAAGAGAAAAAGCACAATTTAGATATTAGGGGGAAAGCTGACTTCTTTGTTTTGTTTGTTTTTTGCTTTTTGGGTCACACCCGGCTATGCACAGGGGTTACTCCTGGCTCTGCACTCAGGAATTACTCCTGGTGGTGCTCAGGGGACCATATGGGATGCTGGGAATCGAACCCAGGTCAGCAGTGTGTAAGGCAAATGCCCTACTCACTGTGCTATCGCTCAAGCCTCTGAATTCTTTTTTATAAATATATTCAAATAATAATCAAGAAAACATTTTACAAAAACTTTTTCTTCATAAAAAACTGTTTTATCCTATTCTTATTAGAAAATGAAAAAAATACACCTTTTATTTGTAATGGTGAGGTCAATGTTTTTAATAATTTTTCACTATCAGAATATATATTTGATTTGACAAGATACTTTATAAAAACATTGATAAAAATGCAATGTATGCATTTGATTTCAAATGTCACATGTTCTAAACGTCCTAACTTATTAAACATTTAAATAAATACCTAATTAATTTCAAGATAAAGAATAAATCATTTTAACATAAAAATTTTTGAAACCAAAGTTTGTTATTGAAAGTAAACAAAGTGATTTATATATTATGTTTTTACTTAAAGATACTAATGAACAGAAACTTTAAAGTATGGGAGTTCACATGTTAGCTGAAACTTCAACTTAGTTAAGGAAATACATTTAATTTCTAGTGTTAAGAAAACACTGCAAACAAAGGAGCAATTTATTGTGAAAATTTTAAGTTAAAATTAATAACAACAAAATATTGTAGCTCTTTACTCCAGCATCACTTTATATGAAACTCAAAAGTCTTTAAAATATTATTAATCTCCATGGCGAAAATGAGGACATTAAGGTTTGACAAATTTAGCTTGCTGGACCAAAGTATCTTTTTTTTTTTTAATTTTTTTGAGGTTAGAAAACTTTTTTTTTGTTCGTTTTGTTTAATCATTTTTTTTATTAGTGAAACACCATGAAGTACATTTATAGACTTAGAAATTTTTGTGCTTGGGTTTCAGTTATACAATGATCAAGTACCCATCCCTCCATCAGTGCCCATCCTCCCCCACCACGGGTCCTAGCATCCCTCTCCCCCCTCCCCCCCCCCCCCCCCCGTCCCACCCTGCCGCTGTGGCAGGGCATTCCCCATTGTTCTCTCTCTCTTCTTTTGGGTACTGTGTTTTGCCAGAGAGGCATTGAGTGGCAATCATGTTTGGTCTATAGACTACTTTTAGCATGTCTCTCCCACCCTGGGAGGGTCTTCACAACACCCTTTATTTGGTGCTCTCTTCTCTATCTGAGCTTCCTTTTCACCTAGCACATGTGGCTGGCCTTCAAGTCATGGAGCAAAATTCCTGGTACTAATCTGAGCCATTCCTGGGTGTTAGTCTCCCGTTTTGTTGCTTTATGTTCCCCAGATGAATGCAATCTTTCTGTGTCTATCCCGCTCTTTCTGACTCATTTCGCTTAACATGATACTTTCCATGTAGTACCACTTGTAAGTAAATTTCATAACTTCATCTTTTCTAACAGCTACACAGTACTCCATTGTGTAAATGTACCAAAGTTTCTTTAACCAGTCATCTGTTCTCGGGCACTCAGGTTTTTTTCCAGATTCTGGCTATTATAAAGAGTGCTGCAATGAACAAACAATTGCAGATGTCACTTCGACTATACCTTTTTGCCTCTCTGGGATATATTCCCAGGAGTGCTATAGCTGGGTCAAATGGGAGATCAAATTCTAATTTTTTGAGAATCGTCCATACTGTTTTCCAAAAGGGTTGGACCAGCCTGCATTCCCACCAGCAGTGAAGGAGGGGACCAAAGTATCTTTGAAGCTTGTTTTTTGTTTTGTTTTGTTTTGTTTTAGTCTTTTTCTTTTTGGTGATTTTTTTGTTTTTGTTTTGTTTTCACTCACAGCCTAAAGTTCTGGGGCCATGGCCTATTTCAGTCCTAGATGTTGTTCCAGATATTTCTCTGGGACCTTACAGTGCCTGGGATGAAAATCGGGATCCCTATATGCAAAATTTATAACTCCAATCCCACTGAATGACTTTCGTTACTCATTAGATTTCTTTTCCAAATTAATTTTCTCTACTTGTTTTATGACTAGACACACATATTGGTAGCTAACTATTGGATTGTCCACATACTGGTTTTGTTATGTTTTTTTTTTATAGCATCTACAAAGCATAATCTAACTTAAAGTCAACTGAGAAAATCAAGCCACCTTATAACTTGTTTCTTCAGATTGTTATCTTGTTGTGCTGGTTGGCAATTTTTTATTTTGTTTTGTCTTCTTTGTTTTGTTTTGTATTGTTTGGCTTTTTGGGTCACACCCAGCAATGCACACGGGTTACTCGTGGCTTTGCATCCAGGAATTACTCCTGGCGGTGCTCAGGGGACCATATGGTATGTTGGGAATCAAACCCGGGTCAGCTGCGTGCAAGGCAAACACCCTACCCACTGTACTGTCGCTCCAGCCCTGGCAATTTTTCGGTTTGTTTCATTTTGTTTTTTAACCACATCCAATATCGCTCAGGATTTACTCCTACTCCTGGCTCTGTGCTCAGAGAAGCATGCTGTGCCAGTGGTCAAAACAGTGTTGATCACATGTAAACCAAGTGCCTTAATCCCTGTACTATATCTCTGGCCCTTGGTTATCATTTTTATTTCAAAATCTGAATGTTCTATAACTATACAAATTTGAAAAAAGGCATAATTTTAATTATATTTTATTCCCAAAGAAGGATAGACATTTAAACACAAAATCTTATAAAATTGCAACTTTTCATGCCTTGATACAGTCTAAAGCTTCTGGCATTTTGAATACATTCAAATATAATTTTTAATTTACAATACTAATGCTTTAAATATAATGTCCATACTTTTTATTATGGTACTCATCAGATACGGTACCTCATTAGGACATTGGAAAAGATCTCTTTAAAATTCATGTCTTGCCTGTATTAATCCCTGCACTAATTTTTGATATATAATTAACTAGTATAAAAAAGATATTTAAAAATCGATTGCAAACTCTTTTAGGAATCATTTCTCCAAAGAGCTCATGATCCAAAAATCTTCATGATAGTAATAACCTTCAGGTTTTAGTCATCAACTTAATAACTGCATTCTTGAAAGCACAAGATGTCTGTCTTTCCTATTGTTATCAGACATGGAAGGTATAGGGATTTTTTTCTATTTTAGTTTGTCTCTATCATACCTTTCATACCTGAAATGAGTTCATAAACTAGAGTCGGCAAAGGGGTGGAGTTTGAGGCCCAAATCTGATTTGGGACAGTGATGTCAACACCTCCAGGACTACCAGGTTTAGCTTTTGAGGACTAAACATTTCTGGCAAATGCCACAACACAGCGTGGAAAATGAACTTGTCATACCTCATTTGCCAGGGTGAGTATTACTAGGAGAGGACCTGGACTTCTAGGCACTGCTGGGGAGACTTAATCCTTGTCCCCTCCCCCCAAATTAAAGATGTCAAAAAAAACTAGAAAATTGAAAATGCTAGAGTTGAGTGCATAACCTAAAGTTAACACCTAAATAAAATTTAAACAGACTTAATTAAAAATAAATGTGGGCAGAGATACAGTTCAGTAGTTGAGCACTTGCCTTGCATATCAGTGGCCTGGGTTTGATCCCCATTATTACCACACACATACACAAAATAGATTAAATATCATAATAACCTACAGTCATTTCAAAACTGTAAAAATGTAGATTATGGATATTAATTTCAATATTAGCATGATACTCTAATATAATGTACATATTTTTTCAAAATGGAGGAAGTGATCAAGCTTGTTTTTAACCAATGTTGATTGTTGATATAGCGTCTAATTTTACTTATCATTACTCACTCCAGTCCCATCCATATTATTGAACAAATCAAGATTTTTTTTCCACTTATGGTTTAGTAGTACTCTATTGTAATATCCTAACATTTTCTTTATCCAGTCATCCATTGTTGGGAACCTATCTTGGCTAATGTGAATAGTGCTAAAATGCTAAGTGGGATAAATAAGGGAGAGAAAGATAAATGTATGGTCTTACTTATATGTGATAGAGAACAAATCAAGAATACAGACAAGTGAAAAAAACTGGTGAAGTCAGAGAGCCATTGTTGCTGAGGAGAGAAGGAGAAAGTAGAAGTAGTCCAATGGACTGTGATTATGGTGGAGGAGCAGTAAGAGTTTCACTGATAAGCCTGAAACCTAGTGAATTGCACTTTGAAGTGTTCTGAAAATATATCCCCAAAACATATGAAATAGGTTAAACATGTCTCTTCAATAAAATAATAATAACATAGTAATTATATTGGAGCAATAGCACAGCGGTTGGAGAGATAGCACAGCTGTAGGGCATTTGTCTTGCGCGCAGCCAGCCCAGCAGATCCGGATTCGATTTCTTCACCCCTCTCGGAGAGCCCGACAAGGTACTGAGATATCTCACCTGTACAGCAAAGCCTGGCAAACTACCCGTGAGGTATTCAATATGCCAAACACAGTAGCAACAAGTCTCAAAATGGAGACGTTACTGGGTCTGCTTGAGCAAATCGATGAACAACGGGAGGACAGTGACAACTATATTATTATAAAAAGTATATTTAAAGGCAGTTAGGGTCAAAAAAATAAACAATATTTTCCAATACTTCAGTCTTAATTTTTCTCCACTGACTTTCTGCATCATCAACTAAATTATATGAAATTTATTGGGTTCCTGCTTTAGTTTGTTCTTGGGCTACACCCGGTCATGCTCAGTGCTACCTATTGGCTCTGTGCTCAAAAATCATTCCTGGTGTAGCTCAGAGGGCCATATGTGGTACCTGGGATTGGACTTGGCTCAGCAGCATGCAAGGCAAGCAACCCTACCTTCATCCACTACAGAACCCTAAATTAAGTTTTTTTAATGGTATATTTTCTCTTTAAATTTTTATATCTGTCGAATAAAGTGAGATCAGAAATTCACAGGATCTCTATGTATCTAAACATTAAGATATTAAATATTTAAGGAACTTCAGAAAATACTAATATTTTAGAGAATATAGGCTAAATTATTTTTTAAGTGCTGTGGATTAATTTGGGTACAACCCCGAACTAAAACTAATGCTCTCTTATCCCACCAATTTACAGATTGGGAAGGTACCTCAAATGCCATATATAACTGGGCCTTAGGTAACTAAGGAAATTGAAATTCAAAGACAATGATAGTCTAAGTTGGAACTTATACATAGTGGAAAAATTGATCAAGAAGCCAGCCTTTGTACTCCTAATTATTTTCTTTGCATCAACGTAAGGATGTAAGATATTCAAATCATATTTCAGTAAAATTATATCACCTGGTATAACAGAATGTAACAGAATATAACAACAATGTGACACCAAACTTAGGAAAACTTAAGTGAACCTGATAGCTTCTTTGGGCACTTTGGTTAATTTTTTCTGTAATATTAAACTATCAACGACAACAGATACTATTTATTAAGGTGGCAAGAAATTGAAGTGGAAGTTAAAACATTAATATTAGATCTTTATATTCAGTATCAGTTATGTCATGCTTGTTTTTTACTGTACATTTTTGAAAGCAGTAATGCATGATATGCAAAAATTAATTAGCTCACCCTATACTACATGTTAGCAATAAATGGCCATTAATTTTCACCTAGTAGTTTTCGTGGTATAGGTTCTTCATGTTTGCCTATTGCTAGAGGGGTAAAGTATGTAAATTCATTTTATTAAAAAATAAAATAAAATCTGTTTTGTTGTCTGATGTGTGAAAACTTCAAATAGAATAAGATGCAGAGATACTTTTCTCTTGCTCTGTACTGCACAATTTCTGTGGTGCACTTTCTAATTTTGAAAATTGTGGGAATTGGAACACTATGGGTTTTTCCTACCTCTAGAGGCATATGTATCTCCATGTGTTTATGTGTATATATAAAATATACATTTCAAATAAATTTCACATATTATACACAACTTCTATGAAACATGAGTCCTAAAGACTGACAACAAAATCATTAGATCTGTGAGTTATAGTTCTGTGAAATCAATAAAGACTGACATTGAAAATTGAACAGGGTTCTCTGTAGCATTCTTGAAGAATTTAAAATATGTAAGTTATGCTATTGCTTTTACTGAATTCTTTAAATCGAATTAGCTGGTAACCATAATAAAGTTACTATTTTCAAACTGATTCCAATAAGCATAATTTATTGGCTTTTATCCAACTGGATATAGAAATACTAGAGTTTTAAACAAATGAGGCTTCATTTTCCCACCATTATTGATGATGCTAGGAAGTCTATTATTTATTAGTACTTCCAAGAAAGAAGTTGAAAAACAACAGTGACTTTATAATAAATTAGACCTATTGTTTTAATCACATTTCTGCTGAATAAAATATGAAGAAAATGCTACTAAGGCCTCTCCTTTTGTTCCAGCTTCACAATAACAATCTAATTTGTAGCCACCTGAATACTATAGTAAATTTCTTGATTATCATTAAGTTGGAAAATAAAATTGTATAGGTAATATGGTTTTATTAGGAACAAAATGTCAGCTAAGGGATACAATTAATTGAGGTATTAGTAATCACTAGAGATTCTCTACTGTTATTTTAGATAAAGTGATAAATTTGAGATTAGATTTAAATTATGTATTGAGGATAATATTCTCTTTTAATTTTTGGTACTGTGATAACTGATATTAAATACATTTTGTACAATTTTAACTCTATAAAATTTTAAATGTATTTTGTCCCCCAAATACTATTTTCAGAGCACCATAGGATAACTTCTTTCAATAAAGGAAGCTGGTTGCTGGGGAATATCAATCAAACTGGTTACTTTAGAGTCAACTATGATTTAAGGAATTGGAGATTATTAATTGAGCAATTAATCAGGAATCATGAGGTAAAGTGAATTTATTCATCAAAGATCTGCTTTTTTGTGAATTACTGCCATTTGAACTCTAACAAATCTTCTCTCTCTCTCTCTCTCTCTCTCTCTCTCTCTCTCTCTCTCTCTCTTTAACTGACTTCATAGGTTCTCTCTGTCAGTAATCGAGCAGGTTTGATTGATGATGCCTTCAGTCTAGCCAGGTATGTTCTCCTTTGGATCGCCACAATAAAACTTATTTTCATAAAACTTCCTCCATGAAGCTAAATGATATACAGGTTTTGCTTAATCTTTAAAAAATAATTTTATCTCAAGTTCATCATGTTGAATTACAAATTACAATCAATGGGCTAAATTCTTTGCTTGTTCATTTGTTTTTGCTTTTTGAGTCACACCCAGCGATGCACAGGGGTTACTCTTGGTTCATGCACTCAGGAATTACTCCTGGCCATGCTCGGGGACCATATGGGATGCTGGGAATCAAACCCAAGTCAGCCACGTGCAAGGCAAACACCCTACCCGCTGTGCTATCACTCCAGCCCCAAAGTGCTAAACTCTTGAGCAGCAGATGCCATAGGGTATTTCTGAGTCAAGATAATAATGATCAATTTTCACTGCAAGTACAATTTAACACTCTGGAGATTAATAATCTTGTCTCAATCTCATTAATTAACTCTACAAAATGACTACTGTGCCATAGTTAATGTTTAATGGAAAATACCTTCAAGCCTAAGTAATGTTTTCTTCCTCACATACCCTACTCTATCTTTAAAATTTCCTTTTGAATGTCATTCATTATGAAAAGTTTGTGCTATATAACAGAAATAAATATTCCATATATACCTTAAATATTTCAAGGTAAAGTTGTTCTGGACAAGCTATATGTTAATCTTATAATCAATAATATAGCATTAGCCCTCGATGTTCTAGTTATAGTAGTATTTATGTTTTTTACATAATTAGATTTATAATGTTAAATGTGTAGTCCTTTAATGTTAATATATTAGTCCTTTTAATAGTAACTGGATGAACTAACAATCACAAAACCAAGATATATATTCAATTTTGAGATATAATAATACTAATCTCAGCTCTGGTTAATATTTTAATCATTATAAAATATCTGAAATTAAGATATGGTAATTCTCTTTATTCACCTGATTATTTGTATAGTTTACCATATTTCCTCTATGATAATTTTATGAAACTAGTTATACATGTAAGTGTCAACACAAAGAGTTAATGGTCTTTGTGGTATTTTTTTACACAGGACCTAATATTTTTACAACTTGAATATTTAATCACATTTTAATTATCTTCCAAGGTTAAAAATCATATTACACCCTGCAGCATTCTAACCATCAAAACTATTGAATTTAAATATATGTCTTGATAATTAGAAAAGGACAGAGTTTGGGATCACATAGCAGAGTTTATTTTGTGTAGAGATAATTGATATCAAGGGGACCACACATAAAGGGTGAAATACTACTTGCAGATGCTTTTTGTTGTTTTGATTTCTGGTTTGGGGGCTACAACTGTTAGTGCTCAGAGCTTACTCCTGGCTATGTGCTCAGTGATCAATCCTGTTGGGCTCCGGGGACCATATGTGGTGTCAGGAATAGAACCTGTGTCAGCCATTTGCAAGCATATGTCCTACCATTTGTACTATTGCTTTATCCCTAGATGCTTTTTTTCTTTCTATGTGCTATTCTATTAAAAAAGAAAAACACAGACTCAAAATCTGACTTTTATTGCTTTCCTCATCTTGAAAGGAGCCAGCAACTTTACTAATATTTTCTCTTACTGATGAGTGATTCTGTATCAGTACTTCATTCTAACCTGACATGTAGAGTTCCTGGCATAAAGTTGACCATTAACTTAATGGCAAATCTAAGGACAATTTATCAGCAAGGAAATGTCTAATAAAATTTTGCGGGTGAATGGACCTCTATAATGAGAACCAAGATCTACATCCAGCAAAGATAAATAAATGGGATCTCATCCATAAAATAGTATTATTTTATTGGATGACTTCTTGGGCAAAACTTCAGAAATAACAATGGTAGAGCACAGTCTACTGATATAGTAATATGTAGAGATAATGATTACGTTTTAGCTTTTGCTCTGCACTGAGACATGAAGATATTGAAGAAAGTGTTAGATATGCTGTGAAAATTATTTTTACAGAAATTTAGACTACAGAAATCTAGCAAGAGTTACCTTAATGTGATATTGCACAGAGATAAGCAGGAGAAAGAAAATAGTAGATGCAAAGTGAGAGTATAAGGAGAAATTGGGAAGGAAAAAATTGACTTGTATCTTCATGTAGCAAGTGTTAAACACTTAGAAGGTTCAAGGCACAGTTATGTTTTACTCATAATAATTTGATTCTCATAGAAGCTTTATGAAATATGTACATATATGTTACTATTATTTTCACTTTATAGTTAAAGATATAGTGAATTAGATAAGCCATACTTAACATTATATAGCTAGTATTTGACAGGGCAAATTAAAATATCAGCACTTCCCTAGTTAGCCTGGCAAGAAATACAAACATATATATATATACACACATATATATATACATATATATGTACATACACATCTCTCTAGATAGATAGATAGATAGATAGATAGATAGATAGATAGATAGATAGATAGTGACAGGCTGGAGCGATAGCACAACATGTAGGGCATTTGCCTTGCAGGAGGCCAACCCAGGTTTGATTCCTCCGCCCCTCTCAGAGAGCCTGGCAAGATACGGAAAGTATCTCACCCGCGTGGCAAAGCCTGGCAAGCTACCCGTGACTTATTCAATATGTCAAAAACAGTAACACAAAGTATCACAATTTGTTATGAGATGTTACTGGTGCCCACTGGAGCAAATCCAAGAACAATGGCAGGACAGTGCTATAGTGCTATACATCGTGACATACAATATAGAAAAGTCAAGGGAAAGTATTATAGTATTTCATATCAATTTTTTTGGGCTTGAAATGACCAAAAGGCAAATAAACAGAGATTGAAAGGAAGGATTATTTTGTCTCATTTGCATTAAATGAAAGGAATTTTGGAATTTTTATAGGAATACTGTGTTTAGTGTGTTTAGTGTTAGTGGATTATGCCTCCCACAAAATTATTTTTTTTCCTTCAGATGGATTAGTGCTTTCAATTCAGTTTGGCAGCCTTAAAAGTTTGAAGTAAGCATGTTCAGTTTCTTTAGATAGGAAAGTATATGAAAGTCAGTAAATAGATTTTGAAATTTGATTTAGTGATCATTGGAATACTTTCTTCTTATTATGCAGATGAATTATATCAAAGTTTATACAAATTCAGACATTTACATGAAATTATTTTTGATATACCATTGTATTCTAGTGAGTAATTTTCAGTTCTGTTATCAATTGTATCTACGTACTTGGAATTTTCTGAATATATTATACTCTCTTTGACTTCTTTAAAGTAGAAAATAAAATGATAGTAAATATTTATTTAAATATATGTTCTAGGTACTATAATGAGGCTTTTAAGAATGAATTCCAATATTCTTAGTAAGCAAATGGAATGGAATTTGTTATTTTAGCCATTTTATAGTCAAGAAATGGTGTTTTAGAACAGCTAAGTCTCTTTGCTCACGTTGCAGTGCTTTTAAATGACTGCTTTTTGTAGCATTTAACACCCCAAAGTAGCATATTTTACCTTGAATTCATAGCTTTGCTTGTTTTTTTTTTCCACTCTGGAGAAGCCTGCATTTTCTCTTGAACACTTATTTCCTCCTTATCTCCTCTTAAGTAAATTTTGCTCAATAAACTCTCTTGATTCACACACACACACACACACACACACACACACAAATCACTTGTCTGCCAATCAGAATGAATACCCATTAAAAAATTGTTTCTCGTGCCCACCCCTTTTTGTTGATAATATAATTATTACCATAAAAATAATTATCTATATGGTCCCCTGAGCACCTCCAGGAGTAATTTCTGAGTTCAGAGCAAGGAGTAACTGCTGTGCATTGCCAAGTGTGACCCAAAAAAGAAAATAATAATAATAATAATAATAATAATGATTATTATTATTACTTACCTTCTTGCCTGGTCTTTTCTGTCCTCCTCATAAAAGTAAAGGGAGTTACTGTGGGCCCCAATCAGAGCCGTTGTTGTCTTAATGCTTGTCTAGTTACTTTTTCAATAGCCCTGTTGATATTTGAAGATCTTGAGGACAAGGTTTTCTTTTCTTTTTTAATGATTCACTCTCCCTTTCTCTCTCTTCCTGTCTCTCCCCCTCTCTCTCCTTTCCCTCTGACCCTGTTTCTCCCCCTCTCTCCCTCTCTCCACCTCTCTCTCCCACTCTCCTCTCTCTCTCTCCCCCCATCTCCTTCTCTCCCTCTCTCTCCTTCTCTCTCTCTCCAACCCCCCCTTATTGACATGATGGTTTGCAATACAGGTACTGAGAGGCTGAGAGGTTGTCATGTATTAAATGTATTAAAGGTATAATTTTCTTTAACATTAATACATTTATAACCTTATAATTTCAATCCTACTTACTTAAAAACAACCTCTTACATATTCATAGATTTCTAATGATATCTCCATTTTAATGTAAATGCTCATGTTTTATAGAAATGGTCAAATTATTTTTATGATGGCACTATATTGATGTAATTAGTTCACTTTTATAATTTGTTGTGATTGAAAGAATTTCATTGTTCTTATTTAAAGGAATAATATATACATATATATCTCTATATTCTCTTTAATACAAATTTTGAAATATATTTCACAAGGCCTGTTTTAACATCCTGCTGAGATTATGATTGATGTCCTTGAATTTATAAATCAATTTTTAAAGAACTAGTATTTTCAGCTATGAGCTTTTGATACAAAACATTATTTATCCCCATTTATTCAGGTCCCTAAGTCAAGCTTTATGATATTATGTACATGGATTCTGTTAATGTTATATTGCTTTCTCTGTTTTCAAAGAAAATGGCACTTTCTGACTTTAAATATTCTAATTTTCATTGTTTGTATATAAAAAATCAGTCCATTGATTTTTTTGTAAATGTAATGTGTTATGATTTCATCTAAAATTAGTGACTAAAATGTTTATGTATATTTTTGTTGTTCAGTTTAGGTTGTTTTCCTTTTTTGATAAAGCACTGTTAGAATTGGAGACATAAAAATGAACAAGATTCAATCTTTGTTTTCAATGAATTCATAATCTAGCAGAGTAACACACAGTAGATAATTAACTATATCTGGTATATAAATGCTATGAATAAAAATGAGAGTATTGGGAAGAAAAAATTAATGAGGCCTAGAGATATTATGCTGGATATAATATAGTGAATAACTTTTGGTGAATTCTAGTTTATTGTATAAATCAAGTAAATGGTGGGTCCCTTGGGATGGGGAGGGCTCTTGGCCTCCCCCTCTGGAGCGCCCCGAGTGAAAACAGCCCAGTGCGGAGTCAGGTCACTTTGTGTCATAAGACACTTCCTATCCATTTTCCATAATTAGCACACCATGTTTGATGGAGTGCAGAAAGTAGGCAACGAATAATAGAGAACCTGGCAAGCTACCAAGAGTATCCCGCCCGCATGTGCAGAGCCTGGCAAGCTCCCTGTGGCATATTCGATATGCCAAAACCAGTAACTATAACAGGTCTCATTCCCCTAACCCTGAAAGAGCATCCAATCATTGGGAAAGACGAGTAAGGAAAAGCTGCTAAAATCTCAGGGCTGAGACAAATAGAGACATTACTGGCAACTGCTGTAGTAAATTGAGAGTGATACAGTTAACAGTTCCTCAGAAAATGTAGTTATGTCAGGGCCAGCAAGATAGTATAGCTGGTAGGCATTTGCCTTGCACATTCCTGATCTGGGTACAATTCCCAGCACCACATTTGGTCACCTGAGCCTTCCAGGAGTGATCTCTTAGCTCAGAGCCAGAGATAGTTTTTGTGCAAAGCAAGGGTGTGTCTCCTGCCCAACCCCTACAAAAAACCCCATAAAAATAGCAAATGCAGTGATGCAGTATGTATGCCAATTTATTGCACTATTATTCTCATAGCATATTTTAAAATCTCTTAGAAGTTATTTTATAAAGATCTAATCACCTATATAGTTTTAACAAGACAGTTAACTGCAATTTATTTTGCAAATATTGTTAAGAAATAAGAGTTGAAGTCTTCCATATGGTTGGCGAACCACACATCAGTCATGCTAATACATTTGAAATAGATAGAAAACTTAAAAATTCTCTGTCAGCTTATTTTGGACTTTTATAAATCTAAAATATTAGGAAAACTGAAAATTTTCCTAAAAATTAAAATGGGGCATGAAAAAAATATGAGACTACCCAGAATCTGCTCTTACACATTGTTTTCTGCTTGTTTGCTTCTGAGACCTAGTTTCATGTATGCCGATAACAACATTAAAAATCAGTTCTTTGGTCTTTCCAGACAGTGAGATAGTCATCTTCTCTTTGGATGAGGGGGACATCTACCATTGTGGTTTCTAGTGGGAGTCTTTTTGTGTCTTTTAGATGGCTCTTCTTTAGCTTGTTTAAAGCTTCTCTTGCAAAACAAGCATTAATAATTTATTTCTTTATCAAAGGAAATAGCATGATGTGACTGAGAAGTACCCACTTCCCAATCCAGCGATGTTAAAAGCATACTTTTTTACCTGAATAGCTATTGTTGAAATGTGCAGGATGCTGACCTGTCATAGATGAAACTGAAAAGGAGTGGCTTAAAAATGTTTTCTAAGAAATGGCTTGTCAGATTGGACTTTTCTGGTACTGATTTCCTTACTCTCGTATAAAGCTAGCAGGACTCTTTCACTCTCATTGAGCATTACTATGCAAATTTTGAGTATGGGTTCCGGATTCCTCTGACACTGTCTATGGCATTATAAATTTTGTTTATAAAAGTGCTTAGTTACAGAATTCTTTTCTCAATATCTGATCTTTTCTTTTTTGAGATTATGTATAATGCCAGCATAAATGTTTTCCCTCTTTGATTTCTCAATGGAATTATGAGAGTTATAAATAATAATAGGACACTCACTGTGCAGGGAAGAAAGGATAGATTCTTTTTCCATTTGCCTAATACTCATTTAGAAGAAGTATCCATATATGGTTATGCTTTTAGGTATTTTTGATTAACCCACCATAATGTGTGTAATTAAATATTTATATAGTCCCCAAAGGGAGAAAATTGTTTATTGAAAAATAAGATTTATTGTTGGGTATATGCTTCTAATCTGCCATTGATAAGGAGCTATTAAAATTAGTTCATTGTTACCCTATCAGCCTTTCTAAGAAAGTAGACCTTTCTAAGCCATGAGCTGTGACTCAGAGTGAATTCATTCAGGAGCCGTTCCTCAAAGATCATAGCATTTTTGGTATCGCTGAAGCCGGGGCCTTTTAATGAACTGTGTCATTGTCAGCTAGTGCTCCTCTTGAGATAAACAAATAAGTCACCCTGTAGTCCTCTAATTTTATACCTTCCTACATGCAATTACCTAAAAATTCCTGTCCAAAGGTCTCTAAATTAACTTTAGTTTATACAGCACTTTGTCTCAGATAAATGTTAAAAGGTGATTTAAAAGTATTTTCAAGACATTTTGCTCTAATGAGCTGGGGTTTTTCAGCTGTCTTTTTGTGATAACTCAGTGAAAGCATAGAGAATATTCCTGAATTTTTAAGCTATCCTGTTCTTATGGGCATGTTCTGGTTTGCTCAGGATGAACTAACATAGTCCTTTGAGCTATATTTAGAAATACATTGAGGATACAATCACAGGTTTTATCCTTAGGATAAGGAATTCTGAGGAACTCCATACAAGGTACTTCTGAGAAGTACAAACCTTTTGAAGGGCTCTGAGCACAGGCCTGTGGATATTGAAGATGCTAATTTATAGGGAGACTTTAATTTTGCTGCATTATATCATCACTGGCCAATATGCAACCTTCTGTTGCCAAGTTTGTGTTTGATTTCTATAGGCAAAAAATATTATAAATATTATAAAGTAATAATAAGTTTATTGTATATAGAATTATATATCACGATCACAACCTTCCTGTTGTTCATTGCCTCGAGCAGGCCCCAGTAACGTCTCCTTTGTCCTAGCCCTGAGATTTTAAAAAGTGCCATATTCAAGGCTCTTTCAGGGTTAGGAGAATGAAACCCATCATTGTTACTGGTATTTGGCATATTGGGTACGCCACGGGGAGTTTGCCAGACTCTGATGTGTGGGCAGAGTACTTTTGGTAGCCTGCCAGGTTGTCCAAAAGTAAGAATGAGATAATAAGATGTCTCAGTTTCCAGAAGCTGGGTTTTGTAGTCTCTGGGTCTTGGCCATTGATGGGATTACACGGCGCTGGAGGTCAGTTGGTGGGTGTGACCCCTGCCTACTGGAAGATGGAGGATCTGGGTGGAGGATGCTCAACCCCGATTTGAGCAGGCTTGGAGATCTCAGCCCCGGGACCCATATATATATATATATCCATTTAACTTTGAACCACATCTACATCCTGGGCATTGTAGCACTGCACTCTCCTCCCATTGTTCATCGATTTGCTCGAGCGGGCCCAGTAACATCTCCATTGTGAAACTTTGTTGTTACTGTGTTTGGCATATTGAATATGTCACGGGTAGCTTGCCAGACTTTGCCGTGCTGGCGAGATACTCTTGGTAGCTTGCCAGGCTCTCTAAGAGAGGCAGAGGAATCGAACTCAGGTCGACCACATTGGCTCCATGCAAGGCAAGCGCCCTACCCACTGTGCTATCACTCCAGCCCTATATAATATATATTGATGTTTATTATATTATATAAAGTGATTATTTTATATAAAGTTATATAAAGGTAAAGGTAAAGGCCCTCCCGTTGATCGTCGATTTGCTCGAGCGGGCCCAGTAACGTCTCCATTGGAGACTTTGTTGTTACTGTGTCTGGCATATCGAATACTCTCGGTAGCTTGCCGGGCTCTCCGAGAGGGGCGGAGGAATCGAACTCGGGTCGGCCATGTTGGCCGCGTGTAAGGCGAACGCCCTAAAGTTATAAAGCCTAAGAGTGCTGCTTCGAGAGTAGAAGAAAGAAATTTAGATGTCATATTTGATGCATTATTGTAACAAACAGTTTGCGCTTTTGTGCAACTTGTTACAAATATTTGGGAGATAGGAATCACCCAATGTTATATGGATTTCAATGGGCCATTTATTTAAGAATAAATGGTATAGGGGCTAGAGTGATAGTATGGTGGCTAGGGCATTTTCCTTGCATACACCCGACCCAGGTTCGATCCCCGGCATCCCATATAGTCCCCCAAGCACTGCCAGGAGTAATTCCTGAGTGCAGAGTCAGGAGTAGCCCCTGAGCATTTCTGGGTGTGACCCAAAATGCAAAAAAAAATTTTTTTTTAATTTAAAAAAAGAATAAATAGTACAAATTTTCTGAGCAGACGCTAAATTATTTGAATAAGCATGCATAAATGACCTTTACAATTTCTTTCATTCAGCTAATTTTGTAATTCACCTTGTAGTTAGTCTCTGATCCTTTTTGAGAAGAATTGTGATTATTTTGATTCTCTACATGTTTTTGATATCTAAGCCTGAGAGATCAAGAGTTTGTTCTATTACTTTTTAACATCCGAAACTTGTTTATTTTAAAACGATTAAAATTTAGGCAAAGCTTCTTCCATAAGAGGTTATTTATATCACCAACTATTTGAATAAATATCTGTAATATGAACTGCACTGTAGCACTGTCACTGTCCTCCCATTGTTCATCAATTTGCTCGAGTGGGCACCAGTAATGTCTCCATTGTGTGACATGTGTTTGGCATATCGAATATGCCATGGGGAGCTTGCGAGGCTTTGCCATGCGGTCGAGATACTCTCGGTAGCTTGCCAGGCTCTCCAAGAGAAGTGGAAGAATCGAACTGGGGTCAGCCCAGGTTGGCCAGATGCAAGGCAAATGCCCTACCTGCTGTGCTATTGCTCCAGGCCAATATGAACTAGAAGCTTATAGAAAAAGAAATATTTCTCTGATCATAGAC